>NC_141691.1:485498767-486098767 GCF_964263255.1 Lissotriton vulgaris | reverse complement strand
GAGCGCCCCAACAGTTTTGAATATTTCACGAAGATTCGTCAACCGGCGCCAAAGGTATTTTAAATAGAATGTTGCGGTTTTCTTATGGAAAATAGATCCTAACTATAACTATCTACTGGCGACTGCCCTTCCCTGAAAGTTTGGGGGGGATGCGTCAAGCGGGGGCCGAGATAAAAGGGGGGTCCCAAAACGCGTTTTCCCCATGTTAATTTCCATAGGGCGGTCGACCTCACTTTTAGCCCGAATGGCTGAATGGATTTACACCAAATTTGGCAAAATTGTAGGAACTGGTAGCCCGATGTGCCTTTGCTATGTCTCAAGATATGTGCTCCAGTGGATTTTGAGTAATTTAGGTTCAAAAAAATATATATATCTATGACAGTGCCCCGGTACGCGCACCGGGGAGCGCACCGGGCGCGCCACGCGACTTGCGCGCAGAAAGCTGATTGGTTCTTGGTTGTCTGTAAACATTCGAAACAGTCCGGAGCCGCCGCCATCTTGTGTCTGGGTAGGATGGAGACACAAGAGGTGGCCAAAACAAAGGGGGAATTGACCATAACGGGGGCAGAGTAGACCCTCCCTGACCCCCTAGGTTTGATGTGGGGGCTTTAAAAGAGCCCCGCGGGGCAAAAAAAAAAAAAAAAAAATTCGATTTTTGCGTGGGGAGCGCCCGGTACGCGCACCGGGAAGCGCACCGGGAAGCGCACAACAGAGAAAAAAGAATGCCAGAGTTTAAAAAATGTTGGCAATATTTTATAAACGGGAGGTAGTTCTGAAAAGAACTTTTTTTAAATTATTTTTGTTGTTTTATATTTTTTTATTATTTTTCTGAACATTTTTTAAATTTTTTTGTGTTTTTGAACAATTTTATATTTTTGGGGGGTTTTTTGAGGGAACAAACAAAAAACAGGGAATTGGAAATGGCTCAACAGGAGCAAAAAAAAGAAAATAATTACTGTTTTCTTTCCTTGCTGCATTTGTGGTTGTCTATAGCAGTATTTATTAAGGTGACGCTAAGTTCACCATAGCATAAAGTTTTGCCACACAAAATGCAAAGAAATTTGACCTTGCAAAATTTTGGTTGAATATTTGGCACCATTTGCCGTTCTTCTGGTCCAGAATGTGAGGGTACTGAAGAGGAAGTGCTGGCCACAGGGGGTAGGTTGTGCCGAAGTTCCCGGACTTCAGCCTGGGCCAAATTATTGGGATGCCACCTCTCCATGTGGCGAATCATGGTATAGTTACCAAAAGAATATTTCTTGGAGGGATTGCCCCTGGAGAGAACTTTGTCACAGATGAGACGGGTGACTTTGGGGGCGTTCACCTTTTTTTGGTCATCTGGAAAGAAAAAAATTGCCAAATGAAGTGCACTTTGACGTGCCTTTGTCTTGGTTCTTCTGGAAGGTAGACCCTTTGATGTTGATCCTCCTCCTCTTCTTCTTCCTCTTCTTCTTGTCCCCCAAGAAACTGTGGTGGTGGACCTTCTTTTCTGGGTGGTGGGGGTGGTGGTGGGGGTGGACCAGCTGCAGCAACAAGTGAAGCCATTGTCTCCTCCAAAATAGCTCTTGCTCTCTCAATGAAGAAAGTAAGAATGAGGAAAAAAGGAGGGGGCTTTCATTATTTGGAGAAAAAAATGAAGAGAACCAATGAAAAGTGTTATTTTCAAGTCACATGACCCAATGCGCTTTACATTTCTTTGCTGCTTCAATTATTCCTTTTCTGTCACTTCTTCTTTTCTTCTTTCTGTTTTTTCTCTCTGTCATTCCACATGTTTTAACCTTATTCACTATCATACACCTTGTTTTATTCCTATTTACTTTCGCTCACTGTTTTTTTAACACCTTCCCTCAGGGTTGTTGTTTTAGTCCAGTTCTATCCCTACCTCTCATTCCACATCCTTTACTCTCTTTCTTTTTAATTTGAAAATTCACTCACATTCTCCAAGTAACTCTTGTTTATTATTCTTCTACTCTCTTTTTTTCTTTCACTTCCTTATCTATTTTCTTTTTCTCAATTATACCCTCTTACATCTTTTCTTTGTATAATTATCTATTATACAGTATCTCTGTGTTACCCCCTCTAGCTGTCTTTCTTTTAACATTATTCTCTCTGTCTCCTTCCCTTATACTCACTCTTTATTTTTTTTTTTTTTTTTTTTGGTTCGCTTCCGGTTCGCGCACCGGCGCACGAACCGGGAAGCGAATCAAAAAAAAAGAGATTGCCAGAGTGCTAAACATTTTAGCAATTTTTTATAAATGGGAGGTAGTTCTGAAAAGAACTTTTTTTGTATTGTTTTTGTTTTATATATTTTTTAATTTTTTTCTGAACATTTCTTTATTTTTTTGTATTTTTTGAACAATTTTATATATTTTTTGGTTTTTTTTGGGGGGACAACGAAAAACAGGCATTAGAAAGGGCTCAACAGGAGCAAAAAAAAAATTACTTCTTGGTTGGTTTCGAGCACTTGTGGTTTTCAAATGCTCTATTAATTAAAATGATACTCCTCTCCCCATAACAAATTAGTGCACCACAATAAATGCACACTAGCTTCAGGTGCGCAAAATTGTTTTGAATACTTGGGACCGTCTCCCTCGCTTCTGGTCCCGATAGAGTTTCCTGTGACGATGTACTGGCCACAGGAGTTGGTGGGTTATCCTGGAGGTGACGCACCTCAGCAACGCTATAATTGATTGGATGCCACCTCTGCATGTGGCGGTGCATTGTATAGTTTCCAGAACTATACATTTTGTCTGTGCCTCGGGACAGAACTGCATCGCAAATGAGGCATGTCACCAGCCGGACATTGACCTTTTTTTGCCCTCGAGGGTAAGAAAAAAATTGCCATATAAAATGGTCTAAGCGGTGGGATTGCCGGGGCTCTTCACGCAAAAACTGCCTCGGCTCTACCTCCTCTTCCTCTTCTTCTTCCTCTTCCTCTGGGTTTGGAAGGAACTGTGCAGGTGGTCCTTCCTTCCTAGGTGGTTGTGGTGGTGGTGGGGGTCCACCAGCTGCAGCTACTACAGATGCCATGACTGAACAAGCAGAAACAGGTCTTCCTCTCACAAAGATGAAAGTCAGAGTGAGGAAAAAAGGTGGGGGCTTTCATCATTTGGGAAAAAAAAATGTTCTAAACCAATGAAAAGTGTTATTTTCAGGTCACATGACCCGATGAGCTTACGTTACGAGCTCCGGGCCGAGCCGTGGAGCGCTACCGGGTGCGTTTATGCAGCGCGTCATAAGACGCATCACACGGCTACGCGATGCGTCGCACTTACGCGCCGCGTCATGATGTTGTTTTCGATCGCGACATTGGCGCTAACGGGACGCTTTCCGGTTCGCGCACCGGGGCGCTTCAAAATAGTAAGCTTTCTGGGGCGCTCACCGGGGCGCGCACCGGAAGCGCTCCAAGACAAAAAATATATATATATATATATATTTTTTTTAAATGAAAAATTGTAAGGACTGATAGCTATGTCTCAAGATATATGCTCCAGTTGTTTTTAAGAAAATTAACTTTTAAAAAATATATATTGGCCTATATTTGGGCTTTATATATGTTCGAGCCCAAATGTAGCCCAAATGAAGCCCAATGTAGCCCATGTAGCCCAATGTAGCCCAAAGATGGCCACCAGAGAAAAAAAAATACAAATGTAGCCCAAATATCAGCCAGATGTAGCGCAACTATAGCCCAATGATAGTATGTACCAGAGTGTTCTAAAGAACAACTAGAGCGGTAATAGTCTTACTTATAAAGTGAGGCTTTTAGTTAGGAATTAGCATTAAAAAAACCTTTGAAATTCACTGAAAAAAACATAGGTTTCACACCAGTTATAGTTAGGAGTTAGCATTTAAAAAACCTATTAAATTCACTGAAAAAACCATAGGTTTTACACCGGTTATAGTTACCTGGAAATTTTACTGGCATAAAACCATTGAAATTCCCACGTTATAGTTAGTTGGACTCACTATAACTTGCGCGTGAAATGCACTGCTGATGACATCACATATTACATCACTCATGACATGGTCATTGACATCACTCATCACTCATCACTTTTTTCAGTGAATATATATATATATATATATATATATATATATATATATATATATATATATATATATATATATATATATATATATATATATATATATATGTATATATATATATATCCGAGCTCCAGTTTGTACCAAAATGACGGGTCACTGGCGGTTGGTGCCGCAAACACGATTGGTACGCCGTGTAACAATACTGCTCCAAGTCTCCTCCCTCAGCCGGGAAAGAAGAAGCAGCACTCGCGGGGTGTTTTATAAGAAATTTCCTTTATTCGCTCCTCACAGACGCGTTTCGGGTCAAGCCCTTTCTCAATGTGTCAACAAAAGTGTTGCACAGGAACCATTTTTTAAATGCGATGCGTGATTTCAAGAGGAAAGTGACATAGGACTACCTGTGCACAATATATGGGCGCCATGTTGGAATGTGCAAAACAAGCAAGATTTCGTACTTGTTCGTCGATCAGGATTACTTACAGTTCATGATTTTAAACTTGAACACTTTTGTTGACACATTGAGAAAGGGCTTGACCCGAAATGCGTCTGTGAGGAGCGAATAAAGGAAATTTCTGATAAAATACCCCGCGAGTGCTGCTTCTTCTTTCCCGGCTGGGGAAGGAGACTTGGAGTAGTAATGTTACACCGCGTACCAACCATGTTTGCGGCACCCACCGCCAGTGCCCCGTCATTTTGGTACAAACTGGAGCTCGGATTTACTTTGACGGAGGCACCGCCCAGTCCCAGAGGATCAATCCGGATATCTTCGCCGGAGTCTAGGCAACCATCTGAAGCACGAGCAAGTGTGATCGCTAACAGGACAGGAGAGGATTTCACAGCGGCCCGCCAGCAGAAGAGCCGGGTAAGCGGTCTGTATGACATTAAAAAATCTCTAACCTGAGGGAGTGTTCCAGGACGTAAGGGCGTGGTGAGGGGTGAATTTCAGTAAATATTTCCACACGGAGACCGGGACCGGTACTCCGTACTAAAAAGAACTTATGCTCAGCAATGCAGCGCGTGAAGAGGCGGCCGCCGGTATGTTCAACAAAAAAACGGGTGGACCGACATGCACCACTGCGGCTAGCAGTGTCAAGAGTGCGGACCCACTGACTCAGAAATATTCAAAGCTTGAGAGACTGTTCGAGAGAGAAACGCGCAAGTGGTGGGAAGCAACCTCTCTCGAAAATTATATCAAAGTAGAGAGGGTCCCGCGCGGTCTGCGAGTGTACACTATTCCAGCCTATGAGAACCCGGACCCCCAGCTCCACGGCGCAATTTTGCAAAGGTAGTCTGCAACTGCTGGTAAAATTTGCCTGGAGTGACCGGGAGAAGGCTTTGGATGAAATAAAAATACTTGAGGCGGAACTTGAAAATCTTCCGGATAACAATCAACATCAGGAGTTGATGGCCGAAATGAAAAAGAGACTGGCCAGATATGAAACCAAGATCAGACTCAGAAAAGAAGAGAAATTTGACAGAGATGAGAGAGATTATTCAATGGGCAGAGTCCTGACTTTCGCCAAAAAATTTGACGGCCCAAGAAAAGATCTAATCCGGAAAAAGCAAAATCCTGGCCAACCTACTGAAAGAATTGAAACCTCGGAATCGGAAATTACAGGATCTGAGGCAGAAGAATTAGCAGGTCCCTCAAAGCCAACCAGGAAAACTCCTTTTCACGAGGAATTCGACGTAATTCGACATGCGTGGCTCAGGGGGGGGGGGGGGGGATTAAAGCCCCCGGAACAGGACACAGGAAAAGGAAGAGGGGGTGCCGGAAGAGGACGAGGAAGAGGCGGAGGCAACAATCAAACGAGAACCGGGAAAGCCAAGAAGGGGGCACACGTTAAATGCAGCTGATACCCTAACCATTGTAAATTTGAGTCCGAAACAACTAACCAAAGATGAGGAAACCGTATTAAAGCTAGGCCTCTCCTTCTCTCTACAAAATAATCTGGAATACACACAACCCAGAATTGACCTTTTTAAGTTCACAAGGAAACTAAAACTGCACAAGTATTATAAAACCAAACCTACGGTTTATGAAACTAGGCGCCTACAGAATAAAATCAAAGAGACTGACATCATCCAATTAGGCGATTTGGAAACCCTTGAAATTCTGGAAGAAATAAGATCAGAAATTCCAGGAGCTGACCTTGAAGTATACAGTCTCACACAGAGAAGTAGAAGGGTGGGCATAGACCAAGAAGCTCCCTGCAGCCCTTTTAAACCAATTTCTCATTTTCTCCCACAAATGGCTCAAGATGCCATTGACACCTTTTCTGAAACTGTCTTGAAGGATTTGATAAAATTTCGAACATCAAAGAAAAATAATAGGAGAATTACAACTAATCCACTAACATTGGGCCAGAGAGAAGCACTGAGAAATCTTCAAGCGGATTCATCAGTAATTTACAAGCCATCTGATAAAGGCGGAAATGTGGTTATATTGACAAAGGATTTTTATGTGGGGAAGCTAATAGACAGCTGCTGAATCGACAACACTATGAACCAACTATCATGTAAAAATATCAGGAGAGTGTATTAGAATATGATAAACTGATTCAGAAATGGCACAACAAAGATATGCTCAACACTGAGGAGTACTTATTTTTGCGATCAAACCATCCAGTAATTCCCACCTTCTACCATCTGCCTAAGATCCATAAAGATCTTAGGGCACCACCAGGCCGCCCTATAGTATCCTCCATGGGCAGTCTAACTGAAAATTTGTCAGTCTTCATTGACCATTTTTTATTCCAATCCGTCTTGAACCTGTCCTCTTATATCAAGGATACGAAGGACTTTATTGTACAATTGCAAGACCTGGCCTGGAACTCTACCTATGTTTTGATTGTGATGGATATCACCAGCCTATATACGTGCATTGAGCACTCGCAGGGCCTGAAAGCAGTTGAATATTTTATGTCGAAAAGACCTTTGAAGTTTGCAGGACATAGTACAATGCTGATGGAATTGACAGAATTTTGTCTATTGAATAACTTCTTTCTTTTTCAGGGAGACCTCTTTAGACAGACCTCTGGGACCGCGATGGGCACCTGCTTCGCTCCCAGCTATGCGAATTTATTCGTAGGCTAGTGGGAGGAGCAGGTGGCCTGGTCCGAGGGAAATCGGATGTGGACTGAGAATGTGGTCAAATGGCACAGGTATATAGACCTCTTCCTGGTGTGAAGGGGGTCGGAACCAAGTGCCAGAGACTATATTTCTCACCTGAACAATAACAATGTTAATCTGAAGTTTACCGGTGAGGTGAGCTCAGCGGCAGTGAGCTACCTTGAACTCCGGGAAGCCATTGTGAACAACCAGGTGACCACATCCCTGTACCGCAAGCCAACTGCTGGAAACAGCATTTTGCATGCTGACAGTGGACATCCGGTGAACCTAAAATGAAGGTTCCCCTACGGGGAGCTATTGCGCCTTAAACGCAACTGCTCACGGGGGAAGATTTTGAAAATGCAGCCAGAGATAGCATATCTAGGTTTCAAGAAAGAGGCTATAGTTCAGCTCTCCTGAATCAGACATTAAAACGAGTGACCGGGATTCCAAGAACTGAGTTGTTAAAACAAAATCAAAAAGAAAAAAAGAAAGATGATGGAAAATTCCATCTAATAACAACTTTCTCTAATGATGCCCACTTTCTGAAAGGAACACTGCGCAGAAATTGGCACATTTTGAAGACAGACCCCATTATTGGGATGGATATCCAAAGAAATCCTCTGGTAACCTTTAAGAGAACGAAATCCATCAAAGATCTCTTAGTACACAGCCAACTAGACGCCCCAAAATCGAGAACAAGTACCATGGCAGAGATGAAAGGGTTTTTTCCCTCCGGCAAGTGCAAGGCCTGTGCACATAGCAAAAGGGTTTTAGGCTTTGACATACCGGGCCTTAAAGAGCGAAAAACCATTAGCTCTTTCATTACCTGCCAAACACCATATGTAGTGTACTGCCTGATGTGCCCCTGCAGGCTAAGATACATAGGGAGCACCATAAAGAACGTAAAATTGAGAATCCTTGAGCACATGCGTGCTATAGCTAATAAGGACATGACATCTCCAGTAGCTAAACATTTTGCGATCAAACACCACAGCAACAGGGATCTCTTACAATACTTTGGGGTGGATCAGGTACCGGAGCAGGAAAGGGGCGGAAATCGATTACTTAAATTAAGACGCTTGGAATCCCGCTACATAATTGACCTGCAAACCAAAATCCCAACGGGTTTAAACAGTGGGGAAGAACTGGCTATCCACCTAGGAAAGTAAATTAACTGTAATCTTACCATGGCCACCCAAACGAATCTTGAGGAATTTGCATTGCCCTGAGGTGTGCCTTAGGTGTAATTTGGCGGTTTCTAGCGATAGGAGCCGCCTGAGCCGATCCACAGCAAGATCCAAGGGAATGTTCTGTATATCAGGCGATTGTATATTACTTCTGAATGCCACAGCACTGAGTAAATCACATATGTCTTGAATGTGAGAAATGGCATTGCCAAAGGTTTCAAGTTTGAATTGTCGAAAATGAATGTCAATTATTTAACACATGTAATTGCTCTTTGTAGGTTCAATTTATGGCATCATAATATGTTATGTATTTGGCTAGCCGATTCACGGCAAAATGTATAATTTGTAACAAGTTTAAAATCATTACCTGTAAGTAATCCTGATCGCCGAACAAGTACGAAATCTTGCTTGTTTTGCACATTCCAACATGGCGCCCGTATATTGTGCACGGGTAGTCCTATGTCACTTTCCTCTTGAAATCACGCATCGCATTTAAAAATGGTTCCTGTGCAACACTTTTGTTGACACATTGAGAAAGGGCTTGACCCGAAACGCGTCTGTGAGGAGCGAAAAAAGGAAATTTCAGATAAAACACCCCGCGAGTGCTGCTTCTTCTTTTCTGGCTCGGGGAGGAGACTTGGAGTAAAATATATATATATATATATATATATATATATATATATAGCATACAAATTGTCCTGTCGCAGCGGGAGCACTTTTCAGCCGGTGCCAGCGACGGGACCAGGGCAGTGTCCCGGATTTGTATCAAATACCAAATAACTCGCCGCACTCGCCTTGGTTAAGTTGCAGTTTCTTTATTCAAAACGTGACAAAACACCTACGCGTTTCGAACCGTAGTTCGTGTTCACGGTAGCCAAAATGTGTAGTCCCTTCATTATTTCAATACAATTAAGCCTGTGGTGCACGCCCCTGTATTTTGAGGCATGCTGGGACATGTAGTTTACATTGTTTTTAGCCATCACTATTTATGTGCTGGTCAAGGGTTTTTGCTGCATTAGGGCGAGTTTAGCGTTACGACATCTAAGAGCGGGCCCCCCAGTTAATTGGGGCAATATCGCTCTTTGACGCGCGTGATGACACGTGCGTATGTAGTCAGCCCTCTATTTACCAGAGGGTTGGCTAATGATGCGTAACTAGCATGGAGATACTCCATTTGTCAATAAAGGGCTGAGTGCCCTACGTCCCCAATGCTTGCAGCCGCCCGTGACTGTAATTTATGTCTTGTAAATAAATGGCAAAATTAAGAGTCAAAGAATGAATGATAACAAATCATAACATAATGCAACTCAATTGTGGTGTCAGTGATAAACACAAGAGTATTCATTCATATGTCATGGGAGTTCTTCAAGATTTAACTGGGTTAGGGAGAGATCAGATTTACTAGTTGTTAGTCCAATAGTCTGTGTCCTTCATAAATGTACATAAAGTTCCTCATCGCCATTGAGGCCTCCAGGTTGTTTGGTCTTAAACCTCATGATAAGTTTGGATTCCAGTCTTCTTAATCTTTGGATTCGATTGCCACCTCTTTCATGTTGTGCGATCATGGCAAGACCAAAGTATCTGGCGTCTTGCCATGTTTTCTTCTCATGGTTAGCAAGATGTTTCGCAATGGCATATGAGTTATCATGATTCTGTATGGCGCGGATATGTTGGAGAATCCGTATTTTTAAGGAACATGTGGTGCTGCCAATATAAGATTTTCCACAGTAGCATTGAATCATGTACACAACAAAGGAAGAGTCACAATTAATGTTGCCATTGATTACAAAGTTCTTTCCACTTGCATCTTTGAGACTTTTCATGTTTCGTCCTATTTTGCAAGCCTTACAATTAATGCATTTGTTGAAGCCTTGTTTTCTTATATCCAACCAGGATGCTGTTTTTTTATATTCAAAGTGACTTTGAGTCAGCTCATCTGCTAGATTGCGCGCCCTTCTATAGGAGACAAGTGGGTAGTCTCCTATCGTTGTTCCGATATCAGGGTCTTTCCGGAGTACATGCCAGTACTTCTTCATTGCCTTTTGAATTTTGTAACTTTCCTTGCTGAAAGTCATTATCATCCTCGGTCGGTTGGATTTTTCATCTTCAACTTGTTGCGTGGAAATGGGATTTTTCTTAGGTATCAGAGTTTCTGCTCTAGTTTTCCGTCTTGCTCTTGTTTCACAATTAATCAGATCAGCCTGTTTGTATCCTCTCTGTCTGAAGTGTATATTGCAGATGGCAAAATCCAAACAACTGTCCATAGAAAAGAAACTGCTACAAACAGTATTTTGCACGGACTAAGTTTCCACCCACAGAAACTGGTGAAAAGTTTTCCGTATGGAGAACTTCTACGGATGAAAAGAAACTGTTCTGAGGAAAATGAGATGGAACTTAAGTTTAAAGAAACGAAAGACCGCTTCAGACAGAGAGGATGCAAACAGGCTGATCTGATTAATTGTGAAACAAGAGCAAGACGGAAAACTAGAGCAGAAACTCTGATACCTAAGAAAAATCCCATTTCCACGCAACAAGTTGAAGATGAAAAATCCAACCGACCGAGGATGATAATGACTTTCAGCAAGGAAAGTTACAAAATTCAAAAGGCAATGAAGAAGTACTGGCATGTACTCCGGAAAGACCCTGATATCGGAACAACGATAGGAGACTACCCACTTGTCTCCTATAGAAGGGCGCGCAATCTAGCAGATGAGCTGACTCAAAGTCACTTTGAATATAAAAAAACAGCATCCTGGTTGGATATAAGAAAACAAGGCTTTAACAAATGCATTAATTGTAAGGCTTGCAAAATAGGACGAAACATGAAAAGTCTCAAAGATGCAAGTGGAAAGAACTTTGTAATCAATGGCAACATTAATTGTGACTCTTCCTTTGTTGTGTACATGATTCAATGCTACTGTGGAAAATCTTATATTGGCAGCACCACATGTTCCTTAAAAATACGGATTCTCCAACATATCCGCGCCATACAGAATCATGATAACTCATATGCCATTGCGAAACATCTTGCTAACCATGAGAAGAAAACATGGCAAGACGCCAGATACTTTGGTCTTGCCATGATCGGACAACATGAAAGAGGTGGCAATCGAATCCAAAGATTAAGAAGACTGGAATCCAAACTTATCATGAGGTTTAAGACCAAACAACCTGGTGGCCTCAATGGCGATGAGGAACTTTATGTACATTTATGAAGGACACAGACTATTGGACTAACAACTAGTAAATCTGATCTCTCCCTAACCCAGTTAAATCTTGAAGAACTCCCATGACATATGAATGAATACTCTTGTGTTTATCACTGACACCACAATTGAGTTGCATTATGTTATGATTTGTTATCATTCATTCTTTGACTCTTAATTTTGCCATTTATTTACAAGACATAAATTACAGTCACGGGCGGCTGCAAGCATTGGGGACGTAGGGCACTCAGCCCTTTATTGACAAATGGAGTATCTCCATGCTAGTTACGCATCATTAGCCAACCCTCTGGTAAATAGAGGGCTGACTACATACGCACGTGTCATCACGCGCGTCAAAGAGCGATATTGCCCCAATTAACTGGGGGGCCCGCTCTTAGATGTCGTAACGCTAAACTCGCCCTAATGCAGCAAAAACCCTTGACCGGCACATAAATAGTGATGGCTAAAAACAATGTAAACTACATGTCCCAGCATGCCTCAAAATACAGGGGCGTGCACCACAGGCTTAATTGTATTGAAATAATGAAGGGACTACACATTTTGGCTACCGTGAACACGAACTACGGTTCGAAATGCGTAGGTGTTTTGTCACGTTTTGAATAAAGAAACTGCAACTTAACCAAGGCGAGTGCGGCGAGTTATTTGGTATTTGATATAAATATATATATATATATATATATATATATATATATATGGAAGAAAAGGTTGCCACCTAGGTAGGAATGCACTTACAGGTAGGAATTAATGCCAGCGCAAGGGCGCGAGCTGCGAACAGAGTCCCTTTCCTGCCAGACGCGTTTCGGGCCAACGCCCTCTTCAGTGGCAGCACATGTGACATGACGGCAGCTGCAGGCACCAGTAAATACCCTCAGTGATTATGCACAGGTGTGAAACCTGAAGCAATGCTTTCTGGGACTGGTGGTTCGATAAAACCCAAGTGGGTCGCCGCCGCCATTCGCATGCAAAAAAAGTTTTAAAGGGATTGCCAATGTCCCCGCAAGCACCCCGCAAGTAAAGGCACCTCCTGTACCACAAAAAGCTGCCCAAATGAGGCAGCCGTGGACCCGCAGTTTGTCCGCGGATGTGCAAACCCGCGACCGTGGCCGGCCGCTAACAAATGGAAGAAAAGGTTGCCACCTAGGTAGGAATGCACTTACAGGTAGGAATTAATGCCAGCGCAAGGGCGCGAGCTGCGAACAGAGTCCCTTTCCTGCCAGACGCGTTTTGGGCCAACGCCCTCTTCAGTGGCAGCACATGTGACATGACGGCAGCTGCAGGCACCAGTAAATACCCTCAGTGATTATGCACAGGTGTGAAACCTGAAGCAATGCTTTCTGGGACTGGTGGTTCGATAAAACCCAAGTGGGTCGCCGCCGCCATTCGCAGCAAAAAAAGTTTTAAAGGGATTGCCAATGTCCCCGCAAGCACCCCGCAAGTAAAGGCACCTCCTGTACCACAAAAAGCTGCCCAAATGAGGCAGCCGTGGACCCGCAGTTTGTCCGCGGATGTGCAAACCCGCGACCGTGGCCGGCCGCTAACAAATGGAAGAAAAGGTTGCCACCTAGGTAGGAATGCACTTACAGGTAGGAATTAATGCCAGCGCAAGGGCGCGAGCTGCGAACAGAGTCCCTTTCCTGCCAGACGCGTTTCGGGCCAACGCCCTCTTCAGTGGCAGCACATGTGACATGACGGCAGCTGCAGGCACCAGTAAATACCCTCAGTGATTATGCACAGGTGTGAAACCTGAAGCAATGCTTTCTGGGACTGGTGGTTCGATAAAACCCAAGTGGGTCGCCGCCGCCATTCGCATGCAAAAAAAGTTTTAAAGGGATTGCCAATGTCCCCGCAAGCACCCCGCAAGTAAAGGCACCTCCTGTACCACAAAAAGCTGCCCAAATGAGGCAGCCGTGGACCCGCAGTTTGTCCGCGGATGTGCAAACCCGCGACCGTGGCCGGCCGCTAACAAATGGAAGAAAAGGTTGCCACCTAGGTAGGAATGCACTTACAGGTAGGAATTAATGCCAGCGCAAGGGCGCGAGCTGCGAACAGAGTCCCTTTCCTGCCAGACGCGTTTCGGGCCAACGCCCTCTTCAGTGGCAGCACATGTGACATGACGGCAGCTGCAGGCACCAGTAAATACCCTCAGTGATTATGCACAGGTGTGAAACCTGAAGCAATGCTTTCTGGGACTGGTGGTTCGATAAAACCCAAGTGGGTCGCCGCCGCCATTCGCATGCAAAAAAAGTTTTAAAGGGATTGCCAATGTCCCCGCAAGCACCCCGCAAGTAAAGGCACCTCCTGTACCACAAAAAGCTGCCCAAATGAGGCAGCCGTGGACCCGCAGTTTGTCCGCGGATGTGCAAACCCGCGACCGTGGCCGGCCGCTAACAAATGGAAGAAAAGGTTGCCACCTAGGTAGGAATGCACTTACAGGTAGGAATTAATGCCAGCGCAAGGGCGCGAGCTGCGAACAGAGTCCCTTTCCTGCCAGACGCGTTTCGGGCCAACGCCCTCTTCAGTGGCAGCACATGTGACATGACGGCAGCTGCAGGCACCAGTAAATACCCTCAGTGATTATGCACAGGTGTGAAACCTGAAGCAATGCTTTCTGGGACTGGTGGTTCGATAAAACCCAAGTGGGTCGCCGCCGCCATTCGCATGCAAAAAAAGTTTTAAAGGGATTGCCAATGTCCCCGCAAGCACCCCGCAAGTAAAGGCACCTCCTGTACCACAAAAAGCTGCCCAAATGAGGCAGCCGTGGACCCGCAGTTTGTCCGCGGATGTGCAAACCCGCGACCGTGGCCGGCCGCTAACAAATGGAAGAAAAGGTTGCCACCTAGGTAGGAATGCACTTACAGGTAGGAATTAATGCCAGCGCAAGGGCGCGAGCTGCGAACAGAGTCCCTTTCCTGCCAGACGCGTTTCGGGCCAACGCCCTCTTCAGTGGCAGCACATGTGACATGACGGCAGCTGCAGGCACCAGTAAATACCCTCAGTGATTATGCACAGGTGTGAAACCTAAAGCAATGCTTTCTGGGACTGGTGGTTCGATAAAACCCAAGTGGGTCGCCGCCGCCATTCGCATGCAAAAAACAGTTTTAAAGGGATTGCCAATGTCCCCGCAAGCACCCCGCAAGTAAAGGCACCTCCTGTACCACAAAAAGCTGCCCAAATGAGGCAGCCGTGGACTCGCAGTTTGTCCGCGGATGTGCAAACCCGCGACCGTGGCCGGCCGCTAACAAATGGAAGAAAAGGTTGCCACCTAGGTAGGAATGCACTTACAGGTAGGAATTAATGCCAGCGCAAGGGCGCGAGCTGCGAACAGAGTCCCTTTCCTGCCAGACGCGTTTCGGGCCAACGCCCTCTTCAGTGGCAGCACATGTGACATGACGGCAGCTGCAGGCACCAGTAAATACCCTCAGTGATTATGCACAGGTGTGAAACCTGAAGCAATGCTTTCTGGGACTGGTGGTTCGATAAAACCCAAGTGGGTCGCCGCCGCCATTCGCATTCAAAAAAAGTTTTAAAGGGATTGCCAATGTCCCCGCAAGCACCCCGCAAGTAAAGGCACCTCCTGTACCACAAAAAGCTGCCCAAATGAGGCAGCCGTGGACCCGCAGTTTGTCCGCGGATGTGCAAACCCGCGACCGTGGCCGGCCGCTAACAAATGGAAGAAAAGGTTGCCACCTAGGTAGGAATGCACTTACAGGTAGGAATTAATGCCAGCGCAAGGGCGCGAGCTGCGAACAGAGTCCCTTTCCTGCCAGACGCGTTTCGGGCCAACGCCCTCTTCAGTGGCAGCACATGTGACATGACGGCAGCTGCAGGCACCAGTAAATACCCTCAGTGATTATGCACAGGTGTGAAACCTGAAGCAATGCTTTCTGGGACTGGTGGTTCGATAAAACCCAAGTGGGTCGCCGCCGCCATTCGCATGCAAAAAAAGTTTTAAAGGGATTGCCAATGTCCCCGCAAGCACCCCGCAAGTAAAGGCACCTCCTGTACCACAAAAAGCTGCCCAAATGAGGCAGCCGTGGACCCGCAGTTTGTCCGCGGATGTGCAAACCCGCGACCGTGGCCGGCCGCTAACAAATGGAAGAAAAGGTTGCCACCTAGGTAGGAATGCACTTACAGGTAGGAATTAATGCCAGCGCAAGGGCGCGAGCTGCGAACAGAGTCCCTTTCCTGCCAGACGCGTTTCGGGCCAACGCCCTCTTCAGTGGCAGCACATGTGACATGACGGCAGCTGCAGGCACCAGTAAATACCCTCAGTGATTATGCACAGGTGTGAAACCTGAAGCAATGCTTTCTGGGACTGGTGGTTCGATAAAACCCAAGTGGGTCGCCGCCGCCATTCGCATGCAAAAAAAGTTTTAAAGGGATTGCCAATGTCCCCGCAAGCACCCCGCAAGTAAAGGCACCTCCTGTACCACAAAAAGCTGCCCAAATGAGGCAGCCGTGGACCCGCAGTTTGTCCGCGGATGTGCAAACCCGCGACCGTGGCCGGCCGCTAACAAATGGAAGAAAAGGTTGCCACCTAGGTAGGAATGCACTTACAGGTAGGAATTAATGCCAGCGCAAGGGCGCGAGCTGCGAACAGAGTCCCTTTCCTGCCAGACGCGTTTCGGGCCAACGCCCTCTTCAGTGGCAGCACATGTGACATGACGGCAGCTGCAGGCACCAGTAAATACCCTCAGTGATTATGCACAGGTGTGAAACCTGAAGCAATGCTTTCTGGGACTGGTGGTTCGATAAAACCCAAGTGGGTCGCCACCGCCATTCGCATGCAAAAAAAGTTTTAAAGGGATTGCCAATGTCCCCGCAAGCACCCCGCAAGTAAAGGCACCTCCTGTACCACAAAAAGCTGCCCAAATGAGGCAGCCGTGGACCCGCAGTTTGTCCGCGGATGTGCAAACCCGCGACCGTGGCCGGCCGCTAACAAATGGAAGAAAAGGTTGCCACCTAGGTAGGAATGCACTTACAGGTAGGAATTAATACCAGCGCAAGGGCGCGAGCTGCGAACAGAGTCCCTTTCCTGCCAGACGCGTTTCGGGCCAACGCCCTCTTCAGTGGCAGCACATGTGACATGACGGCAGCTGCAGGCACCAGTAAATACCCTCAGTGATTATGCACAGGTGTGAAACCTGAAGCAATGCTTTCTGGGACTGGTGGTTCGATAAAACCCAAGTGGGTCGCCGCCGCCATTCGCATGCAAAAAAAGTTTTAAAGGGATTGCCAATGTCCCCGCAAGCACCCCGCAAGTAAAGGCACCTCCTGTACCACAAAAAGCTGCCCAAATGAGGCAGCCGTGGACCCGCAGTTTGTCCGCGGATGTGCAAACCCGCGACCGTGGCCGGCCGCTAAAAAAATGGAAGAAAAGGTTGCCACCTAGGTAGGAATGCACTTACAGGTAGGAATTAATGCCAGCGCAAGGGCGCGAGCTGCGAACAGAGTCCCTTTCCTGCCAGACGCGTTTCGGGCCAACGCCCTCTTCAGTGGCAGCACATGTGACATGACGGCAGCTGCAGGCACCAGTAAATACCCTCAGTGATTATGCACAGGTGTGAAACCTGAAGCAATGCTTTCTGGGACTGGTGGTTCGATAAAACCCAAGTGGGTCGCCGCCGCCATTCGCATGCAAAAAAAGTTTTAAAGGGATTGCCAATGTCCCCGCAAGCACCCCGCAAGTAAAGGCACCTCCTGTACCACAAAAAGCTGCCCAAATGAGGCAGCCGTGGACCCGCAGTTTGTCCGTGGATGTGCAAACCCACGACCGTGGCCGGCCGCTAACAAATGGAAGAAAAGGTTGCCACCTAGGTAGGAATGCACTTACAGGTAGGAATTAATGCCAGCGCAAGGGCGCGAGCTGCGAACAGAGTCCCTTTCCTGCCAGACGCGTTTCGGGCCAACGCCCTCTTCAGTGGCAGCACATGTGACATGACGGCAGCTGCAGGCACCAGTAAATACCCTCAGTGATTATGCACAGGTGTGAAACCTGAAGCAATGCTTTCTGGGACTGGTGGTTCGATAAAACCCAAGTGGGTCGCCGCCGCCATTCGCATGCAAAAAAAGTTTTAAAGGGATTGCCAATGTCCCCGCAAGCACCCCGCAAGTAAAGGCACCTCCTGTACCACAAAAAGCTGCCCAAATGAGGCAGCCGTGGACCCGCAGTTTGTCCG
Source organism: Lissotriton vulgaris (assembly GCF_964263255.1). Lineage (NCBI taxonomy): Eukaryota > Metazoa > Chordata > Amphibia > Caudata > Salamandridae > Lissotriton > Lissotriton vulgaris. The sequence continues at coordinate 486,081,013 of NC_141691.1, read as the reverse complement.
CGGATGTGCAAACCCGCGACCGTGGCCGGCCGCTAACAAATGGAAGAAAAGGTTGCCACCTAGGTAGGAATGCACTTACAGGTAGGAATTAATGCCAGCGCAAGGGCGCGAGCTGCGAACAGAGTCCCTTTCCTGCCAGACGCGTTTCGGGCCAACGCCCTCTTCAGTGGCAGCACATGTGACATGACGGCAGCTGCAGGCACCAGTAAATACCCTCAGTGATTATGCACAGGTGTGAAACCTGAAGCAATGCTTTCTGGGACTGGTGGTTCGATAAAACCCAAGTGGGTCGCCGCCGCCATTCGCATGCAAAAAAAGTTTTAAAGGGATTGCCAATGTCCCCGCAAGCACCCCGCAAGTAAAGGCACCTCCTGTACCACAAAAAGCTGCCCAAATGAGGCAGCCGTGGACCCGCAGTTTGTCCGCGGATGTGCAAACCCGCGACCGTGGCCGGCCGCTAACAAATGGAAGAAAAGGTTGCCACCTAGGTAGGAATGCACTTACAGGTAGGAATTAATGCCAGCGCAAGGGCGCGAGCTGCGAACAGAGTCCCTTTCCTGCCAGACGCGTTTCGGGCCAACGCCCTCTTCAGTGGCAGCACATGTGACATGACGGCAGCTGCAGGCACCAGTAAATACCCTCAGTGATTATGCACAGGTGTGAAACCTGAAGCAATGCTTTCTGGGACTGGTGGTTCGATAAAACCCAAGTGGGTCGCCGCCGCCATTCGCATGCAAAAAAAGTTTTAAAGGGATTGCCAATGTCCCCGCAAGCACCCCGCAAGTAAAGGCACCTCCTGTACCACAAAAAGCTGCCCAAATGAGGCAGCCGTGGACCCGCAGTTTGTCCGCGGATGTGCAAACCCGCGACCGTGGCCGGCCGCTAACAAATGGAAGAAAAGGTTGCCACCTAGGTAGGAATGCACTTACAGGTAGGAATTAATGCCAGCGCAAGGGCGCGAGCTGCGAACAGAGTCCCTTTCCTGCCAGACGCGTTTCGGGCCAACGCCCTCTTCAGTGGCAGCACATGTGACATGACAGCAGCCCCAGAAAGCATTGCTTCAGGTTTCACACCTGTGCATAATCACTGAGGGTATTTACTGGTGCCTGCAGCTGCCGTCATGTCACATGTGCTGCCACTGAAGAGGGCGTTGGCCCGAAACGCGTCTGGCAGGAAAGGGACTCTGTTCGCAGCTCGCGCCCTTGCGCTGGCATTAATTCCTACCTGTAAGTGCATTCCTACCTAGGTGGCAACCTTTTCTTCCATTTGTTAGCGGCCGGCCACGGTCGCGGGTTTGCACATCCGCGGACAAACTGCGGGTCCACGGCTGCCTCATTTGGGCAGCTTTTTGTGGTACAGGAGGTGCCTTTACTTGCGGGGTGCTTGCGGGGACATTGGCAATCCCTTTAAAACTTTTTTTGCATGCGAATGGCGGCGGCGACCCACTTGGGTTTTATCGAACCACCAGTCCCAGAAAGCATTGCTTCAGGTTTCACACCTGTGCATAATCACTGAGGGTATTTACTGGTGCCTGCAGCTCCCGTCATGTCACATGTGCTGCCACTGAAGAGGGCGTTGGCCCGAAACGCGTCTGGCAGGAAAGGGACTCTGTTCGCAGCTCGCGCCCTTGCGCTGGCATTAATTCCTACCTGTAAGTGCATTCCTACCTAGGTGGCAACCTTTTCTTCCATATATATATATATATGTATATGTATATGCAAGGGCGTATTTGTGATACATATATATATATATATATGTATATATATTTATATATTGATTAATGTGGTAAATAAAATATTACCCGGACATAGTTTCTATACATTAATAAAGAATAAGGATAGCTCATACAATGAGAGGCAGAGTCCGTGGTGTCCGAGTCAAAAGGGCTTTATTACAATGACTCGAGTCAGTGGAGAATCGGGTTCCATCACCACTAAAGTTTAGGAAGGGATATCCAACGTTTTATTCACATCACACATTATATATAGTAAAACCATACAATTGCAATGAATAGAGAAGGCGGGGCGCTCCAGGCGGAGCAAGTGAAAAGAGAGAGAGATAAGAACACATGGGCATAAAAGAGGGCGTGTAAGGAGGCGTACACATGGGTGTTCACTTGATGAGTCATAGGTGTGTCATAGGTGGGTGGATGCATAGAGGAGGTCTGCAGGGTCAATAGAAACTTTTACCCTACATGTGCGCGCAACTGGTCATGACGTGAAATTGACGTGTAACTGGGGAGAGCTGGGGGCTGACTTTAGCACTAGTAGAGGAGTCTGGAGTCTGGGATGTCAGAACGACCTGCACCTTTGGCATATCTGATATCTTGTGTTTGGAGGATGTATTGTCTGATGTAAAGGTCTCTCGAGTAAAGGCTGTTCATCACTAAATGCTAGTGTGTGCATATATTTCTTCGTGCATTACGTGGGGGCCATGGGTCTTCTATGGCAACGGGTTCAGTAAATCACTTGCATGGAGACAGAAAGGCTAGGGCCTATGCTCTGCACGCGGAATATATTTACCTATTTCACTAGACTGGAATGTGTTTTTGCGGAGGCTGAGCAGATAACTGTAGGCAAAACACCGTCTTGGCAGGCAGGCCAGGCCGGGCCGGGCACCTCTCGGCTGAGCAGGGGGTAAGGGAGAGGTCAGGGATGCATACCTAACTGCAGCTTTCAGAGTCAGAAGAGGCTCGGAGCCATAATTCAGGGCCTGGCTCGGCTGTTCCACAAAGACGTGTGCATCTCAACTTTTAAATGTGTACCATGTAAATACACTGGCAACATAGGCCTCAATGCAGAGTTAACGTCTCATTCATGGAAGGCCTGATAACTGACATATTAACATAGAACGGAAATGCAGGGGCATTATTATTACAGGCACGGGATGGGAACTACACGATAACAGGGACATACATGGGGCATAGGTACATGGATAGGGTGCGAGTGGGGGACACACTGGCCACGTAAAATATTCATTTTCCTCATTCCCTCCTTGTCCCCTACTGTGCCCTTCAGGACACATCTATTTTCATGAGACCATCTATCTGTTCATAGAGCATCATTTGCTCGTCTTTATTCATTCTTATGCGAGAACGTGGACGTGGACCGGGAATACAGGCAGTGGCACACAAGCCGCAAATCGCTGGGCCACATTGCAGACAGAGACAACAACTGAATATGACTAGTAGTATTACTCCTAGGAATGACAGTTCTTTCCATCCCCAGGCTGATATTACACTCCAGAGCCAACCGGACCAAGTCCATGTGCCTGGATTTTGATGTATCTCGTGAGCTATCTTATGGAGTCTTGTTATTGCTGCATATACGGATGGCGTGTTATTAGGAATAAACACACAACAACTGGAGCCGATCACTCTACAAGCCCCGCCCCTATCTGCCAGGATGACGTCAAGAACAAGGCGGTTCTGAAGAACAACAAGTCTCATAGCAGACTGCTCCTCTGTCAAGTTACCTAGGGCAGAAGTAGTCTCATTCACTACTACTTCCAAAGTTCTCGTTAACCTGCGTATTAATTTACTGTTTTGGATGGGACCAATGAAGAAAAAGAACCCTCTATTGAAATCCGTATATTGCTCCAGAGCTGTCTCAGTCTGGTCGACTACAGGGGATTCGGTCTCCCTCTTGTGTCTGACATGTACTAGTCGTGAGTCTCGATAATAATGGGATGGGGCTAGAAAAACAGGTGGCAGTAGGAACGCAATATAACACGTTCCACCCCAGTCTAAGGGCAGACGTACATAGGCGGTCTGACCACAAATGAAATAGGAATGACGGGAAACTTTGAAAGTAGACTTTCCTTTATCATTAAACTCGACCACAGTATTACAATCACTGTGTCCTAAATGTACTGAACCTTTCTTCCTTACGCATAATTCACCTTTCACTGGTAAGACTGTTATAAACGGTGAACCTGTATTGTTCTCGGACTGGACGTTCAGAATCATGAGATTAAGGGAGACATTTCCTAGTTCATACACTTCATTTTCTAGATCTGTGCCTTTCCTTTGGGGAAAACCATCTTTATCGGAAAAACATGCCTTATTCATTACTATATTCAGGTCTCCCCAAATCCATTCACTCTGGGAATCTGTGAACTGTCTGTCCTGTGTCGATGACATTAAAGCAAACCAAGCACCGCACAAACCATTGTGCGAAAACGGATAAGGAAAGAGGGGCAGAACTCCCTTCGTATTCTGATAAGGTGGGAGTCGGCCACATACCCAGCAATTCGTAACATTGCTGGCCTGGTGAGAATGGTGTAACATACGAATAAAAGTATTGTTGCGCAGTGCTAGTCGATATGACAATTCATGGGGTGGCAGATCACTGAATGTGTGCTCTACAGTGTCATTAAAGGAAGAATGTATGTGCGAACCAAGAGGATTAAAGAAAACATGTAGCGTCAAGCTTATACATATAATCGATATACTTAGAAAAAACATAATGATCAGCATTACTATGCATCTACTGCGCAAGCTTTTGCAGTACTTTTCTTTCATCTTTTTCTGCCTATCTCTCTGGCTATTTGGGTCTACGATCTTATACATGTCAGGAACCTGTCTAACCACTTCACCCGAGGGGGACTTAAACAATTAAACGCTGTCTGACTTACTAGACCATAGTTTCATTTTATATTCTTGTTGCGAAGTCTTTTCTAGCAAATGGGGTTTAGTGTCAATGTTCTCGGGACAGTCCTTAGAGTCTTTCACCAAGCCAAGTCCATGGAAGCGTTTCACGTGGTGGGCATGGAGCCAGCCCTTTCTTCCCTCGACCTTGATGGCGGTCCTCGTCGTCAACAAGACCAATTTGGGCGCGCGCCAGCGGGGCTCCAGAGGGCTTGAACGGTTGAAGTTGCGGACGAACACCAGGTCTCCCGGAACAATTGCATGAGTCTTCACCTGGGTGCTGTCGGGGAAGGCAGCTGCAACCTGTGAACGACAAGAAAGGAGTGCAGACATCAAGGAAGCCAGGTAATCTGTCAGCATAGTACTTTCGACATCTGTAATTTTTCGTGGCATAGGCATACCCCACATATTCGGCGGTCTACCAAAAACCACCTCGTACGGGGATAGTCCGGTTCTGGAATGAGCTACCATACGCATGTAAAAGAGGGCAACCGGCAAGGCTACCATCCAATCCACGCCTTTTTCTGCACAGACCTTCGCTAACTTTGTTTTGAGAGTCTGATTGTGTCTCTCTACGAGGCCTGCTGCCTCTGGGTGTCGCACGCAATGGAATTTCCACTGGTACCCTAACAGAAGAGATACTTGTTTCATCAATTCGGAAGAGAATGGCTGTCCATTATCTGAGTACACGACACGGGGCAAGCTGTATCGCGGGAAGAATTCACGGACCAACTGCTTGGCAGTGGTCACAGCAGTGTAATCTGGGACTGGGTACGCTTCTGTCCATCTAGATAGGGCGCATACAACTACGAGAACATACTTGAATCCTCGACATCTGTCCATCTGAATATAATCCATCTGGAGGACTTCAAAAGGGTGGTCAGGAGGATGAAATCCACCTTGTTCCACGGGAATGCCTTTGCCTGGATTGAACTGACAACAGATCATGCAGGTACGCACTTTCTGTTTCGCTGCTGCACGTAAATGCTTGTTGAACCAGATGTTCTGTAAACTGTCTAACATAGCCTTTTCTCCTAAGTGCCCTGGACTATGAGCTGTGTTTATGATAACTTGAACCATGGAGTCAGGGAGGAACCACGTGGCTTTGCCTTTTGTCATCCAACCCTGATCTGTCTGGACCCCTCCTTGTTCAGTCCATTTCTTGATTTCGTCTGGAGTGGCATGTGTCTGTATGTCAAGTACATCTTGTGAGGGATCCCTGACTGTCATGCAGTTTGTCGGCAATGGTGCTTCTGTCCTTGTCGTGTCAGTGGGAATATCTGTTGAAGTCTGGGCTGTAAGTTTAGCTGTTCGATCTGCCAGGTCGTTACCCTGGGAAATGGTGTCAGTGACTTTCGTATGTGCTTTGCATTTCATGATAGCTATGGCTGTAGGTAAGTGTATTGCATCTAACAGAGCCTGAATGAGGGGACCGTGCTGTATCTTGGCCCCATGAGAGGTCAGAAAACCTCTCTCCTGCCAAAGAACTCCAAAGTCGTGAACGACTCCGAAGGCATACGGTGAATCTGTGTATATGTTTACTTTCAAGTTCTTGGCTCGTATACAGGCTTGGGTCAGAGCGACAAGCTCTGCTGCTTGGGCAGACAGGGTGTCAATTCGTTGTGTTTCTATGACTTCAGTATCAGTGGTCACTGCATATGCGGCCACTAACTCTCCTGCGCTTGTTCTCAGACATGAACCATCCACATAAAGTGTCAGGTCTGGGTCGGGTAATGCAATGTCTGTCAAGTCTTGTCTTGGCTTAGTCACTGTGTTAATTACATCCACACAGTCATGTGGTGCAGGGTCTGTCGTGCTCGAGGGTAAGAGTGTAGCGGGGTTTAACGTGTTACATCGTCTGATCTCTATGTGTGGCTGGAACAATGTCAGTTCATATCCTGTCAGTCTTGCTATGGTCAGGTGCTGTGTCTGTGTCCTGTTCAAGAGAACTTCCACTGAATGTGGTACCTGTACTGTCAGAGGATGTCCTAACACTATGGAATCGCTTTGTCTGATTGCTAGAGCTGTTGCTGCTACTGATTTTAGGCACGCAGGCAGAGCCTGGGCCACTGGATCCAATGTACTAGAAAAGTAAGCACAAGGCTTGTGTTTTTCTGCCTGATCCTGTGTGAGGACAGATAATGCTGTGCCATCGCGTTCAGTGACAAAAAGTGTAAAAGGTTTGCTGTAACATGGTGTCGCTAAAACTGGTGCTTGACATAGGGCTTTCTTCAATTCATCAAATGCAAAGGTATGTTCCTGAGTCCAAGGGAGGACAGTCGAAGTCGCTGCCTCCTGTGTTGTCAACTGTATGAGTGGTTTGGCTAGATATGCATACTGAGGAATCCATTGTCTGCAGTAAGAAGTGAGGCCGATGAAGGCCCGTACTTCCTTTTGTGTCTTGGGCTGTGGAAGATGTGCAATTAATTGAATGCGGTCAGGTGTCAACTGTCTACCCCTCTTGGACAGCAAGTGACCAAGGTACACAACTTGCTGGACACAGAATTGTAGCTTTGAAGGGGACACTTTGTGCCCCTTCCCTGCCAGGTAGTATAAGACTGTCAGTGATGCACGTTCACAGTCTCGTTCCGTTCGTGCTGTGATCAAAAGATCATCCACGTATTGCAGTAATGCGGTGTCAGTAGGCATGTGAATACTGTCTAGTTGTCTTTTCAATGCTTGACTGTAAATACTAGGACTTTCTGTGAACCCTTGAGGAGCCCTTGTAAATTTGAAGCTTCGTCCATTTAAACAGAATCCGAAGAGGTATTGGCTCTATGGATGGATTGGGACACTAAAGAAGGCGTTCTTGAGATCGATTACAGTAAAGAACGTCGCTTCGGAATCAATTGCAGTCAATAGTGAAGAAATGTCTGGGACTACTGGGTACTGCGGTATTATGCATTTGTTCAGTTCTCGGAGGTCAATCACTAGTCTGTAAACCGGTGGTGCATTTGGGTCAGTTCGTTTAAGAATCGGAATGATAGGAGAATTACATACATTGGAGTCAGTTTCTACAACCACTCCCTGTGCAATGAGTTCGTCAACAATTTTCAATAATGCAACTACAGCATCAGGTGGGAACTTGTATTGTCTTATTCGTGGCAGTACAACTCCTTGCTTGAGTGTGACACGGTATGGTGTAATGTGCATGTAACCTACATCAGTCGGACCTTGTGCCCATAAATGCTGTGGTACATTCTGGAGTCTGGGGTCAAAATCTCTCAATACATAATGTCCTTTAAAATCACGTAAAAACAATCTCACTCCATCCGGAGAACAACAAATCACTGCTCCTAGTTCTTTCAATGTCTTTATACCAAGCACGTTTTCTGGACATGATTTCGTAAGCAACAAGTCTGTAGTACGGGACAATGGACCGACTCCTAGGGAAACTGGCTTTGACACTTCGTTAACAATAGGCTTTCCTGAAAATCCCAGGGATACATTCTGTGAGCCTGAGAGGGGTGCCCCTGGAACCTCGTCATGACTGATGGTAGTTCTGCTCGCCCCTGTGTCAATTAAAAACTTTCTGTCTTTTCCCAGTACATGACTATGTACATAGGGACCCTCTTGATCTACAGGAACCTCAATAAGGGGCAAGCCAACCTCCCTCTCTAGGCTGTCTCATGAATACTGTTGATAATCTGGGTAGTCTGACTGTGCATACTGGTACATTTGTTGCGAGACATGTTGTGTGGCAGCAATGGGTTGGGGTACAGCTACTGTCTGTTGCGCGTTCTGTGGAGTTTGCGTGTTCTGTGGGACGTTATCCTGTCTAGGAGGACGCAGTCTTTCTTTCGTCTTGCCTGTAGCTATATTGTGTTTCAGGACAGCACATTCATTTATATAGTGACCTGGCTGTTTACAGTAGTTACAGTTCCCTTTAACAGGTGCCGTGCCCTTTTTCTGGCCATCGGCTGGAACTGATTGAGCAACTAGTACTTTCATTTTCGTATCTTTCATACGTCTCTTTTCGTGTTCCTGTTCTTCTCTAATTCGGTTCTGGTGATACTGTAACATTTGTAACATTTGGGAAGGGCTATTTGCTTGCCAGGTACTTTCAACCTTCAGTGCTCTATTTTTGATCTGTGGTAAGGAATTCTCTACCAATTTGCTCACAAAAAGATGCGGGTACGATTCACTACTTGTCTTCAGGCCACTGTTAATAAGAAAACATTTTTCGAATCTAGAATAAAAATCACTAGTGTCTTCATCTTGTTTCTGTTTGCAGGCTGAAATAGCATCCCAATCTTCCTTTTTAGTAGTCAATAATCTCGGCAAAACCTGTATCAATAGTTCGGGTAGTTCCTTAGCTTTTTCTCCAAGACCAACACCAGGGGCTCAGAGTTTGTCCTCGTCTTCCAGTTCTGTCCAGCTAATCTTTTTCTCTCCCACTTCCCAATCTTTTTCTTCAAGTTTTTCATAAATGCCTTCTGGTAACAGTACTTTCAATATTTTAAGGGTATCAGCGTATGTATACTCTCCCATGCGGAGCATGTCTTTTAATTCCCGTTGGAACCCCCCTGGGTCTTTATCATGACAGGGCAGTAATTTTTTCATTTCCAATAATTCCCTTTTCGTCAAGGGTGTGTAAACGTATACTCGTTGAAGCACACCCCCTGCAGTTCTAACGGGATGAACCTCTCGTAGGGGATTCTGTCTATCTATATAAAAGGTCTTCCTTTCTCGATGTGGGGCAGGAACCAAATGCGGGGTCAGAGAAGTCAAGTACTTATGTCGTTGATCTAGAATAACATTAATTAATTCGGTACCTAGGCCTCTCCATCTTGCTAGGAGTAAATCGTCTAATAATTTATACAAGGGACCTGGATCAGAATGCTGACTCTCATACAAGGTGATGAGATGTTGAATCATGTAAATACCAGCTAAACGCTGTTCTTCCGTAGGGAGACTCAAAAATGTTTGCGCTACTATGTCATCCTTATATATGTTGGAATTACAAGCCCATTGAACTGCTGACCGGGCTAGTTCCTGTTCATGCATAGTACTAAGTTTGCTACTCCCTACTCGTTTTTTCAGTGCCTGTTCAGTAGCTTGGAATAGGTGTTCGAGGGAATATCGTTCTGGTATTGGAGAGAGAGAACGTTTATTGTATTCTAGGCGTATGGGTCTATCAAACGGTCTTGCCCTACCTACATAATTCATTTTATTCATTTCCCCTGTTACTGCATCATCGTCCTCTGAGACCTCGTCGTCCTCTTCCTCAGCTTGTTTCTCGGCCTATTCTTTCTTGTGTATCTCAAGTATTTCATTACGAATTTTCCTGTACATGCTTTCTACTCTATTCTGTGTATCATGCTTACCAATAGCTATATTGTCACTCCAGTTCATCATACCTTTAGTTACTTCTTTATCTGGCTGGTCTCGTTCCCTAATCAAACAATTAATCAAAAACTGTAAGAGCATACGTTGAAGCTCCACTTTTCTATTTGCCATGGCCTCATGTACACTTTCTGGTCCCTCCCCCGTTCTAATGAAGTGGTATATTCTGTCTAAATGGTCCTTCATGCCTGGTAGAGTAATCAAATAGTCTGCAACGCGTCTTAATCGTATTGAGTATATGAGCATTGTGCCCTCACCTGGTACTGGATCATATATACAATCGGTGAGGGACTGTCTAAGGGTTGCTAATGTCATTGGTTTCGGCGTGTGTTGTAGTGCTAAATCTCGTAGTGTTCGTTTTATGGGTGGTGGGGTGTGCAGTATATCTCTAGAGGGCCCCCCTCCCGATGCTCCTTGACTTGAGTTGCCTAGGCTTGAATCAACTTTCACTGCCAGCGCTGTCGCTGGTAATGCGGGTTGATCTTGTACTACGGGTGCTGGGCGAAACGGATTGGTGGGGAGGGTGGCAGGAGGATTAGTAGGGTTGGGAGGAGGTAAATTTTCATTTACATATTCTGGAGCAGCGTCGTCTAGATAGGAGGAAAGAAAAATGTCCGCTGCAGTCTGTTTATGACTATGGAGTTTAGTCGGGATCAGTGGTGGCGGCAAGTTACTGGGTACTTCCGGGGTAACTTTAGGTAGGCCTCGGCAAGGAGGGGATACATGCCTTTCATAAGGGCATTTCTTTGTCTATCTAATTGTTCTGCCTTAACCCGTTCACCTTCTTCTTGTAGCTCTTTTTCCTTGGCTTTTTCTGATGCTTCTCTACTTCTCTCTGCTTTCTGAATTTCTTTCTCTGTTCTTCTATGCGCTTCTTTACGCCACAACTCTATGGCATCTTTCTGCGATTGTCTAGCTTTCTTTTTCCACAGTGCTTCCTCTACTCTCATGATGCAAACAGCAGCCCATGTCCCTGAGACAGGCCATCTATATTTCTCCTCCAGATCCTTCGTGTAATCTACCCATAAATCTAAGTACAGTATGGCATCTAGGCCATGCTTGTGGTACATAAAATGTCCAGGAGTGTCCCTAGGCGGGACGGGAACTGCCTCTTCGAGTATCCCTTTCCTGGTCCCTATCTGACGTAATTTCGAAAACAATGGCATGTTTGAACTAGCTTGAACGTAAACACAATAAGCACAGTAATAGACTGTAAACAATCATTCATACCACGACATTAAAACATCAGAAACAGACACTAACTAGTACATAGGATAACACAATCCTAATAATCCTAAAATAAACCTCGTTTACTGGATGCACTGTTAGAACAGTACAGTCATACCGGTCTCATAAAGAGACACGTCTTTACCGCATCCACCTAAATGGACACGTCTTTACCGGATCTGTGTACCCAGACCCGTCTTGACCGGGCTCAAACAAATGAACCCGTCTATATGCGTTCCCAACAACGGTACTCACCGGGAAGCAAAACTGAAGGCCTCGGAAACTTGATACTGGACTGGACTGCTACGGCTTCTTGCTGCGCATGCGCCTCGGAACAGGTGGGCCTCGGGATACCTCGGACCTTGCTCTCTCGGCTTGGGCTCTGGTCGGGATAGTCCGCAATCCTCACCGCCTCGTGTGGATGCCTGGTCGCAGTCTCCGTCTCCTCCGTGGGCCTGAGGGAGTTGGCAGGAAAACCCGCGGCTGTGCACAGAATGAGTCCGTCACGGCTAAGAAGGGGTCAGGGGGCTGCGCTTACATCGCCGGCGCGTGGGGAAGGGGACTGGTCCCTATTCGGGCGCCAGATTAATGTGGTAAATAAAATATTACCCGGACATAGTTTCTATACATTAATAAAGAATAAGGATAGCTCATACAATGAGAGGCAGAGTCCGTGGTGTCCGAGTCAAAAGGGCTTTATTACAATGACTCGAGTCAGTGGAGAATCGGGTTCCACCACCACTAAAGTTCAGGAAGGGATATCCAACGTTTTATTCACATCACACATTATATATAGTAAAACCATACAATTGCAATGAATAGAGAAGGCGGGGCGCTCCAGGCGGAGCAAGTGAAAAGAGAGAGAGATAAGAACACATGGGCGTAAAAGAGGGCGTGTAAGGAGGCGTATACATGGGTGTTCACTTGATGAGTCATAGGTGTGTCATAGGTGGGTGGATGCATAGAGGAGGTCTGCAGGGTCAACAGAAACTTTTACCCTACATGTGCGCGCAACTGGTCATGACGTGAAATTGACGTGTAACTGGGGAGAGCTGGGGGCTGACTTTAGCACTAGTAGAGGAGTCTGGAGTCTGGGATGTCAGAACGACCTGCACCTTTGGCATATCTGATATCTTGTGTTTGGAGGATGTATTGTCTGATGTAAAGGTCTCTCGAGTAAAGGCTGTTCATCACTAAATGCTAGTGTGTGCATATATTTCTTCGTGCATTACGTGGGGGCCATGGGTCTTCTATGGCAACGGGTTCAGTAAATCACTTGCATGGAGACAGAAAGGCTAGGCCCTATGCTCTGCACGCGGAATATGTTTACCTATTTCACTAGACTGGAATGTGTTTTTGCGGAGGCTGAGCAGATAACTGTAGGCAAAACACCGTCTTGGCAGGCAGGCCAGGCCGGGCCGGGCACCTCTCGGCTGAGCAGGGGGTAAGGGAGAGGTCAGGGATGCATACCTAACTGCAGCTTTCAGAGTCAGAAGAGGCTCGGAGCCATAATTCAGGGCCTGGCTCGGCTGTTCCACAAAGACGTGTGCATCTCAACTTTTAAACGTGTACCATGTAAATACACTGGCAACGTAGGCCTCAATGCAGAGTTAACGTCTCATTCATGGAAGGCCTGATAACTGACATGTTAACATAGAACGGAAATGCAGGGGCATTATTATTACAGGCACGGGATGGGAACTACGCGATAACAGGGACATACATGGGGCATAGGTACATGGATAGGGTGTGAGTGGGGGACACACTGGCCACGTAAAATATTCATTTTCCTCAGCTTACTGGCGGTCACCAGTAGGTAGTTATAGTTAGGACCTAGTTTCCATTGGAAATCCGCAACATTCTATTGGGAATAACTTTGGCGCTGGATGTTGAATCTTCGCAAATTTCTCAAGGAAGATGGCCCACTCGACTCCGCTCCTTCCCGGAAAGTTTTGGTGGGATTCATCAAGTGGGGGCTGCGAAAAAGGGGGTCCCAAAACGTGTTTTCCCCATGTTATTTTCCATAGGACGATTAGACATGGCTACAGCCCGAACGGCTGAATGGAATTACAAGAAATTTGGCAAAATGGTAGAGTCTGATTCGCAGATCACACTTTTGCTTGAATGGTGTAAACTGCTCCAGTAGATTCTGAGAAAATCGAAAGGAAAAAAATATATATATCCATAAGCGCGCACCGTGCGCGTACAGGTCCGCGTACCGTACGCATACCGTAGGTGTACGGTACTCATACGTGCGCGGACCTTCACGTGCACAGGCTGCATGCTGATTGGCTGCCATTGTCTGTCAACACTCCAAACCAGGAAGTGTTTGCAGCCATCTTGTGCTCGGTAGACCGAGTCACAAGAAAGCAGAAAAACAAACGTGTAGAACTCAAAAAGGGGGCGGGGTCGAAGCACCCTGACCCCCTAGGCCTGCTCAGGGGGTCCCACAAGGACCCCCAAGGTCCAGAATATATATTTTTTTCAAAACCCGGTCTGTTTTTTTTCAAATTACCCCCCCGGGGGACCAAATCGCGGGGGCATAGTGATAAAGAAGTGTGGGGGGGCAATCCCCCCCCGCACTGCCCTGGGGACCGCCGCCCCCTGGGCAAAGAAACGCAGCCCCCTGGCGCATACTGGAGGCTCCTGGTGGGCTAGTTGGCCCCCAGGGGCCCCCAGTATGCAAAGGGAATTAGTTCCCCCCTTCAAACGGGCCAGGGGGCTGCGTTGAAGAGAGGTGTAAAAAGGGGCATAGCCTCATTACACCTCTCTGCAATGTAGTCCCCTGGCTCATACTGGAGGTTCCAGGTGGACTAGTTAGCCCCCAGGGACCCCTAGTATGCAAGGGGAATTAGTTCCCCCTCTGCAAATGCGCCAGGGGGCTGTGTTGGAGAGAGGTGTAAAAAGGGGCGTAGCCTCATTACACCTCTCTGCAATGCAGCCCCCTGGCGCATACTGGAGGTTTCATGTGGGCTAGTTGGACCCCAGGGACCCCTAGTATGCAAGGGGAATTAGTTCCCCCTCTGCAAACGCGCCCGGGGCTGCGTTGCAGAGAGGTGTAAAAAAGGGTGTGGCCTCATTACACCTCTCTGCAATGCAGCCCCCTGGTGCATACTGGAGGTTCTAGGTGGGCTAGTTGGCCCCCAGGGACCCCCAGTATGCAAGGGGAATTAGTTCCCCCTCTGCAAATGTGCCAGGGGGCTGCGTTGCAGAGAGTTGTAAAAACATTTTTTTTCAATTTATATTAAAAATATGTAATGTAATTTAAAAAATAAAATACCTAAAAATAAATAATTTCAAATAATGTAGTAAATCAGTATAAAAAATATAACAATTAATACATTTAAAAATTATCATTTACAAAACCATTGAAATTCACTGAAAAAACCATAGGTTTCAGTCACGATATAGTTAGGAATTACCATTTAAAAAACCTTTGAAATGCACTGAAAAAACAAAGGTTTCAGCCACGTTATAGTTAGGAATTAGCATTTAAAAAACCTTGCAAATTCATCGGAAAACCATAGGTTTCACACACATTATAGTTAGGAATTAGCATTTTAAAAACCTTTGAAATTCACTGAAAAAACCATAGGTTTCACACCAGTTATAGTTAGCTGGTCATTTTACTCATACAAACCCTTTGAAATTCCCCCGTGTTAGAACTGGCTATTGCTAGTTTGCTAAGGCTGACGCCAAATCTAGGGAGAAACCACCATTCTAGTCAGGGGAAGGAAGTCACACGCCAAGATAACCCCTGCTCACCCCCTTGGTAGCTTGGCACGAGCAGTAAGGCTAAACTCGGAGGCAATATGTAAAGCATTTGCGCCAGCACACAACAGCAACAACATACTAGGCACACCACAAAAGAAACTCCACACAAGGTTATTATAAAATAACTTTTATATTGTAAAAACACATCAGATAGTATCACACAATATACATGGTGCCAACTGGCACGGGCAATATTCACAAGGGATTATGTACAGGACAGGGCCACATGGGCCACTGTCAGAATCAGCACTTAGTAGAAATTAGAATAAGTATAGTAAAAAATAACAGTTATAAATCACATCCAGTAACTACTGGGAACAGGTACCAGGACCTCACTAGCACCACCTGTACTAAAAAGAACAACCACCTAAGTATCACATAGCATTTAGGGGTATAAGCACAACACATTACACATGATGCATGAAAACACATTCAGCGGTGTAGTAAAGGAAAAACCCATGATGCATAAACCTACACATTCAGCGGTGTTAAGAACCAAGCACATGATGCAATAAAATACATTCAGAGGTGCAGCGCAAGAAGACACATGATGCCTAAAACATTCAGAGGTGCCGCGCAGGGAAAAGGAAGACACATGATGCCTAAAAACATTCAGAGGTGCCAGAACAATACAATAGCGCAAAAATCACATGATGTCTAAAAACATTCAGAGGTGCAGGAATAACACATGATGCAAGAAAACACATTCAGAGGTGCAATAACCATACAATTGTGCAAAACTCACATACCAGCCCCCATCCAATAAAGGGCCTACAGAGCCCTGTGTCCAGAATGTCAGGGCACGCTGCCAAGCAGCGCCAGTCAGGGTGCGCCACTGGCGCAAAACCTAAACGTTGCAGGTGCCCACTACTTGCTGGGCACCTGAGGACAATCACAAAACCGAAACGGTGCATCTGCCCACTAATTGCTGGGCAGCTGGGGATCCAAACTGCGACAGGGTCCTCAATGACCCTTAGGCGCAAACTGCGCCACGCTGGAGCCACACAGGCTCTGGACACCACACATGACCTAAACGTTGGAGCCACAGAGGCTCTAAAAACACTGGTCAAACGTTGGAGCCACACAGGCTCTAAAAACAACTGTGCCCCCTTTAGCCTCGGGGCTTTACTCAAAGAAATGCCCCCTCAGAGCCTTCTCAAGGCTCTACAACGTTGGGGCGACCCGCTGCCAATCGGGGCCGCCCTGACTCTGTGCCTCTCAACACGAAATGGCCCTCAAGCCTCGCTGGGCTCGTAAATCAAAAATGGCCCCCTAGAGCCTCCGTGGCTCTAAACACAAAATGGGGCGGGGAGCCTCTCAGGGCTCTACACACGTTGGGGCGACCCACTGCCAACCGGGGCCGCCCTTGAAGCCCTCGTTGCTTCACACGAACAAGGAGCGTGAGCTCGCGCTACTGGGGGGGGGGGGCGGACACAGTCTATGTGTCTCGGCGCCCCTCCCTTTCTTCTGCCCCACTCACCGGTTGCTGGCGATCGGTGGCTCTCCTCACTCGAGGCTCTCCCTCCATTCGGGGAGCCTCGCGCTGGACTTCTCTCTCTCGCCAGGGCTCCCTCCGCACACGGGAGCCCCAGCATCAGGCCACGCTTCCTCCTCTCTTTCCGGGGCTCCCTCCAGATCACGGGAGCCCCAGGCAGCCATTACCGCTCTCCGCCTCTTCTCCTCCGTCGGCCTCCCTCATGGCGGCCTCAGCAGACACCCGGGAGCCAGCCAATGGCAGTGCGGCTCCCTGGACGAGCCTCCGATGACGCTTGACGCCTCAGCCTATCGCTGCACAGCTCTGCCGATGACGCGGCGGGGCTGGGGCCAATCCCAGCGCGGCGTCACTGAGGGGGCTCGTCGCTCTCCGCCAATGGGAGCGCAGATGCTTCGGTCTCTCTCGGCGATCCCCGGCCAAGGGCTCTAATGATTGTAGGCCCCGGGCAGCGGCAGAGAAAAGCGTAACACGGCAAATAAAGCGCTCTCAAGCGCTGCAGGCAATTCACAGCGCTCCCCAGTGCTGAAGGTCCAGAAAAAAAGCGCCCTCAAGCATTAGAAGGGAAAATAAAGCGCTCCCAGCGCTATAGGCAACCAAAGGTCACCAGTCCAGTAAAAGTACAAGTAAAGCGCCTCTCAGGCACTAGTGCCCCCACAGTCCTTCAGGGGTGCGGAGCAAAAGGGGACCCAGCACAAGGATCTCCAAAGAAACAGCAGGAATCCAGGGCAAAGCAAAGTACCCCCATCAGCCCAGGCAAGGCAGAGGGGTCCCCCAGAAGTCCTCCAGGCATCCAGGAGCTGGGCAGCGCCCGCCCCCGGTAGATTCAAGTCAGAAACAAGAACAAATTGGAAGGGGACACAGACCCTTCTTATACACAGAAAAGTCTTTGAAGTCTTTGTGTAGGCAGTGTGAGAACCAGCTAGAACTGGTTATAGGGAAGTCCCTTCAGTATCAGGGACAGAGGTGACAGTCGCCCAGCGGGGGGTTGAAGCCAAAACTGTGGTCAGGCAGGCACAGCTCTTCACTATCAGGTGCCATCTCCTCCCACTTCCCTGGCAGCAGATGCTGCCTTTCATCCATGGGCTGACTCAGACAACCTCCTGGGCTCTCCAGCCCCTGTCACCCTCAAACCAGACAGTTAATCCACAAGCAGGCCCAGGCACTCCTGACCCAGGCTCACCAGCCAATCACACGCCAGACACAAATTACACAAATATGCCAACTTCTAAAAGTGCCACTTCTAGACTAGACACAATCATGCAACATATACCATTTCGCAGCATTCAGTCTCACAAGTTCTCTCATACCAAACTCGCCCCTGCACTCCCCACACATCAGGAACTACCATGGGCATACATATTCCCCATTCATTCCTATGGGAGGGCAGGTCACTCACCACACATACACAGAGAGCTCAAGCACCTTACACTGTACCACAGTGAAAAAGTGCGCAGAGGCCTAAAATCACCACCACCAGGTTCCATAAACAGGCTAGGAAAAAGCAAAAAGTCTCGGGGTGAACCTGCCCAAAGGGCCGGGTCCAAGACCCCGTTATAGTTAGTTCAGCTAACATTAAATCGCGCGCCCGCAATGCACTGCTGATGACGTCAAATATTACATCACTCATGACATGGTCAGTGACATCACTCATGACATCACTGATGACATCTCAAATGACATCACTGATGACATCATCCGTGTGAAAGAATGGCAGACCTAGTCTCACTCAAATATAACCTTTGATACACACATTCAAAAATAGAAACAAACATTTTCAAGAAAATGGAGGTACCAATACCAGTTACAACAACCTATTCCAACATCTACTTCCACATCCACTCCACTCAATCATCAACAGTTCTATATAGTCACTCATACATGTACTCAATCATCATATGTACTCATACACCTATACATCCTGTTACACACCGATACTCATCCATAGAGTTACTTACACCCATGCAAATAAACATCCATTTACTTGCATATACAGCTATAGACACACACATATACATACTGTCTCTCCTAAACGATCACTTATAGAAACACATACTTAGTTATACAGGAACTCCTCAAATCTCTAACTCTCATATATACTCACTTATATACACCAATACTCACATATAGTAGTTTAACACATATGTACTTAGTCATAAAGACCGTATTGAGACAGTCATTCACTCACTAACACACCTATACACACACTCATCCACCCATACAGTCCTGCACACATGCTGTCTTAAAAACACATATAAACAGTGAGTCACTCATTAATGCATCTATGTGCTAAGTAATATCCCCACCAAACCATATAAACACTCAGACACTCATACTGATATTCAAAAAAACAACGAATAACCTATATAGACACTCACGTAGCTACTTACCAACCCATGCAGCCACTTATTCAAAAATGTGTGAGACTGATACAGATATTTACATATTAAACATTACTCACTAACCCATGTATTCACTAAGATACAATGAATCAGTCAGTTATACAATCAATTTTACAAAAAAGTCATCCATTTAGACAGTTACTTACCCATTTATTCTTCCATTGACCTTTAGATATACATATATAAAAAATATTTATTTTTCTGAAAGACACACATCCACTGGATGATGTCATCAGTTATGTCATTTGAGATGTCATCAGTGATGTCATGAGCAATGTTCCCTCTAATTTTTTTCCTCTGTGTGCGGCAGTGTAAGGTCTCTGTGCGCTGTAGCCATGGTTATGTGCACCAGGAACCAGACAACGCGCGTGGGTGCAGCATCTAAAGAAAGGGGCGCGGCTATCTTATTATTTTAATATCAGTAACCTTCTGAGCATCTGACACAAAGGTAGACCCTTTAGGAATATCAAGTATATCTTCAATTCTAAACCATAAATCCAACACCATGCAGCCGTTCATATATCATGTTCCGATTTTCAGCAGAGGCTGCAAGTGTTTTGTATATAAAGCTTATCCATCCTTATTATATGTTATTATCAGACTGTACATGGTAGACATTCATAAAAGCCAGGCCTTTCAATCTAATGGGTAAGACCGACGAGCAACAGCGCACCATAGGGGACTTTTTGAAAGGTGGAAAGGAACTGCCTAGACCATTTCAGCCACTTTACAAACACCACATCAAACTACAGTGTCTCTAATAATCACTGAAATTATTAAAAGTCACACATAGCAATCTGAAACCATAGCAGTTGTGCAAGTCATGCTTTTGGACTTGATGCATGTTTTTAGGTCTTGCCTAGCATTACAGTGCAAAGCGGTGCTCGCTTTGCGAGGCATGCTCTATCAGGGTATTTTGTAGAAGTGGTGTGGAAGCCCCGCCTATATTTTTCATTGGCTGGCATCATCGTCCATGGTAAATACTGGTTTCCGATTGATAATGAGGCTTCTTAGTCGCTTCCTTGTTACCACCCTGTCTCCTTTTGGGACCGCCCATCAGGACTGGATCGTTTACTTGCGGCGTTATACTGTCTTCTTCAATTAGTCAGTAAGCACTTTTCTTTATTTGCGCAATGGTGACAGCTTGTTTAGGTCGCTCCTGAGCCAGCGCTTCTCTTTTTAGTGTACTGTTCCCGCCCCTCCTCCCATTGTCCGTGTTCCTTTTGTTCCCGCCCCTTCCCACTGTTCCTTGCCTCGCAGCTTGTGTGCCATGGACGTGATTTTGGTGACCGCTGGTCACAGACCTCCCTGCTCTGCAACAGATTGCAGTGCCTTCTGCAGTACTGCGATGTCATGCTCCTGCACCTCCAGATGCACTAACCAGGCCCTCCAGCGCAACCCCACCAGCTCGCCTTGCCCTGCCTAGGTCGCCATGTCCTGCCCCGGTGGGCTCCTGGCCCCTCACCTGCCCTACGCGGGTATCTCAACCCCTGCAGCTCACATCCGTGCAGATCTCACAGCGCAGGCAGCTGTATGGCTCTGGCGCGCTTCCCTCTGCTGCCTCTGGTGGCTCCGGTGGGAGGGAGGCCTCCGCCAGGCTGGTGTACTCTTCTTGTGTTTATCTCGGGCGCCCCGCTTTGCTTAGAAGTGGTGTGGAAGCCCCGCCTATATTTTTCATTGGCTGGCATCATCGTCCATGGTAAATACTGGTTTCCGATTGATAATGAGGCTTCTTAGTCGCTTCCTTGTTACCACCCTGTCTCCTTTTGGGACCGCCCATCAGGACTGGATCGTTTACTTGCGGCGTTATACTGTCTTCTTCAATTAGTCAGTAAGCACTTTTCTTTATTTGCGCAATGGTGACAGCTTGTTTAGGTCGCTCCTGAGCCAGCGCTTCTCTTTTTAGTGTACTGTTCCCGCCCCTCCTCCCATTGTCCGTGTTCCTTTTGTTCCCGCCCCTTCCCACTGTTCCTTGCCTCGCAGCTTGTGTGCCATGGACGTGATTTTGGTGACCGCTGGTCACAGACCTCCCTGCTCTGCAACAGATTGCAGTGCCTTCTGCAGTACTGCGATGTCATGCTCCTGCACCTCCAGATGCACTAACCAGGCCCTCCAGCGCAACCCCACCAGCTCGCCTTGCCCTGCCTAGGTCGCCATGTCCTGCCCCGGTGGGCTCCTGGCCCCTCGCCTGCCCTACGCGGGTATCTCAACCCCTGCAGCTCACATCCGTGCAGATCTCACAGCGCAGGCAGCTGTATGGCTCTGGCGCGCTTCCCTCTGCTGCCTCTGGTGGCTCCGGTGGGAGGGAGGCCTCCGCCAGGCTGGTGTACTCTTCTTGTGTTTATCTCGGGCGCCCCGCTTTGCTTAAGCTGGGCACCTGCATTTGTAGGTATAACACACTTCAGCACAAAAGCTCCGTCTGTAGGGTGTTCTCCACAAATGGCTGCTAAATCTGTTCCTCCCTATGTGTTTGTTCCACCTTATTATTAGTGCTTTAAATGCTAATGCACTTAAAATAATGGAATGGGATATGTTTCCCGCATGCCCTCAAATACCCATCAGCAAACTTTCTATCAGACCCTTTTTTCTTTCATGTAAATCAAACGTGGTTAGTGAGCACGCTGCTGGTGCAAAAACGGTTCATAAAACACGTTTAATAGATGTCTCATAGACCATTCAAGATTGACGCAAACTCAAACATGATAACGGAAAAAATATCTTTTTTTTTTTTTACAGATAATGCTGCTCATTCAATCCATGTGTATATGGGGGAGTGGAGAATCGGTCCAGTCACAAAGTAACAAAAGCATTAATTTTCAATCACATGCAGAAATGAGATGGTCCGTTTTCAGTCACTGCGCGGGAAAAATGCCCTTTAGTCCCATGAAATCACAGACTAATAAGCAGAAATGCACTGAAAAGTGAGTGTGCCCGGGAAGGCTCGGGCTGACACACACGAGAGGGGGGGGCTGAAGCCCTTTGAGCCCAATGGGCGTTGCACGCCTGGTGCTTAGCATAGTTTGCCGCCCGACTGGTATTTTGTTATTTCTGTCATTGTATCCAGATATATGATACAAAAAGTATTTATTTACTTATTTATAAAGTTTTATATAGTGCGAACAACATCATACGTACAACAAGTCAGGACTATTGGCTTTGTCAATGGTTGTTAGTTGCATAAGATAAATGAGCAGCAACTATGGCTTGTATTAATATTGAAAAAGCTTCCACTTACAGCCCTAGTGACACCACAACAATGTTGCTGAGTTTCAAAAAGAGAAGGGAAATCCAGAGCAATTACTTTCTTCAAAGGATTTCTCTTCCCCTATAATGGGTAAAAAAAACGGCCCGCCTTTGCGAGGGTACAAAACAGAGCCCGATAGAGACCCCTTTCGAGGCCTCTTTAAAAAAACCTTCTGGTGCTCAGACCCGGTGAGACCCGGCCCACTTAAAGCCCTGGGCTCGACTTAAAAACAGATGCACCAGTTTGAAGGATTCTAAATAGTGGTGTGTAAGAACAGTGACTGTAGCAATCTGCCAAAAATAAAATGTTTTTGTGTCAAACAAAAGGAGATCAGCATGTGTGGCGAATTACAGAATTTGGCAGTGACAAATGAAAAGGACCTCCCACCACTCTAGTCATCATGACATTTGGGGTTTGTCAAGAGATCCCTCAATGAGGATTAAAGCATCTGCTGAGGGTCTATAGAAGCAGAAACCCCAGCACAAGGACATGGGACCACTGTCCTTAAGTGCACAACACCACAGCATACTATTGACGATATGATTTTATATGGATGCATGTAAATAGATCAATAAATGGATGACTTAATGGATTGCAGTGTTATTTACGATATGTAGCTCAACATCTAGCACAATTATTTATTATTCGTACCCAGTGTCATTAAGAGCATCTTTTTTTTCTTTCAGGATTTCTTGGGGCGCGGCTAAGGGCTGAATGAAGGCCTTTGTGAAAGTATTTCTGTTGATTGCAGCACCATCATGCGCTGCAATTAACAGGAATATTTTCACAAAAGCTCACAATCAGCCCGCAGCCGCGCTCCACTAACAAAAAACATGCATCAAGTCCAAAAGCACGAGGTGTAAAGCACACGTCGTGGTTTTGGACTTGCTACATTTCATTTCTTAATGGAGTGCGGCTGCCGGCTGATTGTGAGCTTTTGTGAAAATATTCCTGTTAATCGCAGCACTGTTAGCGCTGCAATTAACAGAAATATTTTCACAATGGTCCACAATCAGCCCCCAGCCGAGCCCCATTAGGAAATAAAATGCAGCAAGTGCTCGGGCTTCTTACTGCTAAATGCGTGCACAGGCTGCCAACACAAAGCAAACATACCTCCTGCCACTCCCGGCGATGCGAACGCTCCGAGGATTCTGCTGTGTGCGCGCTTTAAAAAGGACACTGCGCGCTCGGAGTTAGAGATGTGGGCGCGCGCACATGCGCGCAGCTTCCTGGGAACACAGGTCATGAGTGATGTCACTGACCATGTCATGAGTGATGTAATATGTGACATCATTAGCAGTGCATTGCGGGCGTGCGAGTTATAGTTAGCGGGGAATTTCAAAGGTTTTGTATGAGTAAAATGAGCAGCTAACCATAACTGGTGTGAAACCTATGGTTTTTTCAGTGAATTTCAAAGGTTTTTAAAATGCTAATTCCTAACTATAACGTGTGTGAAACCTATGGTTTTTTCAGTGAATATATATATTTCCAGCAAACTTTTGATTTTTTTTTGGTGTGTCACAGGAGTTCTACCGTGAAAACAATACTGAAGACAGACTAGTCGTTTTCATCGCCTTACTTAAATTCATTTGTTAATCATAATGATTTGCTCTTTGTGATTCAAGTACCCAATTTTAACAATGCAATGCTTATTAATTTTCAATAAGAATTCCATGAAAATTATTGAAATACAAAATCATATCATGATCATGATTACTCAATCCCACATTTTTCTTTAGTGTGAATCTTTTATAATGTATTTTTTGTTCATTTCCCAGCTTATTTTTGAAACAATATAATTCATTTCAATTCCCACATTAAAGAAATAATAAATTAAAATAATTTTCAAATATATACATAATTCAATTCAAAGCATTGTATATGTATTCATGTATGTACTTCTTTGTAATTAAGCCCCAGTGGGCATTCTTTACAATACATAATAATCTACACCATCTTAGTCTGTCTAGTGCAAAGTGCATTCGTGAATAACTAAAATTTTAAATTTTAAATCTATTCCTCTCTTGCGGTGGAGGAAGCTAATCTCAGACAATTCATTATTTACAAGTGTGTATGGAAGTCTTCTTCCATATTCAGTCACCCTGGAGTTTTTGAAACCAACTCAATGATATAACAAGATGCTAACTTTCTCAATTTCTTTTCTCTCTTACCACCTTTGATTTCTGATGCAACTGCATGCACCATGTAGTACATCAATCCCTTTACATCTGTATTATGAAAAACCTCAAAATGGCGCACTACTGGATATGTTCTGTTGCTATTTTTAATTGCTCTAAGATGTTATGATATTCGTTAATGGACTTCCAGAATTGTACTTCCCACGTACCACAGGCCACAAGGGCAGTGCAGCACATAGACAGTGAACTCTGTTTTACAACTACATTTTCCTTTGATTTTTTTCATTTTATTAGATAATCCAGGTTTACATTGCTCTGTATTTTTCCATGGAAGCATGCTTTACACTTTGAGTATTTCAATAATCCTTGCTTCCTGCTTAGCTAAGTTATTTTAAGTTTGACATCCTTCAGGGTATTTCTAACCAGTGTGTATTTTAATGAACTTGCTCGCCTCAATGTTACCTGGGGCTTACATGGCACTGCTTTTCCCAAGATTGGGTCATTTCTTATAATGTGCCAATGTTTGCATAAAATACTTCTGACTTTGCTCTGCTGTTTACTGAACATGGTTATCATTCTACACTGTTCTCTAGTAGCCTTCCCATATTTTGCTTCTACTTTGTCTTTGTTGAAGAAAATTTCTTCTCTTGTTTTTTCCATGGCTCTAAAATGGGCAGTTTCTATACATTCCTCTGTGAACCCTCTAGCTTTAAATCTGCTTTTTAGACAGTTTTTTGTTTCAGCCTCTTCACTAGAATTTGTCAAGGATCCCCTTCGAGAGAGGAGGTAATTCGTCCACAGGAGCAAAGATGAATGTCCCACACACTTCCAGACAACAACTACCACAGCGAGAAGGTATAACGTCGCTATCAGGCAGCTGCTACCTAAAAGTGTGAGGGGAATTTTCCCAGGGAGTATACCACTCTCCCCCAGCAAGGTGGCGTAGCTGCAGTCTTGATGGCAGGAGACTGGAAAATAAATATACAACAATACTAACCTCACCAGTACTTTACAAAGCTGATACACAAGTGTTCAACATAACATTCCACTTACCACATAGATGAGTATCAAGGCTTTAAGCTAGAAGTCCAGGCAAGAACCAGGAGATACAGCAGAGAATCTGGAGGACAACTAGCCAGGATATCTCCAAGGTAGAATGCACCAATGCCCG
Organism: Lissotriton vulgaris; assembly: GCF_964263255.1. Classification (NCBI taxonomy): domain Eukaryota; kingdom Metazoa; phylum Chordata; class Amphibia; order Caudata; family Salamandridae; genus Lissotriton; species Lissotriton vulgaris. The sequence continues at coordinate 486,055,571 of NC_141691.1, read as the reverse complement.
TTCTACTCATAAACTTAAGACAGAGCAGGACTGGGCACCACAAGTGCAGCTGATGACAATAGTATCACTTATAAAGCTAAAGACAAAGTGATACAGATCTTCCCACTCCAGCGCATAAACTTAAGACAGCGTGGAGCGAGTGACAGACATATAACAGAGACAATTCCTTCCTCCGACTCATAAACTTAAGACAAAGTGGAGAAAGGAAACAAACAACATAAAACGCGGACAATAGACACACCCCGTCTGAATGGGTACTGAAGATCAGAACGGAGTGGGCGTGACTACAACAAGACGTGTTAGCCACAATACGCTCCACTCTTAAGCTAAGGACGGAGTGAAGCGCAAATCACAAATATACACAAAACCTCCTCGATCACAACTGACCGCGGAGAAAACACATGGTGAATGGATTTGCCCGCTAGGACATTGACACTACAGAGGAGAGAAGGGCAGGCGGGGTATCCAGGCGGAAGGGGACGCACGGCACCGGGGAAGGGCGTGCCGAGACGAGGAAGGGCAAAGGAACAGGGCGGAAGGCAAAACAACAGGCAGGACACAAATCCAACACAGAAGAAATACCGTGACCCAAAAGGTGGAAAAGTCCGGAACTGGAAAGGAGCACAAACGGGAACAAGAGAATTCAGCAGGAGCGCTGAACACTACGGGAACCTCACGGAGCAGAACGCTGAGTAGAGGGGGCGTGGTCACTAACCGAACAGTAAGCCAAGCACTGATTCGTGGGTGGGATTCCTCTTTAACCTGCCTAGGGAGCGTCAACAAACTCCATACCATACACAGTAATAGGCTTTAGGGAAAGGAGCAAAAGTCTGATAGTAACACAAGAGGGTTTCTATACTTGTGCATTCTATGCCCTGTGGAAGTCATCTTGAACACTTATGCTTAGGGTCTAATTCGACCACCCCTAACAGAATTGCGTCGGGTTCTTAAACACTCATCATAAGGAATACCTCTAATCAGGTTTTAGGGGTGGAAACTTGTTGCATGAAGCAACGTGTTCCCTGATGTCAGCTTCCATTTATAGTTTGGTTTCAAGTATCTTGTCTTTGATGTATACTGTGAGGTCCCGGAAGTTCACAGGTGTAGCACTGATATCGCTTGTGAAGCTTATATTTAAATCATTCACCTGGATATGGTTACGGAAGCTTTTTGCTTCATTCCCTGTCCCTTTCCAAACCAGGAATAAGTCATTGATAAAGCGACTCCAGTGCATAATGTGATTTTCCCATTCCTCGTGGAACTTTGTGCGGATCACCTGCTTCTCCCACCAGCCCATATGCAAATTTGCATAGCTGGCGGAAAAGCAGGTGCCCATCGCTGTTCCGCACACTTCAAGGAAAAGTTCACCATTGAACAAGAAAAAGTTGCCCGTAAGGCACTTCTCTATCATCCGTAGGAGCATCTGAGTGTGTGAACATAATCTTAAAGGTCTTGCCCCAAAAAATGTTTTATGGCTCTCAGGCCATCTTCGTGCTTGATGCTGGTGTAAAGCGTGGATACATCAATGGTAATCAATAAAAAATCCTCTTCCCAAGGAAGATCATAGAAGGAAATCTGCTGTATATATGAGGGCAGGGTCTTGACAAGATTATATAAAAATGCTTCAACATACTTGGATGTTTTTTCTAAGGCACTCCCAATTGCAGGATTAATGGGGACCCTAGTGGATTAATTGCATTGTTGTGAACTTTTGGAATTAGATCAAGTACTGGTGTAGTGGGGTTACTTATCTTCAAGAACATATACTCATCATGACTAATTAAACATTGCTCATACAACTGTTGTAATTCCAAATTTTATGTTTGATGACTTATTGTCATTTCTTTTTCATGAATTTTGACATAACAACGTCTATTGTTCAAATGCTTATATGCTTCCGCAAGTTATTTCCTTTTGTCCCACAGGACAATATTGCTCCCTTTATCGGCATTTCACACAATACAATCATCATTCAAAGATAACTTATTAAGAAAAGTGAAATATAATTTTTGTTTCTGCATGGAAACGTGTTTTTTATTACTAATACAAGTGTGCAAGTACTTGAGATCATTTGTCACCTGATCACTATAAATATCAGTAGCATATTTGGCCGAGACTGGGATGAAATGTGAACTGGGTCTAAAACTTCTTGGTGCATCTCCTGAAATATTGACACCTTGCTCTTGTGCTAATGTCTCTGCATCTCGAGTCACATCTTCTCTTGTGCTTTCATTTTCCAATTCTCTCAACTCAAGCATTAGATTCATATCATCCACTGCCAGTTCATCTTGTTGCATCACATAGTTGTAGTTAGTATTTCAGGCTGTTTCGGGTTTTGGCACAGAAGGAAATGTTTTTTTCAACTTTAGCATTCTAGTAAATTTAAAGATGCCAATTCTTGTTTGAACATAATCCCTATCTGCCTCCAGGCAGAAAGATAGACCCAATTTGACAGTCCTTTTGTCCTGATCCGTAAGAACAATATTCGTTAAATTAATTATAGAAGCTTCGTTGTCATCTCCAATTACTTGCTCCATTTCTTTTTCTCAGTTGAGTCTTCTTTGTTTTGCACCTTTCCTCCTCTTTTTCCTCTGCCTCTTACTCTTGGAGGATTTGGATTTGGTATTTGTTGCCTTGGTCGTAAATTGATTCTTCTCTCTTGACATAAAAAATCCAACTAATCTATAACTGATGGCACTGGGCCTTTAGATTGCCCACTCCTTCATTTGCGTCTGTATCTACTTCTGAGCTCTGTAAACTACTTTGCTCTGAATGTTTTTCCTGGGCGGGCTTCTTGATAGTAGTTAATTTCTGCTTGTGAAGTGTATCAAGTAAATATTTGCCCCCTATCGTAGTCATTTATCGCGGATACATTTGCGCTTTTCTTTCTTTGATTGTCGTCTCCAGTTTGCACAGTCTTTCTTTTATCTCAGGTTTGTGTTTACTGATCTGTTCTTGGTTGGCTTCTTTATTCAGTAAAGCAGATATTTTGTCCATTGTTTCCAGGATTTTTTGTCTGTCAATATCCGCACATTTTATGAGAATTGCTAGCATTCTTTCTGAAGGATTGTTATTATTTTCTGCCCTCTCTTGGAGCATGTCAGTGTTCCGTTCTTAGTAGGTGGGTGCTATCATGATTCTCAATCCCCTCGGGACGCGTTGGACTTCTAGATATCTCTGCAGGGATTTTGATTCCCACCACTTCGATAGTTCTGTCTGCTGGAGTTTCTTCAGTCTTCCTAAGTGTGTTGATACGTCTGTTGTTTTCTCAGCATTCTCATTCCCGGTGTGTATTACCATCAAAGGCCCGCACCTAAACAGAGCAGCATTTACGAGAATCGCCCATAACACCTAAGAGACCCAGCATTCAGAGACAAAATCTGAGAGAGTTCAGAGCTTTACTTTAAAGTCAATAAGGGGACAGTAGACTCACACATTACTTTATGGGAGGCCTGGAAGACGGTATTGAGGGACAGGCACAGGTGCTGATCAGGGCCAAGAAAAAAGAAGACACCCTGCAAATTGGGCTGCTTGCGCAAGAAATCAATCAGATGGAAGGGGATACCGCAATTAACACAAATGCTGACTTGCGCCATAGGCTAGCATTGCGACAACGAGACCTGCAAGCTGTAGCAGATGGGGAAGCAAGGGCATATGCTTTGGCGATGCAACATCGATTGTATGATGTAGGAGACAAGGCTTGGAAGCTCCTAGCGTGGCTGGAGAGTGGTTGATGGGGATAGGTGACACAACGGGGTTGCTTAATACCACAGTACAGAAATAGCAGAAAGATTTGCCACGCACTTTGAACAAGTTTATGCACCGGTATGCACTAGGTCTGAGAGCAACTGCGAAGAACTGCTATGGGACTTTGCCCTGCCCACATTGTATGGGGAGGCACGAGGGGCGCTAGAAGCCACCTGCCTCTTTTCTTCCAGTAGGCAATCAACACGATTGCCTACCGGGCGGAAAAGGCCCATAATATGATGTGGGTGGTGTTATGCTTTTGCATGGCGGAGACTCTGCTATGGAAAGGCATGCAGGAATCACTTTGGGGGCCTGTTGTCGGCCCCCGGGGGTGGGGGGTTGCACTTGGGCGGATGGGGACCCCCCTACATTGGCATACACAAGGTGGCAGGCTCCTCGCGGTGCCTGTCAAGTTGTGCATGCCAATGCACACCATGCATTTTCTACTTTGTGGCGGGTGCTGCTCACAGCACCGCCCACCACAATGTTGAACATGCGGGATGCGACCGCCAGGGTGGCGGTCGCAACCTAATTGGCGGAGGGGGACCACCGCTCCACTGGCGGCCGGTTCCAGCACCTCTATGGTGGCGAGCAGACTGAAGTCCACCCACCATCCTAATGGACCCCTAAATATTTGAACCCAGGATTACGCCTCCTAATATATTCGAATCACCTGTGTTATAAATGTCCCGTAGGAGCGTTGCTGTTTAAGATTGAATAAAACATTGAAGGAGTCTTAAAATAACTTCAGCTCTCATTGTACATGCTATGCTTATTTCTTCTGTATGCATGTCACCCGGAAGTGTGCTGGTCTGTCTTGGACTTCCTGAGAAAAACTGGATTTTCACTTTTTGTACAACTCTAGGAGATGCAGGCAGCTCTGATGTGGAGGAGAGAGGCTTTAGGGTTGAAGTAAGAGAAGGCAGGGGGTTGTTTTCAGGTGGTGTAGGTGGTGTGTGCTGTGCGTAGTGGTGTCTAGCATAGTGTGGTTGTGTGTGTGGTGCATGATGTAGGTGGCAGCATCAAGAAAACAGAAAAATGCAACTTTGGATCATGTGGGAGACCTGGGCACAGCACAGGAACAGATATCCGTGTTCAAGTCAAGAACGGCTTCTGCCAAAAAGTGTCACAAGCTCCAATGTTCGGCTAATGGACGATGGTTTCTGGTCCGGTGCATGGACGGGTATAGCTGTGCGCAGACAGGCTTGACTTTGATTTGCAGAATGTGTACCTATGGCACGCCTACTATGCGCATATGCACTGCTGTACCATTACGAAGGTCTAATGAGCAGTAGGTGGGATTAGGGGGGACAGAAAAAGGAGGGCACGAGAGAGAGGAAATTGCTCATGAGCAGGAATTTGCAAAGTGTGACAGAGAGACCAAGAAAAGCATGATGTAATAACAGCTGAAAAGGGACAAAATGGCAAGAGTGAGAAAGAGCTGAAGAGGGCAGAAAAGGGAGCAGAAAAGAACAAAAGAGAAAAAGAGCTGATAGAGGCAAATGAGAAAAATAGCTGAATGTTGAGAAAAAGAAAAAGAGTTGAAATATTGAAAAAACAAAAAGAGTGATGAGAAAAAGAGTGAACGCAGGGCTAAGAATAAGAGAGAAAAAGAGGGAAAAGGTGGCAAAAAACCAGAGGCGGAGAGGTAAAAGAAAAGTGGGTAATAGAGGGCTGGAGAGAGAGAAGTGGATGAGAAAGGACGGGTAATAGAGGACGAAAGAGAAAAATACCTGAAAAGGCCAAAAGAAAGCCATTAGGAGAAGTGGGATGCGGTGCGGTAGCAGGTAAGTACAAAGCGTGATTGAGAGACTGCAAGCAGTAGGGAAAAAGAGCCGGGAAGAGGCAAAAGTGAGAAACAGCTGATGGCGTTGAAACACAAGGAGCTAAAAGATACAAAAAAGAAAAAGTGATCAAAGAGGCAAAAGGGAAAAGAGCTGAAAGGAGCTTAAGAGAAAAAGAGAAAGATGAAAGAAAAAAGAGTGAAAGCAGGGCTAAGAGTAGGATAGAAAGATAAGAAAAAGGCAGCAAAAAGCCAGAGGCAGAGAGAGTCGAGGCCTCTGCTGAGTGTAGCAAGTCGAGGCCTAAAATGCTCGCTGGACGGGCCGCTTTCAAATAAGGTGGTCAGGTAGGGCCAGAAAGCACTTTCAGATCACATGATGTGCAGACATTAGTTCGTCTGATCCAACTGTAAATTAATGTACAAGTAACAGGAGTTCGATACAGGCTATAGATCTTGGCAGTGTGTTATGTGAATAAATGGGTGTGATCAAAGGTGTTAGCTGTTTCTTCTCTCTGCTGAGTCGTTGGTTGTCCATTGCTTGGTCTGTGCAGATTGTCCCTGCCGTGTAAGTAGTTGTAATGCAATATGCATGATGTTATGGAATAAAAAAGATAACTTAATCAGAATTATGTTAAGGTGTATTTTGGTGCTGTAGATTGAAAACACAAAATGGGTCCCTATAAACACCGGTAGGAGACAGGCCAACAATCTTCAGTTTCTTACATTAGCTAGCCATTAGTATGTGCTTTCTCATTTACTTTATAAAACAAATGCATGTTTCTGTAAAAAAGTGATCCCATTTGGCAGCAGGTTGAAGAAAAGGGCTACACGTCTCTAAATGTGAGTGCGTAGCTATGACGTGCGAGTGAACATGTGTCAGCAAACTGAATGGAAGGTTTATCTTTTCCTCTCCAATGAAAGCTCCCGATATAGAAAAGAAACCGGAGTTGACAAATGCGGTCCTAAATCCACGTGCTTGTAAATCCCTGCATTCATTCAAACGCGTGATTCGATTAGGAGCGAACTGAAGATTATAATTCTGCTCATAGGACGAACGATTTACACAAACGACGTAAACTTGGAAGTTGTGGCAGAGGATTAATCACAAAAAGAGAAGAAAAGGAGCCTCAGAGGATTCAGCCAGGAGCCTCCAATATTCACAGACTCCTCCGGCCGTAATCAAATGCCACATTTCATTTGAGCTGGAGGAACCTGAGGGCCAGCACCAGGCTGAGAAAGAAAGGGATGTTTGGGAGCAGCAAGCCCAGGCCTGGAGATTGTGTTGAATGCTGTTTTGCTGGGAGGACTCATGCATTATTATTCCTCTAAAACCATAGAACGTAGGGCCAGTCGTCCATAGCCATTTTGGGGTTGCAAAGCATGAGATTCGCAAAATCACAAACTACTTAAAAAAGATTTATTTTTTGTTTAATTGCAGCCCTGTTTCCTTTAAGTAAAACAGAGTACATAAAAAAATACTTTATTTAAATGCAATCATAAGCATAGATATGCTCACCCCCAGCAGACCACACTACCTTTGTGGTGGCATTCAATCGGAGTGAGTCAGAATTAGCTCCTACCTCATGAATAGTAATGAGGTAGGTCGAATTGTGACTCACTCTGAATGAAGTTTTTGCCACTTAGTAGTGCATAGGTCACTTTGCTAAAATTAGAAATGATTCATAAAAAGTCAGTGCACCTTTTGCAACCACTTTGTTGAGAATTGATTTCTTGAACATGTGACTCTTAGCGTTATGTGGCAACAAAAAAGACTACGCTTATTTAGACAAAATGCCAAAATGTAAGTTCAAAATAGACAATAGACAAATGTCGAAAATAAATATTGTGATTCAAAAATATTGTGATGCAAAAATATCATTGTCAAGTGTATCTTTTTTATGTAAGTAATATTATTTTTTGAGATGTCATTTTAAATATAGCTTTCTGTAATATAGTTATAAAAATATCCTTTTTAAATTATTTTAAAGTGCTTTAGTTAAAACAATTAATTTTATTTGTTACTATTGTTGGTATAATTATGAATTTTGTTAACTATAGTTTGCAATTTTAAGTAATTTCAATTTTTTTATTTAATTTTCAATAGTAATTTATAGTGTTATAGCTGGTTGTTGGGTTTCTTGGGGATAGGGTGTGAAGTTAATTAAGTAATAATTACTTAACTAATTGTTGATTGCTAATAAGTATTTCAATTATGATTTAATTTTTAAATTGCTTAATACAGATTTATTTTAGTTATCTTTTAGTTGCAGGCCAGTGGGTTTGAATGGGTATAGGGTGGTAAGGTAATTAAGTAATAACTAATTAACAATTATTTATTAATTTATAATTTAGCTGATTATTAATTATGTAAATTGTTTAATGCTGATTGAATGTATTTATATTTTAGGAGTGGACTCCTTGGTTATAGAGTGGGAAGTTGCATACAATTAAATGGAAATTAATGTAATGGTTTTTTTTTAGATTATTTGTTACTTGATTACTAACTACATACAATAATTAAGTAATATTGTATACGTTGGTTGGGAAGTAAGTAAACATATATATGTGTTTTTATAATCATTGATATTTATATGTAATTTAATATTTAGTAATTATGTATATTTGTTAACAATTTATAATTTGTAATTTATTTTACTGTATGTGTTGGTGCTATGAAATTTGAATGGTTTTCTATCTATTTTTTAAAATTAAATCTATTTCTAATGATTGTATCTTCTTTTTTGTAGTTAAGGAAGGTGAATCTATTATATGCAATTTTATTTTTTTCGTCCTTTCATTTTTACATGTATATTATATTGTTTTATTATTTGCAAATAGACACATATATACATAGAAATATATATATATACATATATATATATATATTTATCTGTACTACTATTATAAAGAGAGAACACAAACCTTTTGGGAAGGTAAACTCGGGAACCACAGCGCCAATCCACACACCCAATACATTGCTGTAATCCTCAGGGTGTGCAGATGGACATAGGCTATAGAAAATTAAAAAAAAACGTAAATTTAAAAATATAACTTAAAAAAAAGTAGTGCCCTGACAGTAGCGCTGGCCGCAACGCTGACTGCCACGACGTAGCGCTGGCCGCAACGTACGTGATGACGAGGAGGAGCAGCGGTGAAGTGAGGAGCTCGGGGAGGAGCGGTGGCTCAGGTAAGGCTCTGGGACACAGGACGGGAGGGAGCCGGTGCAGGAGGTTGGCCCGGAACAACTGCGGTAAGGCTCAGGGTCTGGGGGCAGCATTTCAGGCTTGCGAGGAGGAGCGGCGGTGAAGTGAGGAGCTCAGGGAGGAGCGGCGGCTCAGGTAAGCCTCTGGGACATGGGACAGGAGGGAGCCGGTGCGGGAGGTTGGGCCGGAACCACTGCGCTAAGGCTCAGGGTCTGGGGGCAGCATTTCAGGCGTGCGTTCACTCCCACCCCGGCCCCCTCCCGCCAGGACATTGTCCGGGACACAGACAATGTTGTGGCGGGCGGGGGCCGGGACGGGAGTGCAGGCAAGCCTGAAATGCTGCCCCCAGCCCCCTTCTGCCTCAGGCAACGCTGGGGCGGGCTGCTAGTAGTTTATATTTGAGTTAATATTTTTTTCTGCATTCATAGGGTTAGTCATATATGTAATGTGTTTGAAGTCAACTACTTTGCCTACTGTTGCTTAAACTGGAGTAGGAATAGTAAATGTAGCCCATCCAAAGTCAAACACTTTCCCTTCTGTGGCGCTGTTTGGAGTGGGAATGCTAAATTTAACTGCTCCAAAATCCAACACTTTCCCTATTGTTGCGCAGACTGGAGTAGGCATAGTAAATTTAAGCCCTCCAAAACCAACACTTTCTCTACTGTTGTGCATTTTGGAGTGGGAATAATAAATCTAACCTCCCTGAAGTTCAACACTTTCCCTACTGTTGCACATTTGGAGTGGGAGTTGTAATTTTGATCCCTCAGAAGTCTAACACTTTCCCTACTGTTGTGCTTACTGGAGTAGGAATAGTAAATCTAACCCCTCCATAGTGTTACTTTTTCTTACTGTTTCTTAGTGTTCAGTGTGAATAGTACATGTAATACCTCAGAAGTCCATCACTTTCCCTACTGTTGTGCAGACTAGAGTAGGAATAGTTAATCTAACCCCTCTAAAGTGCCACACATTCCCAACTGTTGCTCAAACTGAAGTAGGAATAGTATATCTAATACTCCCAGACTCCGTTTCTTTTCCTAAGATTGGTTAAATATATTTTATAGTATTATTCGATTTTACTATTATTTGTTTTTAATGTTTATAGACATTTAAAATTCGCTTGGCGAGCGAAACGCGTAACCTGAAATAAAATACCATCACTGGTGTATGCTTTACGGCCGAGTGATCGCATTATTGCTGTGGAAAATTGGAGATATTTAAATATATGTACATATATATATATATATGAATATCTGAATTCCACCAAAGCCATCAGTATCAGACAAGAGCCCAAGTCTGAAGCCCCTGACAGAATCAGTATGATTACAACCTTCAACAGTGAGGAAAGGAAAGTAAGGGGCATTCTAAGAAAACATTGGCCCCTGTTAAAAACAGACATAAGTGTGGCGCCCTTATTACCAGAGGAACCAACAGTAACCTTCAGAAGGGCACCCTCGATGCGGGATGCCTTAGTTAGATCTAGTCCAGAGGTTATCACTAAGAAAAATTGGTTATCCGAAAAATCAGGATTTTATAAATGCATCTCTTGCAGAGCTTGCAAATTTGGTGTTTCAACCAAGGAGTATTGTTCTGCATTTGATCCGTCACCCATCTCTATAAAGGGGCACTACACTTGCCGGACTGATTTCGTAGTTTATGTGCTCCAATGTCCTTGCGGGCTCAAGTATGTTGGAAGCACTAAACTACAGGCCTTCAACCGCATCCTCCAACATCTCAGGGCCATTGTTAACTCTGATGAGAATTATCCGGTCGTACACCATTTTGGTCTGGTCCATCAGAAGAATGTGAATGATTTGAGTTATTTCATCATTGACGGAGTTCCCAAAAATATCAGGGGTGGGAATAGAGAAAAATCTCTCAGACAGCTGGAGAGCAAGTACATCTTGCTACTAGATACTAGAATCCCGAATGGGTTAAATACGGGAGAGGACCTGCATTGTTTTTTATAAAAATTGTCAACAGACCTGGTTGTACATTGAAGAGTGGTAAATTTCTAGTGGTGTTAAAGGGATAATTCCCTTCATACTTGACAGCTTAGTATTTCCACTCACAGGTTTATGGAGTAGTCCCTATGAACAGGCTGTAATAGCATTCTCCCTTCATTCATACATATTATGTATTGATTGCATTGTACAGCTGCTTTTTTCACTAATCTCCCCCGCTCTGAGATTTATCTTAGATTTAAACACAGTTTTATCACAGATGGATTAATGATGTGTCGTGACCTTGCCATTCTGGGTATAATTTTACAGTTTGTATTATATTGTTTCGCAATGTGGGGATAATAAGGGCACTATGTCTAAGTCAGGGTTTCCCACAAGACGTTTCTAATATAATATATATATATAATAATGGGACACCATTCCTTGAGTCTGTAAATTTCTACTTCGTGAAATGGGGTACAGGTAGTGTTGTTTGAAATGTGGGTTTCATCACATGTAAACCTCCTAATAGGCGTAACATGGTTTTTGAGCGCTCCTGCCCTCCCCCCCGCCCCTTTTTTTTCATTTATATTATTAGCCTTTTACAAATGAGTTGCTTATGAGGCAGGGATCTGTCTCTGAGTCATGGCTGAATTTGCACTTTGCACTTTACACTTTGCACGTGTTTTTGCACTAAAGGGTTTGATATTGTTAGCACTAGCACTTTAATAACACTGAAGGGCCTAAAACATTAATTGCACATATCTGCCTCATATAGATTTGCACCTTTAGCTTGTAGACCCTGGATTAAAATATCGGCATAGAATTATATATCACGCTGTATATAAATGGTTTTATGAATTTATAAACCTTCAGCTTATAAATATGGTATTTTTACACATAAATGATATTTATCATGCTTTTGCACCTGATATTTACGTTGTATTATATTTTACACTTGTAAAAACGGGTCTGTTTTCGAATCAGGATGAATTGCAAACTACATGTTTTTTTAGTTTCTCTGAATGTACACGCCCCTTCTATGTGTTAATTGTGCGCCCTATATATGCACTGTTATTGGTTCTGTCTGGCATGTGATCAAGGTCACCGTGTCGTGGCCGAAACGCGTCATGCTGGCAACTGTGAGAGAATAAACCACCTTTGAATTCCTAATCCTGCGCTGTGTAGTGGTCTGTACCTGTGGTTTCCGTTGGTTGTTTATGGAAAGCTTTTCCTTTGGCAGAGAACGGAGCAGGACTGTGAAGCATATATATATATATATATATATATATATATATTACCTACTAGCGGTCGCCAGTAGGTAGTTATAGTTAGGATTTTTTTCAATGTTAAATCTCAAAATTCTATTTGGAATAACTTTGGCGCCGGTTGACGAATCTGACTGAAAATTTCCTCAAAATGGTCCTTCCCTAAAAGTTTGGGGGGGATTCGTCAAGCGGGGCCGAGATAAAAGGGGGGTCCCAAAACGCGTTTTCCCCAATGGTAATTTCCATAGGGCGGTCGATTTCACTTTTAGCCCGAACGGCTGAATAGATTTCCACCAAATTTGGCAAAATTGTAGGGACTGGTAGCCCGATGTGCCTTTGCTATGTCTCAAGATATGTGCTTCAGTGGATTTTGAGTAATTTAGGTTCTGAAAAATATATATATCTATGGCAGCGCCCCGGTACGCGCTCCGGGGAGCGCTCCTGGCGCGCCACGCGACTTGCGCGCAGAAAGCTGATTGGTTCTTGGGTGTCTGTAAACATTCGAAACAGTCCGGAGCGGCCGCCATCTTGTCTCTCGGTAAGATCGAGAGACAAGAGGTGGCAATAACGAAAGGGGAAATGAATAAAAGGGGGCAGGGTAGACACCCCCTGACCGCCTAGATTTGAAGTGGGTGGCTGAAAAGGCCCATATAAAGCAACAAAAAAAAAATTTGTGGGTTTCGCGCAAAGAGAAAAAAAGAAAAACACAGTGTAAAAATGTTTGTAATTTTGTTTTAAATGGAAGGTAGTTCTGAAAAGAACTGTTTTTTTATTCTTTTTCTTCTTTTTTATTTTTTTATTAATTTTCTGAACAATGTTTTGATTTCTTTTGATTTTTGAAAATTATTTTGAGTTTTTTTGTGTTTTTTTAGGGGAAATAACAAAAAAGCAGGGTTTGAACATGTCTCAACAGGAGCAAAAAAAAATAAAAAGGATTCATTGTTTTCTCTTCTTGTTGCATTTATGATTTTCTCCAGCTCGTTTAATCAAAGTAATACTTTTTTCTCCAAAAGAAATAGTTCCTCCACAATATATACAAACTATTTTCTAGTGTTCAAAAGGTCTTTGAATATTGGGGATCATTTCTCGGCCTTCTGGTCCGGCGAATGATGTTTGTCCACTGGAGGTGCTGGGGATGACATTTGGGGGGTTGGCAGCAAGATCCCTTACTTGTGCTTGGGAAAGATTATTAGGATGCCACCGCTCCATGTGGCGAATCATTGTATGATACCCAAAGCTGTATTTCTTGTTGGGGTTGCCACGAGAAAGTTCATGTTTACATATCAAACAAGACACCTTGGGTGCATTGACCTTCTTTTGTCCAGGTGGAATTTTAAAAAATTGCCATATGTAGTGCTCTTTAATATGGCTCTTCCTTGGTGTTTCTGGCAGGAACTGCTGCCTTACTTGCTCTTCCTCCTCCTCCTCTTCGTCCTCATTATCTTCCTCTCTACCAAAGTCCAGGGTTGGAGGTGGTCCTTTTGGTGGTGGTGGTGGTGGTGGTGGTTGCTGAGAAGCACCAGCTGCAGCTATTACAAAAGCCATTGTCAAAAACAGGTCTTGCTCTCTGGAAGTAGAAAGTAATAATGAGGTAAAAAGGTGGGGGCTTTCATCATTTTGAAAAAAAAAATGTTCTGAACCAATGAAAAGTGTTATTTTCAGGTCACATGACCTGTTACGCTTATGTTACGCGCCCGCACGGTGCCCCGGAGCGCTTCCGGGGTGACGCAGCGCGTCATAAGACGCATCAAGCGGCTACGCGATAGGTCACACTTACGCGACACGTCACGATGTTGTTTTCGATCGCGTCAGTTGCGCTAACGGAAGTTTCCCGGGGCGTGAACTGGGGCGCAATCAAAAGTTACGTTAACGGGGCGCTCCCCGGGGCACGCACCGGAAGCGTACCGAAGCAAAAATTAAAAAAAAAAAAAACTTTCATACATCCCCAAAAAAATATTAAATACATAGAAAAAATAGTATTCACACAGTTTAGTTACTATCCAATATATTTAGTGACACACTACAAATTAGTCAAGTAAACAGTCAATCACACTGCTACTAAATCCTCCATCCAGACACTTATACATTCACTTATTCTTCAATGCGGATTGCTATATATATATATATATATATATATAAATTCAATGAAAAAACGATAGGTTTTAGACCATATATAGATAGGAATTAGCATTTAAAAAACCTTTAAAGTTGATATTTTACTCACACAAAACCATTGAAATATGCATAGAAAATATAGTATTCATTATAAAGAAGAATATATTTTACAGCTATAGATGTTTGCTATTAAAAAAACATTGAAATTCACTAAAAAAAACATAGGTTTGAGACCATATATAGTGAAAGTAAAAGTGTTATTTTCAGGTCACATGACTAGGGGCTTCATCATTATGAAACCAAAACTGTTATGAACCAATAAAAAGTGTTATTTTCAGGTCACATGACCTGACGCGGTTACTCTACGCGCCCCGGGGCGCGCCCAGGTGCGTGTCGCGTAAGCACGTCGGATGCCTACGATGCGCGATCGTATTCACTCGAGTGCTTCCGGGTGCGTTTACGCCGCGTGTATCACGAGTTCGCGGCTACGCGATACGTCACGATCATGTTTTCGTTCGCGATATTGGCGCTTACGGGACGCTCCCCGGTGCGCACCCCGGGGCACTCCAAAAAACTACGCTTTCCGGGGCGCTCACCGGGGCGCGCACCGGGAGCGCTCCAAGGCAAAAAAATAAATAAATAACAACATATAAAAAAAAATTAGCAACATTGTAGGGACTGGTAGCCCGATGTGCCTTTGCTATGTCTCAAGATATATGCTCAAGTGGTTTTTACGAAAATTAACTTTGAAAAAATATATATTGGGCTACATTGGGCTATATATATGTTAGAGCCCAAATGTAGCCCAATGTATCCCAATGTAGCCCAATGTAGCCCAAAGATGGCCACCAGAGACAAAAAAAAACAAATGTAGCCCAAATATCAGCCAGATGTAGCCCAAATATAGCCCAATGACAGAATGTCACAGAGTGTTCTAAAGAACAACTAGAGCGCTAACAGTCTTACTTATAAAGTGAGACTTATAGTTAGGAATTAACATTTAAAAAACCTTTTAAATTCACTGAAAAAACAATAGGTTTCACACCAGTTATAGTTAGCTGGAAATTTTACTGACATAAAACTATTGAAATTCCCACTTTATAGTTAGTTGGACTCACTATAACTTGCGCGCCTGCAATGCACTGCTGATGACGTCACATATGACATCACTGATAACATGATCAGTGACATCACTCATGACATCACTGATGACACCATCCTTGTGACAGAGTGACAGACCTCCTTTCACTGTAATGTAACCCTTGAAACACATATTTAAAAATAGAAACTAAAATTTATAAAAAAATGGAGATAACCATATCAGTTTCAACAACCAATTCAGTAATTCCACCATCTATATACACATCTACTCATTCACAAACAGTTCAATATAGTCACTCATACATATATACTCACTCATCATATGTAGTGATACACCTATACATCCTGTTACACACCGACAGGCATCCAAAAGTTACTCACACACATACTCACACATGCAAATAAACAATTGAACATCCGTTTATTTGCATATAGAGCTATACACACACTACCACCTTACTTCTATTGAAATTTAAACATATGTATTCTCTTAAACAATCCCTTATAGAAACACATACTTATTTAAACAGGAACTCTTACAATCTCTTACTCTCACATATACTCACTTATATACATCAATATTCACATATACTAGATTAAAACATATGTAGTTACTGATAAAGACACTAGTGAGACAGTCATTCACTCAGTAACACACACATATACACACTCATTCACTCATACAGTCCTGCACATATGCTGTCTTCAAAACACATACAAACAGAGAGTCAGTCAATCATGCATCTATGTGCTAAGTAATACCCCCACCAAACCATATAGACACTCATACTGATACTAGGAAAAACATCTAATATCCCATGTACATACACATGTAGCTACTCACAAACCCATGCAGCCACTTATACACAAAGTGAAACACTAATACATATATTTAAAAATTTAGACATTACTCACTAATATTTATTTTTCAGAAAGACACACATTCACTAGATGGTGTCATCAGTGATGTCATGAGTGATGTCACTGACCATGTCATGAGTGATGTAATATGTGACGTCATCAGCAGTGCATTGCAGGCGCGCAAGTTATAGTGAGTCCAACTAACTATAACGTCGGAATTTCAATGGTTTTATGTCAGTAAAATTCCCAGCTAACTATAACTGGTGTGAAACCTATGTTTTTTTCAGTGAATATATATATATATATTACGAACTCTGGTGCTATAGAGACTATGTATCCCAGAAGGCAACTTTTTGATCATGTGAGCCCCCAGCTGTGGGCAATAAAAGAAACTGGTGTTGTGATGCTTAGTCTCTGCCATTTATTTGCTGCCACTCAGCCTGTGACCAAGGACAGAATCATTGTCTGAATCGCGTAAGGCATAATATTTGAACTCATGCAATGTTGGTCTTTGTTGCAGCCCAATATACCGGAGGTTTGCAGATGGGGAGTGGATCCTAAAGCTTGGAGCAATGTGGAACTGTATTAAAAACCCGGCTGCTCTGCCAGGGGGATTGCACCACCGCATGGAGTTACAGCAGCCCGGCGGGCCCTAAATGAGGAGCCTTGACATCGGCCTTTCTGCTGGGCGTTTACTTTGTGCAACGGAGGCTTCAATACATGAGAAGCTCACTAATGGCGATATTGTTTTTTGTAATTTGGAGATGACAGCGTGAGTCCTTATTACAAACTCTGGTGCTATAGAGACTACGTATCCCAGAGGCAACTTTTTGATCATGTGAGCCCCCAAGCTGTGGGCAATAAAAGAAACTGGTGATGTGATGCTTAGTCTCTGCCATTTATTTGCTGCCACTCAGCCTGTGACCAAGGACAGAATGATTGTCTGAAACGCGTAAGGCATAATATTTGAACTCATGCAATGTTGGTCTTTGTTGCAGCCCAATATACCGGAGGTTTGCAGATGGGGAGTGCATCCTAAAGCTTGGAGCATTGTGGAACTGTATTAAAAACCCGGCTGCTCTGCCGGGGGGATTGCACCACCGCATGGAGTTACAGCGGCCCGGCAGGCCCTAAATGAGGAGCCTTGACATCGGCCTTTCTGCTGGGCGTTTACTTTGTGCAACGGAGGCTTCAATACATGAGAAGCCCACTAATGGCGATATTGTTTTTTGTAATTTGGAGATGACAGCGTGAGTTCTTATTACGAACTCTGGTGCTATAGAGACTACGTATCCCAGAAGGCAACTTTTTGATCATGTGAGCACCCCAGCTGTGGGCAATAAAAGAAACTGGTGATGTGATGCTTAGTCTCTGCCATTTATTTGCTGCCACTCAGCCTGTGACCAAGGAAAGAATGAT
The DNA here is from genome assembly GCF_964263255.1 of Lissotriton vulgaris. NCBI lineage: Eukaryota > Metazoa > Chordata > Amphibia > Caudata > Salamandridae > Lissotriton > Lissotriton vulgaris. The sequence continues at coordinate 486,038,134 of NC_141691.1, read as the reverse complement.
TGTCTGAAACGCGTAAGGCATAATATTTGAACTCATGCAATGTTGGTATTTGTTGCAGCCCAATATACCGGAGGTTTGCAGATGGGGAGTGCATCCTAAAGCTTGGAGCATTGTGGAACTGTATTAAAAACCCGGCTGCTCTGCCGGGGGGATTACACCACCGCATGGAGTTACAGCGGCCCGGCGGGCCCTAAATGAGGAGCCTTGACATCGGCCTTTCGGCTGGGCGTTTACTTTGTGCAACGGAGGCTTAAATACATGAGAAGCCCACTAATGGCGATATTGTTTTTTGTAATTTGGAGATGACAGCGTGAGTCCTTATTACAAACTCTGGTGCTATAGAGACTACGTATCCCAGAAGGCAACTTTTTGATCATGTGAGCCCCCCAGCTGTGGGCAATAAAAGAAACTGGTGATGTGATGCTTAGTCTCTGCCATTTATTTGCTGCCACTCAGCCTGGGACCAAGGACAGAATGATTGTCTGAAACGCGTAAGGCATAATATTTGAACTCATGCAATGTTGGTCTTTGTTGCAGCCCAATATACCGGAGGTTTGCAGATGGGGAGTGCACCCTAAAGCTTGGAGCATTGTGGAACTGTATATATATATATATATATATATATATATATATATATATATATATATATATATATATATATATATATATATATATATATATATACATATATATATATATATATATATATATATATATATATATATATATATACACATATATATTCAGCTCCGAAGAACCCCCTCCCCAGCCAGGGAAGGAAGCGGCCGCACTCTCGTGGAATTTTCAAAAGTATTTTATTGCACAGGACGCGTTTCGGCAGATGTGCCTTTTTCCTCTGTGTCAACCTGTGCAACAAGTGTTGCCGCCATTTAAGCTTGCATTTCAAAATCGATTACACATTTTTTTCATGTGAATGCATTGACATGAAAGATAGACAAAATCTTCATTACGACTGTAGCGGCCATTTTAGACTGGTGTACATAATACTTAATACCTTAATAAACCGTGAATTCAATAATGAATTATTAACCTGCCAAATTCACAAGTCATGTATTATGTCAATCATGAAAACAACATTTCAAAAAATAACTGTTATATCCTGCTCTTCCTCTCTCTTTGTCCCTCCTTAGTGTTAGTGTCTGCTTGTCTATGTCATGTCTCTGTGATGTCATCCATGATTCTACCTGTTGCTATTCAAGGGATTTATCAGTTACCTGGAGGCTGAGCAGGAAGTTATCTGCTCCCGGTCGGGTTTCTTACCATATTACATTCCTACCTGGATGCTGTACCTTCTATCTAATCTCAAGAATAAATATACTACATGTACATTACAACAAGGACCCTTCATCTTTATTTTACTGAATTTAACACTGGCGACGAGGTAAAAAAGGACCCATTTAAAAGAAAAGGAACTTCAGTGAATTTAAAGAGATCATCATTGCAACCAAAGACAAGAAGAGAAACGTTTAAAATTACTTTCCTGCGTCTGGGTGCCCCACCGGTGTCTGGTTCCAACGGACAGTCTCAACCCAGAGCATTGGAATAACCTTTGCTGAAGTAATACTACTACTAAATCATCTGGCACTAGAGCAAACTTAAAGGACTCCCTGTTTTAATCTAGTGAGTCAGCGTTTTACGTGAGTAACGTGGCTGCTGCTGTCTGTCCTAGGTGTGCCTGTGCTACTTCTGAAAACTCCTGTTTAAATGAAAGTGTGCCTGTAGTATTTCTGAAATCTGCTGTTTAAAAGATTGTCAGCTCACTTTGTGACTTCAGTTTATTGCCTGCGCAACTTGTGCCAACCTGCTGTTTAAAGGTCTCCTGTTTACAAAAGCGCTACTAACTGGGACCGTTACAACCTGCAATTAAAATTAAAGTCTGCCTGCATCAATCTGTGTGAACTCCATGTTTCGGTACCTTGGAGGTTGTGCACTAGCAGTTTGAGTGAAGAGACGGCTATTCTACTTTGTTATTTGGCTTGCCGTGTGGCCTACGCTGAGACCTGATGCCTATTTCATGACAACCACGTCCTGCGCATTCTCTACAGCAGTACCGCGTGTACTTCTGGTGTGTACTTTTGTCAACTTCTCTGTCATGCAGCACTACAGCGTTTTCTTCTTTAACTTCCAATCTTCAATATTTGTGCACTGTCGTCTGGAATTCACATGCCAGCGCTTGGCTCTACACCATTTAGGAGTCTGTCTACATGCCTGACTTCGAGAATTGGAACTTGATCTGCACACCATTAATTTCTGATATTACACTACGTTTGGATCTGTAACCCGGGTGAGAGATCGCTCACCGGTGTTTGCTGTTTCATGATTTATTTATTTATTTATTTCCCTTAAAAAAAAATTGTGTTCTCCATCAAGGTACTGTTTGATTTTCTTTACATTTTCCCATAGACATTTCTACAGAGCTGTTTGTGTCTCCCTTCATTCAAATGACAACGGTGACTACTTTTATTATTTTGATTTGTTATGTTTAAGATGTTGTGAGCAATTTTGCATATTTCCTAATTTATACAATGTGTAGTTTGCGCTGTAATTTACCCTTGAGTGCATTTCTTCTAAGTACTGTGGTGTGCTAAATATCTATTTATATGCTCAATGCTTAGAACTCTGTTTCTAGGTTATGTATGTATGCTGTTACATGTTCTTTTCTGTGTGGATTTGCAAGTGATACATTTTGAAATAATTTATTCTATTATTGCCTACTTTACTGGAGCCACGTTTGTGCTCAACCTTTGTTGAGGTGCTCATTTGCTTTCATTTTGGTGATGATTTGTAGGCGTTATGCTTATTGGGGTCATTTATGTGCTCAACTATGTTGAGGTGCTCCAGTTTGTTTTCATTCTTAGTGATGATGAGCTAGAGTGATGCTCAATTTTGATGTTTATTTCTGTTATGAACCACTTTATAGTGCTCTATTGTTAGAGGTGTTCATGTGCTTGCTATTAGAAGCCATAGGGGCTCAATTTCATTGTCATTTCAGATGAACCACTTATAGTGCTCTATGGTTAGAAAAGTTCATCTATTTACTGTCAGGAGCCGCAGGGCTCAGTTTTATTGCTGATTTTCTGTTACTTACTGTGAGGAGCTGCATGGGCTCAGTTTTATTGCTGATTTTCTGTTACTTACTGTGAGGAGCTGCATGGGCTCAGTTGTATTCTATTGATAGAGAAGTTGTGCATTTTCTGTGAAGAGCCGTTTTGTCATGAACCACTTTTACTGTGCTTTATGTTTAGAGGAGTTCATGTATTTACTTTGAGGAGTTGGGCTCATTTGTATTGTGCTTATTTTAGAGGAATCGAAAATATTCGAATTTGAGGAGTTGATATTTCATTTTCTATCCACGGTACTGAGCCATACTGTTCCTTTGCTCATTTGTATTGAGATGTTCAGTTTTCATTTCATTTAAGCTTACATTCTTTTGTTAGCTTACGGTGCTTGTACAACCTTTGTACCTGCTCTCCTTTGATACTCTTATTTCCATCATGTTGAAGAGGGTGTTTATTTCTGGTGCATTTATGTTCTTTCTTTCTCCTGCCTTTCTGCTTCTGCCTTCTTCTGTTTCATTGTATTCATTTTTTTCAATTAAAGGAGGGAGGTGTGTTATATCCTGCTCTTCCTCTCTCTTTGTCCCTCCTTAGTGTTAGTGTCTGCTTGTCTATGTCATGTCTCTGTGATGTCATCCATGATTCTACCTGTTGCTATTCAAGGGATTTATCAGTTACCTGGAGGCTGAGCAGGAAGTTATTTGCTCCCGGTGGGGTTTCTTACCATATTACATTCCTACCTGGATGCTGTACCTTCTATCTAATCTCAAGAATAAATATACTACATGTACATTACAACAAGGAACCCTCATCTTTATTTTATTGAATTTAACAATAACTAAATAATTAGCCCCTGTATGGGCAAAGACACTTAGTTCACAAAATTGAGCCCTGTATGGGCCTAATGACGGTGTGACTAGTTAATTGAAACAGCTCTAAGAATTAATAATTCTCTAAATCATACATATTCAGATTGTGCAACACTCTTGTATTTAATTATCATGGAACTATTTACATTGGTATCAGCAAAAACATTTATATACATCTGTGTCATCTAAGGCAACTAGGAGAAAAGAGTATTATTATCCTAGATGTATGGAAAGTTCTTCTTCAGAATTAAGACCAAATGGGATGACAGTATGTAAATCGATAATGTACCTTGATTCCAACCTGCGTAATTTCTGCAATCTATCACCACCTCTGTCACTCAATGGGATATGATCTATATATATAACTGCTCCCAAGTTCTCTCCGTGTTCAATCCATGAACAAGAACCAGCACTCACAAGGGGGGGTTTTCGATACCAATACTCTTTATTGGCAACCCAGCACAGACAAGACGCGTTTCGGCGCTTAGCCTTTGTCAAGTGTGATTGTCGAACATGCCGCCATTTCAATTAAACATTTCATTGGTCATTCACAATTCAAGAGGTAGCATAGAAAGAGGACTTGTGGTTACAATATCCGTCGCCATTTTGTGCTATGCAATACTTGTAAAGACGCAAAAATCAAGAATGTCAATACATTCTTACAATGCTTATGTCACTTCCACATATTGTATACAAGTAGTAAGTCTATTCAATACGATAATTGTTATTTGTGTATGTCGCCCTGGATGGGCTATACTGCCCTATACAGAATATTATATCTCAATGGTTTTATGTCAGTAAAATTTCCAGCTAACTATAACTGGTGTGAAACCTATGTTTTTTTCAGTACATTTAATAGGTTTTTTAAATGCTAATTCCTAACTATAACTGGTGTTAAACCTATGTTTTTTCAGTGAATTTCATAGGTTTTTTAAATGCTAATTCCTAACTATAACTTGTGTGAAACCTTTGGTTTTTTCAGTTAATTTCAAAGGTTTTTTAATAGCAAATTTCTATAGCTATGAAATGTAATATTTTTTATAATGAATCCTATATTGTATATTTATGTAATACTATTCTTTTTATGTATATTGTTCATTGTTTTATTTATTTTTTGCCTTGGAGCGCTCCCGGTGCGCGTCCCGGTGAGCGCACCGGTAAGTGCAGTGTTGCGGCGCGCCCCAGGGCGCGTACCGGTGAGCGTCCCGTTATTGCTTTTGCTGCGAACGAAAACATAATTGTGACGTATCAAGTAGCCCCGTCCGTGTGATACGCACGGCGTAAACGCACCCGGAGCACTGGAGCGCATAAGATCGCGCAACGTGAGCATCCGACGCGCTTACGCGACGCGCCACTGGGCGCGCCCCGGGACGTGCCCGGGGGCGCGTAGCGCAAGCGCGTCAGGTCATGTGACCTAAAAATAACACTTTTTATTGCTTCAGGACAGTTTTGGTTTCCAAATGATGAAAGCCCTGGTCATGTGACCTGAAAATAACACTTTTCATTGGTTCAGGACAGTTTTTTTTTCCTAATGATGAAAGCCCCCATCTTTTTTTCCTCATTCTCACTTTGTACTTTGAGTGAAGAAGACCTGTTGAAAGACCTCTCTGTACCTTTTTGGACTGAAAATAGCTTCAGTAGCAGCAGCAGCAGGAGCATCTCCGCCACCACCAACACCACCACCACCAAGAGGACCACCACAACACCACAGTGGTGGAGATGAAGAAGAGGAGGAGGAGGAGGAGGAGGAAGAGGAGGAGGAGGGGAGGAGGACATTCCAGCCAGAAGATAATACCCCATATAGGCCAAAGTAGCACATTATATGGTAGTTCTTTTCCATCCCAAGTGGCCTCAAAAAAGTGAATGCGCCAAAGGTTTCTTGCCTAATCTGTGGCATTGAACTTTCAAGGGGGAACCCTAACAAGAAATACTAATTTGGCAATAACACCATGATTCGCCACATGCAGCGCAGGCATCTTAACAACTATGCTGCGGCAGAGGTCCGAGAACTGGCAACAAACCCTCCCCAATCTTCACCCAGCACCTCCAAAAAAAAGCAACCCACTCCATCGGGACCAGAGGCAAGGGAGATGTCCCAAACATACAACCCCAGTTTGGGGAATACAAAATCAGTTGTATTTTTTGTGGTAAAACCATCACCTATGGTGATCAAAGCATAAAGCTCATCAACCGTGCTGGTGATAAACACAATTGCCCCAAAAAAACCTTAATTTTTTCCTGATTTTTTTTTGCTCCTGTTGAGCTGTTTACAATTCCCTCTTTTTTGTTTCTCCACATAAAAATAACAAAAAAAATATAAAATTGTTCATAAAAGCCAAAAAAAGTACAAAATGTTCAAAAAAGCATTAAAAAAATATAAAACAACAAAAAGAAGAAAAAAACAGTTCTTTTTAGAACTACCTCCAATTTATAAAAAAAGCTAAATTTTTTTAAAACTCTGTCTTTCTTTTTTCCCCATGGTACGCTCCCTGGTATGCTCCCCGGTGCGTACCGGGCACTCCCCCCGCGCAAATCGAAAAAAAAAAAGTTTTGCCCCCCCGAGGCCCTTTTATGGCCCCCACATCAAACCTAGGGGGTCAGGGGGGGTCTACTCTGCCCCCTTTTGGTAATTTCCCCCTTTGTTTTTGCCACCTCTTGTGTCTTGATCCTACGAGACACAAGACGGCTGCCGCTCCGGACTGTTTGGAATGTTGACAGACACCCGAGAGCCAATCAGCTTTCCGCGCGCAAACTCGCATAGCGCGCTGGTTCGCGCCCCGGTGCGCGTACCGGGGCGCGCTTATAGATATAAATATTTTTTTGAACCTAAATTGCTCAAAATCCACTGGAGCACATATCTTGAGACATAGCAAAGGCACATCGGGCTACCAGTCCCTACAATTTTGCCAAGTTTGGTAGAAATCCTTTCAGCCGTTCGGGCTAAAAGTGAGTTCGACCGCCCTATGGAAATTAACATGGGAAAACTCACTCAGATGACAAATGTACGTATTAGGGTGTGTGAATGGACTGGCCTCTTTTTTTAGAGAATTTCTATCCCAAATGATGGGTGTGTGTAGTTGTGTATATAGATGGACTGGCCTCTCCTTACAGTCCTCTCTCTCAAATGATGGGTGTGTGTAGAAGTGAATGTGGATGTACTGGCCTTTCCTTAAAGACTTCTCTCTTAGATGACAGGTGTGTAGTAGGGTGTCTGGAAGAATTGGCCTCTCCCATCACACCTCTCTATCAGATGACAAATATGCACTGAAATGTGTGGGGATGGACTGTCCTCTCCTGTCAGACCCCTGTCTCAGATGATGGATGTGCGTAGTAGAGTTGTAGATGGACTGGCCTTTACTTTCAAGCCTCTGTTTTAGATAGTGGGTGTGCATAGTAGGGTGTTTGGATAGAATGGCCTCTGCTTTCAGACCACTACTTCAGATGACAGGTGAGTGTTGTGGAGTGTATGGGAAGTGACAGGCCTCTCCTTTCAGAATTTTCTTTCAGATGACGAATGTGCATAGTAGGGTGTGTGTATGGACTGCTCTCTCCTTGCAGACATCTCTTGCAGATGACAGTTGTACCTAAGAGTGTGTGGATGGACTGGCCTCTATGTTCAGACCTCTCTCTCAGATGATGAGTGTGCGCTGTGCAGTGTGTGGATGGACTGACCTCTCCTTTCTGATTTCTATCTCAGATGACAGGTGTGCATAGTAGGCTGTATGGGGAAAGACAAACCTCTTCTGCCATATTCCCTTCTCAGATGATGGGTGTGTGCAGGAATAGCATTAGCTCAACTCACAACTCTTCCCGAACTAATGGCCTTAAATAGCATACTCTGATAAACACCATCTCATGTATTATTCCTTTCTAAAGAAACAAGTATGCATACCAGAGTGTATTCAAATATTGTCTACTCGGTCCCACTTTTTATCATCCCACAAGAGTCTCACGAGATACTAACATCTTTTTTAGAAAATAAATAACCTTCAACTCATCACAATACTTATCTCTTACACACTTCCTCTCAAAAACAAGGATCAAAAGGTACATCCCTATTAGTAGAGTGTATTGAGAACTCATCTACTACTTTTTACTAGTCACAATCCTGCAAAATTCCCACGAAATTGTAAAAATAGTTAAAAAATAAACAAATCTTTACAGTCCTTATCCCTTAGACACCTCCTCTCTAAATCTAGGGGGACAGCATACCTTTCTGCTGTCCCCTTGTATAGTGTTGTTACTTCATTTCTACAGCACCTCCAATTTTTCACACTAAACAGTAATGGCAGCCATTTCATTTCTAAAATTCCAACAGCCAGACAATCAGAAAGCTCGCTCTTGCAGGTCTCGTTGGGGCCTCTTGCTTTCAGTAGAGTGTGAAGGCCCATGAGAAAACGGGCATCTTCACCAATAACAGGGCTCCATTTTTTATTTTACGCTCTTACAGGATGCTCACGAAACTGTAGCAAGCTCCCTTTGCAGCCTCCCCATAATAATGGAGTGGGTGCCCTGGGTGGGCTCCAGTACACCCACTCATTATTGGCCAGGCCCCGGGGGATGGGTTCCCGGGGGCCAAAATTGGCCTTTGGAGGAGGTCTGCATGTCCCCCAATAATTCTTGGCTGGCCCTCAGGGGATGGGTCCCTGGTGCTTAAATCAGCCTGGAAAGGAGGACTGTGCAGCCCCTCTCCCCATTATTTCACGTGCCCAAGAGATGAAGTCTTTGGAGCCACAAGTCAGCCCAGATGGGCTGATTTCTGCCTGCATGCTCCCTCCCATATAATTACAGCAGTGGGCGCTGGAGGATGGGGCCCTTGGACCAAACACAGCCTCAGGTGCCATGTAGCCCGTCCCCTAAAAAATATGTCGAGCCCCGAAGATGGTTCCCCCGGGGTCCAAATCAGACCGGGGGGTGCTACATTTCCCCTTCCTGGGTTGGCTGCCTTTGAGGGGTTATCTGTGGCTAACCCCCACCATGCATCGCTGCAGACCTTGTGTGGCATGGGGTTGGGTGCATGTGGGGCGGTTGGTCACAGGGCCTGGAGGTTGGATTAACGTGCGCTAATTACATATTACTTTACATGAAAAAAGAAAACTAGAAATAAACTAAAAAAACAAAGGTTACAGGGACGTTATAATTAGGGAGTAGCATTAAAAGCGTAAAATTTTACTTAAACAAACAAAGGTTGCATAGACCTTATAGTTAGAAAACAGATTTTTGAAAAACCTTAGTAATTCTCTGAAAAAAACAAAGTTTACAGGGACTTTATAATTGGGTTCAGATTTTGCACATGCAAAACCATGGAAATTCAGCAGTTATGGTTAGAGTTATCTCAAGTAACTATAGGTTGGGCGCTAAGATAACTATAACTCGCACCCTCATTATGCACTGCTAATTTGCCCACTTATTACATCACTCATGACATCTTCTGTGAGATCATCATTAATATCCTGGCTAATTTTGCTGCAAAATGATCGATAAGAAAATGGTGCATGGAGGTGGGTTTGAGTTACAGTTACCTTAGGGCACTTGTTATAGTTAATTGAGAGAGCTCTAAGTACAACTGCAGTATTTCTATTGTTTTGTGTGCGTAAAACCTGAACCTAACTAAAATATCCCTGTAACAGTTGTTTTCATAGATAGGACATGTACTGGTGTGCTATACATGTCCTGATAGTGAAATACTGTGTATTACAACAACTAGCTCTCCCAGAGGCAATCATTGGAGCTGCCCTGTAACGTTTTACAAGTGTAACTTTCATTTGAGGACAGCTCATCTGTTAGTGAAGGTGGTTTTTAAATTGTGTGTTTGACAATGCCACTTTTAGAAAGTGGACATTTTCTTGTTTAACCATCCTGTTTGCCTCTGACTGCTTGTGGATTCACTGTCTAGTTTTAGACTGCCAGGGGCTGTTTGTGTATACTGTCTAGACACTCACACAGAGGGAGCTGAAGCATGCCCTGCATATGCCGATGGGCCATCCAGGCCGAGAGTGGTGGGAGGAGCTGTCACTGACACCTGAATAGGCTCTGGCTACTCTGCACAATGCTGGCTTTACCTCTTGGAGTAAAACTGCACCAGGGAAGTCAGAACTGAGTATACTGAGCAAGAGAGACTTTCTTAATAAAGACTTCAAAGGGAAAAAGGGGCATAAGCATTAGTCCCAAGATCCCAGACCTTTAGACTACTGGAATCAAGAGGAACTTTTGCCAAGGAGGAGAGCTGAAGACCTGTAATGAGGAGCACTGCCCTTTTGCTATGGGTTGCTTTGCTGGATTGGCCTGCAGTTGCTGCTTCTGCCAAGGAGAGGAAAGGGACTGGACTTTACTGTTTTCCTGCTTGTGAAGTTTTTCCAAGGGCTTGTGTGTGCTTTCCTCCTTTTTGAAGTCTCAGGGTCTACAAAGACCTCACCTGCATCACCCTTGAACTCTGCTGCTAGGAGTTTTTGCCTGACTTGTGGTGCCAAATCCAGGTCTGGGCCCTTGGAAGTTGTTTCCGCTGCAAAGATCTACACAGATCTAAAGAAATCTGCAAAATGTATGCTTTTCTCTACTTGCGGCTGAAATTTCAGATGCTGCACCGTCATGCAGGAGAAACCAAGACGCATAGCCCCATGAGACCGGAAAAATTGATGCAGCGCCTGCCAGCAGCCTAAAGAATCGCAGCAGGCTGATTTTCTCATGCATCACACCTGTGCACCTGATTTTTCTGACGCAACACCCGCAGATTAGAATTGCTTTGGAAATCGACACCTCACTTTCTCCATCAGACCAGAACTGTCACCTCGCCTCCCCAAGGACTCAGGATCTGATGCCTTCTATGTTTTCATGTGCTTCCTTTCTCTGCAGCTCTTTTGCCTTGTGGAGTTTGATGTATTTGAGATAGATTGTAAAACATGCATGCATCCTGAGATTTCTATGGATAGATTTGCTTAAAAGTCATATTTTGAGTTGTATATGTTGGATTGTTGTTGTTATGATCTTGTTTGGTTTAGATAAGGATCATTTATTTTTCTAAACTGGTGTGGCGTCCTTTCTTAGTGCTGAGGCCAGAGAAGCTGGGGAGGCTGAGAATGAGAATGTGGATCTGGTTGTGCAGAGCTAGCAAGGGGGTTTTGGATCTCAGGAACTGCCTGTGGTGGGAGTGCCCTCCAGACCTGGCAGTAGTGTGTCTTCTAGAAATTTCTCCCCAGAGGAGTTGGAGGACAGACAGCGGGCCACGGATCATGAGCTGGAGTTTGCGAGGCTCCAGATGAAAAAGCTCAAAATAGAAAAGGAGAGGACCCTAGCCTGAGAGGGAAAGAAATTGCTTTTGTCGCATGAGTTGAGTATGAGGGAGCTGGACATCAAAGCCAAACAGGCAATTGGGAACAGCTAGATATTTGGAGTTTATGGCCTCTGAACTCAGAATTTAATAACACTCCTGTTAGTAAAGGTAATTTTTAGATTGTGTGTTTGAAAATGCCACTTTCAGAAAGTGGGTATTTTCTTGTTTAACCATCCGGTGTGCCTCTGCCTTCTTGTGGATTCACTGTCTGGTTTTAGACTGACAGGGGATGTCTGTGCAATTCACTCCAGACACTCACACAAAGGGAGCTCTGGGTTTCCCTGCATATGCTGATATGCCATCCAGGGTTAGAGTGGTGGGAGGAGTTGTCACTTAAACCTGAATAGGCTGTAGCTGATCTGCCCAATACAATCTCCACCTCATGTGCTGAACTGGACCAGGGAAGACAGAACCGTTTTTACTGAAACTCTTGGAATGAATGCTTCACAGGGAGAAAGGGGTATACGTATTAGACCTAAAACCACAGAACTTTATACTACTTCTGGAATCAAGAGGAACCTCTGACAAGAAGAGCTGAAGAGCTGTAAAGACTTCAAAGGGAAAAAGGGGTATAAGCATTTGTCCCAACATCCCAGACCTTTAGACTACTGGAATCAAGAGGAACCTTTGCCAAGGAGGAGAGCTGAAGAACTGTAAGGCAGAGTACTATCCCTTTACTGTGTGTCGCTTTGCTGGGTTGGCCAGCAGTTGCTGCTTCTACCAAGGAGAGGAAAAGGACTTGACTTTGCTGTTTCCCTGCTTTTTTAAGTTTTTCCAAGGGCTTGTGTGTGCTTGTCTCCTGTTCTGAAGTCTCAGGGACACAAGATGTCACCTGCAGCACCTTTGACCTCCACTGCTGGGATGTCTGACCTGCCTTGTGGTACCAAATCCAGTTCTGGGCCCTTAGAGGTTGTCCCTGCTGAAAAGATATACATAGTTCTGAAGCAATCTGCAAAGCCAACACTTAACTCTTCTTGTGGCTGAAATTTCCCATGCAAAGCTGCCCCAGGGGAGAAAATCCAGACACACAGCCATCTGCAGCTGAAGAAATTGATGCATTGACTGCCAGAGGCCCAAAGAATCACAGCACACCAAATGTAATGCACCGGTCTTCGAAGTCCAAGATCCCCACACTGAAACTGATGCAGGCCCTGGTCCTGCTGTGCAGCTAAAAGAATGCATCGCCAGTGTGGAGCTACGAAAATCAATACAGCACTTGGATTGCCAACACACCAATCAATAGCAGCTGAATTTCCTCATGCATTCCACCTGTGCACCACATTTTTCTGACGCAACACCCACAGACCAGAATCACCTCGGAAATCAACACCTCACTTGCCCCTACAGTCCAGATTCCATTCTCCACTTCTCCTGCATGCAGCAGAACTGTTGCCTCGACTCCCCAAGGACTTAGGAACTGATGCCTTGCTGTGTTTTCAAGCGCTTCCCTTCTCTGCAGCTGTTTTGCCTTGCAAAGTTTGACGCACTTGAGGCTGTTTGTGTAAAAATCACACGTTCATTGATTTTTTATGGGCAGAGTTGCTTGAGACATTTTAAAATTAATATTTTGAGTTGTGTATGTTGGATCTTTGTTGTTTTGGTCTTGTTTTGGTTTAGATAAAGATGCATTATTTTTCTAAACTGGTGTGGTGTGTATTTGTAGTGTTTTCACTGCTTTACTGTGTGTGTTATGTACAAATGCTTTACACATTGCCTCTGAGATAAGCCTGTCTGCGTGTGCCAAGCTACCTAGGGAGTGAGCAGGAGTTGTCAAGGGGTGTAACTGCCTTATCCTAATTAGAAGGAAGGGTCCCTACTTGGACAGGCTGCAAACCGCTGCCAACTGGAGACGCCCATTAATATCATAAATTGTTTCATGAAATATATAATGCAATAATATTTGTATGATTTTGTGAGATGCTTGTGGGAGTCTTGCGAGAGATCCAGGAGAGGAACCACACCCTAAGGAAGGATTTTGATTGATTCAAATGGATGTCTTTTTTCAGAAGAAGATTCCTCCCTTTTTGCTTTATTTCACTATCAAATTTTTGTGAGATTAGACATGTTTGGCTTTCTCTCCTATCCTAAGTACCTTTGAGCAGAAAGATATCTTCATCTGATTCAGATGACCAGCCAGGGGCTTCTGCACCGCCTCAGCAACCACAGTCAACCAAGGAATCCTTGGTGTGTCATTTCTTCAAAATGAGGGCTGGTGTCAAATAGTTATCACAGAAGTCCATGACCTGTAAACTTTGCAGCAAAGAGTTCAACCGGGCAACCATAAATAAACAATATAGTATAAGTAGCACAGGGATGTTTGAACATCTGAGCTCTATGCATTCACAAAGGCTTGCACTGGCAGATTTGGCTCGTGCTGCGAAGGTAGACAACTCTACTGGGGCTTCTTCATTTTTTGCACCAGGAGATACAGCGCCTCCACAAGTTCTAACTGCGCAGATGGACAATAACACTGCTTTTTTAAATAAAGCACTATGTTGCTGCTTATACAAGCCAAACAGTTTTTCATCTCAAACAAGCATGTCTGTGCATGGCAAGCTTGCCAAAATGCACAAGTGATCCGCTAGGCCATAGTTTTTTTTATTTGGATAATTTCTTTATGTGTTTTTCTCTTTTTTTGTCTTTAAAGAGATGCAGTGTGTGGGTGTGTTTAAACCTAAATTGTTATGTTTTTGGCCTACCCTATTAAAAACAAAATACCAAAAAAATATACAAAATGTTTGAACACAATTATTTTTATAGTTGTTCAAAATTGTTAACCGCTTTGCTGCGGCAGATATTCCACTGTGGTGTGGATAAAAAATGGCAGGTGCGCAGTTTGGATGGCAGGCAGCCGTCCTCCGCACACGCCCACCATGACGTCAGACTCATGGAAAAGGCTAATAAAATGGATCTTTTCAGAGCAACCCTACACTCTCATGACCTATGTTGTTTGTACTATGTTTTTTCCTTTTTTTCCCTTCTCCGAAGCTCTCACAAGTCTCTTGCATGAGCCAGGATGGCATGTGTGCGAGGGGCAGTGCTTCATGGTTTTCTCTTGTGAGACTGAATATAACCTGATGTAGTATGTATAATTTATATATACCAGAATAGTAACAGAGTATTTAGTTAAAATTGCAATTCATTATTGTTATCCGGTTCCTACTATGAAAATAGGACTGCATATTAGGATGATGGAACTTCAGCATATGTTGGATTGAGTCCTTTCACTCCATCAGAAACTGACGGCACAATTCCTGGCTAGCTCCTGGGGTCTCATTTATGAAAAGTGACGCATCGCTGAGTGAAAACAGCGATGCGTCACTTTTCACTGCCGCACTCCTTGCGACACCAATGATGCGTCATATTTAATGTATGACGCATCATGTCATAGATTTCACTGCGTCACTATTACGAGGCTTTTTGCGGGGGAATGCCCCCTCTGCATACATTATACCTGACCCAGGTATGATGTGGCGCAGGGGTCTAAAAAGTGACGCATCTACCTAGATGCGTCACTTTTTAAATATGGCGCAACAAGGCGCATTTTGTACGCCGCTGGTGCGTCACAAAAAGTGACGCACCGGCGGCGCAAAACTGATGCAAGGTCTCATAAATAAGGAGCCTAGTGCCTCACCTATACTCCTAACTCTGCCGGGGTGAAAGGAGATTGTGGTCACCTGAACATGACACTCTGACTCCCCAGGGAAGTCGTGGAAACAGATTTCACCTTTTTGTTGTTTTACACATGCATGCCCAGGCAAACGACAAGAGAAGTCCAATGTACATTTTCAATACATTTATTGGAACAGTCATAGTCTTGTATAGAAAGTATGAGCTGTGATAATTAGGCAGATGAAACAAAGCAAACGCACTAGCAATATAAACATGGTTATGATTAGCAGTCCAACCATAATAACTGAGTCCTAGACATTCTAGAGGTTGTTACCTAACGCTAAGGCTATACAGAAAGCATGTACCCTTCTGCCTGCCCAATATATAGGATTATCATTGGTCCCATACCTGGAACAGAGTCAGGAATAAGCCTGTAGTGGGAATGGCAATCCTTTCAGGAAGCTGCTAGATTAGCACCAGCTGGGCTGCAGGGTAAATACAGTGTTTGCTCCAGGATGGTCATGGCTGGAATACAGCTCTGCTCCATCTGGGTCTGTGCATCATTTATATAATAAAATCCACACTGTGCCAGAGGCGCAGCTCTGATGTAATGCGTTGTCTGGATGTTAGAAGCTGTCTATTGAAAGAGCAACATAGGCACTAGGATATTGTGTACTGTTCCTATATTTGAATAGAATGTACAGATTACACATTGAGGAAAGGCTAACTGAAACAAGCAACTCGTACAATATATTCCTGGAATATTATGCAAGCAAAGTGAAATAACGTATGTAAAAGGTCATTGCTAAAAGCGATGGTGTAAAATATAAAATGTGGAACTAAGAACTGGAGGAACTAATTTGGGTCCAAACAGTATTCAATTGTGGAGAAAAATAAATCTCTTACATTTATGGAAAAACCCACTTGTTTTTATCTGCATGAGATGAACATTTGTACATATCACACATTGATAATATTTTTTTTCTTTAAATCTGTTTATTATTATCAGAAAAAGTTCAATCACTACTTTTTTACTTTCCCGAGAGAGTCAAGCCAGATCATAAACATTTTTAAGGTGGGAAAAATTACACTTTTCTTTATTACAGTACCTTTGCCTTATAGTCCCCATTAATAGGGTGTGGTGAAGAAGCAGACTCTCAAATGTAACCATTTCACAGTATAACAACAATGCACAATATGGTGTAAGTAGACCCTTGTATCTCACTCACACCACTCCACAACCAAACTGTGCATAATAGACTATGGGGAGAGATTGGCTTCCCCAGTGACACCTTGCAAGAAGACAACCAGTGTGAGGAGTAGAATGGTAAGAGGCACTGCCTCTCCACTCACTTTTATCCAGGCCCAGCAGTATGCATAGCAGGGTGGGGAAGGTACACACCACATTATTCTATAGTAAGTGTAACAAGTACTGACCTCTCCACTGACTCCTCTCCCCAGGGAAATAATCAAATATATTAGAGTGTGGTGATAGAGTTGATTGTCCAGTCACATGTCTCCCCAGCATGACAGACATATACAGTAGTATGTAGAGAAACATTGTCCTCTCCAATAACACCTATCTCCAGGGCATCATGGATGAGCAGCGTAGTGTGGACAAGCAGGGGCCTCTCTGCCGACAGCTTTCCCTAGAACATCAGGAATACGAAGTGGTGTCAGTGAAAGGAGTGACTTGCCCACCAACACATTTTATCAGGATGAGAGGTATACACTAATTGAGTCTTAGAAAAAAGTTTTTTCTCTGCTTATACTTCCTCCCATGCTGACAGGTATGCATATTAGGCTGTAGGGAGGAAGGGCCCTGTTTGCTGACTCATCTCTCTTGCATGATAAGTCTACATAGTAGATTGGGAAGCGACCTGGCTTTCCTCTGTGACCTGAGTAATAGATGATGGGTGTACAAATTACGGTGTTAAAAGAGGCTTACCTTTCTGGTCACAGCTCTCCCCAAGACGACAGATGTACAAGTAAAGTGTTGGGATGAAATTACCTTTATGCTGAGAAGTCTGTCTTTCATACAACTATGTAGATTATTATATGGAAACACACAGTCCTGTCAGCTGACCCATCCCCCTGGTGTAACACATGTGCAAAGTAGTCTGTAGGTAGAGACTTCTCTCTCTGCACATACCTCTCCTCATGGTAATTAATGTCCATAGTAGAGTATAAAATGGAGTATGGTCTGTGCTGAGAACTGCCTTCAGTCAATATTGCTTAAATGAAGACGAAGACACCTGTCTCTTTTTTTAAGCTCCACATAAATTCACTTCTGCTGAGCCCAACTCAAACTGACTTCCTTCTCCTCCAAAGCACCAGAAACTGAGCTGTCTCTGGGTCTACACCCAATCACATCATAGAATTTCTTCAACCATGTAATAAGAATGGTAACTGTTGGTTGAGCCGTTGCCCCTTTTTTTTTTTACTTCCCCACATACAATGTTGTGAGACTCTTGTGGGATCTAAAATACTTTGTGGCAGGCACAGTACATTTTCCATGCGGGTCCAGCAAATGTCTAGTGTGATTGAATGAGACCCATGTTGCAAGCTTCAATCTCTAAAGCTTACTTGATGGTCTTGCAAGACTCTTTCAGAATCACAACACATATGTAGGGAAATAGTAGTATATGGGAAGCACTAGCTGCTCCATTAAATATCCTCTGTTAGATAATGGGTTTGCATAATGAAGTATGGGGAGGGACTACCCTCTGTTTTCATACCTCCCTAACAACTATGCATAGTAGGGTGTCTGAAGGGACTGACCTCTCTGCTGGGATCTCTCTGTTGCATAACAAGTGTACATAGAAGGGTGTGTTGTGGGATAACCCTCTACTTTCAGAC
The DNA here is from genome assembly GCF_964263255.1 of Lissotriton vulgaris. Lineage (NCBI taxonomy): Eukaryota > Metazoa > Chordata > Amphibia > Caudata > Salamandridae > Lissotriton > Lissotriton vulgaris. The sequence continues at coordinate 486,020,387 of NC_141691.1, read as the reverse complement.
CTCTCTCTCAGATAACAGGTGTGCAGAGTAGTCAGTGGGGAGGGACTGACCAGTCTTTCAGACCTCTCTCAGATGACGGGTTTGCATAGCAGGGTGTGTGGATGAAGTCAACTTTCCTTTGAGACCTTTCTCTCAGATGACAGATGTGTGTAGTAGTGAGTGAAGAGGAACTGACCTTTCCTCACAGAAATCTATCTGACTGTCTACTAGCGAAGTCAGTGTTGTCAAACCCCAGGAACAAAGAAATGTTGCACCTTCCAACAAAAATGATGGGAAGACCAGACAATTCTTTTGTTTTAGATGTGGAAATCCTGACCACATTGCTTCCTTTCCACAATGTCCTGCTATTTCTAGGCAATGCAATAAGTGTGGACGCTCTGGTCATTTTTCCAAAATGTGTAAAACTCCTGCAAGACCCTTCCAAGACACAAAGAAGTCTTCCTTTTCTTCATCTAAACGTCCTTCTGGTAATGTGTCTTATATCAATGATGATGCATGTAATGATCCTGATATTAAGGAGTTTGGTATTGTCATTGCTATACAGGAGTCGTTTGACTTATCCCAAGCTGATACTCTTTCCTCCCCAAAAAGCCCTGTAACCATTTTGGGTAAAGTGTTAGAACTAATGGTGGACTCCTGTTCTCCTTGGACCATTATCACACACGAATATTGTGTTAAGTCTTTTGGAGATCTAATTGATGTTAATGCTTTATCGAAACCTGATATACGTGGTTACAACTTTGATGGGTCCAAGATCAACATCATTGGCTTTAAGGAAGTTATGCTCACTATCAAAAATAGTTCTGCTAATGTAAAGCTTTATATTGCATGGAAAGGTGTGAATGTTTTGGGGTGGAGGGACCAAGCGAGACTTGGTGTCTCTCTAAATCCTAGACTTAAAGGGCCCGATTCACAGAATGAACTTAAGACTCAATCCTAAACTTACTACTATTTTGGTATTCACAGAATGCACTTACTACTTTTGGCATTCACAGAATGCACTTACTACTTTTGGTATTCACAGAATGAACTTACTACTTTTGGTATTCACAGAAGTTAGGATTTTGTCTTAAGTCTGTCTTAAGTCTGTCTTAAGTTTGTCTTAAGTCTGTCTTAAGTCTGTCTTAAGACAAACTTAAGACAAAATCCTAACTTCTGTGAATACCAAAAGTAGTAAGTTCATTCTGTGAATGCTAAAAGTAGTAAGTGCATTCTGTGAATGCCAAAAGTAGTAAGTGCATTCTGTGAATACCAAAATAGTAGTAAATTTAGGATTGAGTCTTAAGTTCATTCTGTGAATCGGGCCCAATGATCCTGTGTTAGTTTTAGCTATATCTGGTGGTGATTCCACTGAATCATCTGAGTTCACTGAAATTTCTCGTGACTCCACAGAATCGTCTGAATTCACTGAAATTTCTCATACTTTTCCAAAAGTGTTTTCTGACAAGTTAGGCAAATTGAATGGATTTAGCCATAAGATTAAAGTTAAACCTAACTCTGTCCCTGTGAAACAGAAGTTAAGAGGAGTGCCTATTAGCATTAGGGACGAACTTAGAGATATGCTGGACACCATGGTGAAAGATGGCATAATTGAGGAAGTGGAATCATCCGAATGGGTTTCCCCCATTGTTTTAGCCATTAAACCTGATAAAAGTATTAGGCTATGTGTTGATCTAAGGGCACTCAACAAGAGCTTAGTTACAGACTGCCATCCACTTCCTAATATTAACGAAATGCTTTGCATGTTGGATGGGGCTAGCGTATTTTCAACATTAGACCTGAGATCTGCGTATCACCAGATCGAGCTCACTGAGGACTCCAAACAATTTACTGCATTTATTACCCCTCATGGGTTATTCCAATTCAAAAGAATGCCATTCGGTCTAGCTTCAGCGGCTTCAGTGTTTCAGAGAGCCATGTATCATATTTTTAAAGACCTGTCATTCGTTAAATGTTTTCAGGATGATATCCTTGTGTTTTCAAAGAATAACGATGAGCATCATATTCATCTTAAAGAGGTTTGTTCCAAGTTAGAACAATTTGGCTTGACCATTAAAGCCAGTAAGTGTAAGTTCTTCTGCAAATCCGTTGAGTATTTGGGACATACTCTCTCTGGGGAGGGGGTGGTACCGAAGAAGAATCTTGTTGACGCCATTATGAAGGCACCAGCCCCGGATAGTAAAGAGAAGTTACTTTCCTTCGCGGGGTTGTGCGAATATTATAGTAAATTCATTCAAAATTTCGCCAACAAGATGGAACCTTTAAGAGAGTTGACCAGAAGTTCAGCCAAGTTTGTCTGGACTGACAAGCAAGATATTGCTTTCAAGCAGATTAAGAGTGAGATTGTTAATGCCCCTACTCTTAAATCTTTCTGTATTAGTAAGAAATGTGTTATCACTGTTGATGCTAGTTTGTACGGCATTGGTGCTGTGTTGAGTCAAACTGCGGGTAAGGATGAATGGTGTGTAGCCTTTGCTTCCAGAACCTTGTCCCCCACTGAAAGGAGATACTCCGTTATTGAAAAGGAGCTACTAGCGTGTATTTGGGCTGTAGAACATTTTAGAAACTATGTCTGGGGAAACAGGTTTGTTTTGAGAACGGACCACAAACCGTTGGTTGGAATCCTATCCCCTGGTGGTGGTTGGAACTCGACAGCAAGGATTGCTCGTTTGTCTTCACGTCTTCAGGAATATGACTTCGAGATCATGTATGTTCCTGGGAAAAGCAATGTGACTGCAGATTTTTTGTCCAGGTTACCATGCAGTGTTGATAAGGTTTCTACCATTGACCAGGATGTTGATGTTGTTGCTTCTATTGATGATTGTATATCTCAGGAGTTTTCCACTTTATCCGAGGAGGAATGGTTTAAAGAAATGGGAAAGGATTCTGTTTGTCAACAAATCTTAGACTTTGTGAAGGGTGGATGGCCTAATGTCAAATCCATTCCCTCTGATTTGGCTTCCTTTTCCCAAGTTGCTTCGGAAATTGAGGAATTTGGTGGCTTTCTGTTCAAGACTGGCAAATTAATTCCCCCTGCTTCTTTGCAAGAGAAGATTTTGTTGTTAGCTCACCAAGGCCACATTGGTATGTCATCCATGAAACGCCTGGTTAGAGAAAACTTTTGGTGGCCTGGCATTGACAAAATGGTTGATAGGATGGTTAGGGAATGTTCTCAGTGTATCAGCAGTGACAAAATGCTTCATTTGTCTTCGGCTCCCCTTAAACCTGTGGCTTGGCCCAAATTTCCTTGGCAAAAGGTGGCTTTTGACATCTCAGGCCCCTTTAAACAGTTGCCTTCCAGTGCCCGCTTTGCCCTCGTTTTGGTTGATTACCATTCTAAATGGCCTGAAGTTAAGTTTGTAAATAGCATTTCTTCTCAAGTTGTTTTATTTTTTTTGAAAGAGACCTTTGCCAGGGAAGGTTTTCCAGAGACCTTTGTCACTGATAACGGTACACAACTCATCTCCTCTGAGGTTAAACAGTTTCTTGACTGCTGTGGTATTAAACATCATACTGTCTCTTTGTACGAGCCTAGGGAGAATGGTCAGGTGGAACGTTTTAATCGTGTCCTCAAAGATTGTATTTCTGGGATTGGTTCTTCTGACGATTCTTGGTTGGATGTTGTCAGGAAAAGACTTTGGGTCTACCGCATCACGCCTCATTCTGTCACTGGTGTGAGCCCTTTCAAACTCTTGAAGGGTAGAGAACCATCGTCTGTCATTTGCCCTTGGTGGGTCAAAAAGCTTAACAGGAATGACCCTAAGGTTGATATTGAAAGTGTTGCCAAACGTGTTGAAGATAAACAACAGTGTATGAAAGTTGCATTTGATTCTAAAATGAATGTTAAACTTCATGATTTTGTTGTTGGTGAGTGGGTGAGAGTAAAGAAACCTGGTTTTTTGGTTAAAGGCTTCTCCAAGTTTTTTCCTCCTATTAAAGTGGTCAAGGTATTTAAAAACTGTGTTGCCACACAAGATGGGAGGGTTTGGAACGTTCGTAGGGTTGCTAAATGTCCTGTTTCATCTACCTCTCTTCCACCACCATCACAAGCGCAGATCAATATGCCTTCTCCCGCACATGTCAATGTTTCTCCTCATGTGCAAGTTAATGTACCACTCCAGAGTTTTGCTCGTAATGATTTGTCTGTTGCTTCTAGGGTTAAATCTGATGTTAGACCCAAGAAAACTCCTAGCAGGTATCTGTGTTAATTTTCTTTTTTATTGGGGTAAGATGTGTTGCATTCTTGCCTTTCCACTGCTTGTTTTTTTACTGTGATTACTATTGTGCTGGAACCTGGAATGTGTGATGCGTGCCTGCATCTTACATCCTTGGTTCCAGATTCTTTCCCAACTGTGATTATTACCTTGTACCTGTTACCTAACGGATGTGCTGTGCTTCCCTCTATTTAACTTGGAATAAATTACCCTTTTTATACAAAGAGGCTACTTACTTTTTTACACTGACGTAACAGATGTGTATAGTAGTAAGTGGAGAGTGAAATCCCTCTCCTTTTAGGCCCCTCTCCCAGATTACGGGGGGGGGGTGGTAGGATGTGGGAAGGAACTGGCATCTCATGTAGACCACTCTCTCACAGGATGAGTGTGCATAGTAGGGTGGGGAGGGACTGGCTTCTGTAGTGAGACCTCTTTCTGTTATGCTGGGTGTGCATAGTAGTGTGAGAAGAGGGAATGGCCTCTCCTTTCAGACCTCTCAGATGATGGGTTTGCATAGTAGGGTGTGGAGAGGGATTGCCCTCTCCTTTAAGAACTCTCTCCCAGTTGATGGGTGTTTATACTATGATGTGGGGAGGGACTTGCATCTTCGCTCAGACCTCTCTCTGTAAGGAAAGGTGTGTGTTTTAGGGTGTGGGGAGGGTCTTAGCTCTCCTTTCAGATATCTGTTAAAGATGATGGGTGTGCATAGTACAGTGTTGGGTGGAACTAGCCTCTCTGTTGAGACCTCTCTCTGTAATGATGGGTGTGCGCAGTACATTGTGAGGAAGGACAGGGCTCTCCTTTCAGACCTCACTCTCATAATATCAGTGTGCATAATAGGGTGTGTAGAAGGACCGGCCTCTCTGTAGGGACCTCTCTCTGTAATGATGGATGTGCGTAGTAGGGTGCGGAGAGGGACCGGAGTGTGTGATGAGCCTTAAATCTACTCACAATGTTCTCAAACCTATGAGCATAACTATTAGATTATGAGAAACTCCATCTCCAGTAAGAATCCGTCACATAGTAACATTTGTGCATCGCAGGGTGTATTCAAAGTTCACCTACTCCTACACAAGAGTGTGAAGCCTCGCGACCAATCACAGGGCTCCGTTTTTGATTTTGTGCTCTCACAGGGGGCCTACAGCACTGGCGCAAGCCCAACTGTCCATATACACCATTGTTTTTTGCCCTTAATATCCCAAAAACTTATGAAGGCATTTACATAAAATCATCAAAAGCAAAATCTGCAGACCAAGATCTAGCTTCCTGCCATATTTGGTGAAAATCAGTTCAGTAGTTTTTTGCTGTAGCCTTGCCGAAGGAAATCTATGAAAAATACATGGGGATTTTGCATTCTGGGACCCCCCTTTTTTCTCAACCCCCGCTGGACAGATCACACTGAAACCTTGAAGGAAGGAACTGAGGGGAATCACTTTTTCCTTTGGGAAAGTTTCATGAAAGTTCATCAAATGGAGAAAAAGTTACTTGCGAAACCAAAAATGCTCCGTCTATGGAAAGAGGACCTAAACATAACTACCTACTGGTACCCTTAGTAAGTGATATATGTAATCTACTGGCGTGCGCCAGTAGGTAGTTAGATTAATGAGCTAGCTTCCAAAGTAAAGAAAATTGTGTTTTGCTAATAACTTTGGTGTAATTTGCTGCATCTTCAAGAAATTTTCAAAACTTGTTTGCCACTCACTACAGCTGCTATTTGTAATGTTTTAAGGTGATTCATCAAGTTGGGACTGCAAAAAAGGGGGAGTCCCAAAACATGTTTCCCCATATGATTTCCCATCTGGATTTTGAACACGTCCACATCCTGAACCACTAAAAAGAATCTCACCTAATTTGCCAGAAACATATATCATGGTACAATAAAAGTGCTTTTTGTAATTTGGTGTAAATCCATTCAGTAGTTTTGGAGTTAATAAAGAATAAATATTTATGGATATCTAGGGCATGGAGGCTCTGCGGATCTGACAGATATCATGATCATCATGAGATCTGATTGACTGCCATCACTTCAACCAGGAAGTCGTGGCAGGCATCTTAGGACTCTGTGCTCAGCTCGAGTCTTCATAGAAACATAAAAAGAAAAGACGGGGCAGGGTAGAAATACCCTGATCCCCTAGGCCTGGTAGTGGGGTCCCAACTGGACCCCGTCTGGGGTGAAAAACATTTTGAAAGAAGAATTGTCACAAATTCATGGAGGATCCACAGTAACAAAAAATAGAGACTGAAGCTGTCTCCCATGCTTCTTTTTTAATGCCCCCTGGATGGGCTAGGTTCAAGTGGATTATTATTAATATAATTGGGAGAAGGGGGTATGTGTTGCCCTCCTAAGCCCAAGTCAGCCCCAGGTATCCCATCCTCCTGGGCCTGGCCTTGAAAATGAACTGGGAAGGGGGCACAGGGCCCCTTTGTGGCAAATGTAATTCCTCTGGATCCCATCCCACAGGCCTGACCAATATTCAGAAGGGGAAGAGGCCGCAATGCCCAGCTCACTAGGCCAATTTCAGCCCCAGTGACCTCATCCCCCAGCCTATAAAGTAAATTGGGAGGGGGCCCGTCTTCCTTCTTGGGCTCATTTTGGCCAAAGGAACCCCATACCCTGAGGCTCGGCTATGGTGTAAAATGGGGAAGGGGACAAGCAGCCCCTTCCCCAGGCCAATTTTAGCCCGGGCCCCAATTCCACAGGCCCAGCCTCAAGTTCGAAAGGGTGTGTGACATCATAGCTCCCCTACCAGAGCCATTACTGTCCCAGGGAAACCATTCACCATGGAAGGTGCCTGCTATGTCCTGGGTTGCCCTCCCCTGGGAAGTAGAGGTTTCACTGCTTGCTATGCCGCTGAAAGGGAAAACTGTGTTTGCTCCCACTTGGTGTAAGCAATTTCAAAGCTCCTGCTAAGCAAGAGCAAACACCAAGCCTGCTCCCAGCCGGGGATCTGGGAGCGGACTTCAGATCTGTTTCCGTGCTTTCAGTGATGCGGGCAGGGAAACAAATCAGAATATTGTTCCCGCCCGCAGGAAGCAGCATTTTTAGATGCTACCTATGGGCGGGAGCAATGTCAGCTCCAGCTGGATGCCGGAAGCGTGCTGGTACCCCAAGGGCCCTTGGGCTCATCCCACGGCCCTCATCAAGGATATGGTGGTTGCCCTGGGTGGGCACCAGGCTGAGCCCAGGGAAAGGGGTCCATGGGCTGAAATCAGCCAGGGAGTGGGCTTGTGTGCCCCCACCCCCTTTAATCATTGGCCAGGCCCTGTGGAATTGGGCCCTTGGGGCCTTGTACCCCTTCCTCTAAAAAACATTCACAGGGCCCAGGGGGGTGGGGGGGTCACCAGGGCCAAAATAAGCCCAGAGAGAGGTAAATGTGCCCCTCTTCTCCACAAAATGTGCCAGACCCCATGGAGTGTATTCCCAGGGCCAAAATCAGCCCAGGAAGGGTGGCCTGTGCTCCCCTAAAAAATGCAAAGGGCACCAGGGACTGAGGTCCCTGGGGCCAAAAGCGGACCGGCACGGTGGCCTGCGGGTTTGCTGCCTTTCGGGGGTTGGCTACATGCAGTAGGTTGGCTGCAGGACCTGACGGCAGGCTATGCATGCACTTTGGCGATTAGATTAATGACGGTATGTAATTAAATATTACTTCACATAAGAATAAACTAAAAATTCACTGAAAAAGGCACAGGTTACTGGGACATTATGGTTAGGAAATAGCATTAAAAAACACAGGAATTAACTGGAAAAAGACCGATTACATGGCCTTTATAGTTAGGAAATAGAATTAAAAAACCTTAGAAATTCACTAAAAAAAACAAAAGTTACAGGGATCTTTTAGTTATGTTCAGATTTTCCATACAAAAATCACTAGCAATTCAGCAGTTATAGTTACAATTATTTCAAGTAACTATAACTCGTGCCCTAAGGTAACTGTAACTCACACTCCTGCCAGCCACTGCTAATTACCCACCTATTACATCACTCATAACATCAGTGATACCATCACTTCAACATTTTCAATGAGAAAACTGTGCATGACGAGGGCATGAGTTATAGTTAGCTTTGGGGCTTGAGTAAGAGTTACTTGAGATAACTGTAACTATAATTGCTGAATTTCTATGTTTTCGTATGTAAAATCTGAACCGAACTATATTGGCCCTGTTACATATATACATGTAAGTGTGTTTACATATTTGATAAGTATTAGTGGAATTTATTTAATTTGCATTATATTTATGGTATATATTATAATATGTAACATGTACTGCTTTAAACTGTATATACATTAAAAAATCAATGTGTTTGATGTTTTTAGAAGATATTAGTGCCAATATTTTCCCCCCAATACATTACTACTTACCATTATAAGTATAGAAACACAATATTATTTAAAAAAATATTTTTGACACAATACTTTTGTCTGCGATATTTTTTTATCACAATATTCTGACAGTGATACATATTTCCGAGTTTGTGAGCAGTACATGAGAGACATAGGCAGACAATCAGATGGACCAATATTGAGAGACAGACCTGCTGACAAACATAAATGTATTGAGAAATAAAGGAAAGTGAACATGACATAGACTTATATTAAAAAACAGAAAAGCAGGTTAACATTGACAGGAAGACTCGTTTTAAGGGACTAACACAGAATTTGAGTGACAGAAAGTCATAGACAAATAGACATATTTTGTGAGAGGCAGTCATATATTGACAGATACATAATAAGAATTAGTAGACTGCTTGTTTGTCGCCGAATAGAAGATTGTAGGAAAATAGAATCTGCTTATTATGGTTCCCCTACATTTTGCTAAATGTAATACTGTTTTTGACTAGTCTGACTGGGATCCTGCTAATCAGGACCCCGGCATATCTGTTTTCTTGTTAAACTGTTATGGTATGTACTTAGGTACACTCCAGATTGGATACTCGGGTACCCTTGTCAGTCACTAGTAAATGGTACCCTTATACCCAGAGCAAAGGTACCCCAGAGGCCTCCCTTGGGCTGAAGCATGTATTATGCCACCCATGAGAGGCCAGGCAAAATGGAACCTACAGGCCTGCCATTGCAGCCTGTGTAAGTTGGTGCGTGCACCACTTACTTAAGATATAGGTTTACTATATCTAAGGGTCACTGCACTTAAAACCTATAAGTCACCCTTCTAGCAGCCCTTTACAATCCGGACGACAGGGTGCTTGGTTCTAAGTGAGAAGGTGCCATTGCATGAGCACCCCTGCAGCCTACAGAGTCTGTTCTCCTGTGTTGTCAGTGAGGCAGCCATTTACGACATATAGAGTGGCATTATGCAACTGCGTGATGATCAACTCTAAAATGGCTGAATTTAACCCTATTGTGTTTGGTGTCAAACATGTTGGAATCATACCCCACACCGGTAACCTATGTGAGAAGTATAAATCCACCCCTCAAAAGCGAGCTTCAGGGGGGGCCCCTGGTGTTCCCAGTACCGGCCTTCTAGTCCTGGACAGCACAAAATGGTTGCTGCCAACCAGAGACACATTTCAGCCCTCCTGCTGCTGAGCCAAGCTTGAGCAGGGGAAGGCAGAACAATAGGCATCATGTCAGAGGGAGGTGTGACCACCTCCCAGCCAGGATTTCATGTATTTGGGCTGGGTGGGTCCGCTTGCAAGCGACTAAAAATGTGCATGCGGGGCACATTTGGTGTCTCTGTGCATAGTCCAGTTCAAACCAGTCCTGGGAGGTGTTGGCTCCCGCTCTGGTGCGAAATTGGACAAAGGACATGGGAGTAGCCTCCCCACTGTACAGACCATGGAATTTTGCCAACCCTTTTCCTTGGGTACATATGGGCTTACCTGGCTGTAGGACCCTAGATTCGACATGGACAAGATTATGTGCCAAAAACACTGAACTTCGACCGTCTGGACACTCTAGACTTCGCTGCACTTTGTTTGAGCCCAACTTCATCTCCCACTCAGTATGGTGCATCATCTGTGCCTGAGCATCATACAGGATCTGTGCAGGACCTGTGGAGCACCAAGGACAACCAAAGATATCTCCCTTGCAGTAAAGGAGTCACTCCCTTGCAATCACAGGCACCTCATCACTGCTGTCCAGTCTGCTGATCCTGAGCTCTTTTAGACTCCAAAGGCTCCAGCAACACAGGAGGTAGGTTTCTACATACCTTGAGGTCCAAGCTGCCCTCTCACCAGGTTTGAGGTCAGAATCACTTGTTGGGGCTGCAATACCAAAACCCCTGTGCACCTCATACATTTGCAAGTGCATATGCGTGTTTGCACTTCCCAAAAAAGTGCATTGAGCTCTGAGTAGCCCCAACCTCTGGCACCATTTTCTATCAAGAACGTTTGCCTCCTTGCACCGAGTGCTCCATGGACAGTGTTTGGTGAAATCACTTGAGGTCCTCTCTTAAATCCTTTGCCTCTGGCCTGTGAGTCCACTTGAGGGTAAACTTTGCTTTTCTTGGGCTCTCCTGGTTGCTCCTGGTCTGCCCTGACTCCTGTTACTGTGGTGAGTCTCCTAGGCCTTGCTGATCTGAACCGTACACATTTTTGACCTTCTGCGTGGATTGCCGTTTCTAAGGCTTGTTGGCGCTCCCGCAAGACACTGACCCCTCAGCACTCAACATCCTTTGCGGAACAGCTCATATCCAGCTCCGGGTTGTCCTCGACATCTCCTGGTCTCCGTAACTGCAGAGTCAAGGATTCCATCAATGCAACTGAAGTACCCAACATTTGTTGGCATTCGTCTACCGAGCACCTGGTCACTCCTTACTCTGTCCCCTCTGCTTTCAGGTACTCTTCAACAAGAATCAATCTTTGGATTCCAACTGACACTTTTCTTCCTTCCAACAGCGGGCCTTCTTTGAAGTCCTCCTTTGGGTGCGATGGTGGTTTCCGACTCCACTTCAGACCTATGAACCCGGCTTCCCTGGAATAGAAAACTTGGGTATCTCAGAATCCACGGGTGGGGTGGCTCTCCAACTTTCTATCTTCCATGGGGTTTCTTTGAAGTCCATTGGGAAGGGTCCTTAAAGTCTAAAAATTCAACCGTGACATTCCCATAGAATTGTATGGAGCACGCAGTCATGTTCTCACACTGCACCCGTCCTCCGTGGGGTCCCTACTTACTCACCTTGGGTGGTTCCATGGGGTCCCAACGACTCTACGTCCTCTCAACACTGTCTTGATTCAAGTCGTGGTTCTTGTACCACTTTCTCAGTATCTGGTTTGGTCCCCCTTGGGGCCCAATGTATGAGTGCTATTTACTGTCATTTCTGTGCTTAAGTATTGTGTGCTTTGTGATTATCGCAGTGTAGGTGATACTGTGTCATACTAGGTAATGTTATACTAATAAATACATATTTTTATAACTACTGTGTGGTTTTCCTTTCAATTAATCAATACTATAAGATTGCATTCTAGTAAAACAAGCCGCTTAGCATTCCCAAGGCAAAGCCTGAAGGCTACTCTGCACAGCTATCACTTGGGTAGCTTTCTACGGTTATATTTGAGCCCTTAAATCACCATAAGGGGTTGTTTGGACTGGTGCAAGGTGCCCAATTTATTAAGTGAATAGCATATACCAGGCCAACTTCTCACAAAGATAGAGTGAAATAGAGTTACAGAGTAACATTCAAAGACATGAAGATACAAAACCAGCTACAGAGAGAACGAAGGCCTTAACCATCAACAGAGCTATTGAGAGACAGATAAACCGTTACTACTACTCAGAGTCTGAGAAACAGTAATTGATATACAAATAGACACTTGCAGGCATGAAGACAGATACTGGGATGAAGGCAGATATTGAGAGGTAGATATAGAGATATTGCATTGTAGACAGTCAGATGTTGAAAAACAACCACAAAGAGGCAGCCAACTGAGTTGTATTGTAATGCAGCATTTCTATAACCCCCTGTCACCTCCAGCCAAGGCCCCAAAGTACTTCAAACAATGAGATGTACGTATGGTTCTAAAACGAATGAGAAACAGGGTAACATATTTGTCAAAACTGGCCCTTTTTGCAGGGTCATCCCAGAACTTTTTGCCCTCCTCTTGTATTTTTTTTGCCCTGTTTCTGTGTTGGTTGTGTGACTCTAGGCACTTTCCCACTGCTGATCAGTGCTAAAGTTTGTGTGCTCTCACTTGTAAACCCGGTAAGATTGGTCTACACCTGTTTGGCATATTTAATTTAGTGGTAGGCCCTCTGCACAGTGGTATCCCATATACCCGGGGCTCAGTGCTTAATTTGAGCCAGTGGTTTCCGGTGCTCAGAACCATCACCTAATCCTCAGCAATGGTGCACCAGTTAAGGACACACTCATTTGGAAGGCATATATTTCTCCCCAGAATCACAGGATGTTGAGCCACACCAACACTCAGACATGGTTCTCCAGCTCCAAAATTAGCAGCTCTAGCCATTAGCCCAAGTCCTCTCCAACATAATAAGTGCCGGGGCTCTAGTCAGGAGGTAGTTTGCACCAGCACCTTTCTCCTGTTAGTGCTGCCTCCTGAGGAGAGCTCTGACACCTTATTATTTTACAAATTAACCACTGCCGGGCCTGTAAATTAAATGCCACCAGTGGCCTGCAGCACTGCTTGTGCCACCAACCAAAGTAGTCTTTCAAACCTGTCTCAGGCCTCAGCTGCTGCAGGGCCTGCACACGCAGTTTACTGCAGCAATGACGTGGCATGTACAGTAGTTGCTACGCCCCAAACACCCCTTTTACTACACATAGGTCACCCCTAGTGTAGGCCTTGGCTAGCCCTAAGGGCAGGATGCTGTGTGGGTAAAAGGTAGGACATGTGCCTTTATTGTGTGGCATATCCTGGTAGTGACAAACTGCCTTTTTGGTTTCTCACTGCTGTGTTTGCATTTGGAATTCCCTGATATGTGCTTCAGTGGCAATTTCAGATAAGAGAGGGGTAGCATGGCCATGCTTGTTATGTTTGGAATAGTAGTAATAAATCCTGCTTATTGATGAAATCAGATTTGTTGTTACTATTTTAGAAATGTCTCTTTAAGAAGTTGACATTTATGTGTGCTTATGAGACTTTGTGCCCTCCCTAGATGTGCCTTCACCATCTGAATTAGACTGACAGGAGACAGGGGATCGGCACTCACAAGGAGGATTGAGGTGTGTCCTGCCTTTAATGGGTGACTCAGCACTAGGCTGAATAGAACATGGCTGCATTTAGAGTAGTGGGGGAGTTCCTTGCACCTCAATAGGCCTGGTCTGAATTAAGAGTGTTGGAAGGAATTGCACCTGCACCTGAATAGGGCTGTGTCTGACTTTCCACAATGCTGTCTCTGCCCCCCCCCCCCCCTCTGGTGTGTCGGAGCCAGGGCTTGTGATGGAATTGGGGTGTTGTGCAGTGCTGGAACAAAAACTGTTGGACTATAAGTACCGGGGCTGTGACTCCATGATTTGAGACACTGTTTGGACTTCTAAACACCTGCTACTGGGTCTACAGATTGCACCTTGCCAGAGGATTGCCAGGAGGACCCGCCAATGGACTTGATTGCTTGAAGTGCTATCCTGCTGCCTGCTGGGCTAAGAGAAGGACTGCAACTCTTGCTTCAAAAACCCTTGTGCTGACTGCCTGAGCCGTGTTGTTGGTGCTGCGTTGTTCTTCCAGGAGGCCCAGCATGTGAGGAGTGCTAGTAGCTGCCCCTGGGCCATGTAACTAGAGCGCATAGTGAGCGCTTTGTTGACCTGCAGGAAGCACTTTAGAGCAATGTATTTTTCTTTTTTCCCTCGTGTTTTGGGAAAAGAACATGAGTAGTGCTTTTGGATGCCCAACAGCGCGTACAACACTGTACTTCCCTCATGGTGACTGTGCCCCCCTCCCCTTTGCCCAGTCCTCCAGATTGCCACCAGCGAAGTATGGGGTGCCTTCATGAGCAATTTAATGTGCCCTCAAGAACAGGGAAGAAGTAGAGAGAAGCCGCCCCTCCACGAAGCGAGGGCCGCTGCACTGCCAGGCACTGCCTAGCAGCAGGCTGAAGCAGAGTACGGCCCAACCCAATTCCTGGGAGCACGAGGCCAACTGGTCAGGGAAGCGAAAAGAGTTATGGTACTAGCAGGCAACTAATGAGGCTGCCAAGATTTCCTGGTGTTACAACCAGGAAGCTGACAAACGTTCATCACAGAAAGGAGAAGCGCCTCCTGCCCGAGACAGCGAGGATGGCTCAGTGTGCAGCCTGGTCACTGAGGGGCCCTGGCCAGGCTGAGCGAGTTCCTTCTGCACAGCGCAGCTGCACTGCACTCGCAGGCAGCTTCAATTGGGGGTCATTCTGCCTGCGGGAGACCCAGCGAGTTCTCCCTACCGATGGCGGCAGGGCGTGTCCAACCCCCATCCTGAGGACATTTTTATTCTGTTGGCAAATGTGTGGGGTCACAGCTGCACTGCACTGCACTGATGTGGGCAGCTGTCTTGGTAAACCCCAGTATTAGGAAGCCGGAACGGCCCCCCGCTAGTGGCACTTGCCTTCATTAGGGGCAGACTAGAGAGAATCCTCAACAGAGACCCCCGCTCCCTTCAGGGAAATTCACCAGAACTACCACATTCACCGTAATAAGTGGGCAGGGAAGCCCTGCCACCTACGTGCTATGGAAGTTACCTGTAGTGTTGTGCTCTATAAAGCCAGGGTGATCCTGGACGATACCTCCTAATATTGAGTGATTATGTGTTTAATCCTCATCACATGTTTTATGTGTTTATGGCCATATTTGAGGATGGGGTGTTTCATTACATAATGGTGATTTTATAATGTGTGCAATTTACAAGCATTTACTTGATTGCGCTAACTTGTGATGTTATGGCAATTGCCCTATGACAAAGGGATTTCATAATCTTTGTGATGTCATGGCAAGTTCCTAGTGGCAGACGTATTTATGTGATTACTATCCAAAGTGTTTTATGAACAATGTGAAGGATATTGTTGTATAACCTTGTGTGGAGTCTATTATTGTAGCGTGCTTAGTGTGTCACTGGTGTGTGTGTGTGTGTGTTGCGAAAACACTTTATACATTGCTTATGGGATAAGCCTGACTGCTCTACAAAGCTACCAAGGGGGGCAGCAGGGCTTATCTCATGTGGGTAACTCCCTTACCCTGACAAGAGTGATTGGTTCTGCCTGGCTAAGGTGCATACCCTGCCAACCAGACACCCCATTTCTAACACTATTGATATGCAAGCAAATATCTATTGAGAGAATCACAGACAACTTCCTGTAGACAGACAGATATTGTGTGACAAGCAAGAAAAGATAATATATAACATATGTAGTCATCTGCTAGATAGATAGACAGACAGGCACGTAGGTAGATAGGTAGATAGATAGATAGATAGATAGATAGATAGATAGATAGATAGATAGATAGATAGATAGATAGATAGATAGATAGATAGATAGATAGATAGATAGATAGATAGATAGATAGATAGATAGATAGATAGATATTAGATAGATAGATAGATAGATAGATAGATAGATAGATAGATAGATAGATAGATAGATAGATATGCACACGCGAAAGAGCATATTGATTGAATCAATAATTGAAAAATGCTAACTTCAGGAATAAACTGATGAGACAGCTGTCCATGTAGAGGAAAAATTCTCTTTTATAGCCAATTACTGTAGCTGGTAGCAACCCTGCTCTGAGCTGCACAAATGCTGATGTTGCTTTTCACACCTTCCATTATTATTACTGTAAAATTGATATCTTCTCAGTCTCCATTTGTTTATGAAACCAGAGAGCTTGTTAAATCGGATTCTATTTACAGACAACAGAGTGTTCAGCAACTGAATGGAATGAAACTAGCATCAGTGCAATGCAATCACCATCAATCTCTCTCCACCCGCCATTGTGGTATAGGCACCGGCACAGTTCTGTTAAGCCCTTATTTCTCTAAACGTTTGAATTCTTAGGAGTTTAATGCTTATCCTTTAACAACATGCAGGTGAATAGTAGGAGATGCACTCTGAGTGGAGGAGAGGGTGCAATCTGAATGAGTGAAAATAAAACGAACTCATGTGGAAGGATTAAACCACCAGCACAGAGTCTGAGTGGCACCAGACAAAGATCTTTGTGACCCAAATAGTTACAACACTGATTAGTATCTTTGGCTTGCAATAGGAGAAAGACATGGCTTGTGATAAGAATCTTAAACTGATACATTTAATCTGGATGAAAAACAGAGTTCCACTGATTAAAACCATGCACTCGCCACCGGTCAAAAAAAAGGTAGCAAAACAAGCATTGGAAAAGCCAATCGACCTCATTTATGAAAAGTGACGCATTGCTGCGTGAAAACAGTGATGCATTACTTTTCATTGCACCCTCCTTGTGACATGATGGATGTGTCATATTTGCTCTATGACGCATCATTTCAAAAGGATTGACAGATAAGTCTGTTTTACCGACTTATCTGTTAACGCAAAAATTAAGCATCACTGGAGTTGTGTCAGAAGCGTAACGCAACTCCAACAATGCAGGGGGAGGGCAAGGCCACACCCTTATGCCTGCCATGAGATAGGTGTAAGTGTTTTGTCACATTTGCTTCCTAGAAGTGGCGCAGTGAAATCTCAAAGATTTCAGGGCATCGCTTCTACAAGACTTACTTGCATAGGAATGCCCCCCCTGCACACATTATACCTGATGCAGGTATAATGTAGCGCAGGGGTTTACAAAGTGACACATCTGCTTAGATGAGTCACTTTGTAAATAGGGCGCAACAGGGGGCATGTTTTATGCAGCTGATGCATCACAAAAAGTGACGCAACAGCAGCACAAAAGTGTCACAAGGCCTCATGAATAATGCCCAATATGTTATGCCTCTGCAAGATCGATTGGCTTTGTCAATATTGTAGCAGGGTTTCCGTTCTCCCACAGAACTGTGCATAGAGATCTAGAACCTCAGTGAGTTAGGATGATCCAAAAACTCATCTCAGTGTCAGAAATCCCCTTACCTAGCTAGCTACAGTGTCTCATGGATCATTATGGAATGATCCATGTCTTAGACAAACCAGAACATGATCTTTAGAATACCTCAGGAATCGTGGAACACATGAACACTCTTTCGTTATATAATCATTTCAAACCAAAACTGAGAGTCAAAGAACACAAGTGCAAGTTTGAAATATTTATTATTCAATGCAAAGTTCTCAAACGCAGTATCTTGTATAATACCAAAATGCAGATTATAAAAATCAGAGTCAGCAGCATAGTCACTAATCCATAGTAAGCAAAAGGTGCTAGCATGTTATAATGCAAAATCTATAGAAATCTATAGCACCTATATTTCGCGCACCCTATCTAGCATATTATTTTATATCTAAGAAGGTCTCATTCGGGCTTTAGCAGGGCGGCCCCATACCTCTCAATGTCAGTAGGAGCAGTTCACATCAACAGCTACCAGCTCTCTTCATGCGCAGCACCAAGTGTCTACGTTCATTCCGTGTAACTCTATCTTAAACCCGCGTAGAGCCCAAAATGTTGGCATCAACATTATTTGTGTTATGTCTAATGTCTAATGTGGTGCGAGGATCAGACCTCCCAGCAACCTTGTGTTAGGTTAATCTTAGAGTGTGCAGCTCTCAGTGTGCAGACAGTTGTACCAAGTGTACCAGGCAAAGCTGATAGCATAGGAATAACATATTATTCTCAAATAAAGCACCTCACCGCTTCTAGGGTGAAAGCTACAACAACAAGTACGTGTCGTGTGCAAAACTGAAGCCGAAGGCAAAACGGCTGTTTAAACATGTAATACACTCATGCTAACTTAACGCAATATATGTAATGAAGTATCCATATGACACCCCCCCATTGGTCCGAGCACCGCCAATCATAAGGGAAAAGGCAATACTAAATCAGATACAAAAATTGAAAGCAAAATTCAATAATCTTGAGCTAAAATAAGCTAAAAATATGTATGAATGAATATGTATGAATGAATATGTATGAATGCCTACAGTGGCCTCAAATCTAAAAATAACAACAAAACTCTTGAACCAAAAGTCTTCCGCCAGGTCTCAAAAATATGAAATGTAGGACCAGGTCGCATCCTTTCAAATGTTTGTAAGAGAAAAACCAAGGCACTTATCCGATATCCAAAGTCATGTGCCATCTAGACGTTATCTCCAGCGACATCACGTGAGTGAACTCTCCATCAGCTGAACATAGTCCATCCCTCCAATTCAGCGAGGGGAAAGTCATATTTCACAACAAAGCATTCCCCCCAGGCATCTCACGATTGGAAAGTATATGCAAAGAAAGTTGCAACAGCCTCCAGTATGAAATCACTGCCATCATCCGAAAATAGTTCAGCCATCCAATTTAGCAATGGGAAAGAACATACGTGCTCCTCCAGCATCGGATCCTCCTGCAACGTCAGAGGACAACTCAGTGGGTTCACCAGATCGCTGTGTGTCAGAAAGGCATTCGCCGCTGCAGAGATCTCCCATTGGCCCAGAACTCCATTTATTGCTGCCAAGGCCATAACTCTCTCGCCAGAACAGATCAACTCATGAGCCACCACGGGACGCATTAGCTGATCAAAATCGACGTCAGGAGCAGTCCTCAAGCATAGGCACAAATCAATGGCCCAATCGAACTCGCAGCTCAGGCAGTGAAACACAGGTTGGACACACGTGAAGTCGGTGAACCGAAATGACAATCTATAGGCCGTGCTTAATGCTGCAAGCGGCAATGTTCCATAGTAATTGAGCATCCGATTACGGCACAGTGTCAGGAGGCGTTGAACGGCGTCTTGCGCAGGATGGGCATCCATGTTTTATGAAGAAAAACACCAACAGAATGCCTGCGGCTACAGCCAGCAACACAGGTAGTCCTCCAAACAAACTCGAAAAAATAGTGTGGAAAAATGTGGGAATGATACCAAAAACTTTTTCAAACGTAGTCACGAGGCCACTGCCTACTAATTTAAAAAAATGTGCAAGGCCAGTCGTGGAAGAAGCATTAAAAATCTGGTGTACCAGCTCGCAGAAATGAAACGGCAAATCAGTATTTAAAAGCGCCTGCACCTCTGTGCGGGTGTTGGCTATGTGAAGGACATAAGTTTCCCGGGCCGAACTCAGGGTCACTTGTTTTTGAGACAAAAGGGCCCTTATTCTGCTTAAACCATTGAATTTTGCTTCCAAGGTTGGAATCCGTGGCCAGACGGAGACATCTAAAGACCCATGCGTGGGTAGGTATAGAACATTCTTGCAGCACACCACACGCTCTGATACAGTTACCACATAAGCCACACCAATTAATAAACCACAACATAATTCGTTGTTTAAAAGCAAATAACTGCCATTAGCTAATAATGTGAATGTGGGAACCACTGCTGGGACTGGAGTGCCTTTTAAAACACATGCTAAATTTGGGCGGTCCTGATTACAAGAACCGTGTAACTGAATGTGTCTGCATATTAATGAATGGTCAGGTGACTGCGTGCATTCCTCACCATTAAGATTCACTTCTTTCCCATCCTTCAGACATCTGTATGTGTATGGTAATGACCATGCCTCATGTAGGAATGCATTGCCTAGTGGTTCATATCGTCCTATAGCAATATATCGCATACAGTTAGTAAATTTATATAAAGGAAATGGTAATGTAATTAAACCATGAATAAGCCATGTAGCAGTAGTGGTTTCAGCAACAGAAAAAGGCAAGGATTCTAGCTTCTCAATATGTAACATAGAAAATGATGCATCACGCATTGAAAGCATGCGCTGTTTTTCAGTAAGATTAAAAGGGGCGAAAAGGGATGAAACGTTCAATGAGGTCCAGGGAACTCGACCAGCCTTAATTGTCTGTAGAGTCCAGGCAAACTGCATTACAGAACGCAATTGATTTTGACCATGGTATAACGTGGACACTTCATCATGTACAATATCAACAACAGAAGAAACAATATTATCCAATGTGTAAATCCTGGAAGAAAGCATGTTAATACTGTTATCGACCACTGCAAGCACTTTTTCCAAATTGGCTTGATCAATAGCTCTCAGGCGTTTAGCTGCTTCGACTTGTGAAAATTTCCAAATTTCATTATAAACAGCATAAATAAAGCGTTTAGACCTACCCATAGTCGGGCCTTTTATAAAATCATTTAGCTCTATATTCTCATTCAACTGGGACAGATGCAGTTTAACTGCAGCTAAAGTGGAATGTTGTAACCAGTTCTGACACAATTTGCCTACTGAATAAGTTGTAACAGTGTGATCTGTGTCAAACCTGGGATCTGGCCTGATTTGTGTAAAACCTTCAGACAAACCCATAAAACGACGTTGGCAAGAATCAGAGCTTTTTTGCCACAAAAGCCACCCATCTGGATCAAAACTGGAAATATTAAAGGAGGAATTCTGCAAAAGTGTTTGTATCCCACTGATGGATAATGTAGTGAAATTACTCCAACCTGAATATTCTTCCAAATCAGGGATAGTAGGGGTATTTAATTTTTTAGATGTAGCCAATCCAAAACATGTTGTTTGGGAAATAGTAGAATTTAAAAACAACATGTGATTCGGGATGAGACATGCACGATGCAAAGCCTCAGTGCCTTGTACCTGCCAATCTTTGGTACCCCAAACCGATTTAAGGTCAATAGCATCCTTCCATAACTCATAGCCATCCACAGATAGCCTTTCTAGAAAGGACTTTGAATACAGCAATTTTGTATCAGTAAGTCTAACTTTGGGCATGAATTTCTGGTTCACTTTAAAATAAAACGACTCAGGATTTGATTGATTAAAATCTGTGAAGTAAGAGTATTTTCCCAGAAATGTACTTGAGCTCCTCTGTAAAGGAGTAGGGCAATGTTCCCACTGAGTGTAATTCACAGGAACCCTCCTGGAACTTGTCTTGTGTAAGAAATGATTTCCATAATGTTGATAACAAAACAAATCACCATAATTGACAGAATCTAAGTACAAATCCTCATCATCAAAGGCCGCATAATATTTCAAATCAGAGAACAATGCTTCTACGGCCTGAAGATCCCAATCATCAGAACAAATATTTTGCTTAATAACATCTCCCATGTTTACTCTAAGCACATTAGGAACATTAATAACTTCTGTGGGGCCATGTATCTGAAACCTAACCGCATCCCACACAATCCCATCAAGGACAGGCCAAGCAGTAATTTCTACTGAATGTAAGTCTCTCTTTAGTCTGTGCGCTGAATGTGAGGAGGAAAGAGGGGCCAATGTTCCATTAAGGTACCGAATTCCTGTTCTTTCTTTCACATAATGGCCATCGATCAGCCGGAAAAAATAAAACACAAAACCAATTGACATAAAAAGATAAAATGAAAATAGTATCAGCCAAATGTATGTCCAAGGTGGAATTAAAAAATGTTTTTTAAACAACGTGGCATATTTTGCAATAGTCGATGGTTTCTTTGAGAGTTCCGAATCAGAGTCAAAAGAGAATCTGGACTGGTTAGCCAAACGAGCTTGTAAATCGGACATAGATAAATCTGCAGGATCTGCATAGGTCACCTCATCAATGTTAGTAACAGGAATAGTATTTAATAAAGGACTGGACATAGCAGGCATCTCGAGGGACACCTCCTGATCTGCACCAGATGTAATAGCCAGCACAGAGTGCCTCACCATGGAAGGACAGGATACAGCCGGTGTCATGCTATGAAGAATCGGCCACCCTGTGTGTCTTGACATTGTCAATAGAAATAAATCTGTTTTCTTTACGACCTGGAAGTGGTGGTAAAATGACTGTTCTTGTGCCCTTCACTCCAAGAACCCGAACTGGTGCACGATATGAGGGACCAAATTCTTTCTTGTTATCGATCTTCTCTCGAACCAGTTCTCCAACTTGGGGTAGCCAGCCAACTACCGGGATCTGCAACGCATCATCCGACGTGGAGGGCAAGTGTTCCTTTGCAAGACTGTCTCTGGTCTTTTGTAGATCCTGTAAAACATTGCAATGTTCATCTACGTCAAAGGCCGCGGCCTGGGCCTGGCAGTCTGCACCATCAAGGTCAGGGACGTACATCTTGATACCAAAGAGCATTTCGTATGGGGTCCGCCCACCCAGAGACCTTCTAGGGAGATTATTAAGCGCACGCTGCACGCCATAGAGGTGGGTCAGCCAGTTTCTACCAGTGCCTATAACTCGGGCTGTCAAAGATTGCTTTAAGTCGCGGTTCATTCGTTCTACCACAGAATTGCCCTCAGGCCTGTAGGGACTTGAAAACTTCACCTGTACTCCCAACGAAACCATAGCATCCTTATACGCCTTAGAGGCGAAAGCCGGACCCTGGTCCGAATGGAAAGCACCACAAGCAAAGATTCCCACAAAGACACGCAAATCCTTAATGACAGTTCGCGAATCAGCGCTTCGATGCGGCCATACCCATACAAAGCGTGTGCATGAGTCAACTGCTACTAAGATGTATTTATACGCAGTATCAGAAGAAAAAGGACCGCAGTGATCCAAATAAACACAACCAAGTGGTTTATTAGAGATGTACAACTGTGTCTGAGGCGGACGCGCAGCAGTAGAAGGCTTAATCTGCTGACAAATGTCACACATAAGGACATAATCGCGCGTCTGTTTGTACAGTCCCCGCCACCAGAACCTCTGTTGTAGCTGAGATACAGTGGCTGAGACGCCCGCATGCGCAGACGCCACACCTTCATGAGCCGCTGTAATCAGAGAAGCTCTGCGATCCGAGTTGGGAACTAAACGCTCTCCAACTTCAGGAATTTTCACATAAGAAACCTTATCGGGACTTAAGTGGTATGTGTACTTCGAAGGGAACCCCGCAGGATATTTACCTCCCTTCTCCGTGGCAGCAACAGCCGCCAAGATGTCGTCATCTATTTTGCTTTTGGACCTCGTGACCACTGCAACTAAGTATTTTGATACCGCAGACTTCGCTGCCTCATCAGCAAGCGAATTGCCAACAGTGTGGACTCCCACGCGCTGGTGGCCGAGAGTATGAATCACAAATACGAGCGGCAGTTTCTCTTTAAGTTCCGCCACTCGAACCCAGATCATTTTATGTTTTATTGTGCTACCTTTGGAATCACGAAAATCATTCTGAATCCAAAAGAACAAGTTCTCATTGTAAGACTGGACACAGTAGTAAGAATCACTCACGATTAAAGTTGTCACACAAGGATCAGCGTACTCCAATGCAAGCATCAGAGCACGCAGCTCAGCTAATTGTGCGGTGCAGTCCCCAAGCGTCTGCGTGTGCACGACGCTGGACTTGAACTCATCGTTCACCATGGCACCGACCACAATGGCGCAAGCGGAAACGTAGGCATGTTTAGAGCCATGCGCAACCTGCGCCGACCCATCCGTGTAAATGATACAGTGGAAATCCTCCAACGGCCGCATTGCTAAAGGAGCAGGATGAACAAATTCATACTGTAAATACTCCTGCGACCGTAAAGCGGCGTCAAAAATGAACGTGACATCCTGAGATGTCAAGGATGTAGCCCACTGAATCCACCGAGGGTGCAAAGCTTTAGAATTCGGTACACTGGCTTTCGTGACCGCCTCCAAGGCCGGACACGGGGTAACAACCAACATGCGCTTTCCCTGTGACAGGGCACGTTCCTTAAGAATTGCCATCTGCACAGCCGTTAAAACTTTCTCCACAGTGGAAAATCGCAGTTCAGCCGAAGTGTACAAGTGTGACTTGTAAGCAATAGGTACAGTATCCCCCTTATTAAAAGTCAGGTACGTGAAACCCACCGTCCCAGGGATAATTCTTATCACCAGGTTGGTCTGGTTATCACGGGTCTGCAAATAGTCAGAAGTGAGCAAATCAGCCTGCAAGGACTGCAGAATGGCTGAATGCTCAGGCAGCCAGCATGATTTGGAAAAAGATGGTTGTACCAAGGCATATAAAGGCTTGATACGCTGGGCATATTCCGGAATGTATGTCCTCCCGAAATTTAAAAAACCCAGTAAAGACTGTAATTTTTTCAGCGTTGTCGGAGAGCGCAACTGCGCGCACTTCTCCAGGAAGTGAGGAGCCAATCCCTTTCCTTCATGGTTAAGTTCATAACCTAGAAACAACACTGTATACTCCGCAATGTGTGATTTCGCAAAGTTAAACTTGTAACCCATGTCTGCAAAGTTACAAATTATGCTGTTTACTCGACACAGATGCACCCAAAGCTCGTCGTCTGTGAGATAAATGTCATCCACATACGAACATGCAACTGGATCGAAACGCTCCAAAAGAGAGACTATGCGGGCGGAAAACACTCCAGGACTATTTTTATATCCCATTGGGAGTCGTTTAAACATTTTTTGTACGCCGCCGCATGTAAAACTGGTCCATTGGGAACTTAGACCATCTAATCTATGTGCATAAAAACCATTGGAAATGTCAAGCGTGGTTTTGAACCGTTTACGCTCAAGACTATTCACTAGGGCAGAGCCGTGAGTATTCTGTACTGCACAGTTACGGCAATGCGAGTTCAAATGCCGGTAATCCAAAACTAGACGATATGAGCCGTCCGGCTTGTTAACAGTAAAAAGGGGATTATTCATTGGTGACACACACGTTTCAATTACACCTTGATATTCCAATTGTTCAAGGATAGCCGCGACCGAAGCTTTAGCTTCACGCCGTATGGGATACTGGGGTTGTGGCTGCGGCTGTGACCGTAAAGGAATCTCATGGCTAGGGGACAATTTATCCCAGCCACACTGATTTCGGTACACAGCCGGCGCAAGCGCCAGAGCCCACTCTTCTGCAAAATGCAGCACTTCCACTCTCGATACAGTGTGCGCGAAACTGGGGAGGATTACCTCCTCCCCTCGCGGAGCTGCGAGAACAAAAGGTGGGGGCCAGTCAGCCTCCGAAAGCAAAATGTCATACGTATCCGAAAGATTCTCCCAAAATACCCCTTTTACAGTTCGCTGCATGTCACCTTCAATTAACAGGACAATTTCAAAAAGTCTTTCAGGGGGAGCAACATGTGTATCAGCTGTTTCGATTACAACATAAGTGTCAGTCGCTGTCACCTTCAACAGTGGACGGAGGGCCTCTCTCACTATGGTAATCTCCGCCGCGCTGTCCAGCAAGGTCAGAGCCCACGTCAGATTCCGAAGCCGCGTTCTCACTATCTGGGGCATATCGATGCGCCGTTAAGGCTGCGACTTTCTTCTTGGCAAACTGCGGTCTCTTTGGCGTAGAGTCGTCCCGCTGATCCCCTTCACTTCGCGTGCGGGGCTGGCCATGTCCTTGCTGACCACCCCTGCCCCTGCCGCCCCCTCCACCACCGGTTGACGGAGCCGATGAGTCCTGAAAGGAACGAGGAGAGCGTTGGTCAGATGCCTGATATCTGTCAGGCGATTTAATCGTAGCGCGATCGCGCAATTCATAAACTCGCTCTGACTGCGCAGGTTGTGAAGGCGCCGGACTCGAAACCTGTGTCTGTTGTTGTTGTTGCTTACCCTGATTCTGCTTTTTAGGCCAAGTTTGTTTTTTGGACTTGGGCTGTCCACCTGTTTCCGAAGACTGCCCCTGGGGCTGCTTCTTTTCTTTTTCAAGAAAAACCTTCGCACCCTTAGAATTGCGGCCAACCATTTTATAAGCGGCTACAATAATTCTTGCTAGCTGACGGGGTTTCTCGGCATCGGGAATTAACGCCAGACCATTGGCCACCTGAAAGTTCACTGCATCCCCTTTTACATTGGCAAGGATAATACCGCAAACTGTCTCAAATGAACCGTTCAGACGCATACCCAACTCAACCGCCGACTCAGGTCCGTGATCATCCTGAACACGTTTGAGGATCGCAGACAGGTTCGATACTGACGGTGTGCCAAAGCACCTCGAGTAAACCGCTGCAAAAGTCTTACCCCATGTCTCACAGTCAGCAAGTTCCGGGGCTATTTCCTTCGGTAAACTAAGCGTAAGAATCCGGTGTTTTTCACTCGGAGTCGTATTAGGAAACACAGCCTCTAGCGGGTCGAATTTCTCGGCAAGCCAGTAAGGAAAATCATCCGTATTCTCTGGCTTTCTGCCCATACCGGAATTCACCAAGACAGGACTGATTTTCAAACCAGCCTGTTCTGCTCGAAGCTGCGCACCTGCGGGGGCTGCGCCATGAATATTACGACCAATGTAATGAACAAGCGCTCTAATCACTCCAACCGCGACCTCATGAAGACGCCGCAGGTCACCCACGTTACAAGTGGTGCGATTAGGATGAGGAGTAAATCCACCCAAAGCGGGCCAATTTGTGCCCGGAATGGACAAAGGACCTAACCTCGGAGCCGTTAAAGAATGGGGTAGGGCACCACCAAACCAAACTCCGTGCTGCCAAGCGTCAATAGGTACTTCCAGTGCCCTGTACGGAGCATAAGCCGCCGGTACAGCCGTGGCAGTGTATGAATGGAAGACACCCGAATTAGCGTCCACACCCGGAAATGTTACCCAGGAATAAAACAATTCGTACGGGTACGCATGTTCCGCACTCACCACTAAAACCACAGCCAAGCCTTCCGCAGGCACATTATATGTCCGCAAGTGGTCGCGAACCGCGACTCGGCTATGCTGCGCAATTTCCACGGCCATGTCAGCACAGGAAGTGAAAAGAGACAAAGAACAGTTTGTAGCACAACTGGGTAGTAATTCAAAGAAACCGTTTACAGAAGAATTCAAGCTTGAAAAGACCTATTTCAAAAATAGGTAGGTTTTTCCGACACCACCGTTTACCGGAAACGGGTATGAAGGTGTTAAGGTTTGAATGATATACTACTCGAGTGTCATGAAATACGGCCAACCAATCCGTTGGGCGCCATGTAGCAGGGTTTCCGTTCTCCCACAGAACTGTGCATAGAGATCTAGAACCTCAGTGAGTTAGGATGATCCAAAAACTCATCTCAGTGTCAGAAATCCCCTTACCTAGCTAGCTACAGTGTCTCATGGATCATTATGGAATGATCCATGTCTTAGACAAACCAGAACATGATCTTTAGAATACCTCAGGAATCGTGAAACACATGAACACTCTTTCGTTATATAATCATTTCAAACCAAAACTGAGAGTCAAAGAACACAAGTGCAAGTTTGAAATATTTATTATTCAATGCAAAGTTCTCAAACGCAGTATCTTGTATAATACCAAAATGCAGATTATAAAAATCAGAGTCAGCAGCATAGTCACTAATCCATAGTAAGCGAAAGGTGCTAGCATGTTATAATGCAAAATCTATAGAAATCTATAGCACCTATATTTCGCGCACCCTATCTAGCATATTATTTTATATCTAAGAAGGTCTCATTCGGGCTTTAGCAGGGCGGCCCCATACCTCTCAATGTCAGTAGGAGCAGTTCACATCAACAGCTACCAGCTCTCTTCATGCGCAGCACCAAGTGTCTACGTTCATTCCGTGTAACTCTATCTTAAACCCGCGTAGAGCCCAAAATGTTGGCATCAACATTATTTGTGTTATGTCTAATGTCTAATGTGGTGCGAGGATCAGACCTCCCAGCAACCTTGTGTTAGGTTAATCTTAGAGTGTGCAGCTCTCAGTGTGCAGACAGTTGTACCAAGTGTACCAGGCAAAGCTGATAGCATAGGAATAACATATTATTCTCAAATAAAGCACCTCACCGCTTCTAGGGTGAAAGCTACAACAACAAGTACGTGTCGTGTGCAAAACTGAAGCCGAAGGCAAAACGGCTGTTTAAACATGTAATACACTCATGCTAACTTAACGCAATATATGTAATGAAGTATCCATATGACAATATATATTTGGACAGTGGGAGGAGGGTGGGTGGTGCAAGAGAGAATCCGCCCTTGTTTAATATGGCTAGTGCTCCTGTAAAAGTGTTCCAATACCTTCTGGCCGACGTGGCTCCATATAAAACTGCAAAAAAAAATTACATGCATGGATAGTGGGAGGAGAGCGTTGGCAAGCGAGAATTGAACCTTGTGTAATGTTACTTGTGCTCTTGTGAAGGCACTCCAATGCCTCCAGGTCGAATTGGGGCTATATAAAACAGCAAACAAAAAGAGCATGGACAGCAGAAGTGGGTGGTGGGCTAGCTGTATGAGGGGCTGAGTTGGGAGACCGTACAGTGTCATGCAGATAGAGTGCATGTCAAAACGTTTTGTTTTTTTAAATACCTGAAGCAACACGAGGACAGAGGAGGGATACTGACCGCAAACAGGAAGATGTGATACATCCATGTTTGATGGCATGAAAAGAAGCCTCAGGAAGAATACAGGTAGATGTGAGCAGCTGGCTGGAGGCAGGAGGTGTGATTAGTAAGAAGAGAGGAAAAAAGATGTGTCTGTTGAAGGGCCAGCCAGTGGTAAGTATTTGTTAGCAACCTATTTTTTTAATAATATTTTTTGCTGACAGTGTATGCTCGATATAGCCGGTACTTAATAATTGAACTTTCTTTGACTGATACTAGAGATTACTGGCTGAAAGTGCCCTGAGCTCTGCTAACCAGGTCCAAGGTGAATGCTCAGTCCTTAAAATATTTATGATAATTGGTGTAAGTATAATTGGCTAAGATAATCTACCTGTAAGTCCATAGGATATGGTAGGGCATGAAGGTTTAGAGATTCCAGTGACCTTAATGTACTTAAGTGTGCACTGCTGTAATTTCTCGTGTCATTCTAAAGCCAGCCCTGTGTAACTTTTTAAAATAAAACTGTTTTCAATTGAACTTTAGAATTAAAAATACTTCCAAAATCCCAAACTACCTTTTTATCAAATATAAATCACCCTCAAAATTCATATCTCTGGTTCCCTACATTGGATTTGTGTTGTTTTGGTGTTAATGTAAAGATATGATTATTCTCTATTATTATAAGTTCATGTTGGATTTGTACTGTATTGTGTATTTTACTAATTTACTGTCTTGGTGATAATAAATTCTTTACACACCTGTCTCCTATGTTAAGACTGAATGCTCATCTGCCAAGCTACCAGGGTTTGAGCAAGGATTCATTTATTGAGACTTGACTGGATCTTATTAGTGATTGTGGTATTATTACTGGCTGAATGTGCTTACCTAAACCTATTAATAACCAACCTTCCTATATTTGGTGTTCAGTGGTTGGATCACTGTAGGTTAAATCTCAAAAGCACCCATCGCCTGTTTGTCATACTACACACTACTGGATGGGAATGGAAAAGAAAATGTAGATGGGCAGGAAGATGAATTGGAAAGGAAAAGATGGAGATGAGTGTGAGGGGGACATCTGAATGGCAAATATCTGGACAGTGTGCTGCAATCTCTTTAACTCTAGGTGGATGCAGTAGAGGTGCGAGGAGAGAGCTTAAAGTGTCTGTGATTTGAATATCATGAACTGTTCCAATGGACCTACCTGGCTGATGGGTTACTGGGGTAGGTAATGAATTTCAAGACACAGCCACCTAGAACCCAAATTACTGCACTTCCATTGAAGTAACGATTCTCTTGAAGAAGGAAATGTTGTGATATATATGTTCATCAAAGCAATTTGCAGAGAAAGCTATGCCTTTTCAAGAGGCCACTATCCAGTGACATGGGTCAGACAGGATTCTGAACTTACCCACAAGCAACATATCATGTGCTATGCAAACACCTAATTGTATGTCTTTGCCCTCCAACTGTCACTTACATTAATGTTTCCATGAATTAGTTATTCTGCTATGATCTCTGGTGTTATAATTGTTGGGATCCACTATGGGTAAGTGGGGGAGGTAACTTTCAATATTTGGCCCACTAGCATGGCAGCAGGTGTGTTATCTGTAGAAGCCAGCAGGGGCTCCAATATTCTTTTTTTTTAAAAACGTATTTTTATTGATTTTTCTTAAACATGGTACACATGTAGTCATTCATACTCTTAACATCTTGATGCAGTAATTTTACAGAGC
This sequence comes from Lissotriton vulgaris, assembly GCF_964263255.1. Classification (NCBI taxonomy): domain Eukaryota; kingdom Metazoa; phylum Chordata; class Amphibia; order Caudata; family Salamandridae; genus Lissotriton; species Lissotriton vulgaris. The sequence continues at coordinate 485,990,271 of NC_141691.1, read as the reverse complement.
AATATTCAGCTTTTAGTAGCAATGTTCTATAAGATAGTAGGTAGCAAGTCATAAATGTCTCTATTGTCCCTCAGCACAAAATAGGTACATACCCTACTCAAAAGAACTTCAGCACAAGGAGTACAAAAGAAAAATGAGAGTGCAGGGCCGGGCCTGGCATTGGGGGTTGTAAACATCATACAACACTAATATGCACAGTGCAGTAATGGCCCACCTCACCTCATTTCAAGCACATCCAAACAAAGGGAATATTTGCAATCACTGTATTGCCAGCTCAATACCCTGACATTTCGCTCCTACAAGCGGCTCTAGGCATAGCAGAAATGTGTGTGCGCAGCGTACTATGGTGTGTGAGTAGGCCCATCAGTCTGTGGGGGATCTGTCTGAGAGTGCGACAACAAATAACATTGCAGTGGGGCCCACATATCACTGGGTCTGGATGCAACAGGTAACAGTTCCACATATATCGCAAGTTGCTCCTGACAATAGATTAGATCGTTAATCCAAACTTTGAATTTGGGTGCTCTTCCCCTGCCCCAACGGCTTGCCACTCTTCACTTAGCCCGCAACAGTGCTAAGACTACAAATTTTCGATGCTTCGCCTGAAATGGTTTAACATACCCCAATAAGACCATCAGCGTTGTCGTCTCAATCCGGACATTTAGCATTGAAGACAAAGCCTCAAAAACCTGCATCCAGTAAGCATATATCCCCGCACATTCCCATGCAAGATGCAGGAAGTCAGCTCCAGGGGCTCGGCATCTGTCACATGTGTCAGTGTCCCTTAGTTTGTATCTGTGCATCCGGGCTGGTGTGCAATATAGTATGTGTAGGAATTTACAGTGAATTATTCTTAGCCTACTACAGGCCGAGACCCGCTCAGTCTGTAGCGAACAGATTTCCCACTGCTCATCCATCAGAGCAGTACCCAGCTCGTTGTCCCTTCTCGTCCTCGCCAATGCAGCCAATTCTTCCCTCTGTGTGTGCACTGTACTGTATATTGCCGACACCAGGCATTTGGCTGTCGGGCCCTGGAGTGCCAGTTGCAGTGGTGCAAGGACCGGTGGCTCCGCCTGTAAGTCTGGGGTAATAGAGCGGATTCCTTGTCTAAGACGAATGTACAGAAAGGTATCTAATGGTGTTTGTTGTAAACCCTGAAAGATATGTTCAATCGTGCGAAATTTCCCCTCTTCGTATATATCCCCCCAGGATTTAATATGTGTACGCTCCATAAATTTATGAAAGAGTACTTCCTGAAGAAGAGGCATAGCGGGATGATACACAAGTGGCAGCAGTGGCGAGTACAGCATAGGCGCATCCAGCATCTTACTTATATGAGCCCATGCAGCACTAGTGCAAGTAACAGAGCCCATGCAGCACTAGTGCAAGTAGAGTGTCTTGGCTCTACTGGGAAGTGGATCATACAATGCACCGTCAATAGGAACTGGCAGAGGGAGCCAATGCTCCGACACCACCTGAGGCATGTATCGTGGCTGAAGCACCCAGAATTAGGCGTAATGCGCGTGTGCGCTGTAATAATACAATTCGAAGTTGGGTACTCCAAACCCCCCCAGGGTGTAGGACCTAATGTGAACTTTTCACTGTAGCCGCGGATGCTTCCCTCCCCACACCAACCGCGTAAGTTCCGACTGCAGCTGCCAAAAAAAATAAGCTCCTTGGTGGAACGGTATATTTAGAAAGAAGTAAAGCATTTGAGGTAGTATCACCATTTTAATCAGAGATACTCACCCCGCCATGGAGAGGGGAAAGGTTATCCAACGTGATATGTTGTCTGTTATGCATACTATGGTGGTCCCATAATTAAGACGCATCAGTTCGTCCCTGTTCCTTGTTATGCGGATGGCCAAGTATTTCAGTTCATCCTCGCACCATTCCATTGGATAGTCCAGTGGGAAGCGAGTCGTCACATCAGTGAGGGGGAAAATACAAGACTTACCACAGTTTATTTGAAACCCCAAGAGCTTCCCGAAAACTATGAATTCCCTAAGGATGGGCTTCAAGTTTTGTTGCGATCCTCAACAAAACTTGAACCCATCCTTAGGGAATTCATAGCGTATATATAAACTTGAACCCCATCCTTAGCGTATATAGAGCGTGATATCATCTGCATATAGGGAGGCCAATATCTGCCTCATGTTACATCTCAACGCTCTATCCCGGTTATGCTGTCGCAGCTTTGCCGCCAGCGGCTCAATAGCGATTTAAAAAGTAAGGGCGATAAGGGGTTGCCCTGCATGGTGCCTCTTGTGACAGTAAAACCCTGGGAGACCCTACCGTTAATAACCACCTTGGCTACTGGCGAGCAGTATAGCAATTGTATCCACAAGAGAAAAAGGAGGGGAAACCCCATGCGCGACATCACTCCAAATATGTAATCCCACTCTATTGAATCAAAAGCCTTTGTGGCGTATAAAAAATATAGCCGCAAAAACCCAATTCCGACGATACATTATTCAAAACTATGAAAGTGTTCTCAAGTTGTGGGACGTCGCCCTTCCGGGGACAAAGCCCGACTGGTCAGGTAGAATTAAGTTTTCCATGAGCAGACTGAGTCACGTGGCGATGAGCTTAGGAAGTATCTTCACATCACAGTGGAGCAGTGACAGGTGTCTGTAGGAATCACACAGCTGTTTCCCTGGTTTTAAAAGAGAGGTGATGAGGGCCTCTCTCATAGAGGGAGGGAGATGCCCCACTTCCGGTGCATCTTCATAGACTTGGCATAGTATGGGGGCCATCAGGTTTATGTATGTTTTATAAAACTCTATGGGGATGCCATCTGTTCCTGTGGCTTTCCCAGATTGCATATGCATAATTGCCTCCCTTACCTCATCAAGCTTGAACGGTTGCTGCACATCACTCAGCCACCCCAGAGTCACATCACCCAAATAGGCATCTAAATTGAGCGTGTCCACCCGCGTAGCAGTGTAGAGTGCAGTATAGTGTGCAGTGAAAGCATTCAGTATGTTCGTAGTGTCTCTGTACACAAGCCCATCCAATCCCTCCAATTCCAGCACAACATTGGAGTCCTGCATATGTCTAATTGTTTCGGCCAGTGCCCTACCCGGTCTCTCCCCTTCACCATATTGGCAGGCCACCCAATACCTCCCCCTAAAATCGCGGCTCCCTACACGCCGCATCCATGTACTCAGTGAGCGTCTCCCTAATCTTCGACTGTGTGACACCATCTGGTCCTGTGGACATTGTTGCCTCTAGTGTTTTGAGGTTGGTCTCAAATGTATGCAGTGTGTTCATAATGTCTTTGAGTACGCTGGCCCCTTTCGCTATGCAAAAGCCCCTTAATGTAACCTTGAACGCTTCCCAGACAGTTTCCACACTGTCAACCGAGTCTTTGTTTCATACAAAAAAATCCTATACCTCCTCTCTGAGCTCTTCTTGGAATACAGTGTCTAAAGAGATGGTAGGTTGTAACCTCCAGCCACAGGGTGAGCTTGACAGGCGCATGATCCGAGTAGGTTCGGGCCAAATGGTAAACCTGTGAGATTGCCAGGCAAAGCCCCACGGAAAGGAATATGTAGTCCAGGCGCGCCCATGATGCCGTGTGTGCAGTAAAGTGAGTACCCTCCAGGCTATGGGGATGCATATGTCTCCAGGTATCTATCAAGCGGTACTCACTGAGTGTGTCATGTAGTACTGGACATGCCTCGGTGTAGAGATGGGGCAGGGTGAGATCTGTCAATGCCCCGATTGTGTGTAATGTTAAAGTCTCCTCCCCATATAATATGATTTGAACCAATGTCTATAATTTTCGCCCATTTTCTGAATAATACTGTGGATCATCTATATTCAACCCATAGCAGCAGGCTAGAGTAACCGAATCGGGTACCAATCTGCCCCAAGCTAGTCAATACCTCCCTTGTGTATCCCATGTGGCTCCAGCTAGCGTGAATGGCGTGCGCTTTTTAAATGTATGGCTGTGCCTCTCACATACGAGGAATGAGAGAAAAAGATTCTGTGCTCTGTCTATTTACAGGCAAGGGTACTGGTGTGTTGTGGGCTAAAATGCATCTCCTGCAACATCGCCATATGTATCTGATGTCTATCCAGATAGGCTAGTATTTGGCGCGTCTTACGCGGGTCTCCCAGCCGTCTTATATTCCACGTGAGAATATTCAGCCTGTCTATGTCAGTAGAGTTCATAGGCTCGGGAAGTCACCATCCATTCAGTTCTCGGCCCAAGAGCACAGGTCAGGCCCCAGGTGCGCACTAAGCAGATTATCAGATCTTGTTCTGCCTGGGAAACAATGAAAGTACACTGACTACCTTTTGAGAAAAATAATCATGTATTCTGATGACCATGTGTATGCTCCAACCTATTCCCCCTCCTCCCCCCACCCACTGAAGCAGCCCCAACTTGCAAGGAATCATCAATCACCCCCCCATCCTGCAGGAAAACAACCAAAGGAAAAAATTAAGTCCACCATGCGCCTGCCAGACAGTGGTCTGTAACCAACAACCAATCATCATGTTGACTAACCCACAAAAAAACCCTATTTAGCAGTTGGGCAACACCCAGTGGGGGACTTATTACTAGGTGTCAGCATGGTTACCTCTCTCCTCCAGAGTCTACCTCAGCTTGCGCTTTTGGGCCCTAGAAGATCAAGGATGCCTGGTTTATCAAAAAGTTAGCTCTTTTCTCAGATCTAACCACTGGGCGAGAAACATACATAACAACACAATCTTTACTGTCCCTTTATTATCACATCATGTTGCAATACGTAGACTTATCTGCCTACTGACAGTTCCCTCATTGTGAATCCTCCTCCGCTCCCTCCGATAAGGACTGATGCGACGCTGCGAGTCCTCCGTCTCTGCGCTGTGTACGTTCTACATGCTTAAGGAACTCCTACACCTGTTGTAGTTTGGTGAAAAACAGTTGCTTCCCCTGATGAGTGACCCTAAAGGAGTGCTGGATACTACAGTGCAGAGTCAATTTGGGCCGCCCTCAGCTTGTTTTTGACATCCAGAATTTCTGCCGTTCCTCCTGGACTATGGGGGTGAAGTCAGGGTATATGGAGAACTTATTTCCATCATACGTTAGCTGTTGCTTGCTCCTCGATATATGTAAGGTCACTTCTCGGTCCCTTTAATCCAACAGCTGGGCTATTATTGGTCGCGGTGCTGTGCCAGGGGGAGGCCGCGGCCCTAGGGAGTGGTGGGCCGGTTCCACTATAGATTGCTTGGACAGAGACTCCGCCCCAATCGAGGTCAATAACAGTTGCTCAACGTACTCCTCCATTCTGCCAGTGTTAGTTGATTCTGGAATGCCAATTATGCATATATTATTGCTCCTACAGCGCACTTCCAAGTCCTCATTTTTAGCGGCAATAAGTCTCAGGAGCTTGTCCATGCTAGCAATTTGCTCTGTAGCCCTGGTAGTCGTATCCTCATTGACCGATATGCGCCTTTCAGCTTCTTTTAGTCGGTCATCGTGTTCTTCCAGTTTATGCGCTATGGTTTCCATTCTTGAAGACATCTTGTCAACCTTGTCCACAATGGTAGCGAATCCATGGCACACTTCCTATAGAATACTTTGAACATCAGTCGCCTGTTCTGCCATGCCTTGTTGTGCCTCGTCTCCTTTGTCCCTGTCTCAAGCCTCCTGTGGACCATGTGGACCCCTTTTCGCTGCTTCAAAGTTCAGTTTAGACTGCCTGGTGTCTGGTTTTCCCATTGCTGCTCGATAGCTCTCACTTCCCCTCTGTTACTGCGCAAGTCGAGATATACAGCAGTGGAAGATCCTCGTGGTTTTTCAGGTTTTGATCCTAGTGGCAACGGCTGTCAGCTCAGGGTCAGCCATCCAAGCCACTTCTGTGAAGTACAGGTTTCCCCCAATCTCAAAAAGAGAAGTTCGACGTTCTTGGGACCCAACAATGTGAAACTCCAAAAGTCAGCAGGCCCCAGATTTATACTGCTGTTACCGGCATTACCTGATGTGAAAGGCACTTCTATTGGGGGGGCTGAGCCAGATTCTCAAGTCAGTGTTTGCCCTCTAAGCACCTGTTCCCTGTTCCTCCTCTTAGCTCTCCCTTTTTTTTAGCTGAGCATAAATGTCCCAGTTACTCAGGGCTTGGTGGCTCCCCTGAGGTCCCCTCTGCTGTTTTGCTGAACCGCGGAGCTCCCCAGACACCTGCAGCCGGTACGGGGCAGGCACACTCGCTGTATGCGCTGATGCGTTGTCTCCCACAGCTCTGCGATCCTACAAGGCGCCCCCGCTGTGCAATCGTCTCTCCCTCCAGCCTCACAGCAGGCAACGATCACGCCACTAAATGCGTGACAATGCTCCGATGTGCTGCAGGCCCAGTCCTATGCTGCGGGAGGGCAGCGTGGGGCGGGGGAAAGAATGTCCCCACAGGTGTCCCAACAAGTCCACGATAGCGTGGGGTCTGTCTCTGATGCGGGTATAATGGCAGCTGCCCCAGGGATCAGGCCGCAGTCTTCACCCCCGATATGGGTCTGAAAAAAGCTCTGTAGCCCTCTAATCCCACGTTCTGCAGGCTGATCTCCGCACTTACTTATTTGGGGGCAGTCACATCACAGGCAGGTTCCGCTCACCCCGGCTGCTAGCGGAGGTATTTCTCTGGGCCCAGCCTCCTCGTAGCTAGCCCCGGACTCGCGTAGGCTGCTGTGCCGGCCCCGTCACTCAGCAATTCCGCGCCTCTCCTCTGTGAACTGTCCCAGCATTGCAGTGGGAGCAGGGCAAGGTCTGTGAAGCTGAAACTAGCACTGAAGCCTCAGCGAGTCACCTGCTGCAATGGGATAACAATAAATCATCCCAAATGGTCCGTTGAGCGGGATAAATATCGTATTAATGAGCCAGCCTGCAGGAGCCTCAAGGATATGCAGCCATGCTGCTCATGCGCCACCTAGCGCCCCCTCAGGGTCTCTAATATTCTTGCCTAAATCAATATATGACCCTTTCGATGAATACCGTTCTGACTCTACAATAGACATCACTTTGTGAGAAGGCCTTATAACCGTAAAATTGATATCTTCCCCATTTGAAACCTCTTTGATGTACATTTTTTATTCACCATTTTCAAAGATGCATGTTAGAGACAAATTCCTTGCTTTGTAAAGAAAGGCTACTGTCTAGTTGGAATTCCGCTGATAATCCATAAGTAGACAATGCATTTTCAATCTTAGGTATGTTCCCTTCATGTGGCATTGGCTAGTATAGCATACATTTCACAGTATTTGCTGTGTTCATCAACAATAGTCTGTAAATATCTCACATTAAAAAACTGGGAAGATCAGCACTGACCCAGTGCCAGGGAGTTGTACATATCTCTTCACTGATGATGAAAGCAGGCAGTTCTCCTTGTCCAGTAACCTAACACAGGATGATTTTTGCTGCAAGATCCTCTACCTTCCAGTCAATATCTTGAGATCATCACTTTTGTGGTTTACATATTTGGTATTTAACAAATCAAGTAGTCTGATTGTGCCAGCTTCAGGACGCAAGGCATAATGGGTGCTAAAATGCAACTTCCCACTAAGAGGAGTACGTCTGCTGTAACTGACAGTTCTCTCCTAATTTTGTGTTCTGCGTATGAGGAACTTTTTCCACCTTCTGAGCTGTACAACTGGGCCGCAAGCCCTCGATTCTATCCATTGTGATTTTCAGCATTCTTTGCAGTAGCCAAGCATTTGTCCTTCTGTATGGCTACAACAATGTCTTCCAGTGTCACAGGCTTGGTCCTCAAGTTATCCATAATGAGCCATACATAATCCTCAAATGCAATTCTTTGGTTCTCCTAGAGATAGTCTGCATAGTAAAGCCAACTGATTTGTAAGTTGTAAGAAATTGGGTTGTCAATTTAGAGGAGTGGAAGCCTGTCTCAGGCAATAACAATAATCCTTGTCAGGGTGAACTACAAAAAGTCACAAAATTAACCTGTGCATAACCCTCTGGTATGTTTGAATCAACCAGTCAGGCTTAACTTGGAGCCAATGTGTAAAGTGTGTATGCAGCACTCAAACAGTAATAAAGTGAAAACGCAACACATGAAAAATCCAACCCAAATTTAGAAAGAGAAAGTAAAATGTAAAAAAGTATGTGACACCAAAACAGCAAAATTTCAATGGGCAGAACTGGAGATATGCAATATCAATGATTTAAAAAAGTATAGTGCCCAATAGCATAAAATGTACAATCACACTTATCTGGAAGTGCTAGATCAGGGCAAAGTCACAAGTTCATGCCAATCTCTAGGGAGTGCAGTCCAGATTCAGGGACCAGGTTAGGCTCACTGAAAATGTTCTCTTCTCAAATTCTGAGGCTAAGAGTTCAGTTTGCAGTGGATGACGCAGCGAGGAGAGCATTGTGAAAAGGGATAGCATCCAAAGTCCTTATGCCTTGCAATACTTCCAAGTGCAAGCAGTAGGTCTCCATTAATCGGCAGAGGGTGGAAGCCCTGAGGGACATAAAAGCCATTATGACCATTATGAGGGTGGTCTCAGGCTCACTTCAGGTATCTGTGAGCCCTGCAATGCCTATAGATTGTCTTTCTGGGCAAGAATTTGAAGTACCCTGCATGGGAGGTCAAGCTCTGGTCAAACTTGGAAATATTAGGGTTGCCTGAATAGGTGTGCCTGACTACAAGGTCCATGACTGCCCAAGAAGGTAGTCGAGGAAGCGTGTAAAGATGACCCAGGTGTTGCTTGAATATGAATTTACCTTGAAAAAACAGAGACAAGAGGCGTTTGGCAAAACGGGAACAGTTTGTTTAATTGAAAATAGTGACCAGGTGTGCAGCAAACAGCAACAGGTCTGAGGACTAACTCAAAGTACAATTGTTTTGAATATCTTTTTATACATTTATTGAAGCAACATAAAACAATTCATAGATCCTGTTTTGGGAGTGGAATGTGGGTCTTGTCATGAAGCCATAAATTAGTCCCACCTGATGAAAAATGTAGGTGGAAATTGACCTTCAGTGGACACAATGAGGGCCAGTTGGTAACGTGTCCAGATGTCCAGCATGGGGAGTGCATGATCACTGCATGTCTGGTGTGTGCTACGTCCTAATTGGTTTAGACTTCTGAACTTCATCTAATTGTTTGGTGTTTGGGAATGCGCACCCCTCCAGTCATGTGTGTTTTATTTGGGTCAATCTCCTAGGACCATTGTGGTGTCTGAGGGACTAATCTAGGTTTTTCCTGTTCGTCCATTTGTTCTGCTGGTTTCGTGCCACCCCACCTGTGATCTGTCAATCGGTAGCCTGAAGCCTAGGACAAATGGCCTGCCTACCACGTATTTCTAACTCGGGATTGATGGAGAGGTCATCTTAGGGGATTTCGACAACAGTGATTTGATTTGTGTACATACATGTATCATTGAATACATCAACATCAATATTGGCATTCTCCCGCTAGTTGAATTTTTAACTACATCATATCCATACTTTATGACAGTCACATTGTTGGGGGATTGTTGTGTCACTGTCTTGACTATTACTACTTCGCTAGCTACTTGCATTCTATCCATTTTGAGAACTGCACTTTTACAGCAGGAAACTTCTACTTGTAGAAAACCACACAAAAACAGTACAAAAATGAGAATAGGCAGCAATGACGTGCACCGTCCTGTCACTCACTGGGGAAGCCAGGAAAACCATCCAGAGTGCCAGCCCTGTTTAGGGGCACCTCCCTCATTATGCAGGTCCATTTGTAAGCTATGCACTGATTGGATGGAAAGAGTAGGAGTCCCATTGTTCATGTCAATGTCTGGGATGAATGTGCAACAGAACGCCCCAATCTTGACACATACCCCTTCCTTTACGGCAGTCATCAATGCCAACACATACTGATGTTGCATCACCATAAGGCGGATGGCTCTTAGTTCTTCCTTATTGCATTAAATTAATGCTGAGCTCAGTACTGTTCATCATCTTCATCAACTCCCATCTGGATATTTGCAACCAGCTGGCTTTTGCTTTTGTCCTGAAAGCCATACCTGCGTGGAAAAAGAGGATCGAGGCACAAGAGGAGCTCACAGCGACAAGAGCAACATCAGGCGAACACAGATACCGCTGCCATCAGTCGCGTCCGCCGCTCCGGGACTTCATATCCCAGCAGCCTTTGCAGCGGCGCGTTCCCTGACGCGGAACACGCGCCAGGAGGGGCTAGAAAAACAGCAAGCCCTCAGTGTCAATGTCACTGTTCTAACTGGGGTTCCTCCATTATCAACTTCAGGAGCTTATGAAAATCACGCCAGTCTTAAAAACAAGGTGATATTCTGGCTTAAAAACAACAGGCCACTACCACCCCACCTAAACAGAGACATCATTATGGTGAGAAGAACAAATTGGGTGGGCATACACCCCAAAGATATAGAGGGGTGACGTAATTATTATCACATTTAAAGATCCCAGAGTCACCTCACATATCAGGGATTGGTTTTCAGATTTTAACAGTGGCCCGATTACACCAAAACCACTATCATATTTCTATCCTGAAGCTTTAATGCCTCCAAAACCATACCAACCCAAACCTTACCTTGATAATTTCTCAATCCAACAGCACAGAAGACCAACCCATAACACGTATCCCTTAAGATATGGAGTTAGGGAAAACATACTTCCACCTCATAATCCCCATTATGATAGAGACAACCTATGGGATACTAAATGTCCCCCGACTCCTAGATACGATTTTGCGGGCTATGGTCAATGTTTTCCACCTTTAACTCCCTCTTGGAATTTCCCCTGTTACAATCAATATGAGCCACTGTATGGCCTGGATGACATAGAATGACTCCCCCTTCTGGAAGTAGACTATCAATCTAGGGAGAAAGCACCTGCCATAATTTCTAAAGTATCCCCCATAAAGGGCTCTCTGGGTGGTAGGACCCCAAAAAAACGAATAGCAAACACTATAGACAAAATGGTCATAGCTAAAACAACGACTCAGATAGACCGGAAAAATACTTTTAATACGCTGTCTACATATGTAGAAACTAGGAAACCATCTGCCAATTTAGAGATGCTCAGTTGGAATTTGGCAGGAATTAACTCAAAAACTACACAACCTGCCTGGTTGGATGTGGTAAATTTCTACTCAGTATTGTGTTTCCAGGAGACCTGGGTGCTTACTCCGATACACTTACTGGGTTATCAGACTTTCCATTCACCAGCAATCGCAAGTAAGCAGGTAGACATAGGGGGGTCTGTGCACGTATATTAGTGTCGCAGTAGGCCACAGGATTCTGAAAAAGGTACTCAGGGTCTCTTATCAAATAATTGTCATGGACGTTGGCTCATCCTTGACACTCCTGATTATTCATTTTTATAATAACATGCCCCCAGAGCAGCTGGAAACAGTTTTAGAAGATATACACCTTGCTGTTGTAACAAATAAAGAAGCATGTGGGGGCGAGTGTGCGACAGTTTTCATAGGTGACTTTAATTGTCATATCTGCCCAAATGTCTCAAGGGGTATGTGTGACATCTCCCTAACAATGGAAACTGATATCAATAATGTTATTCCTAATCACTTTTCACATTCTAAGATAGGGGAACTATTAAATTACTTTCTGGCCACCTTTAACTTATATTTCGCTAACGATTTATCTCTCCCGCCAAGCCCATTTAAACCATCTTTTCACGGTAGAGATACTAACTCCACTATTGATTTTTTTCTGTTTTCACAGATGCATGCCCCATTAATATCTTCCTGGGACACTTTGGACCACCTATATGGTGACCATTATCCCCTGGCTTTATCCGTCGTGTTGCCCTCTCCCACTACTATACAAAATAACCTTAAAGTTAATTACGAACAACCCATCACATTGGGGGCTCTTAATGGCTATACTATCAAATGGGACAAAATTAATCCAACTAGTCTCCTGAAATATTTACTGAGGATGAGGTGGGAGGAGGTACATATTTGCCTCTCTCTGAATGAACAGCCCCATTCCATCCTTGAAGCATTCCTGAAAATACAGACTAGTCTTAAACAACTACTCACACAACAGTTCAAGACATGGCCCATCACCCCTAAAGGGTGGTTTGATAGAAATTGTTCCAGGGCTTTAAAAACACTTAAGAACTTACTGCATATAACTCCAAAACCGATCATGGAGATACGTCAGGCCATTAAAAATAGGAAAAAATCATTAAAGGAAGAAGCATGGCAGAACCTGTTATCAACGTGTGAAAAGCGTGACCTTTCAGCCTTCTGGAAATTCATAAACACCCCGCTTCCATGGGTAAAAATGCCGGAGAGGAGTATGGACCTTGCGATTGATGGAGAGACGTGGGCCGCCTATTTCCAAAAACTGTATAGCAAACCCACATCGTCAATACCAGAGCCACAGACTTCATCACGCATAAGCTCCCTCGATGAAACTCATTCCAACATTGTTTTCACGTGTGAGGAGGTGGAGATGGCGATAAGGGAGAGTCCATCTGGGAAGGCACCAGGCCCGGATGCCATCCCAGCAGATGTTTTTAAGGCAGAAATATCCTTTTGGGCCCCAATATTGACCTCTGCCCTGAACTCTGCGAACGCCTCTTGCCACTTTCCATCATGTGACGAGGCCATAGTTATACCCATCTACAAAAAGGGAGATAGGCATTCTCCATCTTGTTACAGGCCTATCTCCCTGCTTGACTCCTTAATGAAGATCGCGGGTCGTATCATTCTGAAACGTCTAGTAACATGGACGGCAGAGGAGAACATACTTTCAACACTCCAGTATGGCTTCAGATCCGGAAGAGGCACAGTAGAACAGACCCTGAATTTACATCTCATCATGTCCAAATACGTAGACACAAAAAAGGGAAGTCTGTACGTAACATACATAGACTTAAGCTCTGCTTTTGACTGTGTGCTCCATGAACAGCTATAGGATATTCTTGAGCATCTAGGGATAGATCCATCAATCCTCCTCTTCATTATGAAATTGTACAGAAATACGGGAGCCAGAGTGAGATTTGGCCCAAAAGGAGAGTGTTTGCCAAGGTTCACCATCAATAGAGGGGTTAGGCAGGGGTGCATATTAGCCCCCATGCTCTTCTCGCTCTATATAAATGCCATAGGTGAACACTTGAAAAACATTGAATGCGACTACCCAAAAGTGGGAGGGCAAGCAATCCCTATCTTGTTATATGCCGACGATGCGGCAATTCTCTCGCAAACTAGAGTGGGGTTGCAAAGGGCAGTTACCGCATTCAGAGCCTTTATGCATGACAGGGGCTTGAAAGTGAACATTGGGAAAACTTATTCAATGGTTTGCAGTAAGAATATAAAGAAAAGACCATGTCCCATATACATTGAGGATCAAAGACTGGAGACAGTGGATAACTTCCCGTATTTGGGTATATCTGTGCACCGACAAGTATCCTGGCAGTCGGCAGTCAAAAAGAGGAAACTCGCCCTTGTTAGAGCTATTGGTGGGCTCAGAGATTTTGCTGGAAAAATAGGAGGGAGGCCTGTTAAACAGCTCATTGTTATATACAAAGCGAAATGTGTTTCAACAGCAACTTATGGGGCCGGTCTTTGGGGCATCGATAATAACATTTCCTCAATCCAAATAGCGGAAAATAATTTTTTAAGGTACCTCCTGGCAACACCTAAAGCAACATCTGTTTATATGATGCACATCGAGCTAGACCTACCATTCATTTCAGACTTAATCAAAGTGGAGCCCCCTCTTTTGTGGCATAAAATCTGGACCACCCCTGAGACTAACTTGAATCGAGAAGTAATATCAGATATTCTCAAACAGGAGGGGGCAAAACATACGAAATGGTTGGCTTATGTCAAAATCTTTTTTGTGGACATTGGTCGCCCAGAGTTCTTTACTGATCCTTCAACTTTGGATCTCATTTCAAGGAAAAATCTGAGAAAGACCCTATTGGATTACCTGGAGATTAAAAGATGGAATAACCAAAAACTAAATACAACACTCCAGGCATACCAAAGCGTGATGCCGCATAAGGGGCTTCAATTATATCTGTCTACTGACTTTTCCTGTTATGCCAGAATGCTGCTCGTCAGATTTAGATTGGGCTCTTTTTTCCGTCTCATAACAATTCCGTCATGTAATGACTGGTCCCGAAATCTGAGTCTCTGTCCATGTGATGACATTTCTGTCCAATCTAACATCCATACCATCCTATTTTGCACATATTACGTGATCCCCAGAAAATCCCTATTGAGACCTCTATTAAAAAGATGGGGCCTGAGGTCCTGTAAGGACGCTTTTGAGCGCTTACAAATGCTAGAGGACAGGGAAGTCATACGTATCATGGAACAGTATTTCAAATTGTTGCTTAAATTCAGGAAATGGCTACAATGGCCAACGTAATCATGTTGCTTGTTATCATTCTTTTGTTCAAATACTTTTTATCTGTGAAAGTCCGGTTCCCCCAATCTTTTTGAAATGAAATCATTCTTTTATAAACCTCAAAATTTTAAATGCATTTTAATGGAAACAATGAATTGTTTAAATGTACTGCTGTTTAGTTTGTTTTAACTATTGCTATGAATGCTTATATGATATTTTTTTTGAAATATCGAATAAAGCTTATTTTGAATTTGAATTTGAATTTTCTTTTGTCTGCGCTATGAAGAGTATGTACCTTGCCACATTGACTTATGAGTTCAAAAACAGTCTGACTTGAAAATGAGCCCGGCCAAAATAATCATCAGGTTATTTTTTCTGCGAGCCTGATGCAATAGAGTTGTTTTCTTAAGTAGCGGATATTGGTAAAACTCTGACAGATCTTCTACAGGAATGAGCAGGGTAGGGGTGTGTATGGTTGCCAAGGAGCACAGGCCTCACTACTCTGGGGACAAGCCTGCCTGCACATTCTAACTAGCTCTGTTTGGAACTTGCTAGGATCAGTAAATAGGTACAGTGCTATGGGACTGGTCTCGTAACTGGTCACATTCGAGACTATTCTATAGGGTTCCACCCTGTTGGGTTGTATCTTGGCCCTATTTCTACATAGGTACAGATGGAAAGAACATTTCTCTTTTTTGTGGGCTATTTCTTGGTACAAGTAAAGCCTGTGTGCGCCTAATGAATGTGGTATCAGCAAACAGACGATGTGTTAGGAGCTAGACAACTAACCTTGTCAGTGTGACTGCTCTCCCGAGCAGCTCCACCATTAAGTGCTGCCCTCTGAGCTCCCTGTCGTGGTTAGTGTTCGAGGCCCTCCTCCACCCGCAGGCTCCTGTCTGTGTCTTATCGCTGGTGGTCCAGTGGGAAAGCACTCTGCTCTTATGCTGTTCCGGCTCTTTTGCCTCTCTCTGTGCCTGGTTTTCTCTTTTGCTCTCTCTGCTCTTTTGTTCTATTTTCCTGGTCAGGCTTTCTCTGTGCCCGGTTTTCCCTTGTGCTCTTTTTGGTCTTTTGCTATCTTTTCCCACTTGTTCCTCTTCTTGTTCCCTCTTTTTTGCTCTCTCTGCTCTTTTCCTCATTTTTTGCCCTCTTCTCTCTCTTTCCCTTTTGTGCTCCCTGCCGGGGCTGCCCCCATGGCCCCTCCCGCATGGTCGTTCTTGCCTCCCAGCTGACTGCCCTCCCCCTGACCCCTAATTAATGGTGGCCATTGCCTGGCAAGAAGAGCTAGACTGCTGACCTGGTCAGTGTGACTGCTCTCTCCCCTTGCAGCTCCACCATTAAGTGCTGTCCTCTGAGCCCTGAGCTCTCCGTCGTGGTTAGTGTGGAGGCCATCCTCCATCTGCAGGCCCTAGCCTGTGCCTCATCCCTGGTGCTACAGGGGAAAGCACTCTGCTCTTCTTCTGTTCTGCCTCCCTTGTCTTTTTCTGTGCCAGGTTTTCTCTTTTGCTCTATCTGCACTTTTGCTCTCTTTTCCTGGTCAGGCTTTCTCTGTGCCCTGTTTTCCCTTTTGCTCTCTCTGAACTTTTGCTATATTTCCCTCTTCTTTTTCCCTCTTCTTCTCTCCCTGCAATCTCGTTTTTGCTCTCTCTGCTCTTTTACTCGTTTTTTGCACTCTTTTCTCGCTTTCCCTCTTGCGCTCTCTGCTGCTGCTGCCCCCAATCCATTCCCCCTCCAGCATTGTCCTTTCTGCCTCCAAGCTGACCGCCCTCCTCCAACCTCTACTTAATGGCGGTTGTTGCGCGACCCTCTCACAACTAGCACAAGAGACCCTGGCCCTCCAACCTGCCTCCGATATGACTCCAGCACCCTTTACGCTCTCAACCCCGGATGCAGTAACCACTGCCAGCTCTCAATGCTGAGCGACATCCAAGGCCCAATCTCCCGTTGACGCTGCTGCTGCACCTTCACCCACCTCCGGACCCCAGCAGCCGCCCCCAGCCTACCAGACATCATTGCTCACAAACCACTAAACTGCATCTTCCTCAATGTGCGCTCCCTAGACAGGCACACCATTGAAATCTGGGATCTACTCAATACCCACAGCCCAACGTCGCATTCCTCACAGAAACCTGGACCAACTCCAATTCTGCATCTGACATCGCCACGCCATTCTTGATGGATAGAAAATTTTGCGAAAAGACCACTCCAACAACTCAGAAGGGGGCATCGTCACGGTCCACAAAAGCTCCCTCTGCAGGACAACCACCGGCCGAAAAGACACTGCGACCCTCATGGAGCATCTTCACTTTTAGATCCAGACCAGCGTTAAAATGACTCTCCAGAGAACCTTTTTCTACAGGTCGCCTGGCCACCACACTCCTTTCTCAGACACCATAGCAGAGCTCATCGCACCTCACGCCCTCGCCTCCACGGACTACATTCTACTCGGAGACCTAAACTTCCACCTGGACAACCACGACAACACCAAAAACCCCGTCCTCCTAGAGATCCTGGCAAACAAAGGACTGGAGCAACTTGTGACCACCCCCTTGCACCCAGCAGGACTCAACCCTGTCTTTGCAGAAGGAAACTGCGCCTGCTGATGACTTGAAAAGAAATTAAGGAACAACAAAACTCCAGAAACAGGCACCGCCTACAGAGCTGCCACCACAGCACATCACCACCTCATCAAATCCACAAAAAGAGCTTCCTACAAGACAGAATCCTCATCAATGCCTACAGCTCCAAGGAACTCTTCACTAGCATCAAGGAATTTGCCAACGCCAGCAGCGAAACAACAGATGTCCCACCCTCCCAAGACCTCTTAACTGACTCAGCACCTTTTTTCACCTGAAGATTAAGACAATCTTCGACAACTTCGACAACCAAGACCTCCTTATCACCCCTGGTCCCACTCCCAGCAATGCCACCCAACAGACCCTTCTCACCTGGACCCCACTCACAAAAGAAGACACCTTAAAGACCATGAAGAGCATCCACTCTGGAGCACCCCAAGACTCCTGCCCACCCCACATCTTCCACACAGCCGCCACTGCAATTGCACACAAATTGCGCCAGACGATGGACTTCTCCCTCCAAACTGCCACATTCCCCGGTGACTGGAATCACGCCAAAGTAAACCCCTCCTTTAGAAACCCTCTGCAGACCCCTTCAACATCTACATGGCCCACTCACAACCATCGTCAGAAACCACAAGTTCAACATCGTCTCCTACGCTGACGACAATCAGCTCATCCTATCCCTCACCAAAAAACCCAACATCTTCAGGCACATCTTCCAAGAAGGGATGAAAGTTGTAATCACCTGGTTGGCTAGGGCTTTAGCGAGTATTTTGGCTTCTATATTTATAATGGAGATTGGGCGGTATGAAGAGTGTCACTCTGAGGGTCGGCCCAGCTTGAGGAAGACCACTATTTCTGCATTCCTCCAGTCCGAGGGTAGTCGTCACCCCCTTTAAAGCTGTTTGCAGTACCTAATTGGGGCAGGTATTATTAAAATAATTCACTAGGAAAGCCGTTAGGACCCGGCGCCTTGCAGGCAGATCTAGGTCTGCTAGGGCAGTCGATAATTCTTAAACCATGAGGGGGGCTTTGAGATCTGTTTTGGCCATATCATGGAGGTCCTTCGGGGGTAGGTCATCAATAAATGTATGCATGGATGCCTCAGGCAGCTTTTCCTGTGTTGTATAGAGCGCCATGTAATAATCAGTGAAGGTATTTCCAATTGCAGAGGGATACATATGGATACCACCCCTGGAGTCGCTAAGGCTTGGAATATGAACCAGATGTAATGCGTGTTCGCATAGCTGATGTAGAGATTTACTGGATTTATCGCCCCACTGATTTGACTGCAGATGCTAGCCACACCGCACGTGCTTCTTCTAGCAGTTCTCCTTGGTATGATTGTTGTGCTAGGACTAACTAGTGATGCATCCAGTCCCCCCTTTCCCCCTGTTGCTATAAGGTCAAGATATGAGCCTCCATTTGCAAGAATTTCTCACAAAGCTGGTGATGCCTCGCTGCACAGAACGGAATATCGACTCCGCGAAGTGTCGGTTTCATGGCCTCCCACAGACTCACTGCCAAGGTGACAGTCCCTGTATTTTGGGTAAAAAACCCTGCCAAGGTCTGATATACTTGTGTCAGGTACTGATATTCCTTTAAGCACCAGGGGGATAGGTGCAATCGGAAGGGGGTTGGCTGGGGCCCGCTCAGAGGCTGAGTGACACCGGGGAGTGGTCTGACAGGCCCCTCGGCAGTATCGCAGCATCAGAGAGTCTATGAACGTAGCTTGCGGGTACAAACAAACAGTCTAGGCAGGAAAACGACTTATGAACATGTGAATAGTAGATGAAGCCCTGCTCAGTTGGGTGAAGCACACGTCCACCCATACCATCCCATCTACTCTAGGCTTCACACACGACTCACATGAGCCCAGCCGCCCACTATTGGCACGTCATCGGTCCTTGCATGGATGTGGAACTTTGTACTAATAACCCCCTATAATCGCTATCCCCTCTGGAATGTCAAGCTAAATAGCCAATAGTCATTCTGCAAGGGCCTGAGTGAGGGGTGGGGAGACATAAATGCTACCCAGTACCATCTGCTCTCCATGAATGGAGACCACCACGATAAAGTATCTGCCTTGTGTGTCTACCCTTAAGCGTGTGAATTGGAAGGGAACTCAGCAGTGAATCTGTATCGCCAAGCGAACCTCTACTAAACCCCGAATGGAAGACATGGCCCTAGCCAAATCAGGACACACATGGGGTTTCTGTGCCCATGAGATGTGTTACTTGGAATAGCACAATATCTGTTCCAATATGCTTGACCTGCCAAATCACTGCCCCAAGCTTCACTTTCTCTAAGAAACCTCTAACATTACAGCTGATCATTTGGAGTTTAACATGTGGGACTCTAGCATTGACATTTGTTACCTGGGCGGGTGGCAAGTATCCAAGGGACAGAATCGGCGTGTGGTTGCTGCATGGGGAGCACCAAGGTCAATCATAAAAAACTCAGCACTGGCACCAACTGAACAATCCCAACCTCCCCCCAATACCTCTTAGCCATTGAATTATCTATCATGGAGGAGGTATTGGCCCAACCCCAGTGGGGCCGGAGACTATGACCCTACAAAATCCCCCAAAAATCCCTCCTAAACATAATGTCTCTCCTAGAGTTCGAACAGTGTCTCTCTATGCATTCAGCCCATCTAGGTTTCCGTCATACAGGTAAGTAGATTTAGCAAGGAAGTCTGCCTTTGTCAGGGTGGCCACAGCGTAGCTCACATAGCTTATAAGGGGATATGTGCAATAGAAGTGGCGGAGTGAGGCGTTAGCCGCCATGGCTTAACGCCTCACTCTGCCACTACTGAAAAGCAAGGCTGCACCATATTTACAATGATATGGTGCAGCCTTGCGTTTCCCTCTGCGATGGCGTTGCACTTAGCAGTGTAGCACCAATGCCGGCACCCTCGCACCATAGTGCAAAGGTGTCTGCATGCAGGGAAGGAATATTTATGAGCAGGAAGGTGTCCCTTCCTGCACATAAATAATCCTGAAATGCCATTCTGTCACTTTCATGTGTGCTGCTTAATGCAGCACACATGAAAGTCACAAAATGGCTTTTTTTTAAATATTGTAATGCCATT
The DNA here is from genome assembly GCF_964263255.1 of Lissotriton vulgaris. NCBI lineage: Eukaryota > Metazoa > Chordata > Amphibia > Caudata > Salamandridae > Lissotriton > Lissotriton vulgaris. The sequence continues at coordinate 485,970,266 of NC_141691.1, read as the reverse complement.
CATGTCATTTTGCTTTATCCATGTATACTGCATAAGGCAGCACACATGGAAGAAGCAACAATGAGGAGAAATAAAGCTTTTCTCCTTGCTTCGCTAACTTTAGACCAGGTTAAATCTGGTCTTAATTTTGGTGCTGCCTCCTATGTATACTGCCCTTGTGCATAAGGTATAACAATGAACTATGATTCCTGTGTGTCATTATGTATAGTACATGATAATGATTAAGCTTAATGGCAATATTCATTGGTCAAAGTTTGTCAAAGAGAGAATCAGGACTACACACCTTAAGGTTGAAAAACATTTATTGTGTATATAGACGTAATAACATTCATCACAAGAAGTGTGCAGTGTCCCAAATGAAATGCAATCCTACTATTTACAAGAGTGATAGTTTGTGACATTTTTTGGCTTTCAAATTCATACAAAAAATGACCATGACATGAGTATACAATTATCATTCAATGTCTACTACCACCTTAGTAGGGCTAGGGAACGGTTAGTTTTTTTAAACCTAAAAAATGTCACTCTTGTAACTAGTAGCTTTGCATTTCACTTGGGACACCGCACACTTCTTCTGATGAACTGAATGCAGCCACATCATGAACGAAACCTGCCTATTGCTAGGTTTATCCCAGCAGCGTTCTTCTCAAAACATGAGATCCACTTGTGGCAGCAATGCGGGTATCTCTCTAACGTTGTGCTCCCATTTCCCTAGGCAATCTTGCATGTAGGGGAAGTTCCACTTGGGATCTCTTGATCAGTACCGGATACAGTCTTCTGCAATAGCCATACCCTCTGTTTCAAAGGTTCCTCCTTTGACCAGGGCCTGTCATACTAGCAAGCTAGCAGTTGGAAAAATGGTTGTGCGGAGTTCTTGCCTTCCTCTCTGGTCACTATCTCCCTTGGGGTTACGTTGTCTAGAACGCACATTCGGGGTGAGCAGCGGACGTTTTCATCGCTGCTTTCCTTGTGCACACGTTCAATGTTGCTGCTCCTACTTCTTAATTGAGTCAATGCCAGCCTACCTTGATCCCCTATCATTTGGTTGGCCCTTCTCCTATGCTGACGGTCTGGTGAGCCTCGGCCCCAGGCAGAAGCCTTCCTTCTGCCTCAGACTCCTCTCCGAGCAATGATTTATACCAAACCCCATCCTCTTCAGGTGAAGGGCATGCTCCTCTGTTCTCTCACTGAGTTCCCAATGTGAGAGCTTGCTCTCTCTTTCCATCCTTAATTCATGCCTCTCCTCTAACTCCCACCTTGGTTATATCCTTCATTCTGAGATAGGCACTGTTTTTCTGGGTGGGAATTTGGCCTGAAACTTCTGTTGTCCCCTTGGCTGCTTGAGCATACACTCCGGCTCCCCCATTATCATCTGATCCTGGAAGACTGGGATCCCTTTCTTACCCTGCACTGGTTGTATCACTGTCTAGTACTGCAGGGAATCTCACGGTCACCCGAGTTTGTTCACCCGGTTGAGTGGGAGTGCATGTTCTCCATGTCACTGGGGTTCGATGGACGGGGTTTGACATTCAGGGAACTCTAGCAATGGGCTGAGGTGATGCTGGGATTGCCAGGGACCTGTTGGCCTCCCTCGACTAGATCTGGTAGTTTGTGGTTTGGTGGACAGACGACATCCGCTACCTCCTCGACAGAGGAGAGACTGTGGCCCTCATACTCCTGGACCTCTCCACAGGCTTCAACACAGTCTCACACCTCACCCTAGCCCGCAGACTCCACAGCGCAGGAATCCAGAACAAGGCCCTCGACTGGATCTGCTCATTACTCTCCAGCAGAACTCAGAAGGTCAGACTCCCTCCACTCCTTTTGGAACCCTCGGCTACCACCCGCGAAGTCCTGCAAGGATCCTCTATCAGCCTCACCCTGTTCAACATCTACATGGCCATGCTTGCATCCATCGCCAGATCATACGGACTCAACATTGCATCATATGCCGATGACACCCAACTCATCCTTTCCCTATCCAACGAACCCAACTAAAGTTTCAAGAAGGAATGAAAGCAGTCGCCAGGTGGATGAAGAACAGCTGCCTACAACTCAACACTAACCCTGGGCGAAGCACTACGCTACGCTCGCGTAGTTTGCGAAGTTTGCGCAACTTTGCACTACACGAGCTGCACGTAGCACAGTGCGAACGCATGTAGTGCAGCGTAGCGTAGTGCAGCGGAAAGTTTTTGCTTGTTCGCGGTCCTCAACGTCATGTTCGCGACCGCGAGTAAGCAAAATGACATCCCAGCGAGATTCCCAGCGCAGCGAGGTCAGGTTTCTCATTGCGAGTGGTTGCGCATGCTTGCGACCGCTCGCCACGAGAAACTACCAGTTCGCATTGAGAAAGCTGCAGCTCGAGTAAAAATCTACTCGAGCAGCAGAAAACTACAGCTCGCACTGATAGATACCATTTTCAATGATTGCACAGTGCCAGATGCTTGTCCACACTGTGCAATCATTAAAAACGCATCTTGCACAGTGTGAACATGCTACTACGCAGCTCGCGTAGTGCTACGTGAAGTTCGTGTAGTGCGAAGTGCACTTCGCGTAGCTTCCCGTAGCGCTACTTCGTGAACTATGCCCACCCTTACTCAACACAGATAAAACAAAAGTTCTCAGCAAGGGCCCACACCCCCAAGCCCGGACCGACAGCTGGTGGCCCTGCGCACTCTGGAGCCTTCCCCTGCTCCACGTATCACACATGCAACCTCGGAATCATCCTGGACTCCAAACACAAAATGGACCACCAGATCAACGCTGTTATCTCTTCCTGCTACCACTCCCTCCACCTCCTCCAAAAGACATTCAACTGGACTCCCCGAAAACACATAAAGACTGTCACCCATTCCCTCATCAGCAGAAGATTGGACTACGGCAACGCTCTCTACGCCGGGACCAACAAGAACCTCACCCACAAACTACAGAACATCCAGAGCACCACTGCCAGACTAGTCCTCAACCTACTGCACCACTGCCACATCAGCCAACACCTACGGGCACTACACTGGCTACCTGTCAAGAAGAGAATTACCTTCAAACTCCTCACTCATGCACACAAAGCCTTCCCCTACACCAGACCATTCTACATAAGCCACCACCTCTCGTTCAATGCACCTCAGAAATCCCTCTGCTCTGCCCAGCTCTCTCTTTAGACAGTACCCCGGATCAAGAAGATCAGAATAGGAGGAAGCTCCTTCTCCTACCTCGCGGCCAAAACATGGACCACTCTCCCTCTCCACCTCCGACAGACACCTTCACTCGCCAAGTTCCTGTAGGGCCCAAAGACCTGGCTATTCCACAAAGCACCGTAACTTCTCGGAGCTGCACTCCGCCTCCCCAGTGCCTTGAGACACAATCGGATGTGTATTTGCGCTTTACAAATGCTTGTTTAATTGATTGATCCTGATTTTGGTGGATCATACCACCAGATATCCCAAAGCCATACCTCCGAGGTCTGTTACTGCACCTTCAGTGGCTAAGGCCCTAAGTGGAATTTTTTTACCTGAGTGTGGTTCGGCAAAGATGTGATATTTGACAGGGCCACCAACTTCATATTTGCATACCTCAATGGAGGATGAGTATAGGATGAGTATAGGGTAACCCACAAGTTCCCTACACCTTATCACTCTCAGGCAAATGTGCTTGTTGAGAGATTTAACAAGACCTTCAGAAGCGTGATTATTGGCGTTCCGGAACCATGAGGTTGAAGAGAGAATTCCCCCTACCATACCTAATAGCCCTGGCCCCATGATATATCTCCGTAAAGAATTTATTGTCCAGAAATTGTCATTTTTGATTTGTGCTTTACATCACTAGTAATGTAGCTTGGGTAGACATATGCTAGTCCTGCTGAATTTTCGGGATGACATTTAAAAAAATGACAGATTTGTTGAATTGATGATGTAATATTTCAGGAACCATCAGCACTATATACTTAATTTTTGTGTCAAAAGGTAGGTTTTGGGGGTCAAGTAGCCTTATAGTGATGTCTTTTAGCCATAATATTGGCAATTTATTTTAACCCCTTAAGTGCTGCCTCGGTGCATTGGCCGACGGCAGCACTACCTCCCCAGTGCTGCGCACGACCATTGAACGTCCATTCAGCACTAGTTCTAATGGACAGCGCAGCACTGGGGAGGAATGTTTAATAGCAGCTATGGGGTTAATATTGTTTTGCTTCAGATTTTCCATTGAATCAAATTTGTAAATATGAGTTCAGAAAAATTCTGAGAAGAATGTTAAGCTGGTGAGCACTCGAAAGAAAAAATCACATGCTAAACCTCCTCCCGGCGAGATTTCTCAACGCGGACAATTGCAACTGCTTGCGTTGAGAAACTTGCCAGTTTCGTTGAAGAAGCTGCAGCTCAAGTAGAATGTCTACTCGAGCAGCAGAAAGCAGCAGCGGCCAATGATGTGACTCATAGAACCATTCGCTCTGATTTTATAGCTTGGGACAAACTCCCAGCACTAGAAATTCAGTGCGAGCATGCAATTTAACAGACTTCTTCACTGGCGTAACTCCGCGGAGCACAGCAGAGTTTTTCTGGAGCATGGAGTAAAACTCTGCAAACTCCACCCAGGCCTACTTTTGGTTCTCCGTCACGACATACCTCTGGCACAATATCTGGGGAAGGATAGGACCTTTGCCAAGTTTGTGAACCTCTTTTATTTGTCCTGGATGAAGACAGCTCAGGTCCATTTTGCAGGCCCTATCCCATCTGACAGTGGGAAAATGGGGAAAAGCCTCAAGGCTCCTCTGCTTTCCCTACCTGTCATTGGTACCCCTTTTGAAAGGGTAGGCAACTACATTGTTGGGATCCTGGTTTTCAAAATTGCCTTGGGCAACACTTTTATCCTGATTTTGGTGGAGCATACCACCTGATATCCCAAAGCCGTACCTCTGAGAACAGTGATGCACCTGTTTCTAAGGCCCTAAGTTGGATTTTTTTTACCTGATTGGGGTTCCCCGAAGATGTGATGTTTGACAGGGGCACCAACTTCATGTTTGCGTACATCCGGTCATTGTAGGATGAGTGTAGGGTAACCCACAAGTTCTCCACACCTTATCACCCTCAGACAAATGAGCTTGTTGAGAGATTTTATAAGACTTTTATAAGCATGATTATGGGTCTACCTGAGCCATAAGGTTGAAGAGGGATGTCCTCATACCATACCTTCTGTTTGCCTAATAGTCCTGGCCCCTTGAAAAATTGTTGTAATGTAACTTGGGTAGACATTTGCTAGTCCTGCCAAATTTTTTTGGATGACATTTTTAAAAATGGCAGATGTGTTGCATTGATGATGTAATATTTCAGGATCCATCAGACCTATATACTTGATTTTTGTGTGGAAACGTAGGTTTTGGGGGACAAACAGCCTTATAGAGACAGAAAATAACTCCTCAGAGCAACCCGTCCTCCATTTTCCAAAATGGTGGCTCTATAATGATGGGGTTTAGTCTTCATATTGCCAATTTATATTATTATAGTTTTTGTTTCAGGTTTTCTGTTGATTCAGATTTGTAAACATGAGTGAAGCGGGTGGTAGAAGAGGATCTTAACCTCCTAACAGAGAATTGCTGACTACAAAATCTAAACACTCCTTCAACAAAGAAAAATGTGTCATATGTCAAACTAATTCGAAAGAAAAGCTAACATCAACTGCGGCTGGACAGAAGAGAGTTTGAGATGCTGCAGAAATACGGCAAGATGACGTTCACAAAAGATTGAAACCGATGGGTGAAGAGGCTCAAATACTTTTTCATTGAAACAACAAGTTCTACAAGTCGTACACAATAGAAAAAGCCTGGAAAAAATGTGTAAAAAAATAGCAGAGACTAGTGAATCACAAAAAGAAACCAAGTCTTCTGATAAAGCGATGACAATCAAATTAAATTCCTATCCACTTAGAAGATGGATGGCTACACCTCATCCACCTCCAACAACTGATCAGAAAGCAGAGGATCTTCAATGTGTTGTCTGTGGTTTAGCCAGAAAAAGGGCCAAATAGATTGACAAAAGTACAAGGTACAGAGTATGTGAATTTCAAAGGGCAAACATGTTTTTATCTGCAGCTAGTTTTTTCCAAGATCACGTTTTCAGTTGAGTAGCTGATCTAAACAGTGAGGTGGATGTATTTGCAATGGATTTGTATGCCTATCCGAACTGCATGCGTGCATACATTAAAAAATATTAATGCAAAATGAGCTCCCAGCAGCAACATAAACGCCAGCCTTCAGTTAAGTCTGCACTCTTTGAAAAAGGAAATTAAGTTTTAAAGCCACTCTTTCGTGCTAGCTACAGGTCAACACTCAATGAGATCAGAGATGTAATGGTCTACATTGATTAAACTGTATTGATCCATAATAATGAAATTAAGATTTTTCTGGTGAGAATGTACAATGACAGAATTCTTTTTGTCAGTCTAACAAAACGAATGAGTAACTTATGGTGTTCTCAGCTGATTTGATACCTGAGGTTCTTGCTGCCAAAATAGGATCACAGAATGCAGTAAAATCAGCAGGAACCATTTTAGGAAACATACTGAAAAATTTAGATTTTAGACTTAATGACAAATTTGGGATGCCCAAGAGCTCCGCAAACCATGGGAGTCAACAAGAAAGGCCTGATGTTGTCTTAACGTTTTTTATATCATTGTTTAATATCAGCAAAGCAAAACTGTTACAAACAAACATTCTTGAGTTCGGAACAGAAGCTGACAACAGTGATAATGACATTGAAGCTACAAGCAAAGAAGTGGAAGAAAATTCCATGAACCAATAGGCTAATGCTGTGCAAATGTGCTGTCTTTTCCAAATCATGTTTTAGAATTACATCACGGAAAATAGAAAACTCTGCTGCACATGATGACTGCCATGCAATCTATGACAGTGCAAAAGTAGATAGCTGATCACTTTAAAGAATAGGATTGGTGTAACAACAAGTTTCCTCAAATGTTCAACATTCTGCAAATGTACCACAAGCAATTGTAGAAACAAACACGTAAAGTGAACTATAAAAATGTGTCTAAAACAGGAGTGGTAAACATAATTTACTTTCATATTCAGATCATAAAGATTGTTTGGTGTATACATAAAAGGATTAAAAACCATTAATATTTATTTTCATATATGTCTTTTCTTCCTCTATTATATTTGCTGTTTTGGGATAGGTGATAGGGATGCTCTAAGGAATTTTTTTCTGTCTCTATAGGACTACTTGACTCCCAAAACCTATACTTTGACACCAAGCTGAAGTAGAAAGGCTGCATGGTTCCTTAAATAGTATATCATCACTGCAACACATCTGCCATTCTTAAAAATGTTCAGAAAAATTCATCCTGGATCAGCAATATCTACCCAAGCTAAATTGCTTCTCTAATGAGCCAAAAACACAAATCAAAAATGAAAATCTCTGGCCAACAATTTTTTTTCTGAGGTATATCTTCTGAGGCCGAGATTATAAAGGGAGGTATTAACAGAAAGGAGTAGGGTTTAGCCCATTTGAGCTTCTCTTTGGCAACTCTTTTAGTGGACCTCTTAGTCTGGCGAAGTACAAATAGGAGCAAGCTCCCAGAAAGTCCCCCACCAAGATGTAGTAAGCTACCTGCAAGCTCTTAGGAACCAGAAGCAAACGTTCTAGAAGAAGGCTTCTAAGAGCCTAGAGACAGCCATGAAGTACTGAAACTCGAGTACAACCAGAAGGCCATTCTGGTAGAGTTTCAGCCAGGACAGAAAATGTGGGTAATGGAGCCAGAGAAAATCCCAGGGTCCTCCAAGACCATTGATCAGGCCCTTATGAGGTTAACAAGAGAAGAGGGGAGTGAGGAAATATAAATTCTATGGTCAAGAAATGTTCCCTAACGTGTACCCCACCGTCTCCATGTACTAGCTTGAAGTGCATGTAACTTCCCTTCTGTGCCAGCTATGAAGACGCAAATACATTTGCGTCCAACGTTAACATGTCCTCTTTCAGATCCGCCATGAACGGGTTGAATATTCCGTTTCTAAGTATGCCTTGCCAACGTCTTTTTGTGATATACTTTACACGTTTTCCAGCCCAGGCGAAGTAGGCCCTGAATCCTGCCATCAAGCCTTTTCCTGCCTTCTGACTCTGAATGCCTCAGCCTGGTCTGCCTCTGTACCCGTGACCTCTGCCTTACTCCCTGCGCGGCTCACGGCGCTTGGCTCAGCCTGTTGCCTGCCAAGACTGTATTCAACCTTCGAATTATCTGCTCCGCTCCTCGAAAATACATTCCTGTCTCGTAGTTCAAGTAAACATCCTCCCAGCTGCAGAGCAAAGGGCCCGGCCTTACTGTCTCCGTGCAAGTAATTCATAGCTCCTGTTGCCATGGTAGGCCCATGCCCCCTCGCATCCCATGCAGACACGTAGGCGCTTATACACGCACTCACAACCAGTATAGAATAGCCTCCGTCCGAGAGACCTTTTCCTTCCAGATAATACAGTTCCTTAAAACATGAGATATTAGATACGATTTGGGATTAGGTTGATCTGACATCCCAGACTTATGTCTCCACTTGTAGGGCTAAATGTCAAGTCCCCTTCACCCTCCAGTTACACGTCAATCACACGTCATGCTGCTGCGCGCGCATCTCTACCATGTATTTCTGCTGACACTGTCGGATTCTCTTATGGATCCACCTACTTGTGATATCATGTTAAATGACGTTTCTAGTACACGCCTTCATGCACGCCTATTGTAACGCCTTTTCTGTTACGTATGAGCATTCTTATCTCTCTTCTCAGCTGTTACGCCTTCTGCATATGCCTTTACTGTAATGCATTGACTATATATATGAATAATTGTCAATAAAGTATTGTCTGTCAGTCCCTTCCCGAACCTATGTGGTGACGGAATGGTATGCCACCTTGGCTCGAGCCAAATACCCAATTCCTTTTTAAGGAATAAAACCCTTTTTGAGAAACCTCAAATATCACGGATTTTGCCTCTTATTTTTCTGAGTTATTCTTATTGAACTTTACCGCATAAATTAAGCATGGGTAATTAGAATTTACCACATAATTGGCGCCCGAATAGGGACCCCTCCCCCATCTCACGCGCCGGAGGTGCGTTGCAGGCCTGGCCCCCTGCCACAGCCGGACGGACAACTACGCGTACCCGCAGGATTTCCTGTATCTCCCTTAGGCCAACGGAGGTGACTGAGGCTGCGATCAACACCCAGACGAGGCGGTGAGGAGTGCGGAGGATCCTGACCAGAGCCTAGCTGAGAGAGCAAGATCCGAGGTATACGGAGGCCCACCAGGTTCCGAAGTTCCGAAGTATCTGCGTCATGAGTCGAGTCCGAATCCAGTCCGGTCCAGTCCAGTCCAGAGTTTCCGAGGCCTTCTGTTTCCGTGCTTCCCGGTGAGTACCGTTGCTGGGGACGCATCTAGACGTGCGCATTAGTTTGTGCCGGTCAAGACGGGTTTGGGTACACAGACCTGGTCTGCACTGTTTAGCAGTGTATCTGTACTGTTTTAGCAGTATATCCTGTCTGCACTGTTTACGGTGTATCTGTACTGTTTAGCAGTACATCTAGTATCACGCAGTTAGTAAGTTTTATTCTAATTATTGTTGTTCGTTTTAAAATGTTTTAATGTGTTATCTAAATGTCGTGGTATGAGTGATTGTTCGATCTTCATTATTGTGATTATTGTGTTCATTGTGTTCATATCTGAGTAAGAACCAAGTAGCCAGATTTTAAGATGCCGTTATTCTCCAAATTAAGACAAATAAAAACTAGAAAAGGGATACTAGAAGAAGCTGTTCCCATTCCACCTAGGGACACTCCAGGGTACTTTATGTACCACAAGCACGGCCTAGATGCCGTTTTATATCTCGATTTATGGGTGGACTACACCAAGGATCTAGCAGAGAATCAGAGATGGCCCGCTGCTGGGACATGGGATGCAGATTGCATCCTGAGAGTAGAAGAAGCATTATGGAAAAAGAAAGCCAGACAGTCACAGAAAGATGCCATTGAACTATGGCGTAAAGAATCGCATAGGCGTACAGAAAAAGCACACAGAAAAGAAGAGAAAAGTAGAGAGGAGTCTGAAAAGGCCCGAGAAAACGTATTAGTTGAGGAAGGTATCCGAGTAAAAATAGAACAAGTAGATAGACAACGAAACACCCTTATGAATGGTATGTATCCTCTTTTGGCTGAGGGTTTGCCTAAGGCCACCCCGGAAGTACCGAAAGATCTACCACCCCCATTGCTCCCGACTAAAATGCATCAGAAAACAGCAAAGGACATTTTCCTTTCTTCCTATCTAGACGATGTAGCCCCCGAATATGTTAATACCGCACCGCCACGCACACCTCCTCCTGGCGGCGCTCGACCCCAAGATGGTCAGCCCCCACCTCCGCGACAAGCTACTCCTCCTCCCGTTCCTCCTGGTCTTCCAGCCGTTCTTCCACCTCTTCCTGGACCTATTCCCCCTGCTTTACACCCAACGAATCCCTTCGGATCCGGCGCCTCAGGAGGCGCGTCCGGAGGGGCGACAGGTTTCCAAACCCCGCCACCCACACATCGGTGGACTTATAGAGACCTAGCACAACAACGTACACCTCGAACAGCCGATTTTTCAATATATGGAGATCGTCTTGCAGACTGTAGATATGATCCAGTACCTGGTAAAAAGAATGACGAAAGAATGTTGCTCGCATCAGTATGATTGCGACGAGTCACAAACTTTTTATTAACACTACCTGGAATGGTAGATCATCTAGATAAAATATATCATTTTGTCCAAACAGGGGCAGGGCCTGAAAGTATTAAGGAGGCATTGGCCTACCAGAAAGTGGATACTCAAGCCAAGATATTACGGTTTCTTATAAACTGTCTAATAAGAGAAGTGGATAGGCCGGGTATGAACCCGGATGACGTAAAAGCACTCCATAGGTGGGGTCAGAATATAGCAGATGGGAATCATGATAAACAGGCCTGTATAGATAATATGTACAGAAGAATCAGAAATGCAATAACAAAGATGCATGAAAAAAGACAGCCACCACCAGAAATAGATTCAGACAAACTTGAATCCTCAGAGGAGGAGAACGAACAAGAAGAGACAGCAGAACAAACACAGTTACCAGTTAGAGAAATGATAGCTTATGTAGGTAAAGGAAGACCCTATAATAATTCAATGCGTCCAGTACGTCCAGAAAGTAAAAGAATTTTTCAGGAAGCTATGTGTAACCCGAGAACTCCTGAACACTTATTCCAAGCCACTGACAACAGGCTTCGAGAACGAATGGGGTACCATGTACTCGATTCTATGGACGAACAAGAATTAGCCAGGTCAGCAGTACAATGGGCTGACGATTCTGAGAAATATAGTGATGATGCGTTAGCACACACGTTTTTGAACATGACACCGAGTGAACAGCGTTTAGCTGGTACATACATGATACAACACCTACTCCTATTGTATAGAAGCCAACATTCCGATCCAGGTCCCCTGCCTGATATATTAGCAGAACTGCTCATGAATAAATGGAGAGGTCTAGGTACCGATCTAATTAAAGTGATTCTAGAACATCGACACAGAAATAGTGCCTTCTTGTGTCCACAGACCGATTCAGCACATGCCATGGAAAGAAAAATGTATTACATAGACAGACAGAATCCGTTGCGAGAAGTGCACCCAGTTCAGAATGCAGACAATACGCTTAGACGCGTGTTTGTGTACACGCCCATAACTAAAATAGAATTATTGGAAATGAAAAAATTAGTACCTAGCCATGACAAAGATCCCGCAGGTTTTCACCGTGAAATAAAAGACATGTTACTAATGGGCGATTACACCTATCCAGACCTTATGAAAATATTGAAAGTATTACTGCCTCCTGGTATTTACGAGAAACTCAAAGAAAAAGAATGGGAGGTGGGAGATGCAAAGATTGATTGGGCTGCATTAGAAAACGAAGAAAATACTCGAGTTGCAGGCCCAGGGCTTGGAGACAAAGTTAAGGCGTTACCAGGATTGTTAGTACAAGTATTGCCACGTTTATTAAGTACGAAAAAGGAAGATTGGGGTGCAATCTCAGCCTGCAAACAGAAACCCGATGAAGACACTAGTGATTTCTATACCCGATTTGAGAAATGTTTTGGTATTAATAGCGGCCTGAAAGCGAGTAGCGAGTCATATCCACATCTTTTTGTAACGAAATTAGTCGAGAATTCCCTGCCCCAGGTTAAGAACAGGGTACTGAAAGTCGAAAGCACTTGGCAAGCTAATACTCCTTCACAAAAGTTACAAATGTTACAGTACCATCAGAATGGAAAGGGGCGACCACTCGGTCCCCCCGAACGTATGGCAAAGTGCCTCGATCCCCCCGGGAAGCCATTTTGGGCGGGAGGCGCGTCTCGGCTGGTATGCCCGAAGCGGCGTAGCCGGGGCGCGCTTTTTCCCGCCCTAGAGTGGGCTGGCCTAGACACTGACGCGGCCGGCCACGCCCTCGGGGCAGGCAGGGGCGGGTTTACGCCCGCCCTGAAGATGGATAAAAAGGGACGCAAGACCAGAAGACATCCTCTTGTTCCTGTGCTCTGAAGCTGCACCTCCTCGCTGCATGTGAGCTCGAGACGGAACGAAGAGCCAATTTTGAGCGTTTTAATCGTTCTTGTTTGTTTTGCAGTTACTTTGTTGGAGAATGCCGAAGAAGGTGGGAAAGCGCATGACTACCGACCAGATGCTGCGTGTTCTCATGAAGGAGATGTCCGAGCTAAAGAAGCGGGTGGACAAGAATGAGGAAAGGGGTCCAAAACGTCCTTTGGCGGGAGCAGCCCCGGGAGGGAAAAACAAGAGGCCCAGGAGGGGGGCAGCGGGTGAAGACATCCCGGGTCCCAGTGCCCCGCTCGAGGCTCCAACTCCCGTGCCGGAGGAGGGGAATCCAATTCCCGTTGTGGTCACCCCCGTGTCCGAGGATGATATGCCGCCCGAGCTGGCAGCACAATTGGCAGCGTGGTTGGGTAAAGGTAACGAGGGCGCCACGGCTGTCGATGCGCAGGCGCTGATAAAGCAATTGCGTGAGAAACGGGAAGCAGCCAAGGTGCCCGTGCCGGCTGCAGTAGGGGACAAGACACCAGGGACGATTGCGACCACAGAGGCAGCGTCAGGTGCAGGTAAGCGGCCATTGCCGATCGCGAGGGATGAGTCAACACCCTCTCGGAGAGAAAAGTTGGGGCAACATGTTCCTTTGGCAATTAAGGAAAAGATTTGGGCGGGGGAGTATGTGAACATTTTTTCATTGCTTGTTGATCATTATGAGGTAGAGCATGTAAAGAGTCAGAAGGATCTCATGCATCCGAGTGTTTGGCGCGCAAAAATGGCCGCCTTTAAAGTGAATGAGAATATCGGCAATTGGGGCAATGCTTGGGGAATCTTTACATCAATCTTGGGGGAACGTAGACCTGAGTTGCTTTCCGAGTTCCCAATCTATCAATCACGAATCATGGGGTACTCGACATCGCACCAGGGTAATCATTGGTTCTGTTACGATATTCTGTTCAGAAAGGATAAGGAGCATAATAAAAGTTTAACCTGGGATTGTTATGATGCCTTGACTTGGGATAAAATGAAGGAGTCAGGAATGTTGAAAATGCCGTTGGTGGGAAGTAATGTTGGCGAATCCTCCCGGCAATATGCGGGGACGCCCTTTCGATCAGGTACGGGTGCCGACGATCACTCGAAACCTACCGGCAATACCGGAAAAAGGGGTTTCTGCTTTAATTACAACAGAGGTAAATGTACTAGACCCCAGGGATCGTGTAAATTCAAACATGAATGTAGTGGTTGTGGGTCGTCCCATCCTGAGTCCTCGTGCAGAGCCAGAACGGGTGATAACGGGGGGAGAGGAGGTGCCAAACAGGTCTAATATAGTCCGAGGGGCGCCTTTACCCACTCCGATTGATACCCTGGCGATGATTCCTTGGCTCAGTGACTACCCGGATCGTACTTCTGCTGGGGTGCTGCGGAACGGTTTTTCGTATGGTTTCCGCATCCCGGTAGGGGACTTTCAGGGTGTGGATAAGTGTAAAAATCAACTTTCCGTCCTGCAGCATACGACCGTAGTACAGGATAAGATCCGGAAAGAGGTGACTCGAGGTCGGGTCGCCGGCCCGTTTAGTGTACCCCCGGTCCAGAATTTTGTTTGTTCTCCCTTAGGGGTAGTCCCCAAGAAAGACCCCGGTGAGTTCCGACTGATTCATAATTTATCAGCTCCACGAGGTCTTTCCGTAAATGAAGCAATCGATCCAGAAGTGTGTTCGGTGCGGTACGCATCCTTCGATGAGGCCGTAGCCATTTTGAATCGCCTGGGGCCCGGGGCGCTGATGGCGAAGTCAGATATCGAGTCAGCGTTCCGATTGCTCCCGGTACACCCAGACGACCAGCGTCTCCTAGGATTCATGTTTCAGGGTTGTTATTACATGGATAGGTGTATGCCAATGGGGTGCTCTATATCCTGTGCTTATTTCGAGAAATTCAGTAGTTTTCTACAATGGGTCTTCACAAAGAAAACAGGTTTCCAAGATGTAATGCACTACCTTGATGATTTTCTGTTTCTTGGGGCAGCCGGGGGTCTTGAATGTGGCCGGGCCTTGGCCGAATTTTGTGTGTTAATGAAACAGTTTGGTGTGCCATTGGCGCCAGGTAAAACAGTGGGTCCTACGACTTGCCTCGAGTTTCTGGGGATCGAGTTGGACTCCATTGAGGGGTGTTTCCGTTTGCCAGCTGAGAAAGTGTTGAAGTTCAGGGCTGCGCTGCAAATGTGTATAAATGCATCAAAAGTTACGCTGCAACAATTACAGCAGGTGGTGGGACAGTTGAATTTTGCCTTGAGGGTAATACCAATGGCCCGCCCCTTTTCCCGTTCAATTGCCCAAGCGATGGTGGGCCTTAAAGAGGGCCATCATCGCACGAGACTATCGGCCGAGATCCGCCAGGACATGCGTATTTGGTTAGCATTTTTGGCGGATTTCAATGGTAGAATCGTCTGGAATGAACCAGCCGTGTCTTCTGAAGAGCTGGGGCTATGGACAGATTCGGCAGGAAGCATAGGTTTTGGCGCCATTTTCGGCACGAAATGGTCGGCACAAAGATGGCCGACATGGTGGCATGAGAATGGTCTGACGAGTAATATTGCTTTCCTGGAACTGTTTCCCATCTTGGTGGCCTTGAGAACATATCCCGATGGGTTCAAAGATCACTCTGTCATATTTTGGTCTGACAATATGACCGTGGTCAAGTGCATCAATAGTCAGGCAGCACGTTGTAAACTGATTTTAAGACTGCTTAAGGAAATTGTTTTACTGTGTATGCAATTGAACGTGCTATTCAGAGCAAAGCATGTTCCAGGGGTGATGAATCAGGCGGCTGACGCACTGTCTCGTTTTCAAATGCAGGCTTTTTCGGGTTTCCTCCCCTCAGCGGACCCAGAGCCGGCACCCTTTCCCGAAGCTCTCTGGTCTCTCGGTGCCCCGAACTTCGTCACCTCGTGGGAGAGAGTCTAGCACCAAGGACGAGGAAGGCATACGAAGGGGCGTTTCGGGCCTATTTAGCCTTTTTGGGGAGTGATAGAGAGCGACTTTGGGGTCACGAGGAATGGGTAGTGAATTTCCTGATGTCCTTACGTAGGGCTGGGAAATCGGTGGCTACGGCCCAGAGGCATCGTGCTGCCATTTCCTTTGTTGCCAGAGCACACGCTATCCAGGACCCAACAGCGTCTTTCGTTGTACAGAAAGCGCTGCGTGGGTGGCAACGCCTTGAGGGTCGCAGAGTAGATGAAAGGCGCCCGATAGGTTTGGATAGATTGTCCCAGTTGTTGGCCACACTCCCGGCCACATGTTCATCTCAGTTTGAGGCGGTGCTGTTCCGAGCCGCTTTTACGCTAGCATTTCACGGAGCAATGCGGGTAAGCGAACTGGTTGCAAGGAACAAACTGGATGTGGCAGGGGGTTTGTGCCAAGAACACGTTCAGATCAGGGGAGAAACAATGACTGTCTCCTTTGTAAAGTCCAAGACTGACCAAGATGGGATGGGTGACTGCGTCATCATACGCAGGATTCCTGGGTCCTCCATATGTCCGGTAAAGTGTTTAGAGGATTACCTAGCACGAAGGGTGGCATCATGGGGGGGGACTTTGTTAAGACACGCTGACGCCACCCCACTGACGAAATTTCAGTTTCAGCGGGTGCTTGCGATGTCAATTGCCGCTGCGGGCTTGAACCCGGGCGAATTTGGGACCCATTCCTTTCGGATAGGGGCTGCTACGGAAGCTACAGCCAGGGGTCTTAATGTTGAGCAAGTGAAACGAGTGGGGCGTTGGTCCTCCAATTGTTATAAAAGATACGTGCGGTTGCACATGTTGTGAAGCTGTAATAATGTACTCACGCTTCTTGTTTTTGTTTGGTTTTCAGTTACGCAAGCCTACGAGGCGGGGCGGACTATGCAGTCGACCCTACACCGGGCCAGCGGTCAGACATCACCGGCTGTGAAAAAGGAGGTGTGGGTCGTGGGCCACTCATACGTGAGGCGTGCCGCAGACGTATTCAAAGCAGGTGACATGATTCACGTAGCTGGGGAATACGGGTACAGGATGTCCTTCTACGGAAGGGGCGGTCTCTGTATTGACCAGTTTCAAACATTTTTCGAGGGTTTGTTAGGGCGGACAAGGTCACCGCCGTCTATAGTTATAGTGCATGTTGGGGGCAATGATTTGGTCACCATCGGTAGACGACTACTCCTGGAGGCAATGCTTTCCACTGAAAGTTGGTTGGCGAGGAGAGTTCCGGGGTGCACGATTGCATGGTCCCATTTGATTCCACGAAAGGTGTGGCGGGGGGCTATCTCTATTCCTGCTTTGAACCATTCTGTTAGAAAGCTTAACAATAAAGTGAGTAGGTTGTTCCGTTCCAGGACATTGCATTCTATTTCTCATAGCTGTATTAATGATGGCAGTATGTATTTGGGGGATGGTGTGCATTTGTCTTGGGTGGGGAATGAGTTACTCTTAGGAGACTTCTTAGCATGGTTAAAATCGTTGAAACATGACCTTTAGGTAGGAGTTTTGTGGGGGGTCCGGATAGCCGGTCAACTATCCGGCCTGTGGCGGTAAGGTCATGATCGGTGAGCACTAATTGGAAGATCCCTATGAGTGGGCGTCACCCAACACGGATGGGAGCGCTCGGGGGAGGTGGCCTTTGGCCTCTCAACGGGGAGGCGGTCCCTTCTAAGGATGGGTCGCCGAAAGAAGAGGAAAGGCGGTCAAGGCCCCTTCCTGTGTAGGAGGGGTTACAGCCCCCTCCTGGGGAATTTCCCGGGGCCAGTGACATCTGCGACGGCAGATGCGGTAAGTTGTGTGGGGTTGGGGGGAGGTCTACGATACCTTCTAGATACCTCACACGAGTCTTCGAACGACCTTTAACTGGCGTCGAGTTGATAAGTGCCCCCGTCAAGTCAAGGGAAATTGGTAGTAGTTGCACTTGAGTACGCCTCAGTGCTGTCGCCCCTCCCAAGTGGGGGGGGTATGTCTGGTTAGGGATCTTGACACCGGTTACGACCTTGCCGTTGGCCCTTAAACGTTAGGATGTACAATTTCAATATTTCAAGTAAATGTTTTGTAGGATGTTAGTTCGGCTAGGAGAACCTCTGTATTAGAGAATCTGTTAAGGTTAGCCAAACATCGCAATGTGGTATGAAATTGTACATTAATGTTTAAATGTTTTAATTTTTTGTTTTAATAAATACGGCCGGGAGGGTCACTCCCTCCCACTTCCAAAAAACTTCAAGAACTGTTTCCGGTTTCCCTCCTTTGGGGATTGTGTTGAGAGGGGGTGGCGGGTATCTCAGCCATATGGAAAGGGGCGACCACTCGGTCCCCCCGAACGTATGGCAGAGTGCCTCGATCCCCCCGGGAAGCCATTTTGGGCGGGAGGCGCGTCTCGGCTGGTATGCCCGAAGCGGCGTAGCCGGGGCGCGCTTTTTGCTGCCCTAGAGTGGGCTGGCCTAGACACTGACGCGGCCGGCCACGCCCTCGGGGCAGGCAGGGGCGGGTTTACGCCCGCCCTGAAGATGGATAAAAAGGGACGCAAGACCAGAAGACATCCTCTTGTTCCTGTGCTCTGAAGCTGCACCTCCTCGCTGCACGTGAGCTCGAGACGGAACGAAGAGCCAATTTTGACCCACCCACCAGCCCCTGAGGACAGCCAGTTGTTTTAATAAAATTGATCAATTATTCTATTTCGTTTACAGGTTGTTTTAGTGTTATGTTGATGTTGAATGTGTAATAAAGATTGGTCTAATTTTACAAGTTTGTGATTAAAAGAACTTCGGATTTAAGGTCCATTTATAAACAGGCTTTTTCGGTCATAGTGGCCAATGTAGTTTCGTTTAGTTAGCATTTGTCGTATTTATTTTGGTCGGGCGGTAAGGTCATGATCGGTGAGCACTAATTGGAAGATCCCTATGAGTGGGCGTCACCCAACACGGATGGGAGCGCTCGGGGGAGGTGGCCTTTGGCCCCTCAACGGGGAGGCGGTCCCTTCTAAGGATGGGTCGCCGAAAGAAGAGGAAAGGCGGTCAAGGCCCCTTCCTGTGTAGGAGGGGTTACAGCCCCCTCCTGGGGAATTTCCCGGGGCCAGTGACATCTGCGACGGCAGATGCGGTAAGTTGTGTGGGGTTGGGGGGAGGTCTACGATACCTTCTAGATACCTCACACGAGTCTTCGAACGACCTTTAACTGGCGTCGAGTTGATAAGTGCCCCCGTCAAGTCAAGGGAAATTGGTAGTAGTTGCACTTGAGTACGCCTCAGTGCTGTCGCCCCTCCCAAGTGGGGGGGGTATGTCTGGTTAGGGATCTTGACACCGGTTACGACCTTGCCGTTGGCCCTTAAACGTTAGGATGTACAATTTCAATATTTCAAGTAAATGTTTTGTAGGATGTTAGTTCGGCTAGGAGAACCTCTGTATTAGAGAATCTGTTAAGGTTAGCCAAACATCGCAATGTGGTATGAAATTGTACATTAATGTTTAAATGTTTTAATTTTTTGTTTTAATAAATACGGCCGGGAGGGTCACTCCCTCCCACTTCCAAAAAACTTCAAGAACTGTTTCCGGTTTCCCTCCTTTGGGGATTGTGTTGAGAGGGGGTGGCGGGTATCTCAGCCATATAGAATTAGAGAAGAACAAGAACACGAACAAAGACGTATGAAAGACACAAAAATGAAAATGTTAGTTGCCCAGTCAGTTCCTGCTGACGGTCATAAAAAGGGTGCGACCCAGCCCAGTAATTCGACGGCTCCTGTTAAGGGAGTATGTAACTATTGTAAACAGCCAGGTCATTGTATAAACGATTGTGCAGTTCTGAAACACAATATCTCCACGGGTAAGACCAAGGAGAGACCGCGTCCACCTAGACAAGATCAGGCCCAACAACAAGTACCCCAGAATATACAACATATTCCGCCTATGCCAGCTTCAACACAGACCGTAGCAGTACCCCAGCAACAGCCTATTACCGCAACACAAAACACGACACAACAGATGTACCAGTATGCACAAAATGATTACCCCGATTATCAGCGATACACATGAAACAGCCTAGAGAGGGAGTTTGGCTTGCCTCTTATTGAGGTTCCTGTAGATCAAGAGGGTCCTTATGTACACAGTCAAGTATTAGGGAAAGACAGAAAGTTTCTCATTGATACAGGGGCAAGCAGAACCACGATAAGCCACAATGAGGTTCCAGGGGCACCCCTCTCAGGCTCACAGAATGTTTCCCTTGGATTTTCAGGAAAGCCTATTATTAATGAAGTATCACAACCCCTTCCTCTTGCAGTTGGTCCTTTGACACGGACTACAGATTTATTGCTTACAAAATCATGCCCAGAAAACTTGCTAGGTATAAAGACATTGAAAGCTCTAGGAGCTATTATATGCTGTTCTCCGGAAGGAGTACGATTATTCTTGCGAGATTTTAAAGGCCACTATGTATTGAGAGACATGGACCACCGGTTACAGAATGTACCTGCACATTTGTGGGCGCAAGGCCCCACTGATGTAGGTTGTATGCACATTACACCATATCGAGTCACACTCAAAGCAGGAGTGGTATTACCACGGATTCGACAATACAAGTTACCCCCAGATGCTGTAGTGGCTTTACTGAGAATCATTGACGAGCTCATTGCACAAGGAGTGGTTGTGGAAACCGACTCCAATGTATGTAATTCTCCTATCATTCCAGTTCTTAAACGTACTGATCCAAATGCACCACCTGTTTATCGATTAGTTATTGATCTGCGCGAATTGAATAAATGCATTATACCACAGTATCCCGTGGTCCCAGATATCTCTTCATTACTGACAGCCATTGATTCAGAAGCGACGTTCTTTACTGTAATTGACCTCAAGAACGCCTTCTTTAGCGTCCCAATCGATCCGGAAAGCCAATACCTGTTCGGATTCAGTTTAAATGGACGAAGTTTCAAATTTGCACGCGCACCTCAAGGATTCACAGAAAGCCCCAGCATCTATAGCCAAGCACTGAAAAGACAACTCGACAGTATCCACATGCCAGTTAACACTGCCCTACTTCAGTATGTCGATGATCTGCTGATCACCGCTCGAAGTGAACCCGAATGCGAAAAAGCATCACTAACAGTTTTAAATTTCCTGGTTGACAAGGGGCACAAGGTATCCCCTTCGAAGCTGCAATTCTGTGTTCAGCAAGTTGTGTACCTGGGTCACTTGCTGTCCAAAGTGGGGAGGCAGCTCACTCCTGACCGCATTCAGTTAATTGTAAACATGTCACCACCCAAGACACAGAAGGAGGTGCGGGCTTTCATAGGCCTCACTTCGTACTGCAGACAATGGATTCCCCAATATGCATTTCTAGCAAAACCACTCATTCAGTTGACAACTCAGGAGGCAGCGACATCGACTGTCCTCCCTTGGACTCAGGAACATACACAAGCTTTTGAAGACTTAAAGAAAGCCTTATGTCAAGCACCTGTTTTAGCAACACCATGTTACAGTAAACCTTTTACACTTTTTGTCACAGAACGTGAAGGTACTGCCTTGTCAGTACTCACTCAGGAACAAGCAGGTTCACACAAACCGTGTGCTTACTTTTCTAGCACATTAGATCCAGTAGCCCAGGCCCTCCCTGCGTGCTTGAAATCAGGTGCAGCGACAGCTTTAGCAATCAGACAAAGCGATTCCATAGTGTTAGGACATCAATTGACAGTACAAGTTCCACATTCCGTGGAAGTCCTTTTAAATCGAACACAGACCCAACACCTGACCATAGCAAGACTGACAGGTTATGAATTGACATTGTTTCAACCACACATAGAAATCAGACGCTGTAGCACATTAAATCCTGCTACACTTTTGCCATTAAATGGAGTAGATCCATTGGCACATGATTGTATTGAAGTCATTACTATTACAACAAAACCCAGACAAGACTTGACAGATGTTCCATTATCAGATCCAGACCTGACACTTTATGTGGACGGTTCATGTATGAGAACAAGTACAGGAGAATTAGTGGCAGCCTACGCAGTCACGACAGACACCGAAGTTATTGAAACCAATTGTATCGACACCCTGTCAGCCCAAGCAGCAGAGCTCATCGCTCTGACACAAGCATGTATTCAAGCCTTGAATAAGAAAGTTAACATATACACTGATTCACGTTATGCATTCGGAGTCGTTCACGACTTTGGAGTCCTCTGGCGAGAGAGAGGTTACTTAACTTCTCACGGTGCCAACATTCAACACGGTCCCCTCATTCAAGCTCTGTTAGATGCAATACATCTGCCTACTGCAATCTCTATCATGAAATGTAAGGCACATACAAAAGTCACCGATACGATCTCCCAGGGTAACGATCTGGCAGACCGAACAGCTAAGCAAACTGCTCAAAATCGAACTCATGTAACTGACCTGACAAAGACAGTAGTACCGACACCGACACACTGTATGACAGTCAGGGACCCCGCACATGATGTAATTGACATACAGACACATGCCACACCAGACGAAATCAAGAAGTGGACTGAACTAGGAGGGATCCAAACAGATCAGGGATGGATGACGAAGGGAAAATCTACATGGTTTCTCCCCGACTCTATGGTTCAGGTCATCATTAACACGATACATAGTCCAGCGCACCTAGGAGAAAAAGCCATGCTAGACAGTATTCAACACATATGGTCCAATAAAAACTTACGAGCAGCAGCCAAACAAAAAGTGCGTACTTGCATGATTTGTTGTCAGTTTAATCCAGGTAAAAGCATTCCCGTAGAGCAAGGTGGATTTCAGCCTTCCGATCACCCTTTTGAAGTCCTCCAGATGGATTATATCCAGATGGAACGTTGTCGAGGTTTCAAATATGTCCTCGTAGTCGTATGTGCACTTTCCCGATGGACAGAAGCATATCCAGTCCCAGATTACTCTGCTCCGACCACTGCCAAGCAGCTGGTTCGCGAATTCTTCCCACGGTATGGTTTGCCCCGTATCGTGTACTCAGATAACGGTCAGCCATTCTCATCCGAGCTTGTGAAACATATTACACTCCTGTTAGGCTATCAGTGGAAATTCCACTGTGTCCGGCATCCCGAGGCAGCAGGTCTCGTGGAGCGCCATAATCAGACTCTAAAAATCCGACTTTCAAAAATCTGTAGAGAGAAAGGCGTTGACTGGATAGTCGCTTTGCCAGTTGCCCTTTTCTATATGAGGATGGTGGCGCATTCTCGAACCGGGCTATCCCCGTATGAAGTGGTCTTTGGTAGGCCACCGAATATGTGGGGGACACCTATACCTCGCAAAATCACAGATGTTGACTGTATTATGCTGACAGATTACCTTGCCTCCTTGAAGTCTGCACTACAATCTTGTCGTTCACAGGTAGCTGCAGCTTTTCCCGACAACACCGAGGTGAAGCCCCACGAAGTGGTCCCTGGGGATTTTGTCTTCGTTCGCAACTTCGACCGGAGAAGTCCACTGGAGCCCCGCTGGCAAACCCCGAAATTGGTTCTTCTGACGACGAGGACCGCTATTAAAGTTGAGGGCAGAAAAGGGTGGCTACATTCGAGCCACGTAAAGAAGTTTCACGGACTCCCTTCGGACTTGGACTCTAAGCCCTGCCCTCCTACACAGACTGATTGAAAACTCCCTTTGTTGAGAAAACCGCCTCCGAAGAATACAGACTAAAGTTACGGTCTAGCAAGTCAGACAGTTTAATTGTTTAAGTCCTCCCCTAGGTGAATCGGTTAAATTAGTTTCTGACATGTACCCCCTAGATCGAGATAGAGAGAGAGATAGACAGAGACAACTCAAGAAACGTGCATATTGTAAATCACTTCGTAGTCACTGTATAGTGACGTTATTGATTATGTTTTTCCTAAGTCTTCTGATTATTGCCGCTAGTATCTTATTGCCTATCTACTACCCTATTTTCAAGCGTGCACAATCTGCGTATAACGTCACTGCCGAACATTCTTTTAGTGAATTACCTCCACATGAACTGTCTTACAGACTTGCGCTGCGCAACAACACATTCATTAGTATGTTACATCACTCCCATCAGACTAATAACGCTACGAATTGTTGGATATGTGGCCGATTCCCTCCCTACCAGAAATACAAGGGAGTTCTGCCCCTCTTTCCGTACCCGTTCACTCACAATGGCTCATGTGGCGCATGGTTTAGATTGATTAATTCCTTAGATTCTGATATTGCTGTATATGAAGGAAATTGGATTTGGGGAAACCTGAACTTAGTCCTGCTTAAAGCCTGCTACCCTGACAAGAAGGGACTTCCCATTAGGACAGGAACTGATCTAGAAAATGAAGTATATGGATTAGGTAATTATACAATTAACCTCATGATTCTAACTGTTGAATCCGAAGCTGCACCAGTTTTACCTGCCATGTCAGTATTACCAGTTACAGGTGAATTATGTGTCCGAAAGAATGGTTCAATACATTTAGGTCATAGTAAATGCACTACTGTGGTCGAATTCAGTGATCAAGGCAAGTCTACATTCAGAGCTACACGTCATTCCTACTTCGTTTGCGGCCATACCGCATACATACGCTTACCTCCAGATTGGGATGGTACCTGTTACATTGCATTCCTTTTGCCACCTGTTTTCCTAGCCCCTCCTGATTATCACAGAAATACCAATCTAGTAAACAATAGACTCCGAAGGGATCTCCCGATTGTCGATTACACTGAAACGGCATGGGAGCAATACACAGACTTCAATAAAGGCTTCTTTCCCTACTTAGGTGCTGTCTTTAATAGTAAACTGATACGTAAATTAACTAGAACCCTCGAAGCAGTAGTGAATGAAACTACTTCCGCTCTAGGCAACTTAACAGAGGAACAGTCTGCGATGCGGGTTGTTGTTCTTCAAAATCGTCTTGTCATTGACGTCATCCTAGCAGATAGGGGTGGAGCCTGTAAGGTCATCGGGTCGAGCTGCTGTGTTTTCATTCCAGAAAACGCACCAACAGTATATAAAGCTATAACACGTCTCCATAAGATTGCCAGTTTGATACACCAGAATCCAGGCACCTGGACTTGGTCCGGTTGGTTCTGGACAACGTTGACCGCTTGGGGATGGAAGATCCTATCCTTCCTAGGCATTGCCCTTCTCATAGTATTCAGTTGCTGCCTGTGTCTACAATGTGGGCCGGCGATTTGCGGCCTGTGCGCCACATCATGCATTCCGCATTCAAATTCCCATTCAAAACGCGAAAAGAAGAAAGAAGAGCAAATGATGTTACGTGAACAGATTGATCGATTCATGAGGATCGATATATCATGAAGGGTCCGTAGGGAACAAGGAGGGAATGAGGAAATATAAATTCTATGGTCAAGAAATGTTCCCTAACGTGTACCCCACCGTCTCCATGTACTAGCTTGAAGTGCATGTAACTTCCCTCCTGTGCCAGCTATGAAGACGCAAATACATTTGCGTCCAACGTTAACATGTCCTCTTTCAGATCCTCCATGAACGGGTTGAATATTCCGTTTCTAAGTATGCCTTGCCAACGTCTTTTTGTGGTATACTTTACACGTTTTCCAGCCCAGGCGAAGTAGGCCCTGAATCCTGCCATCAAGCCTTTTCCTGCCTTCTGACTCTGAATGCCTCAGCCTGGTCTGCCTCTGTACCCGTGACCTCTGCCTTACTCCCTGCGCGGCTCACGGCGCTTGGCTCAGCCTGTTGCCTGCCAAGACTGTATTCAACCTTCGAATTATCTGCTCCGCTCCTCGAAAATACATTCCTGTCTCGTAGTTCAAGTAAACATCCTCCCAGCTGCAGAGCAAAGGGCCCGGCCTTACTGTCTCCGTGCAAGTAATTCATAGCTCCTGTTGCCATGGTAGGCCCATGCCCCCTCGCATCCCATGCAGACACGTAGGCGCTTATACACGCACTCACAACCAGTATAGAATAGCCTCCGTCCGAGAGACCTTTTCCTTCCAGATAATACAGTTCCTTAAAACATGAGATATTAGATACGATTTGGGATTAGGTTGATCTGACATCCCAGACTTATGTCTCCACTTGTAGGGCTAAATGTCAAGTCCCCTTCACCCTCCAGTTACACGTCAATCACACGTCATGCTGCTGCGCGTGCATCTCTACCATGTATTTCTGCTGACACTGTCGGATTCTCTTATAGATCCACCTACTTGTGACATCATGTTAAATGACGTTTCTAGTACACGCCTTCATGCACGCCTATTGTAACGCCTTTTCTGTTACGTATGAGCATTCTTATCTCTCTTCTCAGCTGTTACGCCTTCTGCATATGCCTTTACTGTAATGCATTGACTATATATATGAATGATTGTCAATAAAGTATTGTCTGTCAGTCCCTTCCTGAACCTATGTGGTGACGGAATGGTATGCCACCTTGGCTCGAGCCAAATACCCAATTCCTTTTTAAGGAATAAAACCCTTTTTGAGAAACCTCAAATATCACGGATTTTGCCTCTTATTTTTCTGAGTTATTCTTATTGAACTTTACCGCATAAATTAAGCATGGGTAATTAGAATTTACCACAGGAGGAGTTCACCTCGTTGGTGGACCGCAAGACCCCAGGAACCCATTGTGGATTGTCCATGTAAATTGTCTCAAACCACTTTATGAAAGGTCTGAAGTCACTATGCTACTGGGAACAGATGATGGGGTGAACTAGGAGAGTAAACCTATTCCCAAACTCCTATCATCCTTGGAGCAAGATGGTCAGTGGAGAGAGTCAACATCTGTCCTATCCTGTCCCCAGAGCAACAGAGGGACTATTGCCAGTTGCTGGGGTAGTATGCCTCCCTGGTCCTTCCCACCCTTGGGCTTACCCATGACATTGATACTACTGACAGTATTGTAGTGTAGTTCCCATATTCCCAATAGGCTCTGTGCATTGGAATAGTATATCCTATAGTTTAGACATAGGACTGAGGTCGACTAGGTCTCTATCGAATAGACTTAATAGTGAGTGCCAGCTAGCTTTGAGGTCACTAGAAACTTTCTTCAATACACAAGAAGCGATTAGTTTCTGACAACCGCATGAACATGACAAATTTGTTTCTCCAAGAATAAACCTATCTTCAGAGTCGTGGAAACAATAGATAAATATTTTACTCAGTCAATCGTGCATGCTTTGTTTCAACAGAGGAACAGAGAAATAGAGAGATGGGCGTTTTCAATAAATGGATTTATTGAACAATCTTCTTTCTCATGCAAGTAAAGTGAACTGCCACAATCGTAATGCAGGCTGCAAAGTATAATGTGTACAGCGAGAATAGAATTATAAAATAATACTGTAAAAGCATTGTATGGTTTCTAAGCACATAAATACACAGACTAACATACTCAACTAGTGCTATCTAAAATATGCCTACCCCTATGTACCTAACCTGAGTCTAGTACGCGGGAGGGAGTAAGTATTTGTGTAGCATAGGTTTGGTTTTCTTTGCCAAGAATCTATCCAAGATATCTCCTAGGTTTTAATCAGCTCCATACCTCAGTTTAGAATAAAGAAGGTCTGGTATCTCTGTCTCGGGACTCGATTTCCCAACACCCTGCAAGGGGAGCTTGGAAACACTGGAGCTGGATTCTCGCCGAGAGAAATGCAGCCTCTTGATCAGTGCGTCAGCTGAAGGGTCGGCTTCCTTCGGTACTTGCTGTAGCGAGCTGCGTCGTGAGGTTCCGTGACAATTGTAAGTGGTGTTTTCGACTCACACGAATATGGTCGAGTCTAGTATCTATGAACCGCAAATGACGAGTTTAGCAAGTGTGCGCAGTTTCGCTGTGCTAACTTAAACCGTTCGTTTGTTATGTGGGTTTGTCATCTGTACCCACGGGTTCCATCTTAGATACGGCATCCATTTTGTCTCTTGCCCTCAAGTAGCCAGCGAACGGACGCTGTCCGCTTCGCGACCCTGGGACTCCCAAGATATTTGCGGAAGACACATGTTCTTTGAAAGTGTCTTTATGACGAGGGGGATGCTACTGTAAGGCAGATGGCGCCGCTCGAGGCTCATCTTGCCGCACGGGCTTATTGTCTCAGTTGTGCATCTCATTAGGCACGTCCCTTTGATGCCTGTATCTCGTGCTTCTCGACACTCCCCTTTTACACCCTTTCCGATCTCCCCACTGTTTCCGTCTTCCTCTGCACCTGTCTTCGTTCCTGTTTCGATCTACTTTACTGCTGATTGGAATTTGCTAATGGTGGGAAGATGGGTTTTTACAGTTGGGAACCGCCAAATGTTTCCGCACTTATGTTCCGGATCTTGTGTGTTTCAAAGTGATCTAAGCGACCCCTCTGAGAGCGACTTGTGGGAACCAGGTTGTAAACTATTGTGTATCATGTTATCCTATGGGTAGAAACTGTATAAAAGGAGCGATCCACAAATACAATTTGAAGCAGTCTCCCCGAACTACACTCGATGTACTTCCTGTGACTTCTGTGTTCCCTGCAGTAAATAAACCTTGACTCTTTGACGCCGAAGGAAGTGTCCCGTGTCTCTGTGACTTGTACGCCGGAGCAGGTTACCCACGAAGGTTTCAGGTGTTGTGCCCTGGCACCGCTGGGTCCAAAGAACCCAGTCCTTCAGTTGGCGCCCAACGTGGGGCTGCATCAGTGGTACCGGTCCAAGCCTGACGATCGTGAGGAACTTCGTGTGAAATCTCCGAGGGAAGGTGCACCCCGCTTCATCGATCCTGTTGTCGAAATAAGTGGCCCGAAGACTTTTCCCGCGAAGATTCCCGCCTCCTAACGGCTGCGACGGACTGCTACCCTGACTGTAGACCTGTTTTGGCGCCTGGCGTAGACCTTGGTATAGCGAGACGATTGACGGGCCTTCCTGAGGACGCCATTGATCTTTGAGTTAAGTATTTGTGGGTCGCTCCCAGAGTTCTTTGTTGTAAACACTTTAGCGAGTGTTTTTGTTGTAGACACTTTAGCGGGTGTCTTTGTTGTACACGCTGTGTGAGTGTTTTTGTCGGTGACACTTTGCTAGCGTACTTTGTTGTTGTTGTATTTGTTTGACGACTGCAGCCGCCAAAGACCGAGGGTTTAGTTCTTTGCTGGGACTTGGTAAATCCCGAAATCCCGTAACCCTTGAAGTTTGTGAAACTCGGCTAGTGTGCAAGATGCCTGGTCGCAGTACTTTGTTCAGTTGCTTTAGACCTTGTGGTGCGGATTCCCTGCTGGAGGACTCGTGTCCGATACCTCCGGTTGGAACTCCTACTTATGACCTATATAGCAAACATGGGCTAGGCCCGATTGCTTTTAACGATTATTGGATCAAATATACAAAGAAAGACGGCGATCTTCGTTGGCCACCTCACGGTAGCTTCGAAGCGTCGATCTTAGATAATTTGGAAATAAAGTTGTTCGAACGTAAATCAAGGCCGGCCATGTTTGATGCCTTTCGGTTCTGGCGCAAAGAAGCCCGACAGAAAGAGATCAGACAAAATAAACGTAGTCAGCGAGATACTGTTGCTACTATAGTGAAGAAAGCTGAGCAGTTTCAGCGTGATAAGGAGGATAAGGATAAGGAAGTGTTTGAGAGATTACAGCGTATGTCCATAGACAAATGCTATCCTGTTTTGTCTACGGAGTCGGATAAGAAGGAAGAGGCAGTTGAGGATTCTTTAATGTCCTATCTTATGAAGTCGCCACCTCCGTACGTACAGGGTACCGCAGCTCCTGTGGTCCCTGCCGTACCTGTTCCGCCTATTCCTCAACCTGCACCCGCTCTTCCGACTGTTCCTGCTCCTGTGCCTGTGTCTATTCCTACTGCTCCTCCGCTTCCACATACTCCTGTTCCCGCTACTGCTCACGCTACTGCTCCTGTGTTGTTAACCCCTGTCGTTGCTAATGTCTCTACTCCTTCTCTTGTTAGTCCTGTGTCTTACTCTTCTCCCTCTACTCGTAATCGTGATTCTCCCCTTGCGACAAACTTCTTTCAGTCGCTCGGACCTGTTTTTGGGTCTGCTGGTTCTGATGGTCCACAGAGACGTAGCCAGCTTCCTGGTAATAGAGAACGTGTTGCGCTATACAATATGGCGATGGGTTGGATGATAAACCCTGTTAGAAATCCACCTCGTGTTGTCCTCGAAACGTTTGATCAATTCAACATACCTACTCAGAGATATGTGTTTGATGAAATGTGCAAGTTCTTACATGATCAGATAGCGGCTGTTGCGCCTGACGAGGTGCTGACCGCCCTGTCTGAACTCCGGCTTCAGTTCGCAACTGGACTGATAGTCGATACTAATGTCCGACGTGCTATTGAACGGTTGCTATCTCTTCGTCCTGCTCCTATTCCTCATGCATTGTTCGTTGAGGACATTGAACAGCGAGATGGGTCTGGCCAATATCCTATGCGAGAAGTTCCGCCAGTTTGGGTACCCGCTGATAATACTAATGCTAATGCTCCAATACCAGCACACTTCCAGAGAGTGTGGATACACCTCCCTTGGAAACGATCGGAAGTGCTTCAGGTGAAACAAACTTTGCCTGATCCTCGCAAAAATCCTGCGGGGTATTACAAAGAATTATCGCAGCTCGTAGACGCTACGATAATGAATCTGGCTGATATCGACATGTTGTTTGGCAATGTCGTACCGCAACCGGTATGGGCCAAGATTCGTCACCAAGATCATGCGAATGAATTAGGTGGTGATTGGGCTGCCATTACAGCGGCAGACGCTGGACAAGTGGCTGCTACTAAACCCGATCAGTTGATTGAACTTCTTCCCCAGCGAATAATTACGTTAATGAAAACGCTTATGCCAGCTATGAGGGTAAATTGGGACAAGTTGTCAGCCTGTAAGCAGAAGAAAGATGAGAGTGTTTCAGACTTCTTTACGAGGTTCGAGGAAACATTCGTCGATCATAGTGGGCAGGATATGGGTACTGAGGGTGGACAAAGGTTGTTTGTGGATAAATTTGTATCGAACTTATTGCCCGACTTGTGCAATAAATTGAAAAATTCAGAAAGTGCATGGGCCGTTTCTACCTCAGCTCAGATATTGGCTACGGCACAATATTACGAAAATAGAGAAAAAGAGGAAAATGACCGTGCCGATAAAAAGACGAAAGAGCTGAAAACTAAAGTGTTGTTACAACAAGCATATCCGCCGCGTTCTAATCAGAATGCGCCTCAGCAGAATAGATCGCAGTCGCAATCAAATCGATCGCAGCCGCGTAATGATTCATCTTTTCAGAGATCTTCGTTGGGGTACAATCAATGTGCTTATTGTAGACAGGAGGGACACATTAAATTTGATTGTCCTGCTTTAAATGATCGTAGTGGTGGTAATTCGTCTAGAGGAGGTCGTGGTGGTTCACAGAACGCATCACGTGGTAGAGGTCGTGGTGCTCAGAACGACCGTTCTGATAACTCGTCAAATTCTAATAATTGTTTTGATCAACGTGGATCATCGCAAGGACGATCTGCGCAGTACAATGTAGACGATTATTACGTCGATCAGGGAACTGACGATAGTAATTACTAGGACAGCCAAAGACAAGGAGAGGGAGTGGTATCAGTTCCGGTTGATCAGAGAGGGCCTTACGTCGCAGTTGCTACATCGGGCGTCGTTGAGCCTTTTCTGTTGGACACTGGTGCAGCGAAAAGTTCTATCATGCATTCGAAACTCCCTGGCGCACCTTTGTCTGGCTTAACAAATGTATCTGTTGGATTCTCTGGCGCCCCCGTTAGCAATCCAGTTTCGCGCCCTTTGCCCCTTAAAATTGGGCCTCGTGAGCTCGAAGCTCCGTTGATTTTAACCACTGGTTGTGGTGAAAATCTTTTGGGTCTGGATTTGCTTAAACGCTTGTATGCGACTTTGTATTGTTCTCCTGCGGGTATAAAGCTTACGTTCGGAGAGAAAGTAGTCTCTCCCATGTATTTGTCCCTCGATAAGCTTCCACCGGAATTGAGTTCTCTTCCTGCATCTTTGTGGGCGACGGGTCCAAACGACGTGGGCCTACTTGATATCTCCCCTTATGTTGTTCAGTTGAAATCGAATGTGCGATTGCCACGTATTCCCCAATATCGTATCTCCCTGGATGGTGAACGAGCTTTGTTAGCGATCATCTATGATTTGATCGAGAAAGATGTCATTGAAGAAACTCGGGGAAACGTGTGCAATAGTCCTGTACTGCCCATTCTTAAACGTACTGATCCTACCAAACCGCCTGTTTATCGTTTTGTTATTGATTTACGGGAGGTGAATAAAATTGTGGTTCCTCAATTCCCTGTTGTGCCTGACATTACGGCGCTACTGACTCTGATTCCAGCTACGGCTTCATGGTTTTCGGTGATTGATTTGAAAAATGCGTTTTTCAGCATCCCGATTGCCGAAGAGAGCAGGGACCTTTTCGGTTTCTCTCTTGGTGGACGTAGCTTCCGGTTCAAACGCGCTCCTCAGGGCTACTGTGAAAGTCCATCGATTTACAGTCAAGCTTTGAAGGGTCAACTAGATGCGTTTAGGTTGCCGGTTGGTGCGGCTTTAATCCAATACGTCGACGACTTATTGGTGGCTGCTGATACCCAGGACATTTGCAAAATTGCTACAGTGTCGTTGCTGCAACATCTCTGTGAGTTAAATCACAAGGTGTCACCTTCTAAACTCCAATATTGTTGTCAAGAAGTAACCTATCTAGGTCACTTATTGTCAAAGGAGGGAAGGAGATTGACCCCAGAGAGAATTGCAGCGATTGCGCGCATGGCTGTGCCACAAACCCAAAGAGATGTGCGTGCCTTTCTAGGTATCACATCGTACTGCAGGCAGTGGATTCCTAATTTTTCATTGCTAGCGAAACCATTGGTGGCTCTTACGTGCAAGGATGTTTCGACTCCTTTACCATGGACGGAAGAATGTCAGAAAAGTTTTTCTGAATTACGTGATTCATTGTGTTCGGCCCCTGTGTTAGGTACCCCTGATTACAGCAAGCCGTTCACGTTATATGTTCACGAGAGGGAAGGTTGTGCTTTAAGCGTCTTAACGCAACCTTTTGGTGGTAAGCAACGTCCATGTGCATATTTTTCCTCGACCTTAGACCCAGTAGCTAGAGCATTGCCGAGTTGTTTGAGAGCAACTGCGGCAGCTGCGGTCTCCATTCGACAATCAGCAGGATTGGTCATGGATAATATGCTTACGGTGATGGTTCCGCATGCAGTCGATACTCTTTTGAACCGTACGAAAACTCAGCACTTGACGAGTGCGAGGTTATCTGGGTACGAATTGACGCTCTTGGCAAGCCACATTCAGATAAAACGTTGTAATGTCCTAAATCCGGCAACTTTGTTACCAATTAGTGCAGAGTCAGATGCAGTAACAGAACATGACTGTTACTTGCGTACAGAGGAGGAAACAAAAGGTCGTGTGGACCTTAAAAACACCCCATTGGAAGACCCGGATGGCATCCTGTATGTGGATGGGTCATGTTTTAAATTGCCGAATGGTGATGTGACTACTGCTTATGCTGTGGTGACATTGAATACTGTTGTTGAGACTGCGAGATTGAATCAGAATTCTGCCCAAGCTGCAGAGCTGATCGCTCTTACTAGAGCATGTGTATTAGCAAAAGGTAAACGTGTGAATGTGTACACCGATAGTCAGTATGCTTTCGGTGTAGCGCATAGTTTCGGACGATTGTGGCGAGAACGTGGTTTCTTGACGTCACATGGCACGAAAATACAGCATGGCCAGCTTGTGAACGATCTTTTGGATGCATTGACTTTGCCTGCTCAAGTTGCAATTGTTAAATGTAGTGCGCATCGTAAGGTGACGGATGATGTTGGTCGTGGTAATGCGTTTGCAGATGAGATTGCTAAGGAGACTGCCCGGAACCTTAGCACTCGAATGTATGTGACGAATTCGGTTAGGTGGCCTACAGAATCAAGTATGTGTGAGAATACTATAGAGAGTGTGAAAGCAATTCAGAATGAGGCCACCAACACTGAAAAGATGAAGTGGAAAGAAAGTACGGGAAGGTTGGATGTGAATGGTTGCTGGATTGATTTGTCAGATCAGAAAAGATGGATGTTGCCTGATGCGTATGTACTGGCCGTTGTGCAAATGGCACATGGGTTAGCACATATTAGCGCGAAAGGTATTTGCAAGTTGTTGGCTGATGTGTGGAAGAATGATGGAATTACTAAGTGTGCTGAACGTTTGGTGAAGAATTGTATGGTGTGTATAATGTACAATCCTGGCAAAGGAACCCCAACTCCCCCTGGCAGTTTTGCTCCTCCTTCGTATCCCTTTGAGGTGATCCAATTGGACTTCGTCCATATGGAGCGATGCAATAACCTGAAATACGTTTTGGTTGTGGTTTGCGCATTCTCCCGATGGATCGAGGCCTATCCCCTCAAAGATAATACTGCTTTGTCTACTGCGAAAATCCTACTGAAGGAATACTTTCCTCGGTATGGAATGCCTAGAGTCGTGTGGTCAGATAACGGAAGTGAGTTTGTTGGAAGTGTGATGAAGAGTGTGTGTAAGGGCCTTGGAATTAATCAGAAATTCCATAGCGCCAATCATCCCCAGTCAGCTGGATTGGTTGAAGGGTACAATGGCACCCTTAAACTAAAATTAGCGAAGATCCAGGCTACGACTGGACTTTCGTGGCCTGACGCTTTGCCTCTAGCATTACTGTCAACTAGGGCGACTGTACACTCCCGAATAGGGCTTAGTCCCTATGAAATAGTGTTCGGCCGTCCTGCGAATGTGTGGGGGGTTCCTAGGCCAGGTATGTTTGTTGATCTTGAGTACCCGATGTTGATTGACTACTTACATGACTTGACTGCTAAACTGAGGTTAATTCATCAACAGGTTTACGACGCCTTGCCGACGCAGACGGAGGGTCCAGGCCACCAGCTCCAGCCTGGTGATTGGGTTGTCACCCGAAATTTTTCGCGCAAGAAGAATCTGGACCCCCGCTTTGTTGGACCTCACCAGGTGCTTTTGGCCACGAGGACTGCCGTTCGTCTTGAGGGACGGAAGAACTGGGTACATGCTACCCATTGTAAGCGAGTCCCTATTCCTTTGCCGGCAGACCCGTGGGTGAGGAAAGGCATTGCGTCAACAGAAGCAGCGATATTGCCGGCGTTTGTACCTTTCAGTGACGCACAACTTGTTGGTGAACACTCAGCGCAGCAGAAAGCCATTGTTGGAACATTGTCAGCAAGAGACTCAAGACCAAATCAGCAAACTGATCAGCAGGACGCTGTCTCTTCGACAGATCCTTTGTTTGACGAGCAGACACGTCCTGGGAAACATCGATATTCTTTGCGTTCTCATACTAAGGACAAATAAATTTTTTGCTTGCTTTGCTGAAATTGATAACTGCAATATCTTCGTTTCCCATGATCAACTGTGAACAATTTGTATCACTGAAAATTGTTTTGTACATATATCAAGATTTTTTTCTTGTATCTTTTTCCTTCCACAGCTGAATTATTGTGCTAAATAAATACATATTGTGTATTGAGGGCCGTAGGGCCGCGCGCGTACTTCCTTCTGGACAGTAGGTCTTGACGCTAGGTTAAAGGCCGTCGGTTCCTAGGAACTCCTGGGGATTGACTATTGCTGCACAGAACGAAGTGCGTCAAGAAACGTTGCGGACGGTCGTAGGGAAATGGCATTTTTTAAGCTGAATGATTTGGAAGGAGCTCAGGCGTATAGAGTCAAGCTGCAGAAACTTAGTCGTACGAAATGTTTTGTATCCCAATTGTTTGTACTGTTTTTAACTGCTTCCGCATTTTTGGCGGGTGGGGTGTATTACACTATGTCTTACTTCTTACTTCCTACCCCTACTCCTACTCCTTACCCTAACATTACTTCTACTGCTTCTCCTCATTCCTTTCATATGTTACCAGAACACGAACAGGCTAGACGTGTAGAATTCCGCAACAATTCCTTTATCCAGCTCCTCCATCAGCATCAGTTAGTGGTTAACACTACTAATTGTTGGGTGTGTGGGTTGATGCCACATACTACGGGTAAGGGAATTCCATATCTGGTGTTACCGTATAGTTCCCAAGGGTCAGCTCGAGCATACCAAACAATGCTTCGAAGCGCACTAGGTTTCCACCCCTCTCCAGAACGTTCCCCCAAACCGGGTCCTACCTCATGGCAGTGGGTGGTATCGATGATAATACAGGATTTGGAAGATGAGATCCATGATGCTTATCTCATCCCTAAGGCAGAGGTACAAGCCTATAGGGCACCGAATAGAGGGGAATATAGTACGTTCACTAATGAAAAGCAGCTTAAAAGCTCGTCTCCAATATGGGTCGTACCCCACACTGGTAATTTTTGTCTTGTGGGTCGTGGCTCGCAAGCCTCACTTGGAGTAAGTGCTTGCACTGAAAGTTACGCTCTGTCAATGTCCCCGATCCCTGTGCTTCTGGCTGCCAAGGGTACGTACTTCATCTGTCATGATCGTGCATACACATGGTTGCCCGCAGACTTCATGGGCTCATGTTTTGTTGCAAATCTGTTGCCTCCGACGTTTACTGTAGATGCCGATTATCATAAGACTAGAGTTGTACGAGGCGTAATTAGTGAAGAGGATACTGCCGGTCAAGAGGCAGGAGACTTTTTCAAGGGTTTCCTCCCGTTTTGGGGACCTATGGTTAATAGTAGGAACCTGAGACATTTGACTCGAGTGGTAGAATCGACAGCTAACATTACTGCCAGTGCCCTTGGTAATATCACCACAGAACTTCAGGCGGAGAGACTTATGACATTACAAAACCGTATGGTTTTAGATGTTGTCTTAGCAGATCGCGGTGGGGTATGTAAAGTGATCCATTCGAGCTGTTGCATTTTCATTCCAGATAATGCTCCTACTGTCTATCAAGCCATCTCGAAGTTGCACAAGATCTCCGAATCCATACACGTGGATGTAGGGGATTGGACGCTACTTGGTTGGTTTTGGGGCCTGGTGTCGACTTGGGGTTGGAAGATTCTGACGATCATCGGGGTTGTGGTAGTGTTCCTGTTCACGTGTTGCCTTTGTGTGCAGTGTGGTCCTGCCTTATGTGGCCTCTGTGCTACAACGTGTATGAGACAACCATCTGTTACCAAGGGGACTCGGTTGGACAGAGCTATGCTACAACGACATCTTGATGGTCTGATGAATATCGAGTATGATTCCGACTAGTGCTTGCCTACATGAGGGCAAAAGGAGCGTCTGAGGTTCCGTGACAATTGTAAGTGGTGTTTTCGACTCACACGAATATGGTCGAGTCTAGTATCTATGAACCGCAAATGACGAGTTTAGCAAGTGTGCGCAGTTTCGCTGTGCTAACTTAAACCGTTCGTTTGTTATGTGGGTTTGTCATCTGTACCCACGGGTTCCATCTTAGATACGGCATCCATTTTGTCTCTTGCCCTCAAGTAGCCAGCGAACGGACGCTGTCCGCTTCGCGACCCTGGGACTCCCAAGATATTTGCGGAAGACACATGTTCTTTGAAAGTGTCTTTATGACGAGGGGGATGCTACTGTAAGGCAGATGGCGCCGCTCGAGGCTCATCTTGCCGCACGGGCTTATTGTCTCAGTTGTGCATCTCATTAGGCACGTCCCTTTGATGCCTGTATCTCGTGCTTCTCGACACTCCCCTTTTACACCCTTTCCGATCTCCCCACTGTTTCCGTCTTCCTCTGCACCTGTCTTCGTTCCTGTTTCGATCTACTTTACTGCTGATTGGAATTTGCTAATGGTGGGAAGATGGGTTTTTACAGTTGGGAACCGCCAAATGTTTCCGCACTTATGTTCCGGATCTTGTGTGTTTCAAAGTGATCTAAGCGACCCCTCTGAGAGCGACTTGTGGGAACCAGGTTGTAAACTATTGTGTATCATGTTATCCTATGGGTAGAAACTGTATAAAAGGAGCGATCCACAAATACAATTTGAAGCAGTCTCCCCGAACTACACTCGATGTACTTCCTGTGACTTCTGTGTTCCCTGCAGTAAATAAACCTTGACTCTTTGACGCCGAAGGAAGTGTCCCGTGTCTCTGTGACTTGTACGCCGGAGCAGGTTACCCACGAAGGTTTCAGGTGTTGTGCCCTGGCACCGCTGGGTCCAAAGAACCCAGTCCTTCAGTCGGGCAAGTAGATAGTCGAGCTGCTCCGAACCACCGTGACTTGCTTGAGCAAGTGAAGGCATATTTATACCTTGAAGGTGCCTAGTTTGACGTAAAGTAGGGCATGATAACGTCAGGAAAGAACCCCAAGGGAATAGTAGTTCCTTGTAAAGTCCATGAGTTCTTGGACAAATCAATATTCAAGCAAGGGGAGGGCCCTTACTGCTTAAGCCGATTTTCCAAGAAATTGTTGTAACGTTTTGGTACGGGTGGAAGTAGACATGCCTGTATTTTAACTGCATGGGCTATATCTAAATATGGGTATAATTTCCATGCCTATATTAGGGTAATGTAAATTGTATGTATATATGGGCATGAATCGGGAAATTTCACCTGGATCCTAAAATTACATACAACACCCACTCCACTTTATTATGTACGACATTACTAAGTTGTAAGCACATGAAACATATCTAAAGCATGATGTGTTAAAACCCCACAAAAAATACAAAAAGAGCATTTGTGCTGAACGCATTTTAAAAGCAATTTTTTTATTCAAAGCATATACTATGACATTAGAAATGCTATCTGAATGAATCACTAAAATACATTTATGAAATGGCTCTTAAATACAAACGAAAAAAGGTCGAGACCATTCCATGACATAATTCATCATTTGTTTTATTGGTGACAAGGTCAAATATTGTCTCTTGGAAGTATTCAAAGAAGTCTTGTTCTCTAGGAATAGTTCTACCTTAAGCAGATTACTTTGTGCCCAAAAATATGCAATTTTGGAGAAAAAAAGTCGAATTTGTTGAAAAATAGAGTTCTAAAGTTAGAAGCTTGTTTTGAAAAGTGAAGGTCGAATACAGAGTCCCATAGAACACTGTCTGCTAGCTTCAAAAGTCAGTCTCACTGTTTGGAGAAAACATCAAATCTTCTAAGCTTGTAAAAAATGTATCTACTACAGTAGGTGAAAGGTGGACTACCTTGTTAAGTAGATCAATTGCACAAAAATGAAAAGCATCGCCGTCAGTGTCAGCCGCATTAGCAATGTTCGAAGGAGATGCTACCTGTGTGCCTGTTGCTTCAAGTATCTCACCGTCAGCAGTTTGCGTCTGTGAGACCTCAATGAATGCCGCCATCAGGATTAGTAGCCGCTGGGGACAACACAATGCATGACCCATTACCGATCCAAGCAAAGTGTCAACATCCGTTGGTAGGACTGATGGGAGTTTCAAACAGATGTCTAACACACATTCTTCTCCACATAGCAGGCATTGTAGAACAGGTAAGATGCAATATTGCCAGATTGGTCGGAATGATAGAAATCACGTGGTATTCAGATCTCGTAAACGAGCCAAGCCAGAATCTGTATCATGCGCTCACGACACTTCATTGCAAGTAGAGTGTTATCTAAGGTAATCTGGGTGTCGCTGGTGGCTTGACTTGCCATATCGGAGCAGAAGGAATTGAAATAGTATTCCTGCTACGAGTCCCAAAATGAGAGACAGGCGGCCGAACACAGAGTGCACGAAGTTTGGAATTATGCCGAGGACTGCTTCAAACGGTGCTACCAGTCCCGAAAAGACTGTCTTAAATACATGTACAATACCACTGGTATCAGACATGTTTAAGATACGTCCTAACATTTCTACGAAATGTATAGGGAAGTTGTTAATAAAAGGGCATGTATCTCTGCAGAAGACCTTGCAATTTGTAGTTCATACGTCTCTTTGGACAAGGTCAATGGCACAGTTTTTTGTAAACGAATGGCTTTCATTCTGCTTAAAGTATCAATTCGTATAGAAGAGATGTTCAGTGAAGGCCATAATGGTGAATCCCCGTCTGTCTTAGTTTTAGGAAACAATACTTGCATACAGCAAGTGACCCTGGCTGACACAGTTACGAGATAGGCTATTCCTGGAAAGATGCCACAGCAGCTGTGATCATTCAACATAATATAGCTTCCATTAGAAAGCTGCCTAAAAATTGGATCTATTACTGCTGCTGGAGAACTTTGCAGGCGACAGGATAATTTGGTCGAAGAACCATCCAGGCCCCGTGTAAGTTAATACCCTGACATAAAAGTTTGAAGCTTAGTACGTTTTTGCAGTTTGTACCAATAAGAAACACTTATTTACCCCCACTCCAACATCTGTGTATATATGGTAAATCCCAGGCCGTCTTAATGTATTCTTTACCCAACCTTTCATATACGCTTGCTGGTATATGTTTCAAACAATACTGAAAATGGAAAATTGTGACAGGCAGAGTGATGGTTCTGTGTATTATCCATTCTATTGCTGGTTTTCAGAAACAGTTAATGGTAATCTTTCCAGTTTCTCAATGCTCAGCACCGTATAGTCTGTTTCTCTTAGTGTCATAGTGAGTGGTTTATCTGTAAGGTTAAATTCAGAAAACAATGATGTGGTGTTGATTAGACTCCATGGCACATAGCGAGAACAAAGATTTTGTAACGTCCAGCCTAAAAGCATTATAGAGTGAAATTGTGACTGTCCATGCTGTAGCATGAGCAAGTCCTGTTCCATTATGTCTATGGCAGAGGATACTATGCTGTCCAAAGAAAAAATTCTGGATGACAGAGTTGTTAACCCATTGTCAACTACAGAGAGAGATTTCTCAAAATTAATATGATCGATTTCTCGTATTCATTTCCATTTCATAACTTAATTTCGATTTACAAAAAATCACAAAAGTTTAACAAAAATTACATAAAAAAGATAGTGGGACAACTCATTGTAATTGTCCAGAGACAGAATAGTTAATAATACAATATGTTACATTTCGACCACCATGTATGACCATTATAAAACTATAAATAAATGTATATAAAATTATTAAAACAGACTCATAAAAAGTGACCCGCCATTGGGGCTCTGCATTTACAGTGAAGGGGTCATATCCGTGGTAGTGCATAGTGGGAGTGGGGGAGTGCGGGGAAGCCTATCGGGGGTAGACAGGGGCCTGTGCCTCTTCTCTTTCCAATGGAGGACCCATACCACGCCTAGAAACTTTGCTACTGAAACCACAACCGGTCCAGCCACTGATGTTTTGAGGATTCAAAGAGCCTCAAAGCTGGACCTAGTACCCAAATTGGCACATGTGGGTTACAACCATCTTGATCTGGGTTTAATATAAGCAGGACAGACGAAAAAGATATGACCTAATGTTTCCGACTTGTCCAGACAAAATGGGCAGTTGCTGGATTGCAAGTTACCCCACTTAGATGTAAAAACATTACTAGGAAGTGTTCCCACCCTAAATTGGTGGAATAACTTCCTATCACGGGTTGATGAAATTGTATCCCAGTACCCCTCATAGTTTTGGTTCCTGCCTAAAGTCTAGAAAGACATTGGACAGGGAAGAGCAGGGGGAAACCACAATACGCTTCATGTTAACCATGGACCAATAGGCAGCTTTAAACTCTATTTTAGATAGAAATATACTTTGAGCTGGGGAAGTCCACAAGTGGCTCAACCCCATGTCTGTAAGTATATTTTTGACGCTCCTGAACCACACAAGTTTCCTATTTACATCCAAATCCCTGACTTCCACCAAAGCCAGGGCATAATGTGTGAGTTCTGGGGTCACCTAGAGTCTCCTCTAATAAGCAACCATACTGTAGTGTGCCGCATCCCTAATTGATTGGCACCCTAGATCCAAAAAGAGAGGTACTAAAGGGGTAGATTGGGGGAGACCAATTATTGATCGTAGGAATTCATTCTGAGCCATAACTAAACAGTCTAGATTCGCGTATCCCCACAACTCAACCCCGTAAAGTAATGATGCACCGATTTTAGAGTTTAAAGCTGGAGCGCAGGTGCTATGAGTTTTGTGTCAGACTCTCTATGTTCCTTAAGCAAAACCCGCGTATGTTGGGCATGCCTAACAGCAGGGCAATCTATCTGTGGCTTCCAGCTTAACCTTCTATCTATTAATACACCTAGATAAGAAGAAATCTCCGTTTGTTCCAGGATTCCCTCGTTCATTCGGACGACACTTTTAGCCTTTGGGGAGTTTTGCAGGACAATGTACTTTGTTTTGTCAACATTGACAACAAGATCATGGTCCATACAAAACTCCTCAAATCTAGACAGGGCACGCTGAAGGCCCTGTCTGGTTTTAGAGAGAATGAGGGTGTCATCCGCAAACATGAGTAGCGGGATCCTAACCCCCGCTAAAGTTGGAGCATCGGTAGGGAAATCCTCGAAATATTGTACAACCCCTTTAATGTATATTGAGAAGAGAGTGGGAGCCAGGACACACCCTTGTCTCACCCCCTTCTCAACCGGATATTATTGTGTGGTGTTACCCCTTGCGTCCCATCTGACCTGGGCATAATTATCAGTATATAGTTTCACGACAAATGCCAGTAGGTCTAACGTCATACCTAGCCTTTTCAGTGTACACCACAACTTATTGCCCGGGAACAAGTCAAAAGCTGTCTTGAGGTCCACAAAGGATGCATAAATTGTACCACAGTACTAGCGCTTTGCCCGTACTCTGCCTGGAGATTTGAGAGGATGACATATTCCTCCAGCCAGGCCTGGATTCTGCCTAGCACCACCCTTGCAATACCTTTTTAAATAAAGTCTATTAGGCTAATCTGCCTGTAGTTAGCCGGTATCGACTGATGCCCTTTTTTAAAAATGGGAAGGATTGTTGCTCTTGCCCAAGTACAGGGTATGGGAGCTCCCTTAGCAATGGCATTTACTAGGAGCTGGATATATACAGCCCACAATTCCATGGCTTGGAGGAACAGATCAGCGGGAATACAATCTAGCCCCGGGGCCCTACCCTCAGGAACCCGGAGTAGGGCATTTACCACTTCTAGCTTGGTTATATATAAAATTGGAGTTACTGACGGCAACTCAAAGGAAGTTATTGCCATATCACAAGTAAATTGACTTTTTGTAATGGGAAACCCATTGCTCAGGCTACACATGGTTTGTGGGTACATTGGCCAATGAACCACTCCCCCGCTTCACCATGTGCCAGAACTAGGTCATGTCTCTCCTGGAACAAGCCTCCTGAAGGGCAACCCAATGCTCTTCGTCCCATTCTCTTTTGGCTACTAACTGGGCGGCCTTATAAGCTGACCTGCTTTTGCTTATAAGAGCCCTATCTTTTTTCCTGATGGCTGCTGCAAGGGTTCTGTATGCTGTCCGACAAGCAGAGTTATACCATTCGGCAGCTTTCTGACAGACAGGTTTAATCGGTTCATTACATTTAGCAATAAAAAACGTTTTGAGTTCAGTAAAAAGGTGCTCGTGAAGATCAACAGCTCTATTGCTGATTTCTGGACGGACGTGGACCTCCATGTCCAATAAGCTCGGCCATAGCTCCTTACTAAGCATAAAAAAGTCTATGTGACTAGCACGTTACCCACTAATGAAGGTTGGCATCCCATCTTTATCTGAATCGGTATGCCCATTTGCTGCTCTCACCCCATGTTCCAGTCAGAAAACATTCAATTGCAGTGCTGCACTAGACCACTTTTTAATAACGGGAAGATCCAGTGTGGGGATAGACCAAGATTCATCCTCTTCTGCACTGAAATACGTATCATGTAGATCCATGGGTTCAAATGTGCAATTAAAATCGCCCGCTATTAGAATCTTGTCTTGGCCTTGAGGATTAGATAAAAAAGAATTTAGAACTGCAATCGTATCAGAAGCCTTGCCACCTTGCAAGCCCCTAGAATAAACATTGATAAGTAACATTTCCGGAAGACTTCCCTGGTGTAGCCTGATAATAAGG
Source organism: Lissotriton vulgaris (assembly GCF_964263255.1). Classification (NCBI taxonomy): domain Eukaryota; kingdom Metazoa; phylum Chordata; class Amphibia; order Caudata; family Salamandridae; genus Lissotriton; species Lissotriton vulgaris. The sequence goes on along the minus strand of NC_141691.1, from coordinate 485,926,816 downwards.
ATATCCCTACAGTCAGTGTAAATCTCCTCGAGCTTGTATCGATGGCACTGCCTCACCCAGGTAATCAGACCACCTTTGGGTCTACCCCGCAGTCCCTGTTCAGCAGCTTTTGAAAAGTTTAGGTATCCTGGGCGAAAAACCTTTTCCATGGCCCATGTCTCCTGAAAGAAAACATCTTGTTCTTCAATGAATATGGACCATTCAGAGGAAACTGTTTTACTAGCAAGACCAGCAATATTCCAGGAGTCTAATTTCAGGCCAATGATATCATTATGAGAATCACTGTTACTTATCTGGAGACGTTGGCCACACCCAAGTGCAGAATGGTTGAGCTCATTGCTGAGGCTAATCTCTGCAGGGTCTAGGCAACAGGGAGATACCATTGTGAGTCCAGGGGAGGATAAGTGTGTGCCCAATGTTGGCCCTTTGGGAGCATACAAGGGTGAGGCAATACTTAGATTTAGGCCTTGTATGGGTACACCCCTTCCCAAATCTGCCAGTATAGGAGGGATCATAGGAATATGTGATGTACAACTCAGTCAATCTATTTCCTCCAGACTTGTGAAAAGCTCAAATCTATTGTGGACAGCTACGTTATAGTCATAGAGACTCTGCGCCTGAGACCCGTCCCTGTTACAGCCCCTTCTGGAAGTATGCGGAATTGTATTGCAATAGAAAAACCCAAGTGGCAATATACAAATACCATCCCTACTCAGGTGTCTTGCTCCTGCCCTTTCTAAGATCATTTTTACAAGTTGTGGAGATTCAAAACTCAACACCACACAATCGCCATTGAATACTTTTGGCGAGATCCCAACCCAGGGAGTTCTACGGATCATTTTAAATTCCTGAAAGAGATGACTGCCCAGCCCTTTTCTTCTGTTTAATAAATGAAGGGCCTTATTTCTAGGAGCTGACCAGTGTTCCTCAATGCCTGGGTGGGGTGGTGGAACGTTAGTAAGCATGACTGTATAGGGCGTGGATTCTGGTGGTAATTTTAGGGAATCCCTGGGGTAGGACAAACCACCCCTAGGTATTCCTGGGTCACTGCCCTCAGTCAACTCCAGCGGGATCTCCACCCTAGCTGTTGTGGCTTGCGTATTAGAATGATTTTCAGAGGGGGCACGCGCTGTTTTACTAGTGCTGGCTACAAAGTCAGAAAAAGTAGTCAGTTTTGCATGCACTATTACTGGCCTAAGCTCCTTGGAGCCACTAGCGATCTTGTTACGTGCATGGTATTTCGGGGGGAGAAGAAGTTGCTCTATTTTGTTGAGCCTTACGTCAATGTCTGCCAACTGGATCTTTAACTGATGCTGACAAAAAAAAGTATCTTTTAGGCTTAGTATTAATGCAGCTACTTATATCAGGATGCAATTCTGGGTCTCTACCCCCACATACCACCGTTTTCTTTTTATTAATACGGTATCCCCCCAGGGCTTCAAATTCTTCAAAAATCTGGAGAACTCTTGCTTGTGATCGTAATTCAGGTTGAATTACAAGGATAATGTCATCTGAGTATATTTTGATCTCAGCCATTGAAGGAACCGGGGGAAGAATATCCGCACAATTCCTTATTGCGACTGCCAAAGGTTCAATAAAAAACGCAAAAAGAACTGGCGACAGTGGGCATCCTTGCCTCGTGCCATGCTTGACTAAAACTGACCCAGACATTACCATGTTTATGATAACATTAGCTTTGGCACCGGTGTAAAGATTTCAAATTAAAGTTATAATTTTACCTGGAATACCAAAATGCTCTAAAATAATAAAAAGTGTCTCCCAAACCACCAAATCAAAAGCTTTTTCTGCGTCTAATAACAAAATTAATGTGTCTCAAAATAATCTAAACTTCAATCAAATAATAAGTATTTGTGATCAATTGCCTGCCTGCAATGAAACCATTCTGATCTGGGTAGATCAAATCTGTTGAAATTTGATTAAAACGTATTGATAGTAGTTTTGTGGTGATTTTATAATCGGAATTTAATAAGGTGATGGGTCGATAAGAGTTTGGATCTTTAGCATCTTTCCACTTCTTCAGAAAACTCACCACAGTACCCTCCCGAAAGGAATCTGGTATTGGGCCGCCCTCCAACATAGAATTCAATATTTGTAAGAGAATATCGGAAAAGGCGCAAAAAAAATGTAAAAAAACTCTGCAGGTAGGCCATCTAGGCCACAAGCCTTGCCATTTGGGAGCTCCTTAACAACCAATTCTATTTCTTCCATGTAAAATGGGCTTGCGATTGTCAATTGTTCAATTTGAGAAAGAGAGGGTAATGCATACTTTTGTAAGAATTCTGCTAACTTTTGCTGGTCTATGTTATGTTGCTGACTATAGATATTATTGTAATGACAAAGCATTATCTTCCCTATTTCAACCGGATCTGCTGTGTCTATATGGGTAACTGGGCACTTTAGACCTGTTTCAGTTAAAGACCTGTACAGGCTTAATTTTGATCCCCTTCTTCAAAAGATTTGAGCAATGTTTGCCCGGTGGAATTCACTGCCATTGACGATTCTGTGTCGGGTCGCCCTGATAAAAATGTCCGTTCTTCCTTTATTCAATTGGCCGCTCGTAGCTGCTTCTGTGCGCTTTTGCCTTCAGTGACCTTTCTCGCCCACTCACCGCCTGCTGCCTGTTGCGCTGTGAAGCCTTGGAGACAGGCTCCTTCAATTCTCTACGTCCGAGGCTGCCTGACAGGGGCTGGGACTGCGAGACCCAGGGTACAGCGCGTGGAGACCTGAGCGCACCTGGAGTCTCTTCCCGCCCCTGCTCCGCCTCTGCTGATTGCCTGCTGAATCCTGATTGGTAGAAGGCGCTATTACAGCTCGCGGCCCCCGCTTCGCGGGTGCCGCTCGTAGCTGCTTCTGTGCGCTATTGCCTTCAGTGACCTTTCTCGCCCACTCACCGCCTGCTGCCTGTTGCGCTGTGAAGCCTTGGAGACAGGCTCCTTCAATTCTCTACGTCCGAGGCTGCCTGACAGGGGCTGGGACTGCGAGACCCAGGGTACAGCGCGTGGAGACCTGAGCGCACCTGGAGTCTCTTCCCGCCCCTGCTCCGCCTCTGCTGGTTGCCTGCTGAATCCTGATTGGCTGAAGGCGCTATTACAGCTCGCGGCCCCCGCTTCGCGGGTGCCGCTCGTAGCTGCTTCTGTGCGCTTTTGCCTTCAGTGACCTTTCTCGCCCACTCACTGCCTGCTGCCTGTTGCGCTGTGAAGCCTTGGAGACAGGCTCCTTCAATTCTCTACGTCCGAGGCTGCCTGACAGGGGCTGGGACTGCGAGACCCAGGGTACAGCGCGTGGAGACCTGAGCGCACCTGGAGTCTCTTCCCGCCCCTGCTCCGCCTCTGCTGATTGCCTGCTGAATCCTGATTGGCTGAAGGCGCTATTACAGCTCGCGGCCCCCGCTTCGCGGGTGCCGCTCGTAGCTGCTTCTGTGCGCTTTTGCCTTCAGTGACCTTTCTTGCCCACTCACCGCCTGCTGCCTGTTGCGCTGTGAAGCCTTGGAGACAGGCTCCTTCAATTCTCTACGTCCGAGGCTGCCTGACAGGGGCTGGGACTGCGAGACCCAGGGTACAGCGCGTGGAGACCTGAGCGCACCTGGAGTCTCTTCCCGCCCCCTGCTCCTCCTATTTAAGACACACCCTCCACGCTAAGCGGGACGCGTGCGGGACGCCGGGCGAAGCCTGGGCAAAGGGCGGGCCGTCTGTGGCCGTCCGGGGACGTCCGAGGACGGGACGGGCCAACCCATTAACATCTACGCCCTAAAAAAACAAATAGTGATCATTGCTGAGTCACAACATCAAAGAAAGGTAACAATCTTCTCTTTATTCCGGTCTTGCGATATTAGTGGTTGTCTCCTCACAAATGGGTCTAAAGAAACTACGCTCACGAACAATCTTCATGAAACGAATGGGAACCGAGGAAGCCGTTAGAAAATCCACTGATAAAGGAATTAAAGCTGGCCGCAACAGCCTGACCCCAGCAATCAGTGAATACTTCTCGTCACTACCGGCAAAAAAGAAACCGGAAAAAACAATGTCTGCCATTGAAAATAAAATATCAGGAAGTCTGGAAGATCGATCTTGTTTATCGGCATCCCCCCATCTGTCTCATAATGTTAGCGACATTGTGTTTAATAACAAGTCTACGTATACAACAAGAGAACAACAACCTGAAAATTCCAATTCTAGTGCGGTGAAATCATCAACGCCTATAAAAAACCATGAGGGTGTACACAAAACAGAAGAACTGAGTATTTTTAATTATACAGCAGAACAAAAAAGTTTGATCTCTGATATTCTCTTGATAAAGGGCAATGGGAGCCCTCAAACACTAAAAGACTTATGTACACCCAACCAAAAAGCAGGAGAAAACAGTCCAGAGCTAAAGTCAACAAACACAGACACAAAAAAACTTTCTATACAAGATCAAGATTCCTTTTTAGATCCCTTTTTAATAGAAAACAATAACTTTGAAAAATCTTCTATTCCCTTATCCAAGGCTTTCTTTACACTACAAGAAATTCTCGAATCAGTTCTCTCCTTTCTAGGTAACATCCTTGAAAACTCTGACCAAACTTTGGATGTCCAAATTGGTATTCTGAAGTTTTTAGTAGAAGAGAAAAGAAAAAAGGAGTCCTCTAAAAACATAGAAGGAAAACTAGAGGATACCAACCGACGACAAGCAAATGAAAACAAGCAAAGCAATTGTCACTCTTCTACTCAGACGTCAGATGATGATTTTAAATCAACTGACAAAAGGAAAAAAAAGGAATATCTAAATGAATCCACTTTATACTCTCTGAAACGTCTGTTTAGAGAAAACCCCCCAAAAAAGCAAAAACAATTCCCGATTTTCAATAAAAAAACGGGAACGGAAAGACTTGACAAAGACTCTGTAAATGAAGGCGAGGACTCAAATGTAGAAATTAAATCTGAAATATCTTCAGGAGAAATGACACCAAACTCAACTACGGATGTTACGCTAAAGGGAAAAAATAAAAGGAAGAAAAAACCTATGAGAAGGATTCATAAAAAGCAAGCACGTAAATTGAAATTTCAAAAAATTATAATACCACAAAAAAAAAAACGACGAGAAAAGTACGCCATATAGGAGTAAAAAAGAAGAATCCCCCAAAGGAACAACTATTGATAGAAAGAAATCCTTGAACCCAAAGGCGGATGTATATCTCCCATTAAACACAGCTATTACGACAACAGATGAAAATGCTGAAAAAATCTTTTCTGAAAAGGAAAATGACTGCAGGAATGTCACACAATATAAGGTACTTCAATTTGAAGAACTATTTCCCACTGACAATATCCCTCTTAATAGAAGCAGGATTCTTCACCTTTTACAGAACATAAAACCTCTTCAATCTATGACAAGCAGTGACATTGACCTAGTATCACTCCCAACGCGAGGTCAAAGTAAAATTGCAACAGTCTCGTTTTGGTCTCCAGTGATACCAAGTATCATTTTGAAGGAAAAAGAGATAATATACCGATTCGGTTATGACGTCATAGAGAAAGCTGAGCAAAAAGGAAACAAAAAACACCCAACTTTCAATAGCAATACGATTCTCTTTTCTACACTGCAATCGAACGAGGGACAAAGATCCTCAGTGACTCTAAGACATCCAGAGGGTATACAAAATAAAGTTATAGAACAGGGAGAAGAGATACTGAAAATCCGAGTAAAAAAAGGGGAAAGGGAAGTGTGGCATATGGAACCAAAGGAAAATTATGCAGAAAATAAAATGGAGAACTCATGGACCTGGCTTCCAGGGATTTTAAACTATAATAAAGGTTCTAACCACCTAAAGCACCCTGTTTAACCAAGGTCTAAAGGTCACATCGTGGAACATCGCTGGTAGAACAATGAACAAAATGAAGGAAGTCCTTAGAAACCAGCCCGACATACTGACCCTGCAAGAAACCTGGGCAACAGAGCCCTTTTCACAAAAAGGCTACTATGTGTATAGTATATGTGCTAAAGCCTCAAACCGGGGCCATGCCAAAGGGGGACTGGCTATTTTAATGAGAGAGGATCACTTGTGGGCACAAGAGATAGTGGAAACCAATAGTGAGAATGTGCAATGTATGAAACTGTCTCTGAAAGCCTTCAATTTGACCACAACTAAAATAATGTTGCTTTTCAATGTATATGCCCCTCCAGGAAAAAACCCCGACAGCTTATATGACGAGACCTTGCAAATTATCATACAAATAATTGATGCCCATACGTTCTCATCCTATATAATCACGGGAGATTTCAATGGGAAAATTTCCAATACAGAAATAAAAAAATGGGGAAAAATTCTGGAAGAAGAAAGCCTGGAACATTTAATCCCTCAATTCCCCAACGATATCCGATCTAACAAAAGAGGGAAAACACTGTTAACAGTACTGCTCTCCATAAATGGAACAATCCTTAACGGGAATGTGGAAGGCGATATCCCGGCAGCGTACACAAGACAGGGAAACGGGAGACCATCTATAATAGATTATATTATTTGTGGCAGAGACCAGCTTGAAACTATGTCCCATCTGTGCTCCAATTTTACTTCAGAGAGTGATCATGCCGTCATGCAACTTGCAACCAGTTGGTCGGTTCCGTCCGCAGAAGAAGGCTTGATGACCCTCGACAGAAAGGAAACTCTGGTAAACAGCGATCGGAGACGTATTTTCTGGAATCCTACCTCTTTGAGTAAAATGACAAATCTGGTCGATCACCAACAGTTCTTAAGGAATCTATACTCAGAAGATCCTATAGAAAACTTCGAGACCATGCTCATCGAACTTAAGGAGGTAATAATTGAAATGAATCTTCAAAGAACTAATACAATTCCAAAAAGAAAAAATAATAATAAATCAGGGAACTCATTGATAAAGAAAACCCTAAACAAATTGATACGTGCGCAATACTTACACCCCTCTCCTACTAAAAAGAAAGAAATAAACAAATTGAAAAACCAACTCAGGAGAGAAAAAACAAGTGAGAGAAAATCCTTTCAAGACCGTAACTGGGTAGAATTACAAATTGCTGCCAAAGAACCAAACCAAAGAACTTATTGGTCCATAATAGCCAAGATATCAGGGACAAAAAAGAAATTACAAGCAGTACCTGTTCCTCCGAAAGAGTGGGAAATTTACTTGGCAGAACTTTACAAAAAAAATGTGGATAAACTACAAGCAAACAGTCCAGATAAGGCAAAGGAAAAAGTTATGGAAAAAATAATTCCGAAAACCACAACTATAATGGTTGAAACACACATTCGGAGGGCAAGAAGCTCAGGAGCCTTTGGTCCCGACCAAATTCCCATAAAGGCCCTACAGACAAATTCTAGGGAATGGAGCCTTTTTCTAACCCCACTTTTCAACTATATTTTCTCCACCGGTCAGGTTCCCAAGTCATGGCAAGGGAGCACTATTATCCCTATCCACAAAAAAGGTTGCAAATCGGTAGCAGGTAACTACCGCCAAATAGCCCTGATGGACGCTACCGGGAAAATCTTCGCAGCAGAGGTACTATTACAATTAAAAAACTGGGCCTTCTCGAAGGGTTTGATACCCATGTTCCAGGCAGGCTTCAGACCCAAACATTCTGTTACGGACAACATTGCAATTATCCAGTTTTTTCTGGACAAATACGTCACACGAAGAAAACAGACGGTCTACATGGCTTTCATAGATTACTCGACCGCATTCGACCGAGTGGATCGCCCCACACTGTGGAAAAAATTGAGGAGTTTGGGAATCAATGATCACCTGCTACAGGCAATAATAAGTCTCCACACAACTACATGGTGTCGTGTCCAAATGGGGGGCCAAAAAGGACTAACGAAAATAATATACACCGAAAACGGCCTTAAACAGGGTTGTCTACTAGCTCCCATGTTGTTTTCGTTATATCTCAACGATTTGCCAAATCAACTACAAAAGGGCTCAAGCCTGCCCCCAAAAATTAACCAACAAAGAGTTCATTTGTTGCTCTATGCGGACGATATAGTCCTATTCGACCTTACACCATATGGTCTGCAAAAATCTCTGGATATTCTATTCAAGTATTCAAATGAAAATTTTCTAATCCCGAACGTAAGAAAAACCAAAGTTGTAGCCTTTTCTGGGAGGAAGAAAAGTGTCAAATATAATTGGAGGCTAGGTGATGAAAAGGTCGATGAAGATAAAGAATATATTTACCTCGGCAGGATTCTTTCCAAGAATCTAACAAATACAAAGCATATCGAAAAGTTAACGAAAAAATCTGACTTACATGCAGGAGCACTATCGAGACTATACAACGCCACGGGGAGCAGGCACTTTTCCTCACTAATAAAAATATACAAAGTTAAAATACCAGCGGTCCTGTCTTATGCCACAGAATATATTCCAATCCAACAATGGGGCTTCATGGACCGTCAGGAGGGAAAAATCTTGAAAAAAATAATGAAGGTCCCAACAGCTACTCCAGTTCAGGTCCTACGGCTGGAATTCGGAATTACTAGCGCTTTTGCCACTGCCGTGGCAAACATAATTAGATGGGCCTACCATCTTCTTCATGCTACGGAGGGAACTCTTAGATTTCTGCTACAAAAAGAGACTTTCGGCACAGATGTAGTTAAACAAACTTTCTTAGTGAACATGTCTGCGGCGTTCCAAATGGCTGAAATCTCTACAGAAATCTTGCAGACTTGGTCCGTGTCACAACTAAAACTCTTTCTCAAATGTTTTACACCTAGGTTAAGTTATGATTTGGACTACGCTCACAGCTATAGGCTAAAAACATTCAAGCCATTCACTACACTTATAGAGTATAAACATATACAGCCATATATCTCTTTTTGTCTTTCTCATAGTGCAAGGAGGGTAATTTTCATGTATCGAGCTGGGATTTTACCTGTACAAGCTTATAAAACAAAATGGTTACCTGGAGATCACTCCAACTTATGTTTGTTATGTCAAGGGGGTGAGCAGACTGTGGAGCACTTACTGTTCATTTGCCCTAACTCTAAGGTGGTAGCAGCTCGCGCTCAGTATATTTCACCGATATACAGATCCTGTAGGCTAACAAAGGAAAAAGAAATTTTAACAACGGCCATAAATCCCCCGAACGAATTTGTATGTTATAATCTGTACAAATTTTTTAAATCCATGTTAGTTTTATACTAATTATTGATGTACTTATCTTATGTAAAGTTCATTTTTTTTATCTCTTGTTATATTTGTGGTCCTCGGTTGAGTACCAACACAAATAAAATCTTTTTGACTTTTGACTTTGACTTTGACTTTTGACTGTTCTGCACTATTTCATGTTTTTTGCCAGGGTTTTTTTTTCTAGAGTAGAATCTTTGTTTTCGGCTTTTATTTGGGCAAAGAAGATACCACGCATCGCAATAGGTACTCTTTATGAGGAGTTGGATCTAGTAGGTCTCTCTCTACCAAATCTTAGGGATTACTATAATGCATATTTCGCACAGTATTTATCGAGATTCAAAAGCCAAACCCAAGGTAAAAATGTATTTATAAACTTTTTTTTTGAGTTAATCTGCATCGAAAGTCAGATACCTCCCCCCTGCAGGTACTTAAATCTCCCAAATGAGTTCGCTATAAGACACTGTTATGGTTCTCTAAAAAATGTTGCGCTATTTTTAAAAGATATTCAATTCCCCTTATTAACTCAACAACTTTATTGGCTAGCATATTTCCGTTAATGGAGATCAAAAAAGGGTCAGAGATAGCAGAAAATTGGGCCAGGGCAGGATTTATCAAAGTAACCGATTTTTTGAGAAATGGGTCATGGATAACCCAGATAGAGATGGCAGATTTAATCCACAGGAATTTTATATTGTTAGGGTCCTATAATATGGTTTATACATTTCTGGTGCAATTGGATGCCATACAGCTCAATCAAGCAAGCCAATTTGTTAATGACCTTTTCGTGAACGAACTTGTTAGGAAACCTGGGGGCTGGAAGCGTTGTTTTGCGCTGAGTAGGGAGATGGATTTAAGTAAAAAAGCAATCAAAAAATGTCAGGAAAGGGAAAACCATGTACTGTCTTTGAATACCTGGATGACTATTAACAAATTTAACTTTAGCACGCTGCGGGTGCCAACTCGAGTAGAATGGTATTCTTTGGTAAATGGTTGTTGTACCGTACACCTGGGGTTATTTCTAAAATGTACGTAAATCGACCATCAAATTGTTTTAGATGTCTACACCATGCGCCAGCTAATTAGACCCATGTAATGGTTCAATGTACTAGAATCGGGGTATTTTGGGATGAAATATTTGCTTTCTTTCAAACTCATTATAATATTATGATTTCTCTGAACGTAAAAGTGATGCTTTATGGTTTTGACTTGGATCTCAAGCTCTTCGATCAGCTAGCTAAATTAGTGTATATTGCAATGGCAGTAGCCAGATCTTTGTTATTACAGCAAACTCGGTCAGAACAGATCCCATTCATGCAGGAATAGTTACACAAAATGAGGAGAGTTAAGAAAAGTGAACAAATGTATGCATTGCGGGTCGGGGGATTAAGAAAATTTAATAAAATCTGGGGATTTTATTTTGATTAAATTCTATTCGGGATACTGAGGAGTGAAGCTAACTGTAATTATTTGTTGTATCTGAAGGTTTGACTTTGTTCTTGATTAATTTATTTTGCGTTGTTAATCAGCAATGTTACTATGTGACTTCAATAAAAAAAATTTAAAAAAATGTCTGCCAACTTAGTTAATACGGGCTCAAAAATTGACACAATTTTTTCCTCTAACTTTGCTAGCATACCATCTTCAGGTTCATTCACTGCCTGGCATGGAAGGGCCTGAGCCTGGTAAGATAGAAGGGCTTACATCTGTTGACACTAGGAAACTACCTTGTTTGCCTCGGGCCACCCCTCTTGTTTTTGGCATTTTTTTTGCCTGATGTTGGGCTAATGGCAGAGCGCCTGCTTTCCTTTTTTTAGATAAAGTGACACCCTCCCTTTCCTTCTCCTGCACTGAGTGTTGCGTGTGTGTACGAATCTGTCCTGGAGGGGAAGGAGTGCGAATAGGAGTGCTTGGAACAGAGACTACAGACTGTGAGACGTCAGCTGGAGTTCGTGGAGACCTGGGGGAAACTTGCGTTGAACAGTCAAAAGGGGGATAAATGGATGACTGGGGACAAACTAAGGGGGCTTCAATCAATGCAAAGCAAGGTTCCATTGAGGGTCTCCTTTGGGTGAGCTGTATTTCATGATTAAGATCAGACTCAGCCCGCAGGAAAAATGCATCTAGTGTGCCCACAACCCCCGGTCCCCCTGCCCCCTTACAGTTACCCTTGATCATAATGGATTATTGTAAGTTTGAATAAAACAAAAAAAACACAATTATTACAGGAATCCAAAGAAGTCCAATGTAAATGTTAAATGTCTCACTGACCAAGTCCTTAAAAACTCTGGATCGCCGATGAAAGTTTTGTGGCCCTGCCCTGTCTCCTCCTGGCTTCGACGGGCGCGGGACGGGCCCGCACACGTCCTGCGCGGCGGGAGCCCTTGGTCATTTTTAAGCGCCTCCTGGTGCTTACCTGGTGACCCGGTAGCCTGGCGACACGTGAGGGATCCTGGGAAGTTTAGTTCTTGCCCCCGAGATTCGCGTGGACCACAATTCAGGCAGTGCGGCGTGGAGTTGCAGTCCCTTGGACTGTATGAGCTTCGGCATGAAGAGGTAACAGCGATCAGCTAGTAGAAGAGGGACCCGGCCGCAGGAGCCCTTGGTCATTTTTAAGCGCCTCCTGGTGCTTACCTGGTGACACGGTAGCCTGGCGACACGTGAGGGATCCTGGGATGTTTCGTGTTTTCCCCCGAGATTCGGGCTGACCTCAATTCAGGCAGTGCAGCGTGGCGTTGCAGTCCCCTGGACTGTATGAGCTCTGGCGTGAAGAAGTAACAGAGACCAGATTGTAGAAGAGGGACCCGCGCTGCGGGAGCCCTTGGTCGTTTTTAAGCGCCTCCTGGCACTTACCTGGTGACGCAGTAGCCTAGCGAAACGTGAGGTATCCTGGGAAGTTTAGTTCTTGCCCCCGAGATTCGCGCGGACCACAATTCAGGCAGTGCGGCGTGGCGTTGCAGTCCCCTGGACTGTATGAGCTCAGGCGTAAAGAGATAACAGAGTCCAGCTAGTAGAAGTATTCATTCTGCAGTCTCTGCTTGTGTCGCTGTGTTTGTCATTGGGCAGAGGATATCGAGAGAATAGATCATACGCGGAAATGGAGCAATAACGAACTAATTAAACAGAAGGTGTTCATCCCGCAAGGACCACTGAGATGGGTACATGAAAAAAAGGATGACAAAAAGTAAATCTGGTACATCATATTGAGTATAAATTGGCAGAATCTGACAGCGTGTTTCTCTTTCCTGCCCTGGAAGATGACACTTGCTTTTATTACAACCTCATGAAATAATTTTTACATATGTGAGGATATCAGTTGATTATTTTGTGGATGACATTGTGTGATATCGGCAATCAATTTAATTACTGAAGTCGACTTTTGGACACATTAAATATATATTTTTTAGTGTATACCTTGGTTCATAGAAAGGAAGAGCTCATATGTGTGTAGGTCCTGAGGAAGGAGGTTACAACATACTATAACCCACCGAAAAGTGCGTCGACCTGGCGTGGAACCCTACTAAACACGTTGTGGTTTCCATCATAGTGGAGTTTCCCTCTACCTAACGGCTTACCTTACTATGTATAAGAGTTGGCTGTTATTGGATGGTATGGAAGTGTATGAATTGGTGTGAGTGGTGTATGTCAGTTATATTGGTGTTGTGTAACCAGGGTATCATACGTTTTCTCTTTCTTTGGTGGTTTTTGTGAAAATCAAAAAATATTTTTTTGTACTACATAAAAAGTATTGTGGATAATGATATGTATTGTATAGAATAGCGATAATTTAACAAAAACATTTTTTAGAAAGATTTTTTATATGTTGTACTCATGAAAAATGATAAAAAAAGTTGAACAACTTTAAAAAAAAACCTATGAAATATGAAAAAATAAATAAAGAATTTAAAATAGAACCACGTAAAGTGTAATTGTTATGCTTTGAAGGTCAAAGAAAAAAATAGGAACTATGTCGCAATTTGTAAAGTATATAGGCTATGAGGGAATATATTAGTGTTGTGTTCTTCTTCTTCCCCTCTTTTCCCTGGCCTTAAGTATTTAGAGAGGGGGTCCCCTTTTTCATGTTATTGTTTCTGCTTGTGTCGCTTTCAAAGCTTCATTATAAATGGCATATATACCAGCGTACATAAAATGTTTATGATGCCGTGTCGCAGGACCTTGTAAGAAGTCCCTTAAATCAACGCCATCTTTAAGTAAAGATAAATGTTGTTTTACCTCTATTAGTGTGGACTTTTGTATCCACTCAAGGCACAGTTTTCCTACACTGTATGTGGTTACTATGCCTGGATGTTGTCTCTGGACATATCCTGGATCTGACCTACTGAATGTGAACCCTTGTGTCTTATTCAGGAATATATCTTGACAGTTGTTTGTGTCTGTGGGCCATATTAACCATTTTTTCCAACCAGGATCCCAGGATGCTTTATTCCGGCCCAGGAAAGACATGGCTTGGCAGTTCAGGATGGACTGTTCCCATGAGGCACAGGGTCAGGGCTGATTTGCATATGGCTATGTCTGAACTGGAGTGTCTTGGTGAGCAAAATAACAATATATTAAACCCAGATATTTGACGGGGGGTGAATGTTTTCCCATTGTGCAACATTCCGTCCATCATCTTGTGTGTTTTGCTGTTCACCCTATGTGGGAAGGGTATGCCCAGACGTGGGTCCGATGCTCACTAGGCCACTGGAGTCAAGCTATCCTGGCTGAAGACGGCTGATAGCCAGAAACTGGTCCTAGGATGCTTTATTCCGGTCCAGGAAAGACATGGTTTGGCACTTCGGGGTGGATTGTTGCCATGAGGCACAGGGTCAAGACTGATTAGCATATGGCATTGTCTGAACTGGGGTGGCGTGGTGAGCAAAATAACAATGGATTAAATCCAGATCTGTGACTGGGGGTGAATGTTTTGCCAATGTGCAACATTCCGTCCATCATCTTGTGTGTTTTGCTCTTCACCCTAGAGGGAAGGGTATGCCCAGACGTGGGTCACGTGCTCAATACGCCACTAGAGTCAAGCTATACTGGCTGATGACAGCTGATAGCCAGAAACCGGTCCTAGGATGCTTGAATCCATGTCCAGGGAAGACATGGCTTTGCAGTTCGGGTTGGACTGTTCCCATGAGGCACAGGTTCAACAATGATTTGCATATGGCCATGTCATAACTGGGTGGTGTGGTGAGCAAAATAATGATGGATTAAACCAAGATCTGTGACTGGGTGTGAATGTTTTGTCAATGTGCAATACTCCGTCCATCATCTTGCGTGCTTTGCTATTCTCCCTAAGTGGGAAGGGTATGCCCAGAAGTGGGTCCCGTGCTCACTACGCCACTGGAGTCAAGCTATCCTGGCTGATGACGGCTGATAGCCAGAAACCGGTCATAGGATGCATGATTCTGGTCCAGAGAAGATATGGCTTTGCAGTTCGGGTTGGACTGTTCCCATGAGGCACAGGATCAAGACTGATTTGCATATGGCCATGTCATAACTGGGTGGTGTGGTGAGCAAAATAATGATGGATTAAACCCCGATCTGTGACTGGGTGTGAATGTTTTGCCAATGTGCAATACTCCGTCCATCATCTTGCGTGCTTTGCTATTCTCCCTAAGTGGGAAGGTTATGCCCAGAAGTGGGTCCCGTGCTCACTACGCCACTGGAGTCAAGCTATCCTGGCTGATGACGGCTGATAGCCAGAAACCGGTCATAGGATGCATGATTCTGGTCCAGAGAAGACATGGCTTTGGACTGTTTCCATGAGGCACAGGGTCAAGATTGATTTGCATATGGCCGCGTCTGAACACGGGTGGCGTGGTGAGCAAAATAACGATGGATCAAACCCAGATCTGTAACTGGAGGTGAATGTTTTCCCAATGTGCAACATTCCGTCCATCATCTAGTATGTTTTGCTATTCACCCTAAGTGGGAAAGGTATGCCCAGATGTGGGTCACGTGCTCACTACGCCACTGGAGTCAAGCTATCCTGGCTGATGACGGCTGATGGCCAGAAACTGGTCCTAGGATGCTTGATTTGGGTCCAGGGTAGACATGGCTTGGCAGTTTGGGCTGGACTGTTCCAATGAGGCACAGGGTCAAGACTGATTTGCATATGGCCATGTCTGAACTCGGGTGGTGTGGTGAGCAACATAACCATTGATTAAACCCAGATCTGTGACTGGAGGTGAATATTTTGCCAATGTGCAACATTCCGTCCATCATCTTGAGTGTTTCGCTATACGCCATAAGTGGGACGGGTATGCCCAGACCTAGGTCCCATGATCACTACACCACTGGAGTCAAACTATCCTGGCTGATGACGGCTGGTAGCTAGAAACCGGTCCTAGGATGCTTGATTCTGGTCCAGGGAAGACATGGCTTTGCAGTTCGGGCTAAACTGTTCCTATGAGGCATAGGGTCAAGACTGATTTGCATATGGCCATGTCTGAACTGGGGTGGAGTGTTGAGCAAAATAATGATGGATTGAACCCAGATCTGTGACTGGGAATGAATGTTTCGCCAATGTGCAACATTCTGTCCATCAACCTGTGTGTAACACAGGGCATGGCAGTGTGCATTTGTCGCATTTGGAACGCGCAGCGGGTGCCACCCCATATGTACATGATGTAATGCGCAACTTGGTAGTGCGTACCAGTCGCATACCACAGTATATCTACCTACTGGCGGTCGCCAGTAGGTAGATATAGTTAGGACCTATTTTCCATAGGAAATCCACAACATTCTTTTTGGAATTACTTTGGCGCCGATTGACGAATCTTCGCGAAAGTTTCAAAACCTATGGTCATCTGTGGTCCACTCCTATCCGGAAAGTTTCACAGTGATTCGTCAAGCGGGGGCTGAGAAAAAAGGGGGTTCCCAAAACATATTTTCCCCATGCAATTTCCCATAGGACCTTTAGCCGCAGCTACAGCCCGAACTGCTGAACGGAATTACACCAAGTTTGCCAAAGAGGTAGTCCTTATTTCAGACTCCTGCCTTTTGCTTAAATGGTGTAAATCCATTCAGTAGTTCCTGAGAAAATTACAGTTAAAATGAATTATATATCTATGGCCTTGGAGGTTCCGCGTACCCTAAGCGCAGTCTAAGCGCAGTCTAAGCGCACCCTGCTGTGCACGAGCTGTATTCTAATTGGCTGTCAACACTCCAAATCAGGCAGCCATCTTGTGCCTCGGTAGAACCGAGTCACAAGAAACCTATAAAACAAAAACGTGCAAAACGCGAAAAGGGGGCAGGGTAGAAACAACCTGACCCCCTAGCCCTGTCCTTCTGGGACCCCCTGTCCCACAAGGCCCCCCAAGGGCAAAAAACTAATAATAAAAATAATCGGCAAAATCCGCCCAGGATGCACAGATCTTGACGATAAAAAAAACCGAAGCGTGCTTCTTTGGTAATTGGCCCCGGGGGGGACCAAATCCAGGGGCAAAAGTCATGTAAGGGGGGCCCAGAGGTGCAGCCCCAGGAAAATCCACGCCTGGGGCTTTATTTATTTTTGTGCATGGGGCTCTCCGGCCCCCCCAGCCCCGGGGACCGCCGCCCCTGGGGCATCATATTATTTGTTGGGGGGGCTCTCAGGCCCCCCAAGCCCCGGGGCCTGCCACCCCGTGGGGCTTCTCAATATTTGTTGTGGGGGCTTTCAGGCCTTCCAGCCCGGGGACCACCACCCCAGGGGCTTATAAAAATTAATGGCAGGGGGCTCACGGCCCCCCACTGCCTCGGGGACCTCCACCCCAGGGCTTTATTTTTTAAAAATATACCCTGTGTGGGGGGGCTCACTCCCCCACACGCCCCAGGGACCGCCACCTCCCAGGGGCTCTAAATATATAAATTGGGTGGTCGCTGAAGGACCACCCAACACTGTGTTCTACCACCCTCCGGGGCTTAGAAACAGGTGGGAGGGGGCCGCGCGGCCCCCCTCCTGGAGCCCTTGATGGCCCTGGGGACCGCCATCCCCCCAGGGCCGGCTCCTGTAGTGTCCCAGAGCGCCCACCCCGGTACATTGCTGTTTGAGATGTCATCAGTGATGTCACTGACCATGTCATGAATGATGTAATTTGTGACATCCATAGCAGTGGTCCGCTCCTATCCTGAAATTTCACGGTGATTCATCAAGTTTGGCCGAGAAAAAAGGGGGGTCCCAAAACGTCTTTTCCCCATGCAATTTCCCATAGGACCTTTAGCAACAGCTACAGCCGGAACTGCTGAAAGTAATTACGCCAAATTTGTCAAAGAAGTAGTCCTCAGTTCAGACTTGTGCCTTTTACTTAAATGGTGTCAATCTGATCAGAAGTTACTGAGAAAATGACAGTTAAAATAATGTATATATCTATGGGCGCTGTGGATCCGCGGAGTCTATGGCATCGTCATCGCACCATAAGCGCAACCTTCCGATCACGGCCTGAATGCTAATTGGCTGTCAAGTGGTTGTCAACATTCGAAACCAGGAACTGTTGGCAGTCATTTTGTGCCTCGGTAGAAGCGAGGTTGAGGAAGTTAGTGGAATATGTACTTTCACCCTCTAGACCTGCTTAGGGGTAGGTATGGGCGGAAAATCCGTTCCGCTCGCGGATTTTGCGGATTTTCGGGAAATCCGCAATCCGCGAGATTCGCGAATCTCCCGCAAAATCCGCAAATCCGCGAGCAGTGGATTTTGCTCGCACTGCTCGCACTGTTCGCATGAGTTTGCGGCTTCCCAGTACAACTTCGCGCCCCGCGAATAAGTGCTAAATTGCAGAAATACGATCTTAGCAAAACTGAAACTACTTGCCAGGTTCAAAAGTTCAGGCTCATCATTAGTAGCCATTTCCTGTAGTGCTTCCTGAGGGGCCCCTCCAGAGATCAGTTGCCAGTTGCAACTATTATGTGACCCTGCTCTGAACCTCAGAATAGTTACACATATGCCACAAAGGTCCTGAATTACAGCTAAGGGAGACAAGCAGGAGCCAGGCTGGAAGTTAAAATCCATTAATCAGCCCCTAATTCATTATTGTCAGTTGGGGCAGGGCAGGTGTTGTAACTAATTTTGCAACATCAATAAGAGAGTAAGGGTCAAAAGTAAACACTCTCATACCCCTGAATTAATGACTCAAACAACAAGAGAGTGTTAATACAAACAGACCATGCTAGCAAGATTAGTACTCAATATCGCAGGTATGTTAGACAAGGCTATAGAAGATAGCTGGAAAGAATAGAGTGCACGTGTCAGAAAAACTAGCTAAAAAGAACCCTCAGGCCCCAGTGAACCACTGGTAGCCGGTTGTCTTCATTGGGTCCCTTTTTATAGCTAGAAAGTGAATGGTGAATCTAAAAAGAGTACTCACTACTCCTCAACATAATTTAATAAGAGGGTAGCTCCAACTCTATTAAAAACAGTGATTAGAAAAACATTGTCTTTCTGGACTACTCTAGGTTGTGCAAATTTGAACCACAGAGTCCCTTTATAGAAGAAGTGTGAAGAGAATTAATTAGTAAAAAGAGGTGGTCAACATGTTTCTGCCAGGTAAGCAAATTCGCTCGGCATTCGTCAGGACCAGTATAAAAAAGAAACAACTCACTGCCCTGGGCACCCTAAAGTGTACAGAAGCAGAGAGTATGGTCATTTGCTAATACGACCTGTAATTTTGTCGAAGCAGTAGGTAGAGGAATTTTTCAAATCCTAGAGGCCCCCTCTCTTGAGGTGGTACCACTCGATATTTTGTTTACTGTTAAACTGCCCCATGGGCCAAAGCGGCAGGAGGAATCTTCACGCCTGGGCCATTCACTCCAGACGGCTCCCCGCTTGTTCACCTACGAACTGCCACATCCGCCGCCCGTTTTGCAACAATGAAAGCACTTAGCAAGTGCAAAAGATCACTAATCAGGGCGCACTAAGGAAGCAGGTGCCAGCTAAAAAAATATTCTGTGACACATTAATCAGCCCCAAATTAATTCAGGTCACTTGAGGCAGGGAAGGTGTGCTTTGCTTTGCCGAAAATAATGTACACTGGACAACCAGAGGGTGTGGTGATGAAACAGAGGGTGGCATGGGTGGGCCAGAGGGTGGCATGAGTAGTCAGAGAGTGGCAGTGGTGACAGAGAGTGGCAGTGATGAAGAAGAGTGTCCCAAACAGGCTGGACACGTAGAAACAACAAGTTCGCAAAACTTGCGACCCGACAGGTAAGTTCGCAAATTGCGAAATTGTAAAAACCCTCGCGAACTGGCAGAAACACGGGCAAACACAAAAAAAAAAAATCCGCAAATTCGCGGGAATTCGCGGATTTTGCGGATTGCGAGTTCGCAAATCCGCAAAATTCGCGAACGCGAGATCCGCAAAATTCGCCCATGCTTACTTAGGGGTTCCCCCAGGGCCCACAATTTTTTTTTAAAGACCCGACAGGTGCGTGTAGGGTGCGTTGGCTCTGCCCAAAAAAAATAAAAAAAATAATTAGCCCTGTGGGGGCCAAATCCCGGGGTCAAAATTATTAAATGTAAAGGTGCCCCCCAGCCTTGGGGACCGCCACCCCCTGGGGCTACAAAATAAATTGTTGGGAGGTGCTCAAAAGCCCCTCCCATTATAATTTGTGGGGGGGCTCAATGGCCTCCCAAGCCCAGGGAACCACCACCCCCCGGGGCTTTCTGTATTGTGGGAGGGGGCTACATGGCCCCCCTCCTGGAGCCCTCGAGGGCCCTGTGGACATCCACTCCCCAGGGCAGCTCCTGCAGTGTTCTGGGGTGCCCACCGCCAGGACACTGTTCTTTGCTATGATAGGGCGGGAGTGTCCCGCCCTCCTATAACAAACGTGATTAGGATTATAAAAGAGACAGCAGGGAAACCTGCTGTCTATTTCAAAATCCAAACCATATTGCTTTTCCACACGGGGAGCTCCATGTTAGCAGCTCCCCATGTGGAAAAGCAATGCCGGCTCCCGTAGGATGCGGGGAGCTGGCTGGGACCGTGGGGGCATTGGGGTTCCCCCCACGGTCTCCAATGTTATTTATAAGCCCCGGGGATTGGATCCCCGGGGATAATAGTAATTAGTGATAGGGGCTATTTTTTTACGGTACAATTAGGAGTCGCGCACCCAACGCGGCACTCAGTGCGGCCCCCTGGTGTGCACGCATCGGATACACGACTCTAACACGTTGGGTGCGCGACTCGAAGCAAAAAATAAATATTCATTTGAGAAATACTTCAAGTTTATGTGTTTAGTTCTAAGGTTGCTCTAAAAGAGCCCTTATGTTTATTGAGAGATTTTAGTACCTACAAGTAAGTACCTATGCAGAGTCTAAAGTTCAAGAGGAAGACTCTGTTTCCCTCATCAGTGAAAAATGTACACCATCTCTCCCATAGATGCCATCCATATTGAAACGCAGATTGTTGTGGTAAATGGTCCCCATTCTATAGCCTCGGAGAAAAGCAGAAACAGATGTATTCACATGTTTCCTAGCTTTCTCAATCTCTGGATAAAATTGATTGGACCAGATCCATTTCTGCCTTTGGCATATGTTAGAGTAGACAAAGGCAGTTTTGGGGAAAAGTGAAATCAATTCTCCAAAGGTGTCCTTCATAAGCAGGTTCAGACCTACCCCAGTGAAAGTGCCTAGGTCATTGCCAGCACAGTACACAATTATGAGGTCAGGGTGTTGGAGATGCAAAAAATATTTAACCAATGGCATCAATTGGTGCCACTTTAACCATTTCTGTCTAATCCATTTAATTTCTACATTTGGTAAACCTAGGTCTTTGTCAATTCCTTTGTTTTCTGCATACCTTTGGCTCCAGAAAATATAGCTGGATCCCACAATCCACGTTTTAAGCATCTTGAAGGGAGGTCTGGATGCACTCAGATGGTCTTTGTAAATGAAATGGTAGTTTGAAAACTAAATGTTTTTCTAAAATGGTGAAGAAGATTCAGTTTTGAAAAAAGAAAATAAAACATTGGTTGTTTGACAACATTCTACACTGATAACTAGGGTGCATGTTTCTGTTTTTAAAAGCATGATTCTTATTGGTTAACAAAATCTGATTGAAAGGAACATTACATAGGATAAGCTGATATGTTGAAAAGTCAAGCACACTTGCTGTTTTGATTAGCAACATTGTGTGATGAACTTTTGACCTGTGTGTTCAGTTAAGTGTTCCATGAACTGTTTCTATGGTAACAGGTAGAAGGCAGATTGGGGGTAGTGTTCAAATTTATGTCAATTGGAAAGGGTTCAAATGTGTAACCAATCGCAATGTGTGTTTGCTTTTGAATTAATGTGGGAAGCAATGTGCTTTAATGTTCAGGTGTATATGTGTTCAGAATGGGGGGAAACTTTGCCATTCTTTGGTTCTGATGAGAAGTGTACAGAACAGAGATTCTGTATAAGAAAATCTGGTGTGTGACTGACATACTTATTATTTTACAAAACAATTTGAAAGGTGAGTTATTAATTTGAGGGAATGTATGTGGTGCATTTTTTTTATCAGACTAATGTGTTTTTCCTGCCAAAGTGCAGGGAGTACTTTTTTTCTCTAGAATGTTATTGTGTGTGTGTGCATTTAGAAACCATTCTGAGATAAGCATTAGTGTATTTCGGTATACAACTGTTACAACTAAGTTTTTACAACTACCTACCATTACAACGCGACCATTACAACGCATACCATTACAACGCATTGCGCTGGGGGGCACTCTATTATAGGGAATACGTTTAATTTACTATCCAACACCTTCCCTAGTGTCCACGGGGACTGGAGTTGGAATAGTAAATTATACTTACCACTATCCAGCACCTCTAAGCGCTATGCGTTGTAATGGTATGCGTTGTAATGGTCGCGTTGTAATGGTAGGTAGTTGTAATGGTATGCGTTTTAACGTCATACATCCGTGTATTTCTTATGCTTGCAGACAGATAACTATGCTGTTCTCATGTTTTGGTAGAATTAGAAACCAGTCATTTTTTATGTATTTGCAAAATGAGTCAAGTTTCTACACTAAAATGCATTACTTCTTCTATACTATGAAATGTGTTTTGTTAAAATGCAAGGGACAGTGTTGTTTGTCTAGAATCACACAGTGAGTCTTGTGTGCATTTAGTAATCGTTCTGATAGAAGCACTCTAAACAAATGTGTATTAGAACATTTTGTGCAATATGTACAGTCAGCTAAAGTCTTGTAGACTAGTAAATGTGTTTTGGTAAAATGCAAGGGCTAGAGTTGTTTGTCTAGAATCACACAGTGAGTCTGTGTGTATTTAGGGATCACTCGGAGAGAAGCATTTTGGTACTTCATGTGTTTCCTGACATGTAATTGGTTAAAAACTTATTGTGTTCTCAAATGTTGGTAGAATTAGAAAATAGTTATTGGATATGTGTTTCCAAAATGAGTCTAGCTTTAATAGTAAAATGCAGTTATGAAATATGTGGAATGGATGCTTGAAGTGTTTGCAGACAAATAGGTACATGTACTGTTGCAGTGAGACAGTGCTTGAAACTCCTATGCACTATGCATGTAGTAGTCTAATCACCTTCACTGTTGTGTTTCACACCTACATTTCCCCAATCAGTATCTGTACACTCCATTTATAAGACATACTATTAGTTGCCTAGAATCACACCGTGAGTCAGTGTAATTTGGGAAAATTGAGAGAGAATGGTTTGGTTCGTTGATGTGTTTGCATATATATTTGTACATGTACTCTTGCAGTGACACTACCCCCGTGCGATTCCCTACACTACACAAACACCACTGCACTACCCTAATCCCTCAACCTACCTCCAGCACAACCACCTACACTACCCATTCACCACTGTACTACCCTAAACCCTAAAACATTACCCCCGCACGACCCTCTACACTACTCAAACACCATTGCACTACCCTAAACCTTAAATCTATCCCAGCACGACCTCCTACACTACCCTAACACCACTGCACTACCCTAGAACACTACACCATCATGACCCCGTACACTACACAAACACTACTGCACTACCTCAAACACTAAATCTCTATCCCTAGCATGACCCCCTATACTACATAAACACCACTGCACTACCCACACTACACCAGCACGACCACCTACTCTAACCAAACACCATTGCACTACCCTAAACCTTAAATCTACCTCAGCACAACTTCTCACACTACTTTAAACGCCACTGTACTACCCTAGAACACTATCCCAGCATGACCTCCTACACAAACCAAACACCATTGCAATACACTAAACTTTAAACCTACTCCAGAACGACCCCTTACACTACTCAAACACCACACTACTACCCTACTACTCCATTTATAAGAAATACTGTTATTTGTCTAGAATCACACTGTGAGTCAGTGTCTATTTGGGAAAATTGAGAGAGAATGGTTTGGTTGGTTGATGTATCTGCAGATATATAAGTACATGTACTGTTGCAGTGACCCAGGCTCTAGGGCATGCTGTGCTTGAAATTCCTATGTACTATGCAAGTAGTAGTCTAACCATCTTCACACTTGTATTTCAGGCCCTCATTTTCCCAGTCAGTATCTATACACTCCATTTATAAGAAATACTGCTATTTATCTAGAATCACACTGTGAGTCAGTGTCCATTTGGGAAAATTGAGATAGAATATTTTGGTTGGATGATATGTTTGCAGACAGATAAGTACATGTACTCTTACAGTGACACTACCTCCAGCATGACCCCTTACACTACCCAAATACCACTGCACTACCCTAAACCTTAAAACACTACCCCAGCACAACCCTCAACAATAGCCAAATATCACTGCACTACTCTGAACCCTAAAACACTACTCCAGCATGACCCCCTACACTACCCAAATACTATTGCACTACACTAAACCTTAAACCTATCCTAGCACGACCCCTTGCACTACCCAAACATCACTGTACTACCCTAAAAGAGTACCTCAGTACGACCCCCTACACTACACAAACATTAGTGGACTACCCTAAACTCTAAATCTACCCCCAGTAAGACCCCCTACACTACATAAACACCACTGCACTACCCTAAACCCTTAAACAGTACCTGAGCATAACCCCCTACACTACTTAAACACCATTGCACTACCCTAAACCTTAAATCTACCCCAGCATGAGACCCTACACTACTCAAACACTACCCTAAAACACTATCAGGGCACGACCCCCTATACTGCACAAACACCACTGCACTACCCTAAACTCTAAAATAAAAATACTACCTTAAACTTACCCCAGCATGACCCCTTAAACTACCCAAACACCACTGTACTACCCTAAAAGAGTACTTCAGCACGATCCCCTACACTACATAAACATCACTGCACTACCCTAAACCCTAAATCTACCCCCAGCACGACTCCCTACATTACCCATTCACCACTGCACTACCCTAAACCCTAAAACACTACCTCAGAATGACCCTCTACACTACCCAAACATCACTTCAGTACTGTAAACCTTAAATCTACTTCAGTATGACCTCCTACACTACACAAACTCCACTACACTATCCTAAACTCTAAATCTATTCCCAGCACGACCCCCTACATTACCCATTCACCACTGCACTACCCTAAACCCTAAAACACTACTCCAGTTCATCCCCTACACTACACAAACACCATTGCACTACCCTAAACCTTAAATCTACCGCAGCATGACACCCTACACTACTCAAACACTACTGCACTACCCTAAAACACTGTCAGAGCACGACCCCTACACTACACAAGCACTACTGCGCTACCCTGAACCCTAAAACACTACCAGAGCACGACCCATTACAATAACCAAAAACCACTGTACTAACCTTAAAGAGTACTTCAGCAGGATCCCCTACACTACATAAACACCACTGCACAATCCTGAATCCTAAATATACCTCCAGCACGACCCCTACAGTACCCATTCACCATTGCAGTACTCTAAACCTTAAATTGACTCCAGCATGACACCCTACACTACCCAAACACCACTGTTCTACACTAAAAGAGTAATTCAGCACAATCCCCTCCACTACATAAACACCACTGCACAACCCTAAACCCTAAATTTACCCCCAGCATGACCACCTACACTACCCATTCACCACTGCACTACCCTAAACCCTAAAACACTACCCGGCACAACTCCCTACACTGCCCAAACACCATTGCAGTACTCTAAACCTTAAATCTACTCCAGCACGACCTCTCACACTACACAAACACCACTGCACTACCTTGAACTCTAAATCTACCCCCTGCACGATCCCCTACACTTCCCATTCAACATTGCACTACCCTAAACTCTAAAACACTATACCAGCACAACCCACTACACTACCCAAACGCCATTGCGCTACCCTAAACCTTAAATCTACCCTAGCATGACACCCTACACTACTCAAATACTACTGCACTACCATAAAACATGTTTTATGATATATGAATTTGTTATAGTTTATACCTTTACAAGTAGTATATGTACACTTGATTGGACTTCTTCAAATGTTTTTAAATCTCTTTTTTTAACAATAAAAAATTGAATGATACATACGCCTTGCCAACGTAATATATTTTTAGATTGTAAGTGCTTTTGTGGTTTCACTTAAGGTGTGGGGTTCAGAGTGAATGACAGTATGATTGATGATAACCTCTGACTAAGAGCCGACTAGAATATTAGGAAAACTGCAGTGGAGGCAGTTGCATGACAAATTCAAATCTAATATAACCATAAAAACTGGAATGCATCTGCAAAATGTATCTGCAAAAGATTTTATGGATAAAGTGCACCAGAGAAATGATCATATAGAATCTCAGCTCCTTAATCTGATGGCATGTCAGTGTGGGACTAATGAATATCGGTACAGTCACCAAATGTATGCTATGAAACGTAGGAACTCCAACATGGTTCCTTACCCTAAGCTGTGCTGAGTACCCTTGGGATGATTTGCTAGAATTTCTTCGAGAGGCAAATTCCAACATAAAAAATATTGAATACAAGAAACCTGGAGAATTATGCTCTTTGGATCCTGTTAATGTATGCATGTATTTTAATCATAGATTTGAGGCTATGATGCCTTTTATTTGCAATTTAAAAAAATCCTCCTCTTGGAGAAGTTGTGGATTTCTTTTGGAGAAAGGAGTATCAAGCAAGAGGTGCTCCTCATATACATATGCTGTTATGGATTAAGGACGCTCCCAAATTTGGAACAGATGCGGATGAGATGATACTGTTTTGAGTTTTATTGAACAATATCCAACATGTGCTGTACCCAAAAGCACAGAAGAAAACAACTTCAGAGCACAAGTCTTATGATTGCAAAGCCACCAAAGTGGAAAATACTGTAGACGAAAGTACAAATCTAAGGACAAGTTCTACACCAATGTCGTTTTGCATTTCCACGTCCTGTAATATCCAAAGGAAGAATGAACAGTTTTATGTTCTCTTTGCGACATACTATCAAAAGAAAGTCATCAAAGAATACATACAACTTAAGATGAAGCAAAGAGTCAAAATACATAAATGACTACAATCCAGTTATTCTGTCCATGTGGAAAGCTAACATGAATATTCAATATGTTGTGGACAATTCCATTGCTGTTGCACGATATGTAACATCCTACATTACAAAATCAGAAAAGACGGAATTGAAAGAAATGTGGGAAGAGATTTCTCATGAGAAGACTCTAAGTAAGAAATTATACAGTTTCAGTTTGAAGATGTTATCCCATCGAGAGATCGGAGCATATAAATGCTCAGATCGGTTATCATCTGCAAGTCTATACTCTAAGGGCTAGATGTAGGTAGAAAAGATTTACCGAATTTAAATTACCGAATTTTACCGATTCAGTAATTTAAATTCGGTAAATCTATGGGTCCGACCTGTAGGTATTCCAGATGTGCTGGAATACCGAATCGGATGAATTCGGTATTTACCGATTTGGTAAATACCGAATCGGTAATGCCCAATTATTCCTATGGGCTTTACCGAATCGGTAAGTACTGAATTCACAAGGGTGCAGGGGGTGTCACTTTAACACCCCCTGGCACCCCCAAAACAGGCTTGGGTGCCATGTGGCAGGCATACATGCCCTAAGGGCAGGTCTGCCTGTCACATGGCTAGGTATGCATGCACACATGTGCATGCACACCTGAAATCAGCATTTTACCATCAAATTGGATTTGATGGTAAAATACCGATTCGTTAAGGCTCCTGGGACTCTGAAGAGTCCCACCTACATATGGGTGGCTCCGAATCGGTAAAATTACCGATTCAGTATTTTACATGATCGGTAACTTTACCGAATCGGTAAAGTTACTGATTCTGTAAAATTGAGCACCTACATGTCAAATCATGTATACCGGTCGGTAACAGCAAAAATACCGATTTTCGGCCGTTACCGACCGACCTACATCTGCCCCTAAATGTAGAAGAATCATTTGGGTGAGTCTAGGTCTTGCAGCAATGCAAAATCGTGTACTCAAATCTGTACAAGAAATTTAATATTTAGCAGAAAAAGAGCCAGAAAGTACAGATATTTTGAAAACAAATATGTTGGACACATATTACCCAAACAGAAGTCATCATCTTGAGAACATGTGTCTCTATAAAGTCCTGCAAAACTACACTTTTAAAAAGAATCCTACAGAGAACATCAATGATGAAAAATATGGAGTCATTGGTTTCGAAGGTTGCTTGGTGAAACAAACAAAAGGAAATTTGATTAATCACAGAAAGCTGAGTTGTGACACTGCTGATAAAAGGGAGGACTATTAAGCCCTTTTACAACTATTCAAACCATGGCGTTCAGAACTGGAATTACTTGGAGATTTCCAGAGCTATATGAAGATTCCTTTAATGCTTGTAAAGATAGCATACCTTGCAGTGCTTTTGCAAATTATGTGAAAATGTTGAACAATGAAATTGATCAAGAAGCAACAATTGCAGCTGGGATTGCTAGAGGCAGTTCTCAAGACAGTCAAAGTTCTGCTGCACTGAGTCAAGATCCACTAGGACAACCAATTGTTGAAAACAACCGCCATGAATGAGGTGGAAACAGCAATGCATCAAGCTCAAGAAGATGTAACAGACTTAGCAAACTTGGAAGAACAACTAAATGTTGAACAGAAACAAATATATGGGCAAGTGAGACAACAGATTGACCATGGATTACTTCATGAAAAGAAAGAGTGCTCATGCAAGTCATTTCAACCTATTCAAATGTACGTGAGTGAAGAAGCTGGAACAGGACAAAGTTTTTTAATTCAAGTAATTACAAGTTTTCTACAAAAAACAACTGAGTCACACTTGTCTTGTGTTGTCACTGCTCCAACTGGGTTGGCAGCACACAACATTAAAGGAATTACTTTACATCGTTTATTAATGCTACCAGTAGAGCATGAAAACAAATTGAAATATCACAAGCTATCTAGAGAAGCTTGTTGTGAAGTTTCAAGAGTCTTGAAGAAAATTAGTCTTCTCATTATTGATGAGGTAAGCATGGTATCAAGCTTAATGCTTGCCTTTGTGCATTTAAGAATGCAGCAAATTCTTAAAACAGAGTACGACGTGTTATTTGGAAGAAAACATGTCATAGTTTTTGGAGATCTACTGCAACTGACTTCTGTAAAAGGACAACCAGTATGTAAAACACTTGCGCATGAAAACACCAGAAAGTCTCTGGGTAGTGTTGGAAACATGAACATTTGGTCATATTTTTAATACAAAGAACTCATTACAAATATGCGACATAACGTTATTATGGAACTATTCTCCAAGATATAAGAATTAGACTACTGTCTGAACATGGCAAACAAGCTTCGCAGACTCGATTACTTCCCAATTTGTTTCCAAATGAAAACGTAGTTCCTGAGAAAATATACATGAAAATTGCTGAAAACAAATCTGTAATCTGCTTAATGCCAACACTGTGTGAGTGTTGTATATTCAACGAATAACTTTTGAAACTGGAAAATGTAGAAATAATCAAAATGGAAGCCATCGATAAAATAGAGCATGAAGGACTATTATTTTGACAGAAAAATTGAAGACAAAATTGGATTCCTTAGAAAAATAAATATCTGAAACTGCTGGTTTAGAAAAGAATCTATATGCATGTAGAAACTGTCGGATAATGTTAAGGCGTAATTTGGATGTAGAAAAAGGTTTAGTTAATGAAGCAATGGGCAAAGTTGTGGACTTTGTTAATTATCAAAATAAAGATGGTATTGAATTCTTAAAAATTAAATTTGATCAGATTGAAGAAGTTAAACAAATTTGTTGTTGTTCAGTTCGTTTTTTGCTTGTTAAAGATTTATATGTCCGTAGAAAACAGTTTCCACTTTCTCTGGCATATGCAGTGACTATTCATAAATCTCAAGGTTTAAGTGTTGACAGTGCTTTGGTGAACATTGGAAATACTGTGTTTAAAGAGGGTATGGCATATGTTGCTTTGTCGCGAGTCAGAACATTATCTGGTTTGTTTTTGATTGATTTTGATGATGCAAAGGTTACTGCAGATGCGAACTGTGTCAAAGAGTAGAATAGGTTAAGAAGAACATATGCTCCTAATTTAGGTCAATATCCTGTATTTGAAAAGCGTGTGGTTGGTCGAAAAAGAAGGTATGAGAATATCTGTACTGAAGGTGTAGAGAAGGGAAAAACATGATTATGTTGTGATTGCAAGCAAAAAGAAAAAGGACACTGTTGAAGACATTGTTTGTTATCAGTTTGAAAATAGTTCTAGTGTCAACTGCTATGCAAATGTAGTGGTCAATGTTGTTTTTTTTCTTGAAGGTTTGCAACAGCAAATTAGGGAAAATTGGTAAAAAAAATGTTATTGCTTGTTGCATTCTGTTTATTAAAAATTAGGAACTTATACAAGTAAAATACAAACCGTTTCCGATGTTCGTAATCTTTTGGATGTATGTTCTGGTTCTGCACAATTTACACAAAATATTCAACCAGATGCTCAGGAATTTCTAATGTATATGCTTACTGGATTGGAAAATAAAGGTGTAGACATAGAGAATATTTTTGGCCTTTGTTATAAATGAGATCATCATTGTGAAAATTGTATGTATACATGTAGGACTAATGTAGACACTGGAAGATTTCTATATTTGACATTAGCGGACTGTGAATCAGTGTATTTCAATAAATTAGTTAAGGCTGCAAATCAAAACATGGAGTGTAGCCAATGCAAATCAGAAATGTTATCAACATTATTTATACAAAGATATGGACAACATTTAATTTTAATGATGCAACGTTGTACCGCTGATGGAAGAAAATTGGACACTTTAATAAAACATTTTGTAGCTACTCAACTATCAATATCAGGTAGGACTTTTGTAGCAGTAGCAATAATTTTCCATGATGGTCCTTCAAAAACATCTGGACATTACACTGCCTATCTAAAAAGTGACAAAGGCTGGACTCTTTGTAATGATGCTAAGTTGGTTTTCAAGCAACATTTGCCTTTCAAATTACCAAATTCCTACCTAATATTTTTAAATCCAAAGTTTTAGGAAGATAATTCAGCCTCTGAGGAATTTATTATTATGATTTAATAGGATTACCATTGGACAATTTACATAAAAATGACTGCAAAAATACAATTTGGCCTCAAGGAAAGGTATTTCTTGGAATTATGGACTTTTTGTTGCACATTGTCTTGCTGTATAATTTTAACCGACGACATTTACATTGTTTATAAATTTAAGTTATAAAATTTTCTTAGCAGTAACCATTTTATATATGTGTGATTTGTATTACCCAGTATTTTACTGTGGATGGATTGCTGTTTTTTTTAACCAATCTAATTGATTGGGTTTTTTGCCTGTTGTTATGTGATGAGTACGATTGAAATCACTGTTTGTAGTGAAATTCAATATATTCTGAGAACAGCAAAAAAGGCAAAGAAATTACTTTGTGAAATGTTAAAATTATGTTGTTCTGTTAAAAATGTATTATTATAGCCTTATAGCCCGCAGTAGTGGGCTATACCGGCTATTAAAGGCCCACTGAATCGTTAAAGGCCCGCGCCGAAGGCGAGGGACTTTAACGAGACAACGGGACTTTATTTGCCGGTATAGCCCTGCTACGAAGTGCTATAAGGCTATTAGAACATTCTGCCACTAGAGGGCAGAATGTTCTAACAAATTAAACAAAGGGTTCTCAAAGCTCGAGGGGATATAAATCCCCTCGAGCTTCCAGAAGCCTTTGTAGAACATTGGAATGTTGCTCTGCGGCCCTTTACCAGCCCGTAGAAGCAGGGAGCACTCCATTGTCTGCAAAGGAGCTCCCAACATTCCAATGTTCTAATACATGTTATAACTATTTTTTCTTTTCTTTTACAGACCATAATTCTAAAATATGGAATTTACTATATTTTACATTACAAAAAACAACTGAATAAAATGTGTAGCGTTTTTTGGTTGTATTACTGCTGAGGTAAGTTTAAGTAAGTCTTAAAATGCACAATAGACTGTGTTTGCAAACAGTTGGAAAAATGGAAGATTGATGGAATAGATTTGTGCCAACAAATTTTATTGCAGACAGGTATCAAATTGGAGACAGCTTCAGAACACTTGTCTACAAGATACATGGTATAGTACACAATAGAGACATATGGTGGTCTTGTAGGTCCTGGTAATTTTAGAATTATAAGAAATAAAACTATTTAACTTGAAGCACATCAATACGTGTTTTTTTACATGTGACAGTAGGCCCCATCCCTTCTCTTCAGTCATGTATAAATATGTGCGATAAGTTTCGTAAAACATAAGTACTTATAAATGTATCTTGTTCTCTATTATTAGCACAAAAATGTACTCCTATAATAAGAATTGGCCTAGCTTTTAACTTTCTTTCTTAATTGCAGGGTGAGAAAAAAACATTCTGTAGACTTTTTGGTTTCCATGTAAAGATAATCTAATCATACACAGCACTCTTGTTGAAAAGGTGTTCTATAGGTTTTGCTGTGCATGTTTGCACAGAACAGTCACAGAACAAGACATATATCCAGTTTTATAAAAAATTATAAATCTGGACATGTTTGTGAATGCTGCACCATCCTACAATTGGTGTAGCAAAGCATAACAAGGAGAACTGTTTTCACTTCTCATTTTTTCACTTTCAATATATGCTACAATGCACAGCATATATTGAAGGTGAAAAATGCCTTTTCTGATTGTTTTTGTGCAGAAACGTGTCCCTTGCTGCACAAAAACAATCTCTGCATGACAAGGACATCCTTGCACCATGGTGCAAGAGTGCATGTGTCACCACATGGCTGCAGTTTAAGCAGCTGTGCAGAGGGAAGCACAGATATGCAACATATTTATGTACAAATGTTGCATCCCTTTGCTTCGGATACACCGCAGCGTGTTGTAGCTAAATAGTTTACAGCATGGGTACTCACAAACTTTCTCTTGGGGGCCAAATTTACAGTGTGGTTTGTGTCCGAGGGCCGCATCGGTAGGGGCGGGGCAGTGGGGGGGGGGGCAGGGCTAGAGCAACAAAAAAAACTGTGACCATGAGGTTGAACACAGGTCCCTGCAGCAGACGCCTACATCCACTGAGCTGCCAGACCCGGCATACACACCCCTCTCTCTCTCTCTCTCTCTCTCTCTCTCTCTCTCTCTCTCTCTCTCTCTCTCTCTCTCTCTCTCTCTCTCTCTCTCCCTCTCTCTGACTCCCTCCCTGGTATTGTAGCAGTCTCGCCTTGCACTGCTTCAGCCTGTATAATTATTTCATTTTAATTCGTAGAGATAGATTGCCCCGCCTGCCTCTTACTAATTAATAAATTGCTGAGGTATATTTGATCGTAGTGCTTGATTGCCAAGGTGCGCTTGTACAACTTTCTAACTTGTGCTGCTGTGCTGCCTGCAGATTTATTTTGTCTGATTGTGCCGGCACCACTGCCATTTGCATCGCGCTATTGCCGATCGTGCCCCAGTCCGGTTTCGTTATTGGCTTGCTGCCATTTTGTTGTTGTTGTTTGTGCCTCCCTGCCCTGATCTCCACCCCGCTCCCGCCTCCCAGCTGACCCTCCCTCCCACTGATACTGACTACCCGCTCCGCCGTGGTAGCGCTGTGACCTTCCTGCTCCCAGCAGAAGCGGTCGCTCCACACGCTGCTCCCTGCCTCACCTGGTATCCTAGCGTTCTCGCCTTGCACTGCTTCAGCCTGTATAATTATTTCATTTTAATTCATAGCGATAGATTGCCCCGGCTGCCTATTACTAATTAGTAAATTGCTGAGGTATATTTGATTGTAGCGCTTGATTGCCAAGGTGCGCTTTTACAACTTTCTAACTTGTGCTGCTGTGCTGCCTGCAGATTTATTTTGCCTGATTGTGCCGGCGCCACTGCCATTTGCATCGCGCTATTGCCGATCGTGCCCCAGTCCGGTTTTGTTATTGGCTTCCTGCCATTTTGTTGTTGTTGTTTGTGCCTCCCTGCCCTGATCTCCACCCCGCTCCCGCCTCCCAGCTGACCCTCCCTCCCACTGATAGTGACTACCCGCTCCGCCGTGGTAGCGCTGTGACCGTCCTGCTCCCAGCAGAAGCGGTCGCTCCACACGCTGCTCCCTGCCTCACCTGGTGTCATAGCGATCTCGCCTTGCACTGCTTCAGCCTGTATAATTATTTCATTTTAATTCGTAGCGATAGATTGCCCCGCCTACCTATTACTAATTAATAAATTGCTGAGGTATATTTGATCGTAGCGCTTGATTGCCAAGGTGCGCTTTTACAACTTTTTAACTGGTGCTGCTGTGCTGCCTGCAGATTTATTTTGCCTGATTGTGCCGGCGCCACTGCCATTTGCATCGCGCTATTGCCGATCGTGGCCAGTCCGGTTTCGTTATTGGCTTGCTGCCATTTTGTTGTTGTTGTTTGTGCCTCCCTACCCTGATCTCCACCCCGCTCCCGCCTCCCAGCTGACCCTCCCTCCCACTGATACTGACTACCCCGATCCGCCGTGGTAGCGCTGTGACCGTCCTGCTCCCAGCAGAAGCGGTCGCTCCACACGCTGCTCCCTGCCTCACCTGGTATCATAGCGATCTCGCCTTGCACTGCTTCAGCTTGTATAAATATTTCATTTTAATTCGTAGCGATAGATTGCCCCGCCTACCTATTACTAATTAATAAATTGCTGAGGTATATTTGATCGTAGCGCTTGATTGCCAAGGTGCGCTTGTACAACTTTCTAACTTGTGTTGCTGTGCTGCCTGCAGATTTATTTTGCCTGATTGTGCCGGTGCCACTGCCATTTGCATCGCGCTATTGCCAATCGTGCCCCAGTCTGGTTTCGTTATTGGCTTGCTGCCATTTTTTTGTTGTTGTTTGTGCCTCCCTGCCCTGATCTCCACCCCGCTCCCGCCTTCCAGCTGACCCTCCCTCCCACTGATACTGACTACCCCGCTCCGCCGTGGTAGCGCTGTGACCGTCCTGCTCCCAGCAGAAGCGGTCACTCCACACGCCGCTTCCTGCCTCACCTGGTATCGTAGCGATCTCGCCTTGCACTGCTTCAGCCTGTATAATTATTTCATTTTAATTCGTAGAGATAGATTGCCCCGCCTGCCTATTACTACTTAATAAATTGCTGAGGTATATTTGATCGTAGCGCTTGATTGCCAAGGTGCGCTTGTACAAATTTCTAACTTGTGCTGCTGTGCTGCCTGCAGATTTATTTTGCCTGATTGTGCCGGCGCCACTGCCATTTGCATCGCGCTACTGCCGATCATGCCCCAGTCCGGTTTCGTTATTGGCTTGCTGCCATTTTGTTGTTGTTGTTTGTGCCTCCCTGCCCTGATCTCCACCCCGCTCCCGCCTCCCAGCTGACCCTCCCTCGCCCCTCCCCTTCCACTATCCACATATGACAGATGCTTTTGCACGCAGCGTTCACGCGCAGCGGACGCGCCCCATGCACGCCGAAGGTGCGCCAAAGGTAAGCCCGTCTACGCCCGTCCGCGCCTGGACCGCGCCCAGTGCCAGACCCCCTGGTCCTCGCAAAACCCACTCCACCCGCATAACGTACAATGCCGCTACCCTCTTTGCCCTTAACCCTGGACGCACAACACAATGCTGTGAAGCTGCCCCAGGACACACCCATGAACCATTCGCCTGCCACTCCTGCAAGTTGACCTGCATCAGGAACCACACCAAATCCACTTCCTCCAGACACCGCTCCGACTCTAACCACCTGAAGTGCATCCTGCTGAACACCCGCTCGGTCCACAGACACGCCACTGAACTCTGGGACCTACTTGATACTACATTGCTGGACGTCGCCTTCCTTACTGAAACCTGGATGAACGCCTCATCAGCGCCCGACATCGCCATAGCCATCCTGGACGCTTACAAGATAATCCGAAAAGACCGCACCAACCAAACAGGAGGAGGCATCGCCATCATCCATAAGAACACCATCCGAATCACGACCAGCTCCGACGATAACCTCGCGACCGCTGAACACCTTCACTTCCAAATCCACACTGACCCCAGGACCACACTTAGAGGCACCCTCATCTACAGACCACCAGGAACACGCACACAATTCAACGAAGACATCACTGACTTCATCAGCCCACATGCCCTCACATCCGAGAACTACACTCTACTGGGAGACCTCAACTTCCACCTGGAAAAGAAAAATGACAGCAACACCACCACCCTTCTGGACAATCTGCCCAATCTTGGACTCAAACTACTTGTTGACACCCCCACCCACTTAGCCGGACACACGCTCGACCCTATCTTCACCTCCAGCAAACACATCTCCTTCGATCACACCACAGCTCTCCATTAGACGGACCACAGCTGCGTTCACTTCAACTACAAAAAGACCACGATCCACAACCCCCACAACCTATTCCCCGAAGAAACTGGAACAAAATCACCACCGACCAACTCTTCACAGCGCTTAACCAAAACCCTCCTGCCATACCATCGGACCCTAACCAAGCTGCCACCAAACTCACACAATGGATCACCCAGAGTGCTGACGAACTTGCACCCTTGAAAAACCACCAGATCAAACAAGGCAGCAAAAAGGCCCCCTGGTTCAACGTTGATCTTATGAAATCCAAGAAGCTATGTCGCACCCTCGAGAAAACCTGGAGAAAAAACCCAACCACTGACAATCTGACCACCTTCAAGGACGCCACCCGCAAACATCGTCAAAGAATTTACCAACCCCACCGCCGGCACCAACGACATCACTCCCTCCCAAGACCTCTGCGACTCTTTATCCTCTTTCTTCCACAACAAAATCGCCGACATACATAACAGCTTTGAAAACCAGTCCGAAGAACAGACCACTCCACCCACCTCTGAACCAAAGCAGCACTCTCACAACCTTTGCGCCTGGAACCCAATCACTACTGAAGACACCATCCGCCTGATGAACTCCATCCACTCAGGTTCACCAACCGACCCATGTCCCCACCACATCCTCAACAAAGCAGACTCCATCATCGCACCCCATCTCCGCGACGTCATCAACTGTTCCTTCAACTCCGCTACCTTCCCGGAAAGCTGGAAACAGGCCGAACTCAGCTCCCTCCTGAAGAAACCTACAGCAGACCCCTCTGAACTTAAGAACTACTGCACAATCTCACTCCTCCCATTCCCCGCCAAAGTCATTGAGAAAGCCGTCAATAGTCAACTCGCCGCCTTCCTTGAATCCAACAACTCCCTCGACCCCTCACCGTCCGGCTTCCGAGCCAAACACAGCACCAAAACCGCCCTCATCGCTGCTACAGATGACATCCGAACGCTACTGGATAACAGAGAAACCGTTGCCCTCTTCCTACTTGACCTCTCCGCCGCCTTCGACACAGTCTGCCATAGCACCCTCATACAACGCCTTAGCAACGTTGGAATACAAGGAAAGCTTTGGACTGGATCATCTCGTTCCTCGCCGGAAGAACCCAGAGAGTCGGCCTCCCCCCATTGAAATCAGAGGCCACCGATCTCCGCCAGAACCCCGTCCTTCAGCCATTATGCTGCATCCAATTATCTCTCGGATATACTAACCAGGACCAAGCGCGACCTTCGGCTTGCACATCCTCCCAATTTTCTCACGGAAATGGCAATATCTTTTTTAACGCTCCGAGGAAAGCCTACCATGGAGCCATTATGCTAAATTACGAGGCTTTTTTTAAAAAAATTTCCAAGACAAACATGACATATACTTTTCTGTCCTGATGATGATGCAAGTATTGTGTAATTGCATCGAAACGTCGTCGACCTAAATGCACCATATGTTGATTTGACTACATGAATTCTGAACAACAATGGGTTGCTGAGATTGTATACTAGTCTGTATTACCATGGAATGAGTACAGACCGCCTTTGTGCACTTCTATATAACTGTTTGTGTCACTTGTCTTGTTCTTGTTTCTTGTGGGTCACAGGCTGTGCCCACTTTTGTACAATTGTCGTTTACACTGAGTAACTTAAAAATTTTTTGGATAATTAAAGAAACCTGCCCGGCTGGGCGGAAGGTCATATATACTATTCAGTATATGTCTATTTTTTACTGTGATTCTAAATGTCTAGGGTCCCCTGTTCTGTAAAATAACCTATTGCCCAAGGACCCTAGTGTGATTCCTTTTGGGTTTCCCTTGTCGTGTCAAAACATACCGAAGTCATCTGCGGCATACCACAAGGATCATCACTCAGTCCCACGCTCTTCAACGTTTACATGAGTCCCCTCGCATCCATCACGCGACAACACAACCTCAACATCATCTCCTACACAGACGACACCCAGCTGATCCTCTCCCTCACCAAAGACCCAAACACCGCCAAAACCAATCTACATGAAGGAATGAAAGAAGTAGCCGAATGGATGAAGAACAGCCGTTTAAAACTAAACTCGGACAAAACGGAAGTCCTCATCTTAGGATCATCCCCCTCTGCCTGGGAAGACTCATGGTGGCCACCGGCTCTAGGTACAGCACCCATACCTACAGTTCACGCACGTAACCTTGGCTTCATCCTAGACTCCTCCCTCTCGATGACCAGACAAGTCAACGCTGTCTCATCTTCATGCTTCAACATCCTTCGCATGCTCAAAAAAACATTCCATTGGATCCCCACCGAAACAAGAAAGACAGTCACCCATGCACTGGTCACTAGCCGACTGGACTATGGAGATACCCCTTACGCTGGAACCACAGCCAAACTACAGAAAAAACTCCAACGCATCCAAAACGCATTAGCCAGACTCATACTGGACATCCCCCGTCAAGCTCACATCTCCGGTCACCTGAAAGACCTCCACTGGCTCCCCGTCAACAAGAGAATAACGTTCCGTCTCCTCACCCACGCACACAAGGCCCTCTACGACCAAGGACCCGAATGCCTCAACACAAGACTGTCCTTCTACACACCCTCCCGCCAACTACGATCATCCAATCAAGCCCTTGCCGCAATTCCGCACATCCATATATCCACCATGGGAGGAAGATCCTTCTCCTATTTAGCGGTCAAAACCTGGAATTATCTCCCCACTCATCTCCGCCTTACACAGAACCACCTCTCCTTCAGAAAGCAGCTAAAAACCCACCCTCCCTCAAGCGTCTTGAGACCCTCTGGGTGAGTAGTGCGCTATACAAATTCTTGAACTTGAACTTGAACTTGAACTATCTATCTCTCTCTGCCTCCCTCCCTCCATCCCTCTATTTCCCTCTTTCCCTCCCCAGTCTCCCTCTGTCTCACTCACTCTGACTGTCTCACTCCCTCTCACACCCTCTCTTTCCCTATCTCACCCACATTCTGACTGTCTCACTCCCTCTCCCTCTCTCCTTCCCTCTCCCTTCATCTCCTTCCCTCTCCCTCCCCTTCCTTCTCCCTCCCTCTCCTCCCTCTTCCTCCCTCTCCCTTACCTCTACATTCCTCTCCTTCACTCCCTCACCCTCACTCCCCTTCCCTTCCCCTCACTCCCCTTACCCCTATTCCCCCTCTCCCTCCCTCACTCCCCTTCCCTCACCCTCACTCCCTCCCCTTCCCTCTCTCTGCCCCTCACTCCCCTTCCCTCACTCCCCTTCCCTCACTCCCCTTCCCTCACTCCCTTCCCTCACTCCTTTCCCTCACTCCCCTTCCCTCACTCCCCTTCCCTCACTCCCCTTCCCTCACTCCCTCACTCCCATTCCCTCACTCCCTCCCCTTCCCTCACTCCCTCCCTCACTCCCCCTTCCCTCACTCCCTTCCCACACTCCCCTTCCCTCACTCCCCTCCCCTTCCCTCACACACTCACTCCCTCCCTCATTCCCCTTCCCTCACTCCCCCTTCCCTCACACACTCACTCCCTCCCTCATTCCCCTTCCCTCACTCCCCCTTCCCTCACACCCTCACTCCCTCCCCTCACTCCCTACCCTCACTCCCTTCCCTCACTCCCTTTCCCTCACTCCCCTTCCCTCACTCCCTTTCCTCACTCCCGTCCCTCACTCCCTTCCCTCACTCCCCTTCCCTCACTCCCTCCCCTTCCCTCACTCCCCTTCCCTCATTCCTTACTCCTTCCCTCACTCCCCTTCCCCCAGTCCCCTTCCCTCACTCTCCTTCCCTCACTCTCCTTCCCCTATTCCCCCTCTCCCTCCCTTACTCCCCTTCCCTCACTCCCCTTCCCTCACTCCCTCCCCTTCCCTCAAACCCTCACTCCCTTCCCTCAGTCCCCTTCCCGCACTCCCTTCCCTCATTCCCTTTGCTCATTCCCTTCCCTCATTTCCCTTCCCTCATTCCCCTTCCCTCATTCCCCTTCCCTCCCTTCCCTCACTCCCTTCCCTCACTCCCTTCTCTCACTCCCCTTCCCTCACTCCCCTTCCCTCACTGTGCCTCCCGCACTCCGTCACCCTCATCCCTCTGTCACCCTCATCCCTCTATCGCCCTCCTCCCTCTGTCTGTCTGTCTCACTTTTTCTGTCTCCATTTCTCTGTCTCCATTTCCCTCCCTCTGTCTCTGTCCCACTACCTCCCTCTGTCACCCCACCCTGCCTGTGTCACCCGGGCTGAGACAGCTTCCCAGCCTGCTTTCCCAGCGCGCAGAGACACAGAGCCCCACCAGAGCATTTCACAGGTCTTCAAAAAGACCATTTGCTTGTGAATGGGGCATGGCTGTATTTCACACCCTCTTAGCGCCCCTGCAGCTCCACTTTGGCTTCGCTGGAATAAATTGCCTAGCCCCCACAGAGCAGCAGAGTGTTTGCAGACAGTCTTTGTAAACAGGGGTACTATGTCTCATGGTCCGGGGGCTGCCACGGAAGGCTTGCCGGGCCGCTGCTGGCCCGCGGGCCGTACTATGAGTACCCGTGGTTTACAGTGACATGCTGCAGTATTTTCTTATAGTTCTGTACTTATGTATTTACCACACATTAAAAATGCATTCTTTCAGTCAATTATGCACTACACAAACATACCTCTAAACTTTCACACACTAGCATACACGTTTAGCTCTTTTTTAACCAGAGTAGGTAGTTCTTACAAGAACTTTTTGTTTTTGTTTTGTAGTTTTCTATTTTTTGTGTATTTTTTTGAACTATTATTTAATTTTTTTGTTTTTTTTGAAACTGGGAAACAGGATGAACAGAACCAAAAACTATGAGGAGAAAAAAAAAACGAACAATGGTGGTTGTCGATAGCCCGACAAACAAGGTCCACTGATTGCTCACCATAAGCAATGAGACGTCCGCATTTTACACAATTTATCCTGACTCATACATATTGGTGACGTATATCCGGTGGTGAACTAGAAGATGATGGTGCTGTCCCAGATGTTCTTGGTACAGCTGGTGGTGCAGGAGCATTTTGATGTAGTCTTCTCATCTCTTCTCGTGCTAAGTTGACTGGATGGCGTGTCTGCAGAAGCTTCTTCATACTCGCAGTTCCACACAAGTATTTTTTTGCTTGTATTTCCTCTAAAGAGGACCGACCGCTTTGCAGATGTTGCATGTTACTTTGGTCGCATTGACCTTTTTTAGTCCAGATGGGAATGTGAAAAACTTCCACACAATAGATGAATACCTCTCTTGAGGGGGAGGTTCTGGAACAAATTCCTGAGTGGTGGACTCTTCAGAATCAGATGAAGAAGGTAGATTTGTTGCCATTTTGAAAATTATGAGGTGAATCAGGTCTGCAATGAGCAAAAAACAGGAGTTCTTCTCAGCAGGTATTTCCCTAGGAAAAGGTCCAAGAAGAGGGATTGAAATGGGTGGGATGATTTAATACTTTGACTAGGAAGTCTAATGAACCAATCAAATCTCTTTTTTGTGGTAACATGGTGTACACCTAGGGTGTGCGCACCAAGCACGCAGCCAACTCACACCCAGCGTGACTTCGCGAAATTGCAGTTAAAAGTAATGTGCTTTTTTGACGGTTAAAGAATATTATTTTTATAAATACCTCAGATAATGTCTTGTCTTAATATTTATATTATATATTCACTGAAAAAACCATAGGTTTCACACCAGTTATAGTTTGGAATTAGCATTTAAAAAACCTATTAAATTCACTGAAAAAACCATAGGTTTCACAACAACTATAGTTAGCTGGAAATTTTACTGACATAAAACCATTGAAATTCTCACGTTATAGTTAGTTGGACTCACTATAACTTGCACGCCTGCAATGCACTGCTGATGATGTCACATATTACATCACTCATGACATGGTCAGTGACATCACTCATGACATCATTGATGACACCATCCAGTGAATGTGTGTCTTTCTGAAAAATAAATATGTTTTATAAACGTATATGTAAAGGTCGATGGATGAATAAATGTTTAAATAAGTGTGTAAATGGATGTTTATTTTTAATAAAATATTGATTGGTTAACTGGCTTATAAAGTGTATATTAGTGAATACATATATTAGCGAGTACGTTTTTTAATATTTAAATATATGTATCAGTGTTTCACTTTGTGTATAAGTGGCTGCATGGGTTGGTGACGGGCTCACTGTTTGTATGTGTTTTGAAGACAGCATATGTGCAGGACTGTATGGGTGGATGAGTGTGTATATATGTGTGTTAGTGAGTGAATGCCTGCCTCACTAGTGTCTTTAAGAGTAACTACATATGTTTTAATCTAGTATATGTGAGTATTGATGTATATATGTGAGTATATGTGAGAGTGAGAGATTGAAAGAGTTCCTGTTTAAATTAGTATGTGTTTCTATAAGTGATTGTTTAAGAGAGTATTTATGTGTAAGTTTCCTTAAAAGTAATGTGTTAGTGTGTGTATAGCTGTATATGCAAATAAATGGATGTTCAATAGTTTATTTGCATGTGTGAGTATGTGTGTGAGTAACTTTTGGAGGACTGTCGGTGTGTAACAGGATGTATATGTGTATCACTACATATGATGAGTGAGTATATGTATGAGTGACTATATACAACTGTTGCTGAATGAGTGGATGTGTATATAGATGGTGGAATTACTGAATTGGTTGTTGTAACTGGTATGGGTATCTCCATTTTTTTGAAAATGTTAGTTTCTATTTTCGAATATGTGTTTCAAGGGTTACATTACACTGAAAGGAGGTCTGTCAGTCTGTCGCAAGGATGGTGTCATCAGTGATGTCATGAGTGATGTCACTGACCATGTCATGAGTGATGTAATATGTGACTTCAGCGCACCAGAAAGCGCAGTCTTGCGGCGCGCCCCAGGGTGCGTACCGGTGAGCGTCCCGTTAGCGCTTTTGCCGCAAACTAAAACTTTATTGTGACGTATCGCGCAGCCGCGTCAGCGCGATACGCATGGCGTTAACGCACCCGGAACCACTCGAGCGATACGATCACGCAACATAAGCATCCGACGCGCAGCTGGGCGCGCCCCGGGCGCGCCCGGGGGCGCGTAGCGTAAGCGCGTCGGGTCATGTGACCTAAAAATAAGACTTTGTATTGGTGCAGGACAGTTTTGGTTTCCAGATGATGAAAGCCCTGGTCATGTGACCTGAAATTAACACTTTTCATTGATTCAGGACAGGTTTTTTTTTCCTAATAATGAAAGCCTCCACCTTTTTTCCTCATTCTCACTTTGAGTGAAGAAAGACCTCTCTGTACTTTTTTGGACTGAAAAATGGCTTCAGTAACAGCAGCAGCAGGAGCATCTCAGCCACCACCACCACCACCACCACCACCAAGAGGACCACCACAACATCACAGTGGTGGAGATGAAGAAGAGGAGAAGGAGGAGGAGGAGGGGAGGAGGACATTCCTGCCAGAAGATAATACCCAATATAGGCCAAAACAGCTCATTATATGGGAGTTTTTTTCCATCCCAAGTGGCCTCAAAAAGGTGAATGCGCCAAAGGTGACTTGCCCAATCTGTAACATTGAATTTTCGAGGGGGAACCCTAACAAGAAATACTCATTTGGCAATAACACCATGATTCACCACATGCAGCGCAGGCATCCCAACAACTATGCTGCGGCAGAGGTCCGAGAACTGGCCACAAACCCTCTCCAATCTTCACCCAGCACTTCCAAAGGAAAGCAACCCACTGCATTGGGACCAGAGACAAAGGAGATGGTCCCAAACATACAACCCCAGTTTGGGCAATACAAGATCACTTGTATATTTTGTGGTAAGACCATCACCTATGGTGAGCAAAGCATAAAGCTCATCAACCATGCTGGTGACAACCACAATTGCCCCAAAAAATAATAAGCTTTTCCTGATTTTTTTTTGCTCCAGTTGAGCCGTTTACAATTCCCTGTTTTTTGTTTCTCCCCATAAAAATAACAAAAAAAATATAAAATTGTTCATAAAAGTCAAAAAAGTACAAAATGTTCAAAAAAACATTAAAAAAATATAAAAAAACAAAAAGAAGAAAAAACAGTTCTTTTTAGAACTACCTCCAATTTATAAAAAAAGGCTACATTTTCTAAAAACTCTGTCATTCTTTTTTCCCCATGGTACGCTCCCCGGTTCGCTCCCCGGTGCGCGTACCAGGCGCTCCCCCCGCGCAAATCGAAAAAAAATACATATTTTTTGCCCCACGGGGCCCTTTTATGGCCCCCACATCAAACCTAGGGGGTCAGAGGGGTCTACTCTGCCCCCCTGTGGTCATTTCCCCCTTTGTTTTTGACACCTCTTGTGTCTCGATCCCACGAGACACAAGATGGCGGCTGCTCCGGACTGTTTGGAATGTTGACATACACCCGAGAGCCAATCAGGTTTCCGCGCGCGAACTCCCGTAGCGCGCTGGTTCGCGCCCCGGTGCGCGTACCTGGGCGCGCTTATGGAAATACATATTTTTTTTAACCTAAATTACTCAAAATCCACTGGAGCACATATCTTGAGACATAGCAAAGGCACATCGGGCTACCAGTCCCTACAATTTTGCAAGTTTGGTGGAAATCCATTCAGCCGTTCGGGCTAAAAGTGAGGTCGACAGCCCTACGGAAATTAACATGGGGAAAACATGTTTTGGAACCCCCCTTTTATCTCAGCCCCCGCTTGACGAATCCCCCCCAAACTTTCAGGGAAGGACCGGAGCGCCCCGGGGCAAATTTGAGGAA
The DNA here is from genome assembly GCF_964263255.1 of Lissotriton vulgaris. Classification (NCBI taxonomy): domain Eukaryota; kingdom Metazoa; phylum Chordata; class Amphibia; order Caudata; family Salamandridae; genus Lissotriton; species Lissotriton vulgaris. The sequence continues at coordinate 485,882,147 of NC_141691.1, read as the reverse complement.
ATTTTCAGGCAGATTCCTCAACCGGCGCCAAAGTTATTCCCAATAGAATGTTGCGATTTCCCTATTCAAAATAATCCTAACTATAACTACCTACTGGCGACCGCCAGTAGGTAATATATAAGCACCAACCGCGCCCAATATGCATATGACGTCATGCATCAGTGATGTCATCAGTGATGTCACTAACCATGTCATGAATGATGTAATATGTGACATCATCACCAGTGGATTGCGGGCGCGAGAGTTACAGTTAGTACAACTAACTATAACGAAGGAATTCCAATGGTTTTGTACAAGTGAAATATCCAGCTAAATATAACACCCCTGAAACCTATGTTTTTTTCAGTGAATATATATATATATATATATATATATATATATATATATATATATATATATATATATATATATATATATATATATATTTAATTAACACTGTTCCCTCCGCTCAGAAAAGAGTCTGCACCCAGGGCTGAAGTATTAGAGTCCTTTATTGCGTTTCGGCATTCAGCCTTTTCAACTGAACAGAGACACCAGCAAATATATATATGGTATGGTCTTCACGTTAGTCCAATCAGACCAACATGGTAAAAATACTTTGGTCCTCATTGTAAGTTCATAAATGTTTTTCATTTCAGACTAGTGTCACCATATCATTTGTATTTCAGTATGAGCAGTAATATAACTCACTGTGCAAAAAAGTGCAATTTTAAAACTGGCATCTCTTTTTCTTTGCTGCGCTTGATTTTTAAAAAATAAATACAGACTCTGATAATGGCTGTTACTTTTAAACTTACACCTCACCACTAGGCTACTGCCTTATGTAGTACTCCAGCTCCCACGTACCTCAGTCCTCAGAAAAGGAGCACACAGGGAAACAATCCATGCCAGGGGAGTCTTTCTATCCGAATCTCTGTTTGTAATTGCTCCCTTTCTTCTGATCCTTAGAATGGCTTTGGGGGCACCCGGCCGAATGCTCCATGGTTTGCTGAAGTGCACCAGAATGCTGAAGGTGCAGACAGTGATGCCTTTGCTGTCCCTTGAACATTAACACTGTGTTCTCTCTGTACAAAGAAGAGTCTGCACTCAGGGCTTAAAGTCCTTTATTTTCAGAACTGACATTCCTAGAGCAGGAGAGTTCATAACGCATTTCGGCGGTCAGCCTTTTTCAAATGCTGCTCCATGCTAGTTCGTACATGTTTTTCATTTCAGATATATATATATATATATATATATATATATATATATATATATATATATATATATAATATATATATATATATATATAATATATATATATATATATAATATATATATAATATATATATATATATATATATATATATATATATATATATATATATATATATATATATATATATATATATATATATATATATATATATATATATATATATATATATCCACACGAAAAGGTTGCCCTTAAGGAGATGCCTCACGCAGTGAAGTTGAAACAGCCTTTATTTAGCAGACATCCGTGCTGTTGCAACGTGAACCCCATTCATCATTTCATCTGGGCCCAACGCGTTTCGAGTACCATTGTCCTCTTGTTCACGGGCCAAAGGTGAGTCATCAAACCGGCAGGTGCAGTAAGCTTCTTTAATTGATTTTGAGTCCCTCCCCATGGGCGTGTGCCACAGGGCATTATGGTCTCTGTAGTTCCTTAATATTACAAGCCACTGAATGTCGATTTTCTTCAATGTTATATTTGTGTTTCCCAAGTGGGTTGAATGGAAACACATCGCCGCATTTTTTGGTGAAAATGGCGTAATGCCATAATGTAAGGTGGACATAATATGTTTCTTTAAATTTACAGAATGCATAAATGTATTATACGTACAATTACAAACAATGTAAAAATGGTGTGGTTTTGAAAACGAAATGCCCAATGGATTACCACGATGTATATATGTAAATACCTCTTTTATGTCTATTATGAGCACTAGCACTTTAAAAAGGGATGTGCTTCACTGACGTGTTGTCATGTGATCAAGGCAGGGATCTGCCGAAACGCGTCGTGAGGACTGGTGAAATAAACTGAGCAAAAGCACCAAGGAGGGTCTGCCTCGTTTTTATTTCTGACCCTGTGGGAGTTGGCGGCTAAAGCGAGCATTTTCAAAAAATTTTTACTGGCGGACTTTTCCCAGTAAGAAGCGGACCCCCTCCACACAAGTTTGGCACCGTGTATACAAGAGAAGTCAAAGGTACCTGACTCCCGGAGAAAGCGCTTTTCGGGAGGGTGTCGGATTCGAAAACGCACCGGAAACGGAGAAAATACACGGAGCCCTCTGCCGCATTGGAAGGTACACGTCCGGCTGAGCAGAACGGAAGGTGACACGCCTACAGGTTTCCGAGTACGGTTCGGAGGAGCCGCAGCGAGGGAGCCCGGTGGCGGGAAAACCAGACGTCGCTGGAAAAGGACGGGATCCAAGATAACCGGCAGGTGAGGAGGAGTGCTAAGCCTAGACTGCGGCAGCGCAAAAGCGGAGTAAGTGGAAACGTAACACTAAGCGCTTATCTGCAGTAGTGGGCGAATAATACATAAAAGACCAACACCATGTCCGCGACAACACTGAGGAACAGGGAGAGTGCGGCGGCCGACGTGTTCTCGGACGAGACACAGCAATCGGCGAAAAGCAATAAAACTGCCGGTACAAGTAACGCAAATGTAGGAGCAGGATTGAGAGACAAATACAAACAGCTGGAGAAACTCATTCGTAGGGAAACAGCAAAATGGTGGGAGTCCACGTCACTCAGAAGATACTTAGAAGTGAACCGTATACCGAGGGGATTGAGAATAATGATTGCCCCTAGCTATGACACCCCAAACCCGCGACTAATGGCTGAATGGGCACAATGTAACTTGGATTCCTCGCGCAAACTGGTTGAACTGCTGGTCAAATATGCGGAAAGCGACAGAGAGGAACTAGTGCCACAGATAGAGAGTTTAAGAAAAGAAATTGAAACCATGAGTGACCCACAAGATCAAAAAACTAAATACAACGAAGAAATGGAACAAAGACTAGAAAAAGAGGAGGAAAAAATTAAAGCAAGGAAACAATACAAATTTAGACGAGACAAGCAAGACTATGAGGATGGTAAAATCTTTACCTTTGCGAGAAAGTTTGACGTGATGCGAAAAACAGCGGCAAAGAAAGGTCAAAAAGGTATGCAGAATGGAGACAAACCGTCGGCACGTGTGGAGGAATCTGAGCCCGAAATCTCATCACTGTCGGAAGGCAGCGGGATAGGGGGAAGTAATTCCGACTCAGAGAGCCTGGATGATTTGGACAAACTAACCCCGGCTGAGGAATTGGAATATGTAAGGCAAAGTAGGCGACAAACGCTGCGCTCGAGCACCACACAATCGGCAAAAAACGACGTACAAGGAGGAGGAGGGCGAGGAGGACCGCAAACAAACAACGTAACAAAGAGAGGAGGCAGAGGCAGGGGGTCATGGACAAACAAGAAAACCAAATAACTGAACCTGCAAGCACCTCTGGTACTGCCAACACCATCATCAATTTGGCAGAAATAGATTTAACAACAGCAGAAGAACAGCTCTTATTACTGGGTCTCTCATATTGCCCTGAATCCAATTTTCAATATACAAAAACACGGGCCGATGTGTATCAGTTTATAAGAAAACTTAAATTGTGCAAGTATCACAAGCAGGCGAGCATGAAAACGAGGAACAGCAATCCATCATCTGACACAACCACAATGCCAAACCTATCAGCCGGAGACTTTGAATTGCTAAGGGATGTCCAATCCATAGTTAACACTGTACCGGAAAATCAAACACAAAGTGCTCCTCAAGGAAGTCAAGCAAGTCAAGGGGGATTTCCAATCTTAAACACTCAGGATATAGACAGTATTGGAAATAAAAAACCAGAAACCCCATTCAGAAAGAAGTCTAAATTTGTACCAATAATGACAAAAGATGCCATCGATGTCTTCAGTGATGTGGTTGTTTCACAAATAAAGAAATTGAATATAAAAACTATGAATACAAAAAGGAAACTAACCACTCAAGAAAGGAATTATGGGGCACTAATGGAAAAATTGAAAAAACGAAAAGACATTGTAATACGGAACTCAGACAAGGGGGGGAACATAGTGCTGTGGCCCCTTAAGGAATATCTGTCAGAAGCAGAGAGACAGCTGAGCGATATACAGTGTTATCATCACAGCACGCCCCTCAAATATAAGCAGATGCAAGACGAACTCTGGAGTAAATTACTAGCATGGAAAAGTAAAGGCTTACTGAGTCTAGAAGAATTTAAATACCTAAAGAAGGACTTTCCAAAAACCCCGGTGATTTATTTTATCCCGAAAATACATAAGAATAAAGAACACCCACCGGGACGCCCCATCATTGCGGCCTGTGATGGCCCTCTTGAAAATGTGTCAAGATACATTGACTTTTTCTTCCAGGAACATGTACAAGGGTTAAAATCCTATGTGAGAGACACAGGGGATTTCCTGGGTAAACTAGGGAAAGTCAAATGGGAGGAAGGTTACATGCTTATTACTCTAGATGTAACGTCTTTATACACCTGCATACGTAACATTGATGGCATAAAAGCAGTTGAATACTTTTTGGCAAGGAGACCTATTGAATACACTGGTCACAACAAAATGTTGATGGATCTCCTAATATTTTGTCTAGAACATAATTTCTTTTTTTTTAAAAACAGATGTTCAGACAGGTACAAGGTGTAGCAATGGGGGCCAGCTTCTCCCCCACTTATGCCTGTTTATTTATGGGCTGGTGGGAGGAGCTGGTACTTATGAGAAAGCACAATGACACCTATAGCGACAAAGTTATATCGTGGCTACGATATATTGATGATTTAATGATCATATGGAATGGGACAGAGGAAGAGGCAGAGAGGTTCATTGAAGAACTGAATGACAACGAAATCAACCTCAAGTTCACCTCACACATGAGTAGGGAACAGATACCCTTCCTAGATGTGCTGATTAAAATAGAAAACCAGACAGTGAATACTACACTATACAGGAAAGAAACATCTGGAAATTCACTGTTGCACGCTACGAGTGCACATCCTGTTCACCTCATTCAAAGCATCCCCTATGGGGAAATGCTAAGATTACGTAGGATCTGCAGTAGTGAGGCAGAACTGTCCAAGAATCAGCTAGCAAGCAAAATGAGGTTTCTAGAAAGGGGCTATAGTGCCAAATGTATCAAGAGCGCAATCAAAAAATCAAGAACTAGAGCAAGAGAGGACTTGTTGTTACACAGCAAGAAGGATTTGGAAGGTGGCAAATCCAATACTGGAGAAATGGAGGGAAATCCCAGACTGATATTAACATTCAATCGTCAGCATAAGTCCTTGCGCCAGATATTTAAAAACAATTGGCACATAGTCAAAGATGATCCTATCATTGGAAATACTCTGTCAGAATATCCCACCATAACATACAGGAAATCAATGTCAATGTCAGATACTCTAGTAAAGAGCAGTCCTGAGTGTGAAAATAGTGTGGACTGGCTAAGCACTAGAAAGGGATTTTTCAAGTGTATTAGCTGCAAAGCATGTACACATGGAAAGAATACAACATCGTATATGACAGCATTTAGTCCCAAACCATATAAGATCAGGCAACACCTAACCTGTAGAAATGATTTTGTAGTATATGTTCTGGAGTGTGGGTGTGGTCTCAGGTACGTAGGGAGTACCAAACTGCCAGGGTACCAGAGAATATTACAACACCTTAGGGCGATAACCAATAATGACCCTAACTACCCAGTAGCACGCCACTTCAAAGAACATCATGGTGGCAAACCCAAAGATCTGCAATATTACCTTATAGATAATGTCCCAGTTCAGAGAAGGGGAGGTAATAGGGAAGGGGCACTACGTCGCCTAGAAACCCATTATATCCTGCTATTAGATAGCAAGCAACCCAATGGATTAAATATGGGGGAGGACATGTACACATATCTGGAATGATAACAAACTGAACATAGAAACACATAGGGGTCAGGTCAGGAAGAACACCAGGAATCGTTGTAATTAGTAAATCTTTAAGTTAATTGATTTTATGAATTTTTGATATGTATCTTAAGTTTAGCATATATATTAACTTTTAGAATTGTATTGTATAAATGTGCCTTTTCTACAAAATGTACTTTTATATTGGTTTTATGATCTTAGATGGATGGAAGTTTTAGCTATTTTAAACATGAATTGATTTTTTATGAATTTTTTAGTCATATTTATATAAAATTAATTGTGGGAATCATGTTTTACCCAGCTAAAATATAAACCATTTAACCTGCAACCTGCTAAGCGTGAAAAAGACACCGGCTTATATATGCGAGAAATCGGTATTGATGGGAAAAAAATACGGCACAGAGCACTTTATTATTTACATGCACTTGAATAGCACTTTTTTTCATGTAAGACACTAAAAAAGGCTAATAGGGAGATGTTCCGGGGGGAGCACAGTTTTTTTGATTTTCAATAATAGGGGTATTGAAAAGACATCCAATATTTCAAATGAGAAATGGGAAAAGCATACAATCACGTAACTATGCCATCTTAACATTGAAATCGGTTACATGTATTTATACAAAAGATTGGAGTAACGGTGAAGAGTTAAAATGTATTATACAGGCATTTTTTGGTGAAAATGGCGTAATGCCATAATGTAAGGTGGACATAATATGTTTCTTTAAATTTACAGAATGCATAAATGTATTATACGTACAATTACAAACAATGTAAAAATGGTGTGGTTTTGAAAACGAAATGCCCAATGGATTACCACGATGTATATATGTAAATACCTCTTTTATGTCTATTATGAGCACTAGCACTTTAAAAAGGGATGTGCTTCACTGACGTGTTGTCATGTGATCAAGGCAGGGATCTGCCGAAACGCGTCGTGAGGACTGGTGAAATAAACTGAGCAAAAGCACCAAGGAGGGTCTGCCTCGTTTTTATTTCTGACCCTGTGGGAGTTGGCGGCTAAAGCGAGCATTTTCAAAAAATATATATATATATATATATATATATATATATATATATATATATATATATATATATATATATATATATATATATATATATATATATATATATATATACCTGAAAAACAGTAATGCAAACCACTGAGGGGAGATGAATGTGCACCCCACTGTGCAGCCCCTGACTTTACTTCACATTTGTGACAGAAGAAACCCTGAGAAGGAAACCCTTTTCAACAGGAACTACGGGCCAGATATACAATTTACTGGTTGCAAAATATTGGTGAATATATGGTCATAATTTGTGCTATTTACCGATTTGCTATTAGGTAATGTTGAGGAATCGCAAAATATACTGCGATTCTTAAATAGCGATTCGGTAAAAATCGCTATTTCAGAAGTGCAAAATGTATGCTTGATGCCTCTGGCCCTTTAACATTCTGTGAAAATCATCATAATCATGAACAACAAGTACAGCCAACTAATAAGGGGGCCACAGATGGGTTTCGACCTCGGGGAGAGCTAGTGTGTGCTAGTGTGTGAATGTCCAGATTTCCGGCATGGTGAACTTGTGATCAACCTGTGCAGTGTACATGACATGTCCTGATTGGCTGAGTGTTCCCAACTACATGTGGCACCTAATTTTGTGGTATTTTGGGAATGCGTGCCTTTAGCCAATTGTGATTAATTGGTTCCAATCTCCTTGGTCCTTATTATGGTGTGATTGATCAAGGTTTTCCCTTGGTGCTCATTTGTTTTGGGGCTAAGTGTAACCCTACCCGAGACTTGTCAGTCAGTAACTTTTGTTTCAGGCCTGTTTGACCTTGTATCTCTGACTTGGAGTTGATGGGGAGGTCATCTCGGATGAATCCGACTGCAATGATACATGTAACATGATGCATAACATTATGTAACATGGCGGTCATGTATATCATTTTTACAGATATTCTTATTATTATACAAGAAGTTGTTACATCGTACATCAACATTGTATTCACTAAGTTTGCCGTCATTATTCATCACCACCAGCATAGTACCAGCAGCGTGGAAGCAGGCTATGGTGAGGGCCCTGATTAAAAAACCAAATCTTGACACAAAGAACCTCAACAACTACCGCCCGATCTCCTTGCTGCCTTGGGCAGCCAAAAATCCTGGAGAAACATATAAACAGCATAATAACAACCTTTCTCGAACAATACCAACTTCTCGATCCATCCCAGACTGGTTTCCGCCCCAAGCATGGGACCGAGACGGCACTGCTGGCAGTCACAGAGGAGTCCAGGAGAATCTTAGATCGGGGAGGATCGGTGGCAATCATCCTCCTCGATCTGAGCGCCGCATTCGATACCGTTAACCACAGTATCCTCCTGCAGCGTCTCCTGGACACCGGAATATCTGACAGAGCTCTGGAGTGGCTCAAGTCCTACCTGAGTGAAAGATCCTTCCAGGTGTATGAGGGCAATGTCACTTCCTCCAGCAAGCCTCTGGGGTGTGGGGTCCCACAGGGATCTTCATTGAGCCCGACGTTATTTAACGTCTACATGAGGGCACTGGCTGAGATCGTCCGTCCGTTCGGTATTAAGATCGTTACCTACGCGGACGATACCCAGCTGGTGGTCTCCTTGGCACAGGCGGGCGGTACATCGGCAAATGTAGATCTCGCAGGTTGCCTGGAGATGGTCAAAAGCTGGATGACCAAGTCTTGTCTCAAACTTAATGGAGACAAGACAGAGCTCATGCTCCTGGGTCACACTCTACCATCGACCATAGACAATCTCTGGCCCACCAGCTTGGGTCCGGCCCCAGCACCCAAAGACGCCATTAAGAGCCTTGGTGTCTGGCTCGACAGGTCCCTGTCCTTTGACCAACAGGCTACAAAACTATCTGCCACCTGATTTGGTATCCTGAGAGTCATCAGGAAGATCTTGCCTCTACTCCCCTTTGAAGCAAGAAAAACCGTAGTCCTGGGCCTGATCCAATCGCGGCTGGACTATGGAAACGCATTATATCTCGGAGCTCCCGACTTCACCTTGCGCAAACTACAATTAATACAGAACTGGGCAGCCAGAACACTTCTACAAATCCCTCGCAGATCCTCAATAAAACCCGGACTGAGGAAACTGCACTGGCTCCCCGTAAAGGAAAGAGTAGACTTCAAATCACTCTGCATCGCACACCAGACTTTCTGGTCGCGAGGCCCGACCATCAATCTCCCTCTCATCACACCCTATCTACCCACTAGACAGCTGCGTTCCACTTCCGCAAATTTAGCCATTGTACCGCAAATAAAGAAATCAAGATCCGGAGGCCGTTCATTCTCCTTCAATGTGGCTAAAAAGTGGAATGCCTTACCCCAGCATCTCAGATCAAACCCCGACATTCTCTCCTTTCGCAAACAGCTGAAAACGCTCCTGTTCACCACATAACCATGATACTGAATCTGCCTCCCTCCTAACTCAAACTTCAGAGATATACTCAGCGCTTGGACGCCTCAGGGCAGCTACCCGCGCTTTAGAAATCCGAATTCATTCATTCATGCATAAGTTATGCTGTACATTGACATTGAATTTACTGGTATTGACATCACTCTGCGTGCATAGATTACAGAGTACATCGATATTGAATGTACTGGTATTGACATCATTGAGCATGCATAGATTACAGTACACATCGATATTGTATTTTTTGGTACTGCCACTGATATGCACGCATACATCAGGGTACAATTTGCTATTGTATTTTTTGATCTCAAATACACTTAAACAGACTTTATAATATCAGAAGAAGTCACACTCAAGAATGAAAAGAATATATGTATTTCTGAATCTGAAGTCCTGCCACTGAACCAGCAGAGCCGTCTTCCCTCTAGATGCCAACCCTGATAAATATTTCATGTTTTGCCATCTTTTGTAATATCTGCAATTAGAAACTTGATTATCAACAAGCAGGGTTGCTCTTCGCCTTGAACACTGAATTGGTTGTAATCAGCACTGCATGACATTTGAAGAATGATTAATACTACACAGCCAGGAGTAAAAGTGCTCCTGGCGCTTTCGGCAGCACTCAATATCATAGAACATGCAGTTCTACTAAAAATACTGGGGCAGATTTATGTGCCACTTTTGCGCCGCCATTGCGTCACTTCTTTGATGCAGCGGCGGCGTGAACCCTGCACCACGTTGCGACATACTTACATCGTGACGTATCTATGGAGATGTGTCACGGTGTAAGCCCCTGCGCCACATGAAAGCTGCATCAGTTTTCATGTGGCCGTTTCCACGCGGGGGCGTTCCATCGCAGGAACGCCCCTGAAAAGTGACTCTGTGAAATCTACAAGATTTCACAGAGTCACTTTACCAACGCTGATGCATCAAAACCCGTAAGGCTTGACGCACCACGTTACAGATAGGACAAGTTGGAAAGGTGCTGGAGTTGCGTGCCGCACGCAACACAACTTCAGCACTGCGCCAACTTCATGCCCTAGATATGACACAAATCTGTTTATTCCTGCGCCATGATGCGCCGCATTGTAAATGCGGTGTATCATGGTTGGTGCAAGGAAAAACTTGTGTGCCATATCTTTCCTGGAGCATCTCTGCTGATTTGCAGAGATGAGTCGGTCAACATAAATCTGCCCCACTGTCTGAACCAGGAATCAACAGTCTAGCTCCTTCCTGAATTAAATCATTTTTAACAGACAGGAAGCAAGCATTGTCTATATCATCATTTCCGTCTATTCATTTGGATGTACGATGCAATATCAACCAGGGCTTTGTCCTTTCCCCTGTCCCTTTTAAAATGTACATGCACCCCATGGCACAACTGTTACATCAAATGGGATTTACATTTTTCTTGTATACCAGTGTATTGCTGGAGTGTCTCCCATCTGGGCTGCAACTTAGATTCAGCTTCCTGCCTGTCTGAAAGTCTGGCAGTAACCTGCTGGTGTATGTCCATAACTTATTTGAAATTGAAACCTAAACTGGTATAGGGTCTGCTCAACTCTCCTAAAGTCAGGGTGAGCAATCGCCACTGGCCTGTGTTTATGGTAACCACTCTTCGTCCCCGTGAAGATCATCCATAATTTGGACATCTATTTTGATTCCAACCTTGGCCAAGGGAATAACGAATTATAAATCTTGTTTTTTTCTCCTTAAAATACTATAATATTTTTCTTGATTACAGCCTTAGAATTTAGTTAATAAATTCAGTTATTCAATCAAGGTTATGGCTATGTAATTTTAATGGGGGACCTAAGAAACATCTATCCCAACTCCAGTTCGTTCTGAACTAAAATATTCAGGCTAAAATAATTGACTCTATAAGAGAGGCAGGAAGAGGACTTATTTGGCTGCCAGTGATTTCTTGAGTCATGTTTATGGCAATGACTAGAGTGCACAAAGTATTTTGTTCACAGTAACCTATCTTCATGGCCAAAACGTCCATTGGTAGTGTCCATTGAGGAACTTGAATTCTCATCATCTATTTCGTCTGCACATTTCCAAATGCTGCACTATTACATATGGACATATATTCTTCCGCACTGCTGCAGCAAAGCCTGGAATGCACTGCTTGCAGCCTTTCGCATGCAACACTGCTTCCCTTGTTTCAGGAAAGTGTTAGAGTTCACAGTTTCCACAGCTTCACTGATATAGCACCAAGATACCTTTCTGTTAGTCCCTGTGAATAGCAGGTACCCTTGATAATGATGTTCATTGCAGAGGGATACCCAAAGTTCACCTCTCCCAAACAGATGGTAAAATTCCATTGCACTGTGGTCAAGTGCAGTGATGGCAAGGATGAGCATTGGAGCAGTTGCTGCCAGCTTGTGGAAGCAGAGGAGCACAAAATGGAGATATTCTGTGGGTGAGTTCAATAATGACGAGGATGTCAGTGATACAGGTGCTAAAGGATCAGGTAATGAGCCTGTTAGAGGTTCAGGCGTTGTGGTGGATAGTGGTGGTGAGAGTAATGATAGTCTGTATCTGAGAAGTTCTGAAATTGGTGGGCAGAAAGTATAGAAAGTTAAGAGCGAGATGAAGGCATAGGTGTCTGAGTATAAAAGGATCAAAGATGACTGATGGGTAAATGGCATGTGGTGGGCGGATACAGCTTGTGGAAGTGGTAAGAACAAAACATATTGCTGAGATTAGAGGATTGTGCGTTGGTGGGTATAGTTGTTGATTGGTGTTGTGTGTATGTGCTTGTGTGTGTGTCTAAGGAGAGGGATTTGTAAAGTGTGCATGCTTTGAGGTTGCAATTTCTGATGTGGCATGTGGTGTTTAGGGATATGGATGGTTCCATGGTTATGTGTTGAAAGATTCATTACATTGCAGGATGTGCATGTAGATGGAAGCTGGCATCTTCTTAGCAGGCTAAATCAGACAATAAAAACATCTCTTTCTACTCCTGTACATCTGGTTGAAGTTGCATTCTTTAGTCGGACCTCTTTCCTTGCTGTACTGCGCCAACACCAGAGTCTGATCCTAAGCCTCTTGTGTGTGGACTGCAATTACACTTTAGACGTTTCAGTGAATTGGTGGAGTGCTAGGAAGACCTGCAGGCACATGCATCATGAAAAGATTTTGCGAGCCTTTAATTGCGATTATTAAGGAATCGCAATTAAGTACTCTCAAAAGCATATGCATGTCGGAATCGCTATTAAAATAGGGATTCCTAAACATTCCTTAATTGTGAGTTGCAATTAAGGAATGCCTTCCCATTCATTCCTATGGGCCTACAGGCCCTCAGGAATGAATGGGCGATTGCATGCGCAATTTGCGAGTACCAATAGGTACTACCAAATTGCGCATGCAATTTCAAGGGTGCAAGGGTGTCCAAAGGACGCCCTGTTGCACAACTGAAATTGCTCTGTGCACACACATGCGAAGAAAAACCAAAGGGGGTGATGGACGGAGCGTTGATAATACAAACACACACCCTCAGTCAACTGATCTGGGTTTAATCCATCACCGTGCTTTAGCTCACTCCGCCACCCCAGTTCAGACATGGCCATATGCAGATCAGTCTGACCCTGTGCCTCATGGGAACAGTCCAGCCCGAACTGCCAAGACATGTCTTCCCTGGACCGGAATCAAGCTTCCCAGGACCAGTATCTGGTATTCCATCCGTCTTCAGCTGGGCTTGCTTGAATCTAGTGGCAAAGTGAGCAACTGAAATTGCTCTATGCACACGTGTTGTGCACACACATGCCCCAAAGGCATGTGTGTGTGTGTGTAACCTACAAGTTTGAAAAATGCACTTTAGTGCATTTTTCATAGTTTTTGCAAACTACCATCAAGTTCAACTTCATGGTAATTTGTGCCCCCTAGTAGCGAAATTGCTATTCTAAAGTGGTCATGCATTGCATTTAAGGAATTGCAAATTGCGATTCCTTAAATGCAATTACAATTTGAAAAATCGCAATTAATTGCGAATTCTCAAATGGGAGTGCCTTGAACCTTGATGCTTCGCAAATGTCATTTTTCACAGGCGCAAACGGCTGATTTTTGTGAATCACATCATTTGCGCTTGCAAAAATGGTTGATGCATGTGCCTGATAGTGCTGCTGTAACTATTTATTGCAGACCATCTACAGATGAATATCTTTAGTGGAGTTATTCCTCAAAATTTAGAACATAATCTGGAAAGCACGAAGATTGTTTCTTTCAAATCAGAAATTCAGGAGAATAAATGACCAGATAATCTCTGTGAGTCCTTGAGCTTCTACACGCCTACACAGGTCTTTAAACCATCAAAAAACTCACTGCAGGTCAAGTTGGTACAGAAAGCACTATTCCGGTGTGTGAATTATGGAATGTGTTGCCTGGTCCCTGTGGTGATATATTTTGCAAACATACCTTAGCACGTTTCACCCTCGCCCCTCCACTCAGTCACTCCACCATTCACTTTATCATGATATAAAACTATTGATGCTATCATGACACAATATATTTCATACCATTATGAGATAATACATTTCCATTATCCTACAAGAATTAGTTGTTATGTGCAATCCTACATTTGTAAAATAACAAGTGCTGGTGCCCAACGCTCTGCTATAAAGATTGCAGTGGACGGACCAGCCTTCAATCCACCTCATGGCATTTTAACCCACTACCAGGCACTCGCTGCTCCTTTATCTCACTCTTGCAGACGCCTGCTTTTTCGCTTTGTGGCAGTTTTTATGTCTTTCTCTTCCTCCTTCTTTACCCTCTATTCGTTCTTCCCTCTCTCGCTCTCAGGAAATGTCTAATGAGGAAAAATGAATGCTGGCCCCCCAAAAATGAGCACGAGCACATGATAGTGACTTTCAAAAGTTCAAGGTGTTTTTCAATGGTGAAGGGAGATGCACAACCAGAATCTTTTAGCTTCTTGCCACACTCGTAGGAGTTTTGCTTGGCAAAGGGATGACACCGTAGTTTTTTCATGCTGTACTGAACATTAGATGGTATATATAACATTCACACAGCACAATGCTGCAAGCCACCTTGCTCAGCTGCACTGCGTAAAAGGGGAAGGACCTGAATGCGCCATATTTAACATCATATGGTGCAATGCTGTCTTGTCTTTGTCAGTGGTGGCCAGCATTAATCTGGGGCGGAGGGTGGGGGTGGGGGGGGGGGGTGAGGGGGTAAGGAGGTATAATTGTTAAAAAATAAAAATGCACTTACCTCCTCGCCACTCTGCCCCAAATCATCTTTCCTCCGCAGAACAGGAAGCAGCCAGGCCCCCCTAAACCAATCACAAGTGTTGTGATTGACTCCCATAAACCAATCACAACACTGCAATGCAGCGCTTTGGTATAAATTCATGAAATCCCAGGTTTGCAAACCCTTGTAAATCTGGGATTGTGTGAAATCATCTGGGGATGCATAGGAACACCCATGTTCCACCAATGGAATGCCTCTTAGAATGAAATGTAATGCAATGCAGCGCAAGCCGCTACATTGCGTTACATTATTTGTTTTTACAAAGCCACGCATATCGCCCCTTGTGTGACTTTGTAATTATCCATTAGCATTTTACGTCATAGATGTGCCACAAAAGTGGTGCAACCATGACGCAAACCGTTCGTACATCTGGCCCTGGATGAGGAAAACAATTTGAACTTTTCAACCAAGTACATCAACCAAACAATCATTGTACAGACAGCAGAAAACAGAAGCATGCTAGAGCAATGTAGACAGTTTCCATGGCAACTGAAGACACTAATTCAGCTCAGTGTCCTCTAATGGAAAATGCTGGCCTTCACCAAGTTCATCTCCCTTTATGTTGCAAAAGGGGTTCTAAGATCTCCCTGAGGTCAGCAGGGGGTTTCCCTGCTGTGTAGTTAGCCACAGGAATCATATAGTGCCATAAACAAGAGTAGATATGGGAAATGGGGCATGAAATTCTGTTCTACTTCGACATATGAAACAAATCCACTGCAGGCATTGCGTTACAAAACAGATGCATTCTTTCTTAATAGCATATGCATGTAGCACACGCTTATTTAAGTACACTACCCCCAGGGTCTTCTTTTAAAAAACATTTTTTTCTTTGCCTCTAGCTTGAAGTAATTTTTAGCTTTATACGGTATTCCATAATTCCCCATTCTTCCAATTGTTGTCAGAAACATTCTGAAGCATGTTTTTTCTTACATCTTTACCTTAGCTGATGTTACTGTAAAATGATTCCTGTGAGAAAGTGGAATATTAGTTGATGTAGATGGTAGTCGTCTTCAAGTAGTAATAGCACTAATTCTTACTGGATCCAGTTAGGTCTCAATCATTTAAACCTCAGCTCAAGCCTTGATAACTGCAGCGTAGAGCACACAGGTTTAACAGGTGAAATGTGTAAAGTATTTATCAATAACAAATTAGTTAACAAATAGAAAATACAGCACGATAAAAATACCCTTAAATTTATCACCAACTGGATGATGGCCAACTCCTTAAAAATCAACCCGGAGAAGACCGAGGTTCTGGCCATTACCACCGCCTCTAATCCTTGCAGCAACCTCTTCTGGCCCCAGGAACAGGGCGCCGACCCAGTCCCGGCTATGGTTGTTAAGAGCCTAGGATTAAAGTAGATGGTAACCTATCCATGACCCAGCAGGTGTCTGCAGTAGTGGGAACTTGTGGTGGCCTGATAAGACAGCTCCGTAAGCTTGTCCTCCTCTTGAGCTTTTCCACCCTCAGACTGATCGTGTTGGCAGTGATAGTCTCTTGTCTTGACTACGGAAACACATTGTATATAGGCCTCCCGGAGAAACTACTCGCCAGACTACAGGTCACCATGAGCGATGCGGCCAGGCTAAAATTCAAACTGCCCAGAGGAGCCCAAGCCACCCCCCTCCTCAACAACTGCACTGGCTCCCAGTAAAGCAGAGAATCAAGTTCAAGGGTCTCTGCATCACGCATAAGGCCATTTATGGACAAGCTCCTATGTATGTCAAAGATCATCTAAAACTTTACACTCCGAATCAGGCGCTTTGGTCCTCAGAGGCCTGCCTACTGACTTGTCATCGTTTCAGGCTTGCCTCCAAAGGGGGTAGAGCCTTCTCCATCGCTATCCCCCCATTGTGGAAAAAACTACCAGAGACACTGCGCAAAGAACTCGCCTTTCTTCCTTTTAGGAAGAAGCTAAAAACGGTCCTTTACCGAGAAGCCTGGGGCTCTCTCCAATTCTAGTCCCTTTGCTTTTGCAGGCCAGGCCTTAGCCATAGCGCTTAGAGACCTGTTGGTGATAATTGCCCTCTACAAATGTAAAATACAAATACAAATACATATGATTTTTAAAGTTTTATATGCTTCTAGAACCAACACGTGCAAGGCACCAACCACTGGTTCTGGTCGCACTAGATCAGTCCAAAGTCAAAAGTTAAGGCTGAATGCAATGGAGCACTGGTTAGATACGGGTGCCAGCTTCCGTCTGGTGGAAAGTTTTACCTTCTGACTTAGGGCCTAATTTAGATTCTGGCCCGAATTACTCTGTAACCGTGGCAGTGGCATTGTACGCCTGATTTAGAATTTACCACCAAGCAGGTGTGCAACCACAGCCAGGAACTCCCATCTCTGCTGTCAATGCTTTTTACAGTAATGCCCCTTCACCATACGAGTCATTTTTGATGGTGAGATGGCCGTTTGTGTTTTTTACTCTACCTTACCAAAAGGGTTTGCCAGGCGATGATAACTATAGATAGTAAAAAACACCTACATGTCCATCCATCCTAATTGGGCAGACAGACAGACATATAACCAATTTCCCTATATCCCTTACTCTTTTGGGCCGTCAGAAGAGTTTATCCAAAATAGTGATGGAGTGGTCACCTCTGTGGTCAAACTATGGTCCACCCACCTCTAAATCAGGCGGGCAGACCACTATATTGGCGGCGAAGGAACACTGGTGCCGTTGAAATGAAGTTCCCTGTCTCTCAAAATATAAATTAGGCCCTTAGTCTCTAGAATGGAAGTGAACAAAATCCTCAGCAGTGTAAGGTAGCAAGCTGTGGCCAAGATGGGTTCCTTGAGGCCAGATAGCCACCAGATGATGTCCAGATGAAGCCGCTGACTTTCGGATGCCCTGCTCCGAGCAGAAGAAATTTAAAATTCATGCCCAAGGAAGATCCCTCATTCACAGGCCAGACCCTTTTGGGACCTTTACCCCATGTACATTTCTGGACTTAGAAACTTTTTTGGGAGTCGGGAACTTTCAGCAGGACAAACCAGCAAGTTGAGTCAGTCCCGTAGTGTGATGCTGACAGCTGCAACTCATCTACGACTCAGTGGCAGTCTATTGGCAGCCTCTGGTTGTTTTGGCAAAAGTCTGTGAAAAACTTTGTAAGTCCCATCTTTTGGGATTATGCATGAGGAGTACACTCTGACACTTATACAAGAGCCCCCGTACCTTAGGGACACCACTTGGGGGTCAGGATCCACATGAGAGGAAGCCACCAGTGGGGTCAAGGCCAATCTTGTTGGAACTGGGGTGAGGGGCTGCTCAGGAAGTTAGCCTTCTTGCAGCTTTTATGTCCCCGTAGCTAACAGAAGGCTAGGCAGTTAGCCCTGGAATCCGCTCTTCTGTCCTGGGTTCAAATAGGAGTTGGCCCAGCTTTTGGGGTTTGGTTCTCCACAGGTTACAGTAGGGGCAGTTCTGTTTCTGAAGTCCAAAGTGTTAAGCAGGTGCAGTCCTTCTTCTGACCTCCTCAGGCCAAGCAGCTTTCTGAAGAAGATATCAAGGGGTTCCAGTTTATTGCCTGGCTTTAGCTTGTGGGTTGGGGAAACTCCATGTCCAATGAGGAAAAAGTTCCTGGGGCAACAAAGCAGAATTGTTCTCCCCCTAGTCAGAGCTTTGGGCATACCCCTAAGATGTAGCTATGGAAATGAGGAACTCCCCCTGCAAACCAGTTCTGAAACACGTCTGTAGTAAATAAAGAGAAAATCCAAATATATCCAGATAAATCCAGGATTTAATGAGCTGCAGCACAGTACTGCCAACCTCCAAGAAGTCAGTCCAAGTTAAACATTTTAGATCATAACAATTCCAAATGGAATCTCATGGACAGTGTGCATGTGCAGCAAAGTACAAACATTCTATTAAAAGGGAAATATGTACAGGGTAGGTTAAAAGGGAAATACATTGTAAACCAGAATATAACACATTTTCCCCCTTAAAGAAATAAGAAGGGAAACTGACATTTTTAACTGCTGAAAAAAACATCCAGTATATATAAAAAAAACTACGATACACATTTTGAAACTCTTCTAACATTCCATCTTTTCCCATCTTGTGTAACCACACTATTATGATAAACTTTCATAACTTTCATAGGCTTACCGAATTTGTTTTCTCCCTTGGCAATGTAACCTGGTTTGCGAATCCTAACAACATCACCCACCATGAATGCTGGTTACTTAACATTCATCCTAGAATCATAATTGCATTTGTATTTACCTTGTTTGAGTTCCACTTTCTCAGCCACATCCTTGACATTCACATCACTCATTTGATGACTACAACTCTTTTTAAACCACCAAGGACATAAACCAGAAGCAGGATCTCTACCTTTTAGTAAACGAAAAGGAGAAACTTCAGTAGTGGCATGGGGTGTAATACGGTATAACCATAACTTTTCTCTCAAATTTTCTTTCCACAAACCTCCAAATTTACGAGCCCAAACTATGTCTTGCTTGAGGACTCTATTATATCTCTCCACTAGTCCATTACCTTGTGGTTCATACAGAGCAGTGGTACAATGCTTTATGCCATACATACTCAGAAACTCTGACATCACTGAGGATTTGAACTGTACCCCATTATCAGATACAATACATTCCGGAAATCCTTCCCTAGAAAAAATCTCTTTTAAAAATAGGATAACACTCTCTGTATTAGGATGAGGTACTAGTTTGACCTCAGGCCACTTGGAGTGATAGTCCACTGCAACTATAGCAAACCTACATTCCTGTGGTAAAAAATTGAACGGACCAGCAATATCGATCCCTAACTTTTGCCACGGATGATCTGGCCACTTCACAGGAACTAAAGGTGCTGGATCACACCTGCACGATTTATCACTCTCAATGCACTCAGGACACTCTCTGACAAACTTATCCACCAATCTATCAACTCCTGGCCACCAGAAATTAGACCTAATCAGTCTTTTCATGGAAGACATCCCCATGTGACATTTGTGACTCATTTGTAAAATAACATTTCTTACAGCCAAAGGTGGAATACATTTCCCAGCTCTGAATAGGAGATCTCCCTCAATGGCCAATTCATCAGCAATGTTGTAGAATGGTATAATTTCAGCAGGAATGCGTTCCTTGGAAGGCCACCCCAAATTCACATAGTCTCTGACCTTACACAACAAATCATCCTCATTCATACTTCTCATCCACAGATCCTCTGATATAACATTGTATTTTTCTGAAATACTAGTTACCACCTCCGTATCTTCTTCAACCCCAGTACCTGGATATGGCAACCTAGACAAACAATCTGCAGTTACATTTAGTTTTCCAGGTACATATTCAATGTCAAAATTATATTCCTGCAAACGTGACATCAATCTAGCAATGCGAGCTGTAGCATTTAATCCTCCACCAGGTGAAAGAATACCCACCAATGGTTTATGATCAGTACGTATCAAAAACCTTGCACCCCAAATATAATTCCGGAAATGCTCAACGCCCCATACACATCCCAACAATTCCTTTTCTATGACAGCATACCGTCTTTCAGTTTGGTTCAAAGATCTTGATGGAAAAGCAACATTCCAATCCTCCTTGCCTGAACGTTGTGAAAGCACACAACCTAAGCCATAAAGACTTGCGTCTACAGTCAAAATGCAAAGTTTATTCAAGCAAAAAGGCCTTAGAGTAGGGGCTGACACCATATCAAGTTTAACACTTTCGAAAGCATCTTGCTGTTTAGGTCCCCACAAAAACTCTACATCCTTCCTTGTTAACTCTCTTAACGGCTCCATCTTGGTTTCAAAACTTACAATAAACTTACTGTAATATTCACAAAGTCCTAGAAACGATAACAACTTGTCTTTACAATCTGGTGCAGGAGCTTTTAGGATAGCATCAACCAATGATCTTTTTGGAGCAACACCATTTCCAGAAATGGTGTGTCCCAAATACTCTATAGTTTTCTGAAATAACTTACACTTCTTACTCTTAATAGTAAGTCCAAACTTATTTAACATCTTACACACAATCCTCAAATGCTCCATGTGTGCCTCATCACATTTAGAGAAAATCAAGATATCATCTTGAAAACACTTCACGTATTCACTCATGTCCTTAAAAATATGATACATAGATCTCTGAAAAACAGAGGCTGCCGACGCCAAACCGAACGGCATCCGTTTAAACTGAAACAAACCCTGTGGTGTGATAAAAGCTGTGAGATGACGTGATTCCTCTGCTAACACAACCTGATGATACGCCGATCTTAAGTCCAAAGTGGAAAATATAACACCTCCTCCTAGCATGCTCACGACTTCGTTGATATTGGGCAGGGGATGACAATCTACCACTATGTTTGCATTAAGTGCTCTCAAATCTATGCATAACCTCAAAGATTTGTCTGGTTTGCGTGCCAAAACCACTGGCGAAACCCATTCGGACGATTCTATCTCCTCTATGACATCATTTTTCAACATATCATTTATTGCATCACTCAACTCTTCTCTAACATTCAGTGGTACAGGTCTAAGTTTTTGTACGACTGGCATAGCTCGTTGTTTAAGCTTAATGACATGAGTGAAACCACTTAGTTTACCTAATTTATCTGAAAAAACACTAGGAAACTCGTCCGAAAGTGTCTTCCAAACATTACTCTCTTCTACAGATCTGACACCTTCTTCTAACATATCACAATCATGTGACACCATGACAGGATCTTTGTTGCGTGGATTCAATGTAATGTGAAGTCTGAATTGATCCCGCCACCCCAAAACATTCACTCCCTTTACAACAACATACAGTTTGATATATGCAGATTGGTCCTTAAAATAAATCATGGAAGCAATATACCCTATAAAATCAATACTAGAACCATTAAAACCTTTCGCCATGACATCAGGAGGACACAACTCGCTCTTAGAAATTTTATACTTGTACATTTCATCAAAATACTTCTCAGTTATGATGGTCCAAGGAGACCCAGAATCAGCCATCAACTCTAATTCTACTCCCTTAAACCTAACAACACATTTAGGGGATTCCAAAACATCCTCCTCAAGCAAACTTAAACTTATTATAGACACAATCATCCCACTTACTCTATTAGATTCATCAGACACAACATGTTCACATCTAACTAAACTTGAATCAAAATCTGTCTCATCTCTCACACAAGAATTTTTTTTTTCTTGAAATAGTTGCTTTTGTCCCCACTTTTCTTTTTGTCCTCTCTACAAGAGTTAGAAAAATGACCCACCTTACCACATTTGTTGCACTCCTTGCCTAAAGCAGGACAAAATTTGAAAGAAGCTACATGATTGTAACTTCCACACCTAAAACACACAATGCGGTTACGTGATCCATACTTATAATTTTGGGGACCTCTTGCAACATTGTTCATCGCACATACTTCTTCAGTTAACTTATCATTCTTACTACTTTTATTGCTTGTTTCCTCTATCGTTTTCATCCATTTGTTAGACTGTTCAAAAGCTTTAGCAGTAGAAATACATTCCAACAAAGTTGGATTGCCTACAATCCACAACTGTTCTTGTGTTTTCTTGCATTTAACATTCACAATTATGTTATCCCTAAGCATCTCATCTGTCATAGTACCAAAATTACATGGCATAACTAAAGCTCTCAAACCTGTTAAAAAATCATCAAATGATTCATTTTCCTTTTGGGCTCTGGTATAGAACTTGTAACGATTTAAAGCTATACTAGTTGTAGGCTTAAAACGTGTTTCTACACGAAGCATTGCTTCATCAAAGACACCAGCGTCACCAGGAACAGGTGGTAAATTTCTAAAAATGGCTTGCCCTTCGGAACCCAGACAATGGAGAAAAATATTTTTCTTCCTTTCATTACCCATCCTTTCTCCATCAATAGCCTTCAAATAAGTTAAAAATTCCTCCTTCCATCTGTTCCATGGAATGGGAGGATCACCTTTACTTTGTAAGAATTTTGAGGGCGGATCAAACTGCATTGTGAGAAATAATGAATAAAACTGATTACAAATAGATGAACATAAAGGAAATGAAATAAATAAAATACAAGAGCATAAAACTAAAATATTAGATTAATACTTGAGTCCATGAGCTGTGTACATCAGCGCTGGTAAAATTATCTTCAGAGTACACAAGCTGTGTACATCAGCGCTGGTGAAATTAGCTCTAGAGTACACACGTTGTGTACATCAACGTTGGTATTTCCCTTATGAATAATTGGGAAAGCAGTAAACTTCGATGTAATCCATATTTTGGTTAAATTCGTTAGCAGTACCTCAAAAACGTGTCCGATGCTCTCGAGCGCAAAGGAAAATCCAAAAGTAAACAAATATGGCCGCCGTAGCTTTACGCGACCTCATTCAATGCGTGCAACTATAGCAACCAAGGCACAACAAATGCGCTTCACGCTCTAAAGCGGCGTATAGTAATCACGCTCCAACGCGGCGTATCCACGGTGACAGCAGTTCACAATGGCGCATGGAAGCTCCGTCGCGCTGCAGACCTTTGCACGTGAAAGCCCTCGTTCGTTGAGTGCTGACTGTCTTCGCTCGAGAAAGCCTTCGTTGAGCTTTTTAAAGGTAAACACAGCGCACAGCGTAATTAAATGGCAAAATTACGTGAAAATGTAATGCAGAGTCTCACGAGGTCAGCAGTTAGCTTGAAGAAAACGCTTTTCACCATGCAGTCACCAAAAATAGTACAGGTTGTTAAAATAGTATTTCAAAGTACCAACACCACGCCAGATGAGATTAAGCTTCAATTATCCAGTAAGATATCACTTTCCACAGATTCCAGTCTTCAGAATGTCAAATGAAAGCGCTTCTTTTCAAAAATAAAGTCCATAAAATCCAATAAAGATGTAAAAAATCGTAAAAATCCAAACTTCCTTAAAATCAGATGTACCACACCTGTGCTGCTGTAGTAGTAGTAGGTACTGGTCACCCTCGTCACCAATTTTGTAGTAAATAAAGAGAAAATCCAAATATATCCAGATAAATCCAGGATTTAATGAGCTGCAGCACAGTACTCCCAACCTCCAAGAAGTCAGTCCAAGTTAAACATTTTAGATCATAACAATTCCAAATGGAATCTCATGGACAGTGTGCATGTGCAGCAAAGTACAAACATTCTATTAAAAGGGAAATATGTACAGGGTAGGTTAAAAGGGAAATACATTGTAAACCAGAATATAACAACGTCTCCTCACCTTGAATTGGTGCCACTCTGGCTACTTGGGCAATGTGTGGCAGATTAACTGTAATTTAGCACCATTGTTGTTTGTGTTTGATTGTCCTGGAATGTGTTTCTTTGAAAAATGACTTATCTTCCTTTATTGGTTTATCTCATGTTCCATGTTCTGGAACCATGGCTTGTGATGCAGGAGTTTATTATCTTTGTTCGTAGTACGAATTTGGGTTGCTGAGGATGGACATTCACCCAAAGCATTTGGTGAGAAGGGTATAGATATGTTGAGATATTTTGTAACTGTAGTAGAATGTTTGGTTAGAGTCACCACCACAAATGTTCATGTCACAATCAAGGGAAAGACTATAATTGGTTGGTAGGATTTTGTGAATTTCAAAACAATCTGGATATTTCCATTCTTGATCAATTTGTTTTGAATTGCTCTTCTAAAAATATTCAAGAAAGACTATTAAGTTGTAGGAATCATACAGTTGTTGAGGTAATTGTTATAGCCAAGGGGATTGAACATTCAATGCTATCCTCTAAAGCATTAAATGTCGAGATGCCAATTAAGTCTTTAAATTGGTTATGGTTATGGTAGATTCAGGTTCCTCTATAACCGTTGTCTTTAATGAGACTTATTATATTTGTTCGTAAGATGAATTTGGATTGCTGAGAATGGACATCAAAGACTATAACTGGTTGGTAGGATTTGCCCAAGATGGATTTATATATATATAAAACTGGGAGTGGAAAATCCAATTGTTTTTGGTGATTTTCCAGTGTCAACTGTAAATCATATTTTACTGGATATAGAGGAGATTTTGTTGAAATCTCCCGAAGTGTTTAAGGAAAATGTGAGAATCGATAAAGGCTTAGAGCATCACATAAAGCTCAAGCCACATGTTCAACCTTTTGTGCACAAAGTTTTTGCGGTTCTATTGAATGTGAGATGTGATTTGAAATGGTTGATTGAGAGGCTTTGTGTTGAAGGTATGATTGTTCCCTGTGATTCATCTTTTTGGGGTTCTCCCATTGTTTTAGCACATAAGACATTAGGATTATGTGTTGGCCTAATAAAAACAAAATAGTTCACTGTCATCCTCTTCCCATAATTCAAGAGTTATTGGCTAACGAGTTAGGCAAGAAACTTTACCAGGTCAGCGTAACACCAAATTCTGCTCACTCCTGAGACCCAGAGGTAACCCCATTCATAACTCTATTTGGTGCATACAAAGTGTTCATGTTAAAATTTGCAATAGACTCTGCGGCAAGCAGTTTTCAAAAACGTATTGAAACTTTTTAAATATTTAAAAGATCTCTAGGTCCAGCAGGATGACATCCTGATTTTTGCTGGTACAGTTGAAGAGCAAAATCAAATTCTTTCAGAAGTGCTGACTATTTTGTCAGACAGAAGGAGGACTGTACAAAGCATATAGGGCCAGATGTAGGTAATCTCGATTTACCTACTCTTAAATACTGAATCATACCGATTCAGTATTTAAGAGTAGGTAAATGGGATGTAGGTAATTTCACTTTTGAAATTACCGAATCGGAATGATTCGGTAATTACCGAATCGGTATTTACCGATTCGGTAATTGCCATTGATTCTTATGGGCCTTGAGGGGGACAGGGTGTCACTTTGACACTCTGTTGCACCCCTCAATTGTGCATGGGTGCACATGTTGCTGACATACATGCCCTTAGGGCATGTACGTCTGCAACATGGCACGTTTTTTAAAGCAAAAAAATGCATTTTTGAAGGGTTTTCATTATTTACTACCAACTTTTAGTTGGTGGTAAGTAACGAATTCTTAAACCCTTGTAGCACTGATTACAGTGCTACCTACATGTTGAATTACAGAATCGGTAATTTTACCAATTCGGTATTTTACCGAATCGTAAAAAGCACAAATTCGGTAAAATTGCTCATTCTGTAATTTAACATGCCCCTACATCTCAATATACAAATACCGGTCGGAGACGGCCAAAAATCGGTATTTTCAGCCGTTTCCGACCGGTATTTGGATACCTACATCTGGCCCTAAGTGTACGTTTTTGAATAGATAAGTAGAATACTTAGAACATGAGATTTCATCTGATGGCATTAGGCCCAAACTTGATTTGATTAAAGCTACCAAACTAGCATCACCTCCAAAAGATAAAAATACTGTGCATGCATGTTTTGGGCTAAGTGAATATTATGCAAAATTGCAAAATGCCTAAGCTCTTTATTGAAGAAAGGGGTGAAATACATTTGGACAGCTGATTGGGATAAAGGTCTTTGTAAAGATTAAGACGTTAATTGAGGATGCACCTGCACTAAGTGCCTTTGTTTCTGGTAAGAAAGGCATGATCACGTTTGATGCCAGTTTGGTAGGTATTGGTGCATGTTAGACCTGTCATCCTTATGGTGGTCTTCCCCCACCTTTTTGTCTGCTTACCACCTCTTTGTGCTTTATCTTTTTGTTGGTCTGAGCACTTTACCAATAATGACCAGTGCTAAAGTGCATGTTCTTCTACCCTAAATATTTGACATTGGCACATACCTGATTGGCATTGTTAACTTACCTCCAGGTTTGTTGTAAAGTGATGCACCATGTACCCAGGGCCTGTAATCTTATATCTACTAGTGAGCCGGCAGCACTGGTTGTGCCATCCACATGAGTAACCTTTCAATCCTGTCTCGGGCTCTCATTGCAGCGCTTGTATATGCAGTTTACTGTAACTTCGACTTGGAATTTAAAACCATTTGCCAAGCCTTAAACTACCCTTTTATTACATATAAGCCACCCTTAATTTAGTAGGCCCAGATAGCCCGATGGGCAGGGTGCTGTGCAACTTAAAGGCAGGACATGCACTTGTGTGTTTTACATGTCCTGGTAGTGACAAACCAGCTACATCTGTTTGTCCCTACTGTGAGGCCTACACCTATTAAAGACTAATATTGGGGCTTCCTTAAAATGCTTTTTAAGCTATAATTTCTGACTAGAAAGGAGTAGCTTCCTCATGTTATATATCTTGGGGTGGTGGTGATAAATCCTCTTTAATGGTAAAGTTGGATTTGACATTACCATTTTAGAAATGTTCCTTTTAGAAAGTGCATAAACTCTACAGGATTGGGCCCATAATCAGTAAAGCTAGGCCATCTTAAAACTCAAAACCTCCCAAATGTCACTAGTGACACTTTCATGCATTCACTCAAATTTGTGATTACACAAATTCATTATTGTGATCACCATTCGTTGGAAATTGCAGGGTTATCCTCAAACTTTTTGCTACTTCCTCCCTTATTTTCCCTGCCCCGTGGTGGCTGGCAATAGGACTCTGGGCACTTTACCACTGCTGATCAGTGCTAAAGTGCATATGCTCTCTGTGTAAATTGTTACTGGGATTGGTTTTCCATGATTGGCATATTTGTCTCACCAGAATGTCCCTAATAAAGTGCACTGAGTGTGCCAGGGCTGGTAGTTTAAATGATACTAGTGGGCCTGCAGCACTGATTGTGTCACCCACATGAGTAGACCCAAAATGGTGTCTCAGGCCTGCACCCGCAGTGCCTGTGTGCAGTCTGTGTACTGCCATGTCCTCCTGGTCAGTGTCCCCACTGACCAGGCCTAACCCTTACCTTTCTGTACACATTGGTCACCCCTTTGGAAGGCCCAAGGTATCCACCTGGACAGGGTGCAGTGTATGTGAAAGGTAGAGCATATACTAGTGCAGGTGACATGCTCTGGTAGTAAATTACAGCCATTTTCGTTTTTCACTACTGTAAGGCTATTTTCCCCCATAGGCTATCATGGGGGATGTTGGCCGCAGTGCCTACTAGCATATCTTCCCATAGGAGCAAGATAGGACATAAAAGTCTGGTATTCCTGAACTCAGAATTTAATAACACATATTTTAGGAAAGGTTGTTTTTAAATCTTGTGTTTGAGAACAGCACTTTTAGAAAGTAGCTGTCCTCTTGTCTGACCTTTCTGTGTGCCTTGGCCTGTTTGTGAATTGACTGTCTGGTTTGAGAGTGACAGGGGTTGGGGAGCCCCCAGGAGGCTGGCTGAGTCAGCCCTAGGCTGAAAGACTGCATCTGCATCTTGAGTGGTGGGAGGGGATAGCACCTGGGCCTGAATAGGGCTGTGCCTGCCTTCCACAATGCTGGCTCCACCTCCTGCTGGGCGGCTGACGACCCTGCCCCTCACTCTGAAAGGAAAGGAGAAGCCAGGAAACAAAGTGCTCAAGGAACACCCAAAACTTGTTCAAACAGGGCTCAGAACCCGCCTGCACAAAGGAACAAAGACTTTTAGGGGTATAAGTACAGGACCCCTGACTACAGAGAATTATATCATCCTGGAATCAAGAAGGAGAAAGCTGAAACTGAAGAAGGAAGACTGTCCTGCTGTTGCTCTGCTGGACTGACCTGCTGTTGCTTTGCTGCCAAGGAGAGGGGAAGGACTTTGTTTTGTGCTGTGTCCCCTTGCTTGAAGGAATCTCCAAGGGCCTGAGAAGAGCTGGCTCCCTGTTATGAAGGCCCAGGAACAAAAGGACTTCACCCCCTTGCCTGAACTCTACTGAGAGAGTTCTGTCCTCCCTGGAGTGCGTGTACCATGTGTGGTGCCTCTGGAAGTTGTACCTGTGTTGGGAAGCTGGAAACCAAGCTTTTAAAGAACTGCGAATTATTGTCGCAAACCCGGCAGAGCGAGGAAATTGCCGCCCCTACGAAGAGCGAGATCGTCGCAGCGCCTGTCGCCGCTGCCTGAAGACGTCGCACCCTTCGTTAGCGGGAAGATTTCCGCCACTGCGATCATCGTCACAGAGCCTGTCGCCGCTGGGTGAGATCACCGCATCACGTTGCTGCGAGAATCGTCGCAGAGTCATCGCATCGAGGAACTGCAAAAGGAAGATCGCTGCTGGACTGCACATCGTCGCCCCGGAGATCGTCGCAGTCCCCGAGAATCATCGCATCAGGCCTTTGTGGGAGAAAACTTCCTACGGAACCTGCGCACCGGAATCCATACAAGTCATTGCCTTCCTCCCCATACAAACTGGATTCGTCACAACACGCCCGCTGCTGCAGTGGGGGTGTCGCTAACGCCTCCCCAGGGTCTCAGGAGCAATGCATTGCTTGTTTTCCACGGCTACAGCTTCTGTGCTTGGAACTTTTTATCGCTAACAAAGGTACTGTGGCTAAACATGACGCAACTGTGATCTTTTCACTCAACTGTGGATTATTTTATAGCTAAACCTAAGAACTCTTTTGCAACCAAATTTTTGAACTGTGTATGTTGGACTGTTGTCGTTTTGGTCTTGTGTAGTTTAGATTAAATACCTTTATTTTTCTACACTGTTGTGGAGTTAGTTTGTGATGTTTTAACTGTGTTTCTGTGAGTTTTGATACAAATACTTTACACATTGCTTTTGATAAGCCTTCACTGCTTGTGCCAAGCTACCAAGGGGGTGAGCAGGGGTTATCCCAGAGGGTTTCCTCCTTACCCCGACAAGAAGCAAGGGTCCCTATTTGGACAGTAGTACCTACCTCTGCCAACTAGAGACCCCCAGTTCTAACATCATTTATTTAATACATTTCGAGAACGATCTCATTTGGGAATATTACAAACACTTTTACTGTTTTTTCATGTACAGAACAAACGTAATCGGAACATGTATAAAACAACTTTCAGATGTGCAGATCAATATAACACCAATCTACAAAAATATACAAATAAATCATAACTCGTAACAAATCATAAACAATTATTACAATTCTTTCATGAGCCCAAGTTCTGATTTTTACATTTCCTTTGACAAGAGGCTTAAGAGAAGCTGAAAAGATCTACAGTACCATTGAATGAGAAGCTATGGCATGCACATGGAATGTGAAAAAATTTAAAAACTACTTTTAGGGAAGTTATAAACAGTCCACAAGCTGTTAGTACATAAACTGAAAAGTACAGGAGCTAACAAGTGAAATACGAGACTAGTCAGAATACTTGTAAAGTGCATGCTACTCACCCAGAACAGGTCTCAAGGCGCTGAGGGAACGGAGGATATAGGGGTGGTCTGCAGCTCTTGGAAGGTAATTCAGTTCCATCAAAGAGCGATGTCTTGAGTTCCTTTAGGAACTTAGGGAGCAATGTAGTCTGTCGGAGGTGGAGAGGGAGGCAGTTTAATGCCTTGGCCATGAGGAGGGAGAAGGAGCGTCCTCCTGCTCTGGTTTTCTTGATCCGAGGTACCATCGCAAGGGAGAGCTGGACCAAGCCGAGAGAATGATGAGGAGTGTGGAACGTGAGGCAGTGGTTCAGCTTGTTGGGTCCGGTATTATGAAGGGCCTTGTGTCTCCGGGTAAGAATCTTGATGGTGATTCTCTTCTCAATGGGGAGCCAGTGTAGGGTCCGTAGGAGTTGGCTGATGTGGTAGTGGCGCGGTAGGTTGAGGACTAGCCTAGCAGCTGCGTTCTGGATGTTCTGGAGTTTGCGGCTGAGGTTCTTAATGATGCTGGCATAGAGTGCGTTGCTGTAGTCCAGTCTGGTACTGATGAGACAGTTTTCCTGTGTTCAGGGGGATCCAGTTGAAGGTCTTTCACAGTAGGTGGAGGGTGTGGTAGCAGGAGGAGGTGATGGCTTTTACCTGGCAAAGTTGCCTGAGTGGTCCATGGTGGTGGGGGTCCCCGAGGTGGGGGCCCACCAGTTGTCGTTCCAGGCATTGGGGTGTGGGCCATGATGAGCACCTCAGTTTTGTCAATGTTGAGTTGTAGGCAGCTGTTCTTCATCCATCTGGCGATGGCTTCCAGTCTGCCTAGGAAGTTGCATTTGGTGATGGTGGGCTTGTTGGATAGGGAGAGGATGAGTTGGGTGTCGTCTGCGTACGATGTGATGTTGAGTCGGTGTGTTCTGACGATGGATTCAAACGGGGCTCTGTAGATGTGTAACTGGGTCGGGCTGATGGAGGATCCTTGTGGGACTCCACCGGTGGTTGGATTGGGTTCTTAGAGAAATGGAGGGAGTCTGACATGTTGCAGTCTACTGGAGAGGAAAGAGAGGATCCCAGCAAGGGCCTTGTTCCAGATTCCAGCGTCATGGAGTCTGTGGGCTAGGGTGCACTGAGAGACAGTGTTGAAGGCCACGGAGATGTCAAGGAGGATTAGGGCCACAGTCTCTTCTCTGTCGAAGAGGGATAGGATGTCATATGTTACAAGAAGGGTGGTTTTGGTTCTGTGGTTCTTCCTGAAGCCTTATTGGGAGGAGTCGAGGATGTTGTTTTCTTCTATGAGGTGGCAAGTTGACAGTTGATGGCTTTTTCCATGACTTTGGCTGGATAAGGGATTAGGGAGGCCGGTCTGAAATTCTTGAGGTTGGCCAAGGGTTTTTCAGGAGGGGTTGATCTTGGCGTGTTTGCAGCCGTCGCAAAAGGAGGCAGTCTCAAAGGAGCGGTTGATGATTTGTTGAAGCTCCGGGGTGACGATGTCTGCTGCTCTGAGTTAGACGTGGTAGGGGCAGGGGTCCGTGGGGGCCAGAAGTGGGTGGTGTTCATCATCTTCAGAGTGTCTTCATTGCTGAGGGTGATCAGCTGTCTAGTATCGACTGCATGGTGCTAGGAGTGGTGAGAGGGGGTTCTTTGTGGGGGTTGTTGTCATCAAATTTGTCATAGATGGTATTGATTTTGTGATGGAAGTAAGCGCTGAGTCTGTCGCAGAGGTCCTGGCAGAGTATGACGTCTGTAGGCTCGCTGTTATGTTGGGCGAACTCTTTCATGATGGCAAAGAGTTCCTTGCTGTTGGTTGCGTTGGTAGAGATTCTCTCCTGAAGTGCTTACTTTCTAATGAATGTTTTGAAGTTTGTAGTTGAAGTAAAACGTTAGTGTGGGTTTTGGAGTTCCCCCATGGTTTTTTGAGTTGTCTGCAGGTGGGTCTGGAGTCTCCGAGTTCAGTGGACAACCAGCTAGCTTTCTTGGTGTGAGGTTTAGAGGCTTTCTTGAGTTGGGCAATGGTGTTAGCGCAGTCGTTGATCCAGTTGTGAAGAGTGCAGGTGGCAATGGTGGGGTCATCGTCTGTGGTGGTGGGAGCTGAGCTACAGAGGGCGGAGGCGAGCTGGTCGTCGGAGACCTTGTCCCAATACCTGCGCTGAAGCTTGTGCAGATGTCTGCGGGGGATGTTGGATGTTGGATTTGAAGTTGAAGTGAACACAGCAGTACCAATACATTAGCCAATGGGAGGTACCCCAGGTCCATCATTCTTCTAGACCGTGAAAACGCTACCAATAAAGACCTGGACTTACTTTGGTCAGCTTCCGTTGGTCCCATATAAAAGTGATAGTGACCTAACCAAGCTCTAATTTGCCTCCGCTGCGGTGACAGACAGACTCGCATCGTCGTTGATTGCACTACAAACTGTTTGCTCGAACGGAGGAGGACTCGTGACACTCGATGTGGTGTCACTGCTGCTGCCTTCCAGCAAGGCCATCATAACCACAGTGCCGGCGTCGCCCGCGCCCACCCACCCAAGTCCAGTCAAAGACCCAGCCTTTGAAGACAAGA
The DNA here is from genome assembly GCF_964263255.1 of Lissotriton vulgaris. Lineage (NCBI taxonomy): Eukaryota > Metazoa > Chordata > Amphibia > Caudata > Salamandridae > Lissotriton > Lissotriton vulgaris. The sequence continues at coordinate 485,849,721 of NC_141691.1, read as the reverse complement.
CAAGAGACGACAAAAGCAAAGGTAGGAGAAGCCGCTGTAAATTGTACTCTCATGATAGTATTTTTTTTTTTTACTGTCACGTGGCCCTCGAAGCTCTGGTTTGCTTTATTTTTGTGCGACACATACTTTGTACTTCATTGTATTTGCTCCCTCCTAATCCTCCCGTGACTTTTAATATTTATTGCTACCTCACGTGGCCTTCACAGGCCTCTATTCTTATTTATCATATATAATTGATCATAATATTTCCTTCTGCATCAAGGAGCCCTTCTTAGCCTTTTCTAAATAAATTGTATGTGCATGAATTTCTGTGTTGTATTTTTGAAGTGTCACGTGCATTAGCCTGTATTCTTATAAATTGTGCGTTCATAATAGTATTATTTTTTGACTGCGTCATTTGGCCCTCCCAGCTCTGTTTTGCTTTATTTTTTTGCTCCATGTGCTTTGTACCTCATTGCATTTCTTCTCGTCCTGTAACTTATAATAATTATTGCTACCTCACGTGGCCTTCCCAGGCCTCTATTGTTATTGATTGTATATGGTTGATCGTAATATTTCCTTCTGTGTCAATGGGCCCTATTAGGCCTTTTCTAAATAAATTGTGCGTCCATGAATTTCTATGTACTATTTTTGAACTGTGACCCGTGCTTTAGCCTGTATTGGTTCAATTTGTGCATTCATATTAGTATTATTTTTTTTACTGCGTCACGTGTCCCTCCCAGCTCTATTTTCCTTCTTTTTTTCTCCCATGAATTTTAATATTTATTACTGCCTCACATGCCCTTCCCAGGCTTGCTTTCTTACATATTGTGCTTTCATAAATATATATGTTGCATTTTTGTGCTACGCCACGTGCTTTGTTTTTCAACATACATACTCTCTCGTAACCATCATATTTGCTCCCTTTTAATCCTCCACTGACTTAACATTTCTTGCTTCCTCACGTGACCTATAGTTGTTTTTTTTCTGTGCTCTAGTTGGCCTACGAAAGTTTTGCCTCCTCAGATTACAATAGATTTAATTCATAATAATTGTTGGATTTATTACTTTGACAATAGTGTTGTACTGGCCCTTTATTTGGCTTAGGTTACCTAACCATTTTTCCCTCTCTCGTACAACTTTTTATAACATGCTTTCGCCAAAATACATGTGTTCGACACTTCACCACTTCATGATCAGTCTTCAAGTGAAATTGCTGCCTTTTTTGAAAGTGTAATGGTAATTGTTTGTCCATGATTAAAATGTTACTCTTGACAGTTATGTATACCAGGACTGCTCATGTACATGCTACTACTAGGCCTACAACAGTAACTGTGCCACCCACACAAAAAACTCGAAATATAAAAATCAAGCCTATCACTGCAGGGCCTGAGCGCCCTTTTTAAAGTGCATCCATTTGACAACCCTTACCTCTGTATTTGTATAGACTGTAATCTATATCCCTCGCTTAAACTTTCTACACACAACATATTTTTCAAACTACATTATTATAAGAAAGTTTTTTTGGATTAACTGTGTTTAAGAAACTTTTCTGTTAGGTTGCTAAACTAATTTCTTCTTTAAGAAATGTTACTTTTTCAAAATGAATTTGCAGGAAGCATAACCAGTGATAATTCACCAGTACATGATCAATCTCTACAATGTGATCAATCTTCACAACGTGATCAATCTTCACAACCTGTACCAGGTACTGTAGCAGGGTTTCCGTTCTCCCACAGAACTGTGCACAGAGATCTAGAACCAGGGTGAGTTAGGGTGACCCAAAACTCCCCTTAGTTTCAGAAATCCCCTTACCAAGCTAGCTACAGTGTCTCATAGGGAGTAATAACTTCCCAATGACTTAGACAATCCAGAACATGAACTTAGGGTACCTCAGGTATCGTGGAACACATGAACACTCTTTCGTTATATAATCATTACAAACCGAAACTGGGAGGCAAAGAACACACGTGCAAGTTTGAAATGTTTATTTTTCAATGCAAAGTTCTCAAACGCAGTATCTTATATAATATCAACATACATATTATAAAAACCAGAGTTAGCAGCATAGTCACTAGTCCATAATAAGCGAACGGTGATAGCATATTATAATGCAAAATCTATAGAAATCTTTATCACCTATATTTCGCGCACCCTATTTTGCATATTATATTATATCTAAGAAGGTCTCATTTGGGTTCTAGCAGGGCGGGCCCATACCTCTAAATTTCAGTAGGAGTTCAACAGCTACCAGCTCTCTGCATGCGAAGCATCAAGTGTGTTGATTCATTCCCTGTAACTCTATCTTAAACCCGCGTAGAGCCCAGTGTTGGCAGCAACATTATTTGTGTTATGTCTAATGCAGTACGAGGATCAGGCTTTCAGCAACCTTGTGTTAGGTTATTCTTAGAGGGTGCAGGTCTCAGTGTGCAGACAGTTGTACCAAGCATGACTGATATCAGAGCAATAACATATTATTCTCAAATAAATCGCATCTTTTGTCTAGGTTGAAAGCTACAATAACAATTAGGTGTCGTGCACAAACTGAAGCCGAAGGAAAATATGTCGTTTAAACATTTAATAAACTCATGCTAACTTAACACAATATATAGAAACGCAGTAACCATATGACACCCCCCCAATGATCCGAGGACGGTTAAAAAAGGAAGAAAATATAAGCCAATACTATATGAGAGGCAAAACATGAAAGCAGAGTTCAACAATATTGAGCCAAGCTAAATGTATGTAAATGTATATATGTTTCCAATAATAAATTTTTTTTTATGAACGCCTATAGTGGCCACACAAAAATATAAAAATTCGAACTTAAGGCCTACTACATGTCCACAGGCCTAGAACAAATGAAAGTTGAATGTTCGTAATAAAAAAGGCACCATTCAGAATTACTAACAAGTCACGTGCCAAAATAATGAAAGTTTTCAAAGTCACTCATGGGTTGAATGAATATGCAAAATAGGTAGCTACAGCTTCCAACATTAAATCACTGTCATCATCCGAAAACAGTTCAGCCATCCAATTAAGCAATGGGAAAGAACATACGTGCTCCTCCAGCACTGAATCCTCTAGCAACATCAGAGGACAACTCAGTGGGTTCTCGAGAATGCCATGCTCCAGAAAGTCATGCGCCGCTGCGGATATGTCCCACTGACCCATTAGTCCATGCATCGCTGCCACGGCCATAACCCTTTCGCCAGAACAAACCAACTCGTGAGCAACTACGGGGCTCATTAGCTGATCAAAATCGACGTCAGGAGAAGTCGGTAAGCAGAGACACAAATCAATGGCCAAGTCGAAATCACAGCTCAGTCAATGAAACACAGGCTCGACACATGTGAAATAGGAAAATCGGAATGATAATCCAAAAGCCGTGCTTAAAGTCGCAAGCGGCAAGGAGCCATAGTAATCAAGCATCCGGTTGCGAAACTGCATCAGTAGGGGCTAAGCCTTTCCTTGCGCAGGATGGGCATCCATGTTTTATAAAGCAAAATATCACCAGAACGCCTGCAGCCAAAGCCAGCAAAACAGGGAATCCGCCAAACAAGCTTGCGAATATAGAATGAAAAAACGCAGGGATAATACCAAATACTTTTTCAGACGTAGTCACGAGACCACTGCTAACCAATTAAAAAAAATGCGTTAGGCCCGTTGTGGAGGAGGAATTAAAGATTTGATGAACCAGCTCGCAGAAATGAAACGGCAAATCAGTATTTAAAAGTGCCTGCACCTCTGTGCGTGTGTTAGCTTAAGTTTCACGGGCAGAGCTCAGGGCCACTTCTTTCTGAGACAATAGGGCTCTTATTCGGCTCAAACCATTGAACTCCATTCTCAAGGTTGGTATTCGGGGCCAAATAGAAACATCTGAATTCCCATGTGTGGGTGGATATAACACATTCTTGCAACACACCACACGTTCTGATACAGTAACCACATAGGCGATACCGACCTTTAACCCACAACACATTTCGTTATTAAAAAGTAAATAACTACCGTTAGACAATAAAGTGAAAGTGGGAACTATTGCAGGAACTGGTGTCCCTTTTAAAACACAGGCTAAATTAGGCTTGTCCTGATTACAAGAACCATGCAACTGGATGTGTCTGCATATTAGTGAGCTGTCAGGCGACTGTGTACATTCTTCACCATTCATATTCACTTCATTCCCCTCCTTTAGGCATCTGTATGTGTATGGTAAAGACCATGTCTCATGGAGGAAAGCACTGCCTAATGGTTCATATCGCCCTATAGCAATATATCTCATACAATTTGTAAATTTATACAGAGCAAAAGGTAAGGTAATAATACCATGGATAAGCCATGTAGCAGCAGTTACCTCAGCCACAGAAAAGGGCAAGGATTTTAATTTTTCAATGTGTAACATAGAAAATGATGCATCTCTCATTGAAAGCATGCGCTGTTTTTCAGTCAAATTAAATGGGGCAAATAGTGATGAGACGTTCATATAACTCCAAGGCCCTCGACCAGACTTCAGAGTCTGTAGTGTCCAAGCAAACTGCATTACAGAACGCAATTGATTTTGACCATGATACAACACGGAGACTTCATCATGTACAATGTCAACAACAGAAGACACAATATTGTTCAACGTGTAAATTCGGGAAGAAAGCGTGTTAATACTGTTATCGACAACTGCAAGCACTTTTTCTAAATTTGCTTGATCAATTGCTCTCAGGCGCTTAGCAGCCTCAATTTGAGAAACTTTCCAAATTTCATTGTAAATCGCATAAACCCACCGTTTAGATCTACCTTTAGCTGGACCTTTTATAAAATCGTTCAAATCCACATTATCAGTTAATTGAGACAGGTGTAGTTTAACTGCAGCTAATGTGGCATGTTGTAACCAATTCTGACACAGCTTCCCCACAGAATAAGTTGTGACAGTATAATCTTCTTCAAAACGGGGATCAGGTCTGACTTCTGTGAACCCTTCAGCCAAACCCAGAAAACGACGTTGGCAAGAATCAGCACTCCTATGCCACATCAGCCAACCCTTGGAATCCAAACTGGAAACGTTAAAGGATGAATTGTGCAATAGAGCTTTCAACTCATGAATGGACAATTCAGTAAAATTACCCCAACCTAAATATTCCTCTAAATCAGGGATGATTGGTGTATTTAATTTTTTAGCAGTAGCCAATCCAAAGCATGTTGTTTGGAAAATGGATGAATTTAGAAACAACATGTGATTCGGAATCAGACATGCACGGTGCAAAGCCTCAGTGCCTTGTACCTGCCAATCTTTGGTAACCCAAACCGATTTAAGGTCAATTGTTCCTTTCCAAAACTCGTAGCCATCTACAGCCAACCTGTCTAGAAAGGACTTCGAGTACAGCAATTTTGTATCGGTAAGTCTAACTTTGGACATGGACTTTTGTATCATTTTGAAATAAAATGACCCAGGATTTGATTGATTAAAATCTGTGAAATAAGTGTATTTTTTCAGAAACGTATTGGAGCTGCCTCCTAATGGAGCAGGGCAATGTTCCCATTGTGTATAATTTACAGTTACCCTCCTGGAATTTGTCTTATGCAAAAAATGATTACCATAATGTTGAAAACAAAACAAATCACCATAATTAATAGAATCTAAATACAGATCCTCAGCATCGAAGGCAGCATAGTATTTCAAATCAGAGAACAATGCTTCTAATGCCTGAATATCCCAATCATCAGAACGTATATTTTGTTTAATCACATCTCCCATGTTTATTCAAAGCACATTCGGAACATTAATCACTTCAGTGGGCCCATGTATTTGAAATTTAACCGCATCCCACACAATCCCATCAAGGACAGGCCAAGCAGTAATGTTGACTGTATTCAAGTTTCGTTTCAGTCTGTGCGCTGAATGTGAAGAGGAAAGAGGGGCCAATGTTCCATTTAGGTACCGAATTCCTGTTCTTTCTTTAACGTAGTGACCATCGATCAGGCGGAAAAAATAAAACACAAAACCAATTGACATAAAAAGGTAAAATGAAAATAGGATCAACCAAATGTATGTCCAAGGGGGAATTAAAAAATGTTTTTTAAACAACGTGGCATATTTTGCAATAGTTGAGGGTTTCTTTGAAAGTTCCGAAACAGAGTCAAAAGAGAATCTGGACTGGTCGGCCAAACGGGTCTGTAAATCAGGCATCGATAAATCAGCAGGATAGGTGTAGTTCAGCTCATCAATGTTAGTAACAGGAATAGTATTTAATAAAGGACTGGATATGGCAGGCATCTCGAGGGACACCTCCTGTTCTGCACCAGAAGTTATTGCTAGCACAGAGTGCCTCACCATGGAAGGACAGGATACAGCCGGTGTCATGCTATGAAGAATTGGCCACCCTGGGTGTCTTGACATTGTCAATAGAAATAAATCTGTTTTCCTTACGACCTGGAAGTGGTGGTAAAATGACTGTTCTTGTGCCCTTCACTCCAAGAACTCGAACCGGTGCTCGGTATGAGGGACCAAACTCTTTCTTGTTATCGATCTTCTCTCGAACCAGTTCTCCAACTTGGGGTAGCCAGCCAACTACCGGGATCTGCAACGCATCATCCGATGTGGAGGGCAAATGTTCCTTTGCTAGACTGTCTCTGGTCTTTTGTAGATCCTGTAAAACATTGCAATGTTTATCTACGTCAAAGGCCGAGGCCTGGGCCTTGCAGTCTAAACCATCGAGGTCAGGGACGTACATCTTGATACCAAAGAGCATTTCGTATGGGTCCGCCCACCCAGAGACCTTCTAGGGAGATTATTAAGCGCACGCTGCACGCCATTGAGGTGGGCTAACCAGTTTCTGCCAGTGCCTATAACTCAAGCTGTCAAAGATTGCTTTAAGTCGTGGTTCATTCGTTCAACTACACTATTGCCCTCGGGCCTGTAGGGACTCGAAAACTTGACTTGGACCCCCAACGAAACCATAGCATCCTTATACGCCTTAGAGGCAAAAGCCGGACCCTGATCCGAATGGAAGGTACCACAGGCAAAAATTCCCACAAAGACTCGCAAATCCTAATGACAGTCCGTGAATCAGCGCTCCGATGTGGCCATACCCACACAAAGCGTGTGCATGAATCAACTGGTACTAAGATGTACTTGTATGCAGTATCAGAAGAAAATGGACCGCAGTGATCCAAATAAACGCAACCAAGTGGTTTATTTGAGATATACAACTGTGTCTGAGGCGGACGCGCAGCAGTTGAAGGTTTAATCTGCTGGCAAATGTCACATTGAAGGACATAATCGCGCGTCTGTTTGTACAGTCCCCGCCACCAGAACCTTTGTTGTAGCTGAGTTACAGTGGCTGAGACGCCCGCATGCGCAGACGCCACACCTTCATGAGCCGCTGTAATCAAAGTAGCCCTGCGATCCGAGTTGGGAACTAGACGTTCGCCAACATCAGGAATTTTCACATAAGGAACCTTATCGGGACTTAAGTGGTATGTGTACTTGGAAGGGAACCCCGCAGGATATTTACTTCCCTTCTCGGACGCAGCAACAGCTGCCAAGATGTCATCATCAATTTTGCTTTTGGACCTCGTGACTGCTGCAACTAAGTATTTTGATACCGCTGACTTCGCTGCTTCATCAGCAAGCGAATTGCCAACAGCGTGGACCCCCACGCGCTGATGACCGAGAGTATGAATCACAAACACTAGTGGCAACTTCTCTTTAAGTTCCGCCACTCGGACCCAGATCATTTTATGTTTTATTGTGCTACCTTTGGAATCACGAAACTCATTCTGAATCCAAAAGAACAAGTTTTCATTGTAAGACTGGACACAGTAATAAGAATCACTTACGATCAAAGTCGTCACACTAGGATCTGCGTACTCCAATGCAAGCATCAGAGCACGAAGCTCTGCTAATTGTGCTGTGCAGTCCCCAAGCATCTGCGTGTGCACGACACTGGACTTGAACTCATCGTTCACCATGGCACCGACCACAATGGCGCATGCGGAAACGTAGGCATGTTTGGAGCCATGCTCAACCTGCGCCGAACCATCAGTGTGAATGATGCAATGGAAATCCTCCAACGGGCGCATTGCTAAAGGAGCAGGATGAACAAATTCATACTGTAAGTACTCCTGCGACCGTAAAGTGGCGTCAAAAATAAACGTGACATCCTGGGATGCCAAGGATGCAGCCCACTGAATCCACCTAGGGTGCAAAGCTTTGGAATTAGGTACACTGGCTTTCGTAACCGCCTCCAAGGCAGGACACGGGGTAACAACCAACATGCGTTTTCCTTGTGACAGGGCATGTTCCTTAAGAATTGCCATCTGTACTGCAGTCAAAACTTTCTCCACAGTGGAAAAACGCAATTCAGCCGAAGTGTACAAGTGTGACTTGTAAGCAATAGGTACTGTATCTCCCTCATTAAAAGTCAGGTACGTGAAACCCACCGCCCCAAGGATAATTCTTATCACCAGGTTGGTCTGGTTATCACGAGTCTGTAAATATTCAGAAGCGAGCAAATCAGCCTGCAAAGACTGCAGAATGGCTGAATGCTCAGGCAGCCAGCATGATTTGGAGAAAGATGGTTGTATCAAAGCATACAAAGGCTTGATACGCTGGGCATATTCCGGAATGTAAGTCCTCCCGAAATTCAAAAAGCCCAGTAAAGATTGTAATTTTTTCAGTGTTGTCGGAGAGCGCAGCTGTGCGCATTTCTCCAGAAAGTGAGGTGCTAACCCCTTTCCCTCGTTGTTTAGCTCATAGCCGAGAAACAACACCGTGTACTCTGCAATGTGCGACTTTGCAAAGTTAAACTTGTAACCTATGTCTGCAAAGTTACAAATTATGCTATTTACTCGACACAGATGCTCCCATAGATCGTCGTCTGTGAGATAAATATCATCCACATACGAACAAGCAACTGGGTCGATACCCTCCAGAAGAGAGACAATGCGGGCGGAGAATACTCCAGGACTATTCTTATAGCCCATTGGGAGACGCCGAAACATTTTTTGCACACCGTCGCATGTAAAACTGGTCCATTGGGAACTTAGACCGTCTAATCTACGGGCATAAAAACCATTGGAAATGTCAAGCGTGGTTTTGAACCGTTTACGCTCAAGACTATTCACTAAAGCAGAGCCATGAGTATTCTGTATTGCGCAGTTACGGCAATGCGAGTTTAAATGCCTATAATCCAAAAGCAAACGATATGAGCCGTCCGGCTTGTTTACAGTAAAAAGGGGGTTATTCATCGGTGACACACACGTTTCAATTACACCTTGATATTCCAATTGTTCAAGGATAGCCACGACTGAAGCTTTGGCTTCACGCCGTATGGGATATTGAGGTTGAGGCTGCGGCTGAGACCGCAACGGAATCTCGTGGCTCGGAGACAAATCATCCCAGCCACACTGATTGCGATACACAGCCGGCGCAAGCGCCAGAGCCCACTCTTCTGCAAAATGCAGCGCTTCCACTTTCGATACAGTGTGCGCGAAACTGGGGAGGATCACCTCCTCCCCTCACGGAGCTGCGAGAACAAAAGGTGGGGGCCAGTCAGCCTCCGAAAGCAAAATGTCATACGTAGACAAGAGATTTTCCCAAAATACCCCTTTTACAGTTCGCTGCATATCACCTTCAATTAACAGGACAATTTCAAAAAGACGTTCAGGGGAGCAACATGCGTATCAGCAGTTTCAATCACAACATAAGTGTCAGTCGCTGTCACCTTCAACAGTGGACGGAGGGCCTCTCTCACTATGGTAATCTCTGCCGCGCTGTCCTGCAAGGTCAGAGCCCACGTCAGATTCCGAAGCTGCGTTCTCACTATCTGGCGCATAACGATGCACTGTCAGGGCGGCGACTTTCTTTGTGGCAAACTGTGGTCTCTTGGGCGTAGCGCCTTCCTGCTGCTCTCCACCGTTACGCGGGCGGGGCTGACCACGTCCTTGCTGGCCACCCCGGCCCCTTCCGCCCCCTCCACCACCGGTTGACGGAGCCAATGAGTCCTGAAAGGAACGAGGAGAGCGTTGGTCAGAAGCCTGAAACCTCTCAGGCGATTTAATTATCGCGCTTTCGCGCAAATCATAAACACGATCCGACTGCGCAGGCAACGGAGACGCAGGAGCAGAAACTTGTGTTTGTTGTTGTTGTTGCTTACCCTTATTCTGCTTTTTAGGACAATTCTGTTTCTTGGACTTAGGTTGACCACTAGTTTCCGAAGACTGACCCTGGGGCTGCTTTTTCTCTTTATCAGGAAAAGCCTTAAGCCCCTTCGCATTGCGGCCAACCGTTTTATAAGCAGCCACAATTATCCTTGCCAACTGACGGGGTCTTTCGGCCTCGGGAATCAACGCCAAAGCGTTAGCAACCTGAAAGTTCACTGCATCTCCCTTGACATTAGCAAGGATCAGATCGCAAACTACATCAAAGGAGCCACACAGGCGCATACCCAGTTCGACCGCCGACTCCGGTCCGTGTTCGTCTTGAACACGTTTAAGGACCGCACCCAGATTGGTCACAGACGGGGTGCCGTAGCACCTCGAATAGACCGCTGCAAAAGTCTTACCCCAGGTCTCACAGTCAACAAGTTCAGGTGCCAAATCTTTCGGTAAACTTAGTGTAAGAATCCGGTGCTTATCACCGGGATTCGTATTAGGAAACACAGCTTCTAGCTGGCCGAATTTCTCTGCAAGCCAGAACGGAAAATCATCCTTGTCCTGGGGCTTTTTGCCCATCACGGAATTCACCATGACTGGATTGATTTTCAAACCAGCATGTTCTGCACTAAGCTGTGCACCCCTAGGGGCTACGTCTTGAACATTACGGCTAGTGTAATGAACAAGCGCTCTAATCACTGCCACTGCGACTTCATGAAGTTGCCGCAGATCAGCTATGCCACAAGTGTCTCGATTAGGGTGAGGAGTGAATCCAGCCAAAGCGGGCCAAGGTGTGCCCGGAATGGACAAAGGACCCAACCTCGGAGCGGTTAAAGCGTGTGGTAGGGCGCCACCAAACCAAACTCCATGCTGCCAAGCGTCAATAGGAACCTCCAGTGCTCTGTACGGAGCATACGCAGCCGGTACAGCCATAGCAGTGTAGGAGTGGAAAACACCAGAATTAACGTTCACCGCCGGAAATGTCACCCTCGAATAAAACAGTTCGTACGGGTAAGCATGTTCCGCACTCACCACTAGAACAACAGCCAAGCCTTCCACAGGCACATTATAAGCCCGCAAATGGTCACGCACCGCAATGCGACTATGCGGCGGGATGTCCACGGCTTGTGCCATGTCAGCACAGGAAAGTGAAAAAACAAAGATTACTTTGTAGCACAACTGGGTAGTAATTCAAGGAAACCGTTTTTAGATAGATTCAAGCTTGAAAAAGACCTATTTCAAAAATAGGTAGGTTTTTCCGACACTGCCGTTTTCCGGAAACGGGAATGAAGGTGTTAAGGTTTGAATGATATACTACTCGAGTGTCATGATATAAGGCCAACAACGTTGGGCGCCATGTAGCAGGGTTTCCGTTCTCCCACAGAACTGTGCACAGAGATCTAGAACCTGGGTGAGTTAGGGTGACCCAAAACTCACCTTAGTTTCAGAAATCCCCTTACCAAGCTAGCTACAGTGTCTCATAGGGAGTAATAACTTCCCAATGACTTAGACAATCCAGAACATGAACTTAGGGTACCTCAGGTATCGTGGAACACATGAACACTCTTTCGTTATATAATCATTACAAACCGAAACTGGGAGGCAAAGAACACACGTGCAAGTTTGAAATGTTTATTTTTCAATGCAAAGTTCTCAAACGCAGTATCTTATATAATATCAACATACATATTATAAAAACCAGAGTTAGCAGCATAGTCACTAGTCCATAATAAGCGAACGGTGATAGCATATTATAATGCAAAATCTATATCACCTATATTTCGCGCACACTATTTAGCATATTATATTATATCTAAGAAGGTCTCATTTGGGTTATAGCAGGGCGGGCCCATACCTCTAAATTTCAGTAGGAGTAGATCACATCAACAGCTACCAACTCTCTGCATGCGAAGCATCAAGTGTGTTGATTCATTCCCTGTAACTCTATCTTAAACCCGGGTAGAGCCCAGTGTTGGCAGCAACATTTATTTGTGTTATGTCTAATGCAGTACGAGGATCAGGCTTTCAGCAACCTTGTGTTAGGTTATTCTTAGAGGGTGCAGGTCTCAGTGTGCAGACAGTTGTACCAAGCACGACTGATATCAGAGCAATAACATATTATTCTCAAATAAATCACATCTTTCGTCTAGGTTGAAAGCTACAATAACAATTAGGTGTCGTGTGCAAACTGAAGCCGAAGGAAAATATGTTGTTTAAACATTTAATAAACTCATGCTAACTTAACACAATATATAGAAACGCAGTAACCATATGACAGTACAACACGTTCTGCTACATGTAAATTGTGTATACTATATCTAATAGCGTATGATGTACATATTGGTTCCTCTTTAGAAGCTTGTGTGCTTTCATATATTTTTACAACTAATCGATACCTTCCTCTCAAACATGTCTCTCAACACCAAATATATGTATATTTTCACTCCTATTACAGTTACTTATCTTTAAGTAATAATTTCCCAGTAATGTGTGTACTGACATTCTCTACTCTGAAACCTATGATTAGTATGACATTCAGGTTTGAATTTTGCTCAACATATACATTTGTTATTATGTTTTCAGTTTGCAGAATACTACCCAACTCAGCATCCAGTAGCCCAGATTTTTACTAATGTAATATTTCTCAAGAATTATGGACTGGCAATTGCAATGAACCTAAAGGAGTCATCACGTTTGACCTTAAACAATAAGATGACACAAGTTATTGGTTTGCTGTATGGTCTCCACATCTTGGAACATGCTAAGTCTATATATCCAGTGTATAATCTTATTGGTTGGAGGTGCTCAAAAGATGGTGTTTACATACCCACCCACCAGGGTAACGATAAAGTTGGTAATAGGAGATAGCGATGTTAGCGACTGTTTCCAGTCGCTAACATCTTGGCACACCCACTTTGCATGTCATTAGTGATAAATATCGCTGACATGCAAAGCGGGGCCCAAGATGGTCGCTATCTTCTACTAGCTGTCGCTAACTGGTGTTAGCGACAGCTAGGTAATAGGAAGATAATTTTATCAGTAGGAAATTTGAACACTTGCTACCTTTTTTGTCTAGGGTTATCAATTATTTTTAACTTTGATATTCTGATTCAAAGTCATAACCCTTTAATGAGACTTTTTGTTGTACCTACTACCCCAGCCGAAGGTTAATACTGCAAAAGTAATCTTTAAAAGTTGCCAAACAACTGTTTCAAAGGGTGATCTATCCAAAAAATACTTCTTTAGCGCAGCAAATATAATGCGACACGTGAACAACTCGCACCTCAATAACTTTGCTTCAGCTACAACACAAAGATTGAAGGGCAACCCACTTCCTGCAGCACCAAGGACACCAACTGCTGGAACAGCATCCTCAGCAAGCAGTCCATACTCACATATAAATCTTGATTTTGTTCACCGTAAATTTCTATGCATTTATTGCGATGAACTTTTTATGTTACGTGAAACTGTCTATCAACCTCATCAAAAGCAAACAGGAGCATCGCTGTCCTCAACATTAGTCATTAGAAATTAATCAGGCTTTTTTGTTGTAAGAACTACCCCGTCCGAAGGCACTGGGAAATTTGCACACTTGCTGCCTTTCTTGGCTGGAGTTGTCAATTATTGTTCAATTTGATATTCTGATTCAAAGTCAAGGTCCTTTATCAAGCCTTTTTCATGTAGATACTACCCCAGCACAAGCAAATGGGAAATTTGCACACTTGCAACCTTTCTTTGCTGGGGTTATCAATTATTCTTGAATTTCATATTCTGATTAAAAATGTAGGCCCTTTATAGAGTCTTTTTGTTGCAACAACTACCCCGTCCAAAGGAAGTACCAAATTTACACACTTGCTGCCTTTCTTGGCTGGGGTTATCGATTACATTTGAATTTCACATTTTAATAAAAATCAAGGCCCTTTATTGAGCCTTTTTGTTGTAGCTAATACCCCGGCTGAAGGCAGTAGTACATTTTCAGACCTGCTGCTTTTCTTGGCTGAAGTTATCCATTATTCTTCAAGTAATTCAAAGTTCAGACCCTTTATTAAACCTTCTTGGTAACTACTACCCGTGAATGGCAGTGGGTAATTTAAACACTTGCGTCCTTTCCACCGCATACTATGTGTACTTTATGCACTTGCTTAACTCCTTAGATGATACACCCGTTTCTCAGGCTCCCACTGCAGGATCCGACTCACAGTCTGTAATGCACTAGAAAACCAAACACCCATATCCTTTAAAAGACAGTGGGTTCTTTCCACATCTGCTATCTTTCTTCCTTTTCACCTTATTTTGCATCCACTACCTCAAGCACACCTACCTGCTAACCTTCTTGCAGCCTTTGCCAAGTATTATTCTAATTCAAAGTACAGTCCCTAAAATGGGCCTGGTGTTGTAATGTTTCAGCCCTACCACCCACAGTGGTAACTTAATGCACTCACATTGCTTCCTTCGATGTGATAGCCACTTCTTAGCATCCCACTGGAAAATTTGACGCCCTATCCGAATAATGAGGTGGAAATTCAAAGACCAACTTCCCTGACAAGTCAGTGGATAGTTTGCATGTCTGCAGCCTTTCTAATTTTTCACCTTTTTTTATCTTCCACTCAATTAACACATTATCTACACATAACACACACCAACTTGCTACCGTTTGTATCTTGGGTTATCAATTATTCTTGAATATCATATTCTGATTCAAACTCATGGCCCTTTATTGAACCTTTTTGTTGTAGCTACTACCCCAGCCAAAGGCAGTGGGAAATTTGCACACTTGCTGCCTTTCTTGGCTAAGGTTATCAATTATTCGTGAATTTATTATTCTGATACAAACTCGTGGCCCTTTTTTGAGCCTTTTTATTGTACCTATGACCCCAGCCGAAGGCAGTGGGAAATTTGCACACTAACTGCCTTTCTTGGCTGGGGTTACCAATTATTGTTCAATTTCATTTTCTGACTCAAAGTCAAGGCCCTTTATCGAGCCTTTTTGTTGTAACTAATACCCTGGCCGAAGGCAGTAGGATATTTTCACACTTGCTGCTTTTCTTCACTGTTGTTCTCAATTATTTTAAAAGTAGCTACCAGCTTAGGAACAATATTTTCTTTTGGAAACAAATTTCAAAGTAATCGTCTCTGTAAAACTTCTTTGCCAAATTCAGTAATTTCTGCAATTTGTATTTCTTGTAGAATAGTTCCATATTCAACATCATTTCCTTGTTGCACATTTGTAATAAGTTCCTTATATTCATAAAATGATCAAATGTTAACATTTTCAATGCTACATTACATCGTTTACTTATACTACCTGTGGAACATGACAACAAATTGGAATACCACAAGCTATCTGGATAAGCTTGTTGTGAAGACTCTTGAAGAAAATGAAACTTCTCATCATTCATGACCTAAGCATTGTATCAAACTTAACGCTTGCCCTTGTGCAGCTAAGAATGCAACAAATTCTTAAAACAGAGTATGACATATTACTCTTGATTTATTTAAAGCAGAGACAATTGTACTATGTCCTCAGATTCTTTTAACGGTACAAAATAGCATTCATCGATGTTTGTGTCGAGTAGTACCTTCAATCTACATTGCAGACAGCAGGGTTCACAACTTCAAATAAGCTTTGGATGTAAATTTCTCTTCAGTTACTGTGCTGAGAATGGCTTTCAATCATTTCAGCACTGAGTACAGTCAACAACTAGATACCAAGACCGCCAGCACTACAGAAAACATTCAATACAATCTTGATTTATTTTAAACAGAAACAATTGCACAATGTCCTCAGATTTTCTTAAAGTTTGAACAGCAGAAATTCAGCCTTCATTTAATGCAGAGGGAATTCTACTATATGTCTTCACATTTCTTTAAAAAACTGACAAAAGGCATTCGTCTATCTCTGTGTCAACAGCTGCATTGCGCAAGGAATGTACAAGCTCAGCGGCAAAGATACTACTTGCTCACTCCACCATAAATAGTCACCAAGAAGAGTGAACACTTTTATGTTATAGTGAAACATACCATTACTTTTAAATAAAATTGATGCACAATTCAATCGACAGAAGACATTACTTCAATTGCTGTTCCTCCCCCCCAATCATGTATCATCACAGGGTACGCTCAGCGCCAAAGGTATTACTAACTCAGTGCACCAGAAATCATCAACACAGGACCGTATTGAATAACATGACTTATTAACAACAACAAAAAATCCTACTTTTGGAGATATAGTTCAACTTACTTCTGTGAATGAACAACCAACATTGATTTAAAAAACTTGATTTTAAAGACTTTGCTACCAATGCGTCCTGCTTGGACCACGCATAATCACAGACTTCACAGAACTTTGTTCCTTCAGGTGCCACTAACTCATTCCACCACTTATCATCGCTGCATTAACACACACTAAATTACCAATATTGTGCAGCTGTAATCAATGACACGTAGTCATGAAGTCTTGGTAACCGCTACCTCCTACCATTACCACAAGTCCATATTCAGCCATAATTTAACTGATTATTCATTCATTACGTATAAAGTAAAGTACCAAATAAAGTAATCTACTTCAAACCTACACAAAATCGCCAATAGCCCTTACTAAGCCAGAATTCACAAGACCAATAAAAATTACTATTAGTACATCCTGCCAGGACCATACATCTTCGCAAAACTTGTTGTTTCAGGTATCCACCAACTCAGTGGAAATTAAACTAAGTATAACACCTAATTCATATTCTGATTCAAACTCAACACCATTTATAAAGCCTTTTTGGTGTAGCTACTACCTCGGCCGAAGGCAATGGCAAATTTGCACACTTCCTGCCTTTCTTGGCTGTAGTTATCAATTACTCCTCAATTTCATATTCTAATTCAAACTCATGTCCTTTTATCAAGCTTTTTTCATGTAGATACTGCACTGGCAGAAAGCAGTGGGAAATTTGCGCACTTTCTTCATTTCTTCGCAGGGGTTATGAACTCTTGTTCAATTTCATATTCCTATTCAAAGTGCAGGCCCTTTATCAAGCCCTTTTTGTTCTATCAACTACCCTGACTGTAGGCAGTGACACATTTGCATACTTGCTGCCTTTCAGAGACAATTTCACAATGTCCTCAGATTTTCCTAAACTTTGAACAGTAGGAAATTCAGCCTTCATTTTTTTAATTTAGAGTTGCTTCTACTGCATGTCTTCAGATTTTGTTTCAATAAGTGACAAAAAGCATTCCTCCATGTCTCTGTCAACTACTGCCTTTGATCCACACTACGGACAGCAGGGTTCAAAACATGAATTCGGCTTTCCATCTACACTATCCACAGCATTCAAATTAGCCTTCATTTATGTAAGGCAGACACCATTTTTTTAATGGATGGCACAATAAACATTCCTCAATGTCTATACTAAGTACTACCTTCAAATGTACACTACGAACAACAGAGTTTAACTCTTCATACCACAAGCACATCAGTACCACAGAAAACATTGAATCCAGCCTTCCTTTATTTAAGGTAGAGACTAATGGATTCTATATCTTCCGATTTTGTAAAAGAATGTGACAAATAGTATTCACCTATAACTGTGCTCACTAAACCCTTCAATCTACACTGCGGACAGTAGGATTCACAACTAAAATTCACCTTTCCATCTACACTAAGGAAAACATTGAATCTAGCCTTGCTTTATTTAAGACAGGCAATTGTACTGTGTCCTTCGATTCTGTTAACTGTGACAAAATAGCACTCATCGATCTTTGTGTCAACAACTGCCTTCAATCTACACTGCGGACAGCTGGGTTCACAACCTGAATTCAGCTTTAGAACTAAATGTGTCTTCAATATCTGTGCTTACAGCTACCTTCAATATATTCTGCGGCCAGTAAAAATCAAAACTTGACAGCAGGACCTCCACTACTACCGAAAACATTCAAATCAACCTTGCTTTATTTAAGGTAGAGATTAATGGATTTTATGTCTTCTGATTTTGTAAAACAATCTCACAAATAGCATTCATCTATAACTGTGCTCACTAGAGCCTTCAATCTACACTGCAGACAGTATGGTTTACAACTTGAATTCACCTTTCTATCTACACTAAGGACAACATTGAATCTAGCCTTGCTTTATTTAAGACAGACAATTGTACTGTGTCCTCAGATTTGGTTCACTGTGACAAAATAGCACTCATCGATTTTTTTGTCAACAACTGCCTTCAATCTACACTGCAGACAGCTGGATTCACAACTTGAATTCAGCTTTAGAACTATATTTGTCTTCAATATCCAGGCTGACAACTGCCTTCAATATATTCTGCGGCCAGTAAAAATCAAAACTTGACAGCAGGAGCTCCACTACTACAGAAAAAAATCAATTAAACCTTGCTTTATTTAAGGTAGAAACTGATGGATTTTATGTCTTCAGATTTTGTAAAACAATCTCACAAATAGCATTCATCTATATCTGTGCTCACTAGAGCCTTCAATCTGCACTGCGGACAGTAGGGTTCACAACTTGAATTCACCTTTCCATCTACACTAAGGACAACATTGAATCTAGCCTTGCTTTATTTAAGACAGACAATTGTACTGTGTCCTCAGATTCTGTGACAAAACAGCATTAATCAATCTTTGTGTCAACAACTACCTTCAATCTACACTGCGGACAGCTGGGTTCACAACTTGAATTCAGCTTTGGAACTGAATTTGTCTTCAATAACTGTGCTGACAACTGCCTTCAATATATTCTGCGGCCACTAAAATTAAACTTGATAGCAGGAGCTCCACTACTTCAGAACACATTCAATTCAACCTTGCTTTATTTAAGGTAGAGACTAATGGATTTTATGTCTTCCGATTTTGTAAAAGAATCTCACAAATAGCATTCATCTATCACTGTGCTCACTAGAGCCTTCAATCTACACTGCGAACAGTAGGGGTCACAACTAGAATTCATGTTTCCATCTACACTAAGCACAACATTGAATTTAGCTTTGCTTTATTCAGGACAGGCAATTGTACTCTGTTCCCAGATTCTGTTAACTGTGACAAAATAGCACTCATCGATCTTTGTGTCAACAACTGCCTTCAATCTACACTGCGGACAGCTGGGTTCACAACTTGAATTGAACTTTCCTTCTACATTAAGTACAGCCTTGTATTCAGCCTTGCTCTCCTTAAGGCAGAGACAATTATACTGTGTCTTCACATTCTGTTAACTGTACAAAATAGCATTCATCGATGTTTGTGTCAATTAGTACATTCGATGTACATTACGGACAGCAGGGTTCACAACTTCATTTGAGTTTTGCATGTAAATTTATCTTCATTATGTGTGCTTCGAAGTGCCTTTAATCAATTCTGCACTCAGAAGAGTTCACAACTAGATCTCAAGAGCGCCAGCACTACAGAAAACATTCAATACAATCGATTTACTTAAAACAGAGACAATTGCACAATGTCCTCAGATTTTCTTAAAGTTTGAACACTAGGAAATTCAGCCTTCATTTATTTAATGCAGACACAATTCTACTACATGTGTTCACATTTTGCTTAAGTAAGTGACAAAAAACATGTGTCTATATCTGTTAACAACTGCCTTCAATCTACACTGCACAGGAAACGTACAAACTCAACGCCAAAGACACTACTTTCTCAGTGTACCATAAATCATCACAAAGAAGAGTAAACCGTTTTATGTCACAGTGAGACATATTGTCTTTTTAGGTGGAATTGATACAGAATTCAATCACCAAAAGACATTACTTCAATTACTGTACCTCCCTCCCAACCACACATCATCACAAGGTACATTCAAGCTCAGCACCAAAGGTATTACTAACTCAGTGCACCACAACTCATCACCACGTAACCATAATGAATGAGATTACTTATTTAGAAAAAAATATATCATACTTTTTAAAGATCTACTTCAACTTCTGTGAATGGAAAACGAATATTTATTTGAAAACTTGATTTTGAAGACTTTGCTACCAATGCGTCATGCTTGGACCTCGCATCAACACACACCATAGAACTTTGTTGCTTTAGATACACACTTGCTGCCTTTCTTGGCTGGGATTATCAATTATTCCTCAATTTCATATTCTAATAGAACATCAAGGCCCTTTATCTAACCTTTTTGTCATAGCTACTATCCCAGCCGAAGGTTAATACTCCAAAAGTAATCTGTAAAGTTTGCCAAACAACTCTTTCAAAGGGTGATCCAAACAAAAAATACTTCTTTAGCACAGCAAATTTAGTGAGACGCATGAAGAACTTGCACCACAACAACTTTGCTTGAGCTGTAACACAAAGATTGAAGGGCAATCCACCTGCTGCTCCACCAAGCACATCATTTGCGCATTTACTGCCTTTCTTCGTAGACGTTTTGAACTATTGTTCAATTTGATATTCTGATTCAAAGTCAAGGCCCTTCATCTAGCCTTTTTGTTGCAACTACTTCCCCAGCTAAAGATACTGATTAATTTTCACACTTGCAGCCTTTCTTATTTTTGACATAATTCATCTTCCACTCAATCAACACATCATCTACACATACACACACCTACTTGCTCCCTTTCTTAGCTATGCTTATCAACTATTTTTCTATTTCATACCCGTATTCAAAGTACACGCCCTTTATCAAGCCTTTTTTATTGTAACAACTACCCCAGCCGACCGCAGTATAAAAAACCAAAGGGCCCTAGGAATAACGGGGGATGGTTTAATAGGGAATGTACTAAATCCTTACAAAGACTTAAAGTTGCCCTTAAGGGTAAACCTAGGGATAAGGAAGCAGTTAAAACCCTTAGAAGGGAATACTCTATTCATTTGAGGAATAGGAAACAGGAACTAAGGGAAGAGGCCTGGAACAACCTGACTAAGGCAGTGGAACTTAAGGATGCTAAGCTTTTCTGGTCCACTGTCAATAGTCCCTTCCTCCAAAATGAAGAAGCCCCGGTAATGTCTGCCCAGGTGTCTGAGGAACAATGGGTGGCTCATTTTACTAGTATTTTTAACCCTGAAGGACTAGATGTGGGGGGTGACAGGGAGACCGTGGCTTTTATGCCCCTACCTCTTAATATCACAGTTTCTGAGGTGGATGCCGCCATCCGGGTTAGCAAGGGGGGAAAGGCGCCGGGCCCTGATGGGGTACCCGTTGACCTTTATAAAGCAGAGGTCTCCATCTGGAGCCCATTGCTAACAAAGGTTTTTAATGCAGCTGCAATGACTGCGGCCCCACAGACTTGGGGGAAATCAATCATTATCCCGGTGTATAAAAAAGGAGAGATGGGCGAGGCAAAAAACTACCGCCCGATTTCTCTCCTCACTGCTTCCCTAAAAATTATGAGTAGGGTATTACTGGGTCGTCTGGAGGAATGGGTAGAAGATAAAGGGATCCTTGCGGATTCTCAGTATGGATTCCGCAAGGGTTTAGGCACAATAGAACAGTGCATTAATTTAGACCTAATTATAGGCAAATATACACGGGCTAAACAAGGCTCGCTGTTTCTTTGCTTCGCAGACCTGACCAGCGCCTTCGACCTGGTCGACCATGGTCTTTTGTGGTCAACCTTGCTGGAAATGGGTGCCCCACAGGATATCATCTATTTCTTGGCCCAACTCTATAGGAATCTTACGGCTAAGATACGCTACGGGCAATCGGGGGAGTGTACACCCAGTATTAAAGTAGGTTCCGGAATTAGGCAGGGATGCGTCCTTGCACCTCTTCTTTTCTCCCTTTTTATTAATGCAATCGAGTCAGAACTGCGGACCATCAGTGCGGATGCACCGACTGCTGACGGCCTTTCCATCCCAATATTGCTTTACGCGGATGACGCGGTTCTGCTCTTACAAGCCCCTCTTGGGTTGCAAAAACTTATGAATAAATTTGCAGATTTTATTAATGGGAGAAAATTAAAAATTAATAATTCAAAAACTTTTATAATGTCCTGTGGGAAGAAAATTAAAACCTAAGGCCCTTTACAGTTATGAACCAAACTATAAAAGTGGTGGATACATTTTGCTATCTGGGTATCACTTTTAACAGTGGGGGATGTGGACACCTGAAATGATCAATGTTAGAGCTGAAATGGCCAAGTGTTCCTTTGGCATATTTAAGTTTGCATCCAAGCTAGGCTCAAGACGGATACCAGACATGTTGTACCTATACCACCACAAATGTGTTGCTCTGGCCCTGTATGGCTCAGGAGTATGGGGCCATTGTAATAACAACATGCTCCAGGTTGAGGAAAATACATTTATCAAAAAACTCCTATGTTTACCATCTTCTGCCTCAACAAAGTTGATCCATCAGGAGGTCGGTCTAGAACATCTATCTGACTTGATCAAATTAAGACCCCTGTTAGTATGGAGATCTATATGGAGTAAGGAACAGACTGGTTTCACAAGAAAGATCATTTTAGATTGTCTTCACATGGACAAATGTTCCCGCATCCCCTGGCTTAACTATATTATTCGAACATTTAATGATGTTTTTAATCTTACGGTACGTGATAACCCTTCTTGTGTTCTAGATATCCCGAAGAGTGAGCTCAAACATGAATTTTTGAGGACTAGCATGGTGAAGCGTAACGCAGCTACTGCCCAGTTCTCCACACATGTTTTTTATGACAGATATACTAAGGAAGAAATAGGGCTTTCAGGATACCTTAAATTGGTTACTATTCGATCCCACCAATATGTATTGACAAGATTACGGATGGGGATTGCCCATTTGCTTGTTGCGTATCCTGTAATAAAGACCTATACTACTGCCCCCTGTCCGTGTGATGGGACTACAAAGCAAAGTACGGAGCATTTTTTACTGTTATGCCCTCTTTATCTCTACCTTCGAAAAATATATCTGAAACCGCTTTTTAAAAAATACAATGTATCCACTATTGTATCGGCTATGGGGCTTTTATTTGGACTTGATTCACAGGACATCTGCTTTTTTACTGCTGTATTTATTTTAAAATCGATATGCTTGAGGAATAGCATGCTTTTTTGATATGTGTTTAATTTAAATTTTGCTGTTCCCTCATGTTTTTACTTATGTATGTACTTTTATGATTATTAATCAATGATCGAATAAAGTTTTTGAATTGAATATTCTGATTCAAAGTCAAGGCCCTTCATCTAGCCTTTTTGTTGTAACTACTTCCCCAGCTAAAGATACTGATTAATTTTCACACTTGCAGCCTTTCTTATTTTTGACATAATTCATCTTCCACTCAATCAACACATCATCTACACATACACACACCTACTTGCTATCTTTCTTAGCTATGCTTATCAACTATTTTTCTATTTCATACCCGTATTCAAAGTACACGCCCTTTATCAAGCCTTTTTTATTGTAACAACTACCCCAGCCGACCGCAGTATAAAATATGTACACTTACTGCCTCTCTTTGCTAGGTTTATCAATTATTCTTGTATTTTGTAATACAGTTGTTACGAATTTAATTAAGAAAGTGATTTTTTTTAAACGCATTTTATAAGAAAAACAAAACTAGAAAATCTACTTGACAAGGTTTTCAAATTGAATTTTTTAAAATTTGTTATAGTAATCAATACAATTCGATCACTAGATAAACCAATTTCTTTAATGAAGGGCATACGTAAGTGGAAAAGAGTAACAGAAGTTATTTTTCAGAGGTTTTTTTTGGTGAATAGAACCATAGTTCAAGTTCTGAGCCTTTCTTTTAATAATGACAGCTATCTTCAGAGTAATGATTTCTTACTTGCAGTTGACACTAGTGGTTGTGTCTATGAGCTTAGAAATGGTTGTGCTATTGTGAAAGACAACATTGTTCTTAGAAATGCAAAAGAGGTGTTAGCTGAGGAAGTTTTAGGGAAACTTCGTAAAGCTCCAGTGAACACTTGCAATTGTAGTAGTATTTATACTTTAACACAAGAATCTATTGATTTTTTATGCAATTTCTTACATAACTATACAGGATATCATCTATTTCTTGGCCCAACTCTATAGGAATCTTACGGCTAAGATACGCTACGGGCAATCGGGGGAGTGTACACCCAGTATTAAAGTAGGTTCCGGAATTAGGCAGGGATGCGTCCTTGCACCTCTTCTTTTCTCCCTTTTTATTAATGCAATCGAGTCAGAACTGCGGACCATCAGTGCGGATGCACCGACTGCTGACGGCCTTTCCATCCCAATATTGCTTTACGCGGATGACGCGGTTCTGCTCTTACAAACCCCTCTTGGGTTGCAAAAACTTATGAATAAATTTGCAGATTTTATTAATGGGAGAAAATTAAAAATTAATAATTCAAAAACTTTTATAATGTCCTGTGGGAAGAAAATTAAAAACCTAAGGCCCTTTACAGTTATGAACCAAACTATAAAAGTGGTGGATACATTTTGCTATCTGGGTATCACTTTTAACAGTGGGGGGATGTGGACACCTGAAATGATCAATGTTAGAGCTGAAATGGCCAAGTGTTCCTTTGGCATATTTAAGTTTGCATCCAAGCTAGGCTCAAGACGGATACCAGACATGTTGTACCTATACCACCACAAATGTGTTGCTCTGGCCCTGTATGGCTCAGGAGTATGGGGCCATTGTAATAACAACATGCTCCAGGTTGAGGAAAATAAATTTATCAAAAAACTCCTATGTTTACCATCTTCTGCCTCAACAAAGTTGATCCATCAGGAGGTCGGTCTAGAACATCTATCTGACTTGATCAAATTAAGACCCCTGTTAGTATGGAGATCTATATGGAGTAAGGAACAGACTGGTTTCACAAGAAAGATCATTTTAGATTGTCTTCACATGGACAAATGTTCCCGCATCCCCTGGCTTAACTATATTATTCGAACATTTAATGATGTTTTTAATCTTACGGTACGTGATAACCCTTCTTGTGTTCTAGATATCCCGAAGAGTGTGCTCAAACATGAATTTTTGAGGACTAGCATGGTGAAGCGTAACGCAGCTACTGCCCAGTTCTCCACACATGTTTTTTATGACAGATATACTAAGGAAGAAATAGGGCTTTCAGGATACCTTAAATTGGTTACTATTCGATCCCACCAATATGTATTGACAAGATTACGGATGGGGATTGCCCATTTGCTTGTTGCGTATCCTGTAATAAAGACCTATACTACTGCCCCCTGTCCGTGTGATGGGACTACAAAGCAAAGTACGGAGCATTTTTTACTGTTATGCCCTCTTTATCTCTACCTTCGAAAAATATATCTGAAACCGCTTTTTAAAAAATACAATGTATCCACTATTGTATCGGCTATGGGGCTTTTATTTGGACTTGATTCACAGGACATCTGCTTTTTTACTGCTGTATTTATTTTAAAATCGATATGCTTGAGGAATAGCATGCTTTTTTGATATGTGTTTAATTTAAATTTTGCTGTTCCCTCATGTTTTTACTTATGTATGTACTTTTATGATTATTAATCAATGATCGAATAAAGTTTTTGAATTGAATATTCTGATTCAAAGTCAAGGCCCTTCATCTAGCCTTTTTGTTGTAACTACTTCCCCAGCTAAAGATACTGATTAATTTTCACACTTGCAGCCTTTCTTATTTTTGACATAATTCATCTTCCACTCAATCAACACATCATCTACACATACACACACCTACTTGCTATCTTTCTTAGCTATGCTTATCAACTATTTTTCTATTTCATACCCGTATTCAAAGTACACGCCCTTTATCAAGCCTTTTTTATTGTAACAACTACCCCAGCCGACCGCAGTATAAAATATGTACACTTACTGCCTCTCTTTGCTAGGTTTATCAATTATTCTTGTATTTTGTAATACAGTTGTTACGAATTTAATTAAGAAAGTGATTTTTTTTAAACGCATTTTATAAGAAAAACAAAACTAGAAAATCTACTTGACAAGGTTTTCAAATTGAATTTTTTAAAATTTGTTATAGTAATCAATACAATTCGATCACTAGATAAACCAATTTCTTTAATGAAGGGCATACGTAAGTGGAAAAGAGTAACAGAAGTTATTTTTCAGAGGTTTTTTTTGGTGAATAGAACCATAGTTCAAGTTCTGAGCCTTTCTTTTAATAATGACAGCTATCTTCAGAGTAATGATTTCTTACTTGCAGTTGACACTAGTGGTTGTGTCTATGAGCTTAGAAATGGTTGTGCTATTGTGAAAGACAACATTGTTCTTAGAAATGCAAAAGAGGTGTTAGCTGAGGAAGTTTTAGGGAAACTTCGTAAAGCTCCAGTGAACACTTGCAATTGTAGTAGTATTTATACTTTAACACAAGAATCTATTGATTTTTTATGCAATTTCTTACATAACTATATTAGGAAAAGTGTTAAATAAAAGATTTAGATGTTGCAAGGACTACAGTCTTGTAGAGTGAGAGAAAATACTGGTTTGCAAGGTCATTCTCTAGCTTGTCTTTCTAAAAAAGTATAGAGAAGTGTTTTTCAACAATTCAGAATGTTACCAGTTCATCAAACTCAAATGAGGAAATTAGTCAGAACATTGTATTACGCAAAACTTCCAGCACTAATGTTAAAAAAGTTAAACAGTACTCTTTTCTGTGCATCTGTATCAGATGTAACAAATGTCTCTCATGAAATTCACCTTACTTTCTTTGGTCCACAGGAATACAGTTCAGAAGCTTAGATATTAATAGAAGAAAATATGAAAAAGAATGCACAATGCTCTACTGTAGAACATTTTGAGCAAGATATTACAAAGTTTAAGGTGATTTCACTTCAAATGCCAAATTATTCTTCTATTTGTTTTCAACGAACTCATTATAAAAATTAAACCAGGAATGTTCATCTGTATTTAAAAAGAAAAATAATAATGAATGAAAGCATTTCGCACCTTATTTGTTGGTAGATAATTCTTTTGATTTGAGTTCTTGTTAGTGTATTTGTAAATATTTAATTAGATGAGAACTAAATGCCTGCTAGAGCTGTGCATAGTAATCTTGAGTTGGTAATTATTCCTTCTGAACTAATGGATTTAAATACCTATGAGTCTATTCTTATTCAATGTGTTCAACCATTTCAGGCTATTTTTCGTATGGAGCCTAAGGCAGGAAAATTGCCTCCTTCAGATTTACAAACAGGATTAAAGGGAAGAGTTGTATATTTGCACGTAGATTATTTTATAAAAAATTGAAACAATTGGTATAGAATATATAGAAGATCAACCTTTAATTATTCTTGTTAATGGCAATCCTACTAGGAGTATGAAAACCTGGCAAGAATTAGTGAATGTTAGAAAAGTGTAAAAGGCAACGTATCTACTAAAAAATCTAATCAATATTATAAAAATGTGTATGTGAGCTGTGCTGAGTACACTTGGGATGATTCACTTCAATTTTTTCGAGACACAAATCCAAAGATACTAAATATTGAATACAAGACACCTGGAGAATTGTGCTCTTTGGATCCAGTTAATGTATACAGGTATTTCAATCATAGATTCGAAGCTATAATATCTTTTATCACCAATAAAAAAAATATCTCCTCTTAGAAAGGTTTTGGATTTCTTTTGGAGAGTATCAACCAAAATATGCTCCTCACATACATATGCTGATATGGATCATATTCTAAATTAAACTCACAACCCTTTATCAAGTCTTTTTGTTATAGCTACTACCCCAACCTAAGGCAGTGTGACATTTACACACTTGCTGCCTTTCTTGGCTGGGGTTATCAATTATTCTTCTTGTAATACAAATTCAAGGTACAGGCCCTTTATTGAGCCTGCTTGGTAACTATTACTCGTGAATGGCAGTGGGTAATTTGCACACTTGCATCCTTTCTTGCATCCTTTCTAACGCACAGTGTGTGTCCTTTGTGCACTTCCATTGCTTGCTTAGATATGGTACCCATTTGTCAGGCTCCCACTGCGTAATCCAACGCACAGTCTGTGTAATGGACTTGAAATCCAAACATTCACTTCCCTGACAAGACAGTGGGTACTTTACGCATCTGCAGCCTTTCTTATTTTTCACCTTTTTTATAAGCCCAGAAAGGGGCCAATATGTTTATTTTTCAATACTAACACCCAGGACGGGGAGTGTGTACTTTATGCACTTCCTTGCTTACTTACATGTGGAAGCAGTTTCTTAAGACTCTCACTGTGGAATGCAACTCCCACTCTATGTAACGCACTGGAAATCCAAACATCCACTTCCCTGACAAGGCAGTAGGTATTGTGCGGGTCTGCTGCCTTTGTTATTTTTCACCTTATTCGTCTTCCACTCAATCAACACATCATCCACACAAACACACACCTACTTACTGACTTTTTGACAGGGGTTCTCAATTATTGTTCAATTTCATATGCCTATTCAAAGTGCAGGCCCTTTATCGAGCCTTTTTGTTGTAGCTACTACCCCGGCCAAAGGCACTGAGAAATTTGAACACTTGCTGCCTTTCTTGGCTGGGTTTATCAATTATTCTTCTTGCAATACAAATTTAAAGTACAGGCCCTTTTTGAGCTTCCTTGGTAACTATTACTCGTGAATGGCAGTGGGTAATTCGCACACTTCCTGCCGTTCATGTATAATAAAAAGCTTAATAAAAGTCTACCAATATTAAAAAAGAGCCAGTATGGTCTATGGTTATCAAATCTTCTGCTTGTTATTCTAATTCAAAGTACAGGCCTTTTATTGAGCCTTCTTGGTAACTACTACCCCTGAATGGCAGTGGGTAATTTGCACACTTGCAGCTTTTCTTATTTTTTACATTATTCAGCTTCCCCTCAATCAACACACCATCTACACATAGCCAGGCATCACCGGCATTGATGGGGCTGTTGTGGAGATTAGGCTAGCTAATGCCCAGAGTTGCCGAGTGGGACCCCAGGTTAGAGTAGTCACCGAGGCGAGAATTGTCGAGTCCGCTGACCCTAGTCCACGGGCCGACTTCTGCTCCCGGGTTTGCCGCCTCTAACCAGTGAGCCACACCACTCCACTCCACTGTCGAAAGACACAGCAGCTTAACTTGCTCTCTCTTTCAAATAGAAAACCGGTTTCCTGTGTTAAAGTTGGAGCCGTGACACTCCCGCCCTACTCTACCAAACAGCAATGTCCCGGGGGTAGACACCCAGGGACACTGCAGGAGCCAGCCCTGAGAGATGGTGGTCCCCAGAGCCATCAAGAGCTCCAGGACGGAGACCACGCGACCCCCTCCCAACATTAAAAAGCCCTGAAAAGTGGTAATCCCCATGGCTGGGAGGTCCGTA
The DNA here is from genome assembly GCF_964263255.1 of Lissotriton vulgaris. Lineage (NCBI taxonomy): Eukaryota > Metazoa > Chordata > Amphibia > Caudata > Salamandridae > Lissotriton > Lissotriton vulgaris. The sequence continues at coordinate 485,820,367 of NC_141691.1, read as the reverse complement.
CCATCACAGTGACTCGGTTCTAGCAACAAACAAGATGGCTGCCAACACTTTAGAATAAATAGCCTAAAAATCCATGAACGATCCCCTGAGCAGCCCTGGAGGTTCAGGATGTTTCTACCTTGCACCCTTTCCTTATTTCTCAACTTTGTTTTCCTATTTTCTTGTGACTCGATTCTAGCGACGAACAAAATGGCTGCCAACACTTCCTGGTTTGGAGTGTTGACAAACAGTTGACGACCAATCAGCATGCAGCTTGTGCTCGTAATTGTGCGGACTTCCGTACACGTGCCGTACTCTGTCTCTTGATATCGCTATGATTTTACTTGTAATTTTCTCCAAAACTACTGAACGGATTTACACCATTTAACAAAAACCACAATCTGCGAATGGAACTCTACCTCACTGTCAAATTTGGTGTAATTCCGTTCAGCCGTTCGGGCTGTAGCCCTGGCTAAAGGTCCCTATGGAAAATTGCATGGGAAAAACATGTTTTGGGGCCCCCTTTTTTCTCAGCCCCCACTTGACGAATCACCCCCAAACTTTCGAGGAGGGAGCAGAACCAAGCAGGCCATTTTCTTGGAGAAATTTGCGAAGATTCGTCCACCAGCACTAAAGTTATTCTAAATAGAATGTTGCGGATTTCCTATGGAAAGTGTAATATATATATATATATATATATATATATATATATATATATATATATATATATATATATATATATATATATATATATATATATATTCGGTACGTTGTCGTCTCAACAGCCAGTAACACGGTAAAAAGACGAGGCAAACCCAGTATCTGGTGCGTGATATTTATTTCTTAACCCAACACCACTCTGCCATTACGCGTTTCAGCCTGACGAGGCCTTGATCACATGACAACGTCGCGGAGGCGGTCTGACCAATTTAAAGTGCACAGTGCCATTGTTATGTATAGACATAGACAAAATACTGCAAGCATGCCTTCCTTACGTTCAAATAACACACATGGCAATTTCTACAGTCCCATATTCTTGCCATTAACTTTGCAACTTTGCACACAAATAAAGTATACATGGTTATTATTTGTTATCATTTGCAATTGAGAATAATAGTAAAATACAATAAATAATTATCTAAAATGTTTTAAAATATAAATATTCCAATTCATTGCAAAGATAAAAGACTTGGCTTCCCTAAAACCATGGTAAAAAATGTGTATAAAATGCCAGGTCAGCTATGATAAAATATCAACATCTCTAACCAATTATCACACATATTTACAGGGAGGCTAAAACCAATTCCGTCACCATACTGAAGAGTGACCGCGAGGTTCATTAAGCCCAAGTGGGCTAACCATAAATTTTGTGCAAAGCAACGCATGTCATATCAAATGCATGAATATGTCTACTAGCAATGGTGAATAAATAAAATAAGAAACATATATATGTATAATAAATAATAGTGCTACCAGTGAGATAACAAAAAAGTGATGTAAAAGATTAATTGTGCTCTAAAATTGGCTATGGAAGGCATACATTTCATTATTCCATAACATGTACCAATGAATTACAAAGATAAATACAAGATTTTCTGGAAAGGGGCGACCATTCGGTCCCCCCGAAAGTATGGCGGAGTACCACGATCCCCCCGGGAAGCCATCTTGGGCGGGAGGCGAGTCTCGGCTGGTATGCCCGAAGCGGCGTAGCCGGGGCACGCCTTTTCCCGCCCTGGAGTGGGTTGTCCTAGACACTGACGCGACCGGCCACGCCCTCGGAGGCAGGCGGGGGCGGGTTCACGCCCGCCCTGAAGACGGATAAAAGGAGCAACAAGCCTAGGAAGCTTCCTCTTGTTCCTGTGCTCTGAAGCTGCACCTCCCCGCTGCACGTGAGCTCGAGACGGAACGAAGAGCCAATTTTGAGCGTTGTAATCTTTCTTTTTGTCTTACAGATACTCCGTCTGAGAATGCCCAAGAAAGTCGGAAAGCGGGTCAGTACCGATCAGATGCTCCGCATGCTCATGAAGGAGGTAGCCGATTTGAAGAAGCAGATGGCGGCTAAGGACGGGGAGGGAGGACCGAAACGGCCTTTGCCGGGAGTAGTCCCCGGAGGGAGAGGCAAGAGGTCCAGAAGGGGGGCAATTGGGGGAGAAACCCCAGTGCCCGATACCCTACTTGAGGAGCTAACCCCGGTGCCGAAGGAGGGGAACCCGATCCCCGTGGTGGTCACTCCCGTAACCGGGGAGGATATGCCTCCTGAGTTAGCGGCGCAATTAGCAGCGTGGTTGGGAAAAGATAGCGAGGGCACCACGGCTGACGATGCCCGGGCAGTAATGAAACAACTGCGGGAATCTAGGGATGCTGTGAAGGCACCATCTGAAAATGCAACAGGCCCAGGTTCGGCGGGAAACGCAGCTTCTGGTTCAGGTAAGCGGCCATTGCCGATCGCGGGGGAGGGGTCTGCACCTTCACGAAGGGAGAAGGTGGCGCAGCATGTTCCACTGGCGATTAAGGAACAGATTTGGGCGAATAAGTATGTGAACATTTTTTCTTTGCTTACCGACCATTATGAGATGGAGCATGTTAAGAGCCAAAAGGAGCTCATGCATCCGAGTGTTTGGCGCGCCAAAATGGCCGCCTTTAAGATTGACAAAAACATTGGTACTTGGGGCAGAGCGTGGGGCATTTTTACCTCCATCATGGGTGAGCGCAGGCCCGAGTTGCTGACCGAGTTGCCTATTTATCAATCACGTATCATGGAGTATTCCGTGGCATATGGGGGCAATCAGTGGTTCTGCTATGACAATATTTTTAGAAAAGCTAAGGAACACGATCCAATTCTGACTTGGGATTGTTACGACTCCGTTTCATGGCAAAAAATGGAGAGTTCAGGAATGTTGAAAGTACCACTGGTAGGCAGTAGCGGGGGTGAATCTTCCCGCCAATACTCTGGGACACCCTTTCAGACGGGTGCAGGTAATGAGTATCACTCAAAACCGAGTGGCAACGCAGGTAAAAAGGGGATTTGTTGGAGTTTTAACAGAGGAAAATGTACGAGGCCCCAGGGGTCATGCAAGTTCAGACATGAATGTGGGGGTTGTGGTCAGCCATCCCATCCTGAGTCCATGTGCAGAGCCAAAACGGGTGATAACGGTGGTAAGGGAGGCGCCAAACAGGTCTGAAATAGTCCGAGGGGCGCCTTTACCTACTCCAATTGATACCCTGGCAATGATTCCTTGGCTCAACGAATACCCGGATCATGCTTCCGCTGGGGTGTTGCGAAACGGGTTTTCATATGGTTTCCGCATCCCAGTGGGGGATTTTCAGGGTAAAACGAGTTGTAAGAAGATTCGTCCACCAGCACTAAAGTTATTCTAAATAGAACGTTGTGGATTTCCTATGGAAAGTAGGTCCTAACTATAACTACCTACTGGCGATCGCCAGTAGGTAATATATATATATATATATATATATATATATATATATATATATATATATATATATATATATATATATATATATTCACTGAAAAAAACATAGGTTTCACACACGTTATAGTTAGGAATTAGCCTTTAAAAAACCTTAGAAATTCACTGAAAAAAACATAGGTTTCACATATGTTATAGTTAGCTGGACATTTCACTCATACAAAACCATTGAAATTCCCCCGTTATAGTTAGTTCAGCTAAATATAATCACGCGCCCGCAATGCACTGCTGATGACGTCACATATTACATCACTCATGAAATGGTCAGTGGCATCACTCATGACATCACTGATGACATCATCCTTGTGAAAGAGTGGCAGACCTCCTCTCAGCGTAATATAACCTTTGATGCACACATTCAAAAATAGAAACTCAATTTCTCAAAAAATGGGGATACCATTACCAGTTACAACAACCTATTGAGTAATTTGACCAGCTACATACACATCCACTCATTTACCAACAGTTCTATATAGTCACTCATACATGTACTCACTCATCATATGTACTCATACACCTATACATCCTGTTACACACTGACACTCATCCATAGAGTTACTTTTACTGATAAATATGCACTCATGGCTCGAAGATTGACTGTTATCACTCATGTAAACACTCTTATATGAGAATATATCTTGTTCTTTAAGGATATTTTCTAAAAGTCTTTTATTGTTTTGACTCTTTTACTTTTAGAGCGACAGACCTATTGCCCTACTACTCATCATTGACAGCCGTTACAAACGCAAAAAAATAACCCAATTTCCGTATTCATGCACAGTTTAAAATAAATACAAAAAGGAAAATAAATACTTTTCTGTTTGTATTTATCTGTAAACATCAGTAAAAACATAAATCAAGCAGCCCTACTTATAATTTAAGAATATTTTCAACTTAATTAGCAGTAATTAACATATAAGTGTGGTAAAAGTATGACACAGCACCTATAATACCTGACTTTCAACAACACCGTTCACAGTTCGATTCCATAGTCCATCAGCATCTTAGCCCACTACTATCCCACTGTAAGTAATACCTTGCTTAGTCTTCCCAACGCCCCAAGCGCCAGCACACCCTTCTGAGGGAAGGTTTAAGATTTACAAATGCAAGAATTTTTTTAATTAAGAAGCATAGTAATAACAAATATGAATCCATTTTTTATTTGTTCTAATGTTAACAATATTTTTTATGTCTTCTATTTAGATGGTTTTAATCATGAAAATGCGAAGAACACAGTTTTCTGAGTAACACTTTTTAAACTCTCCAACGTATGTAGATAATGATACATTATACGTGTTACTATGGAAGTCGAAACCTTTACAGCTTCACAGTTTGTAACTTTTTACAACACTTGCAGAAGTAAAACAGTTAAAATGTGAGCACAAGTAAACTGTAAAACGTGACATCTAAATAGGCGGAGCCACATCTTCCTTCCGTAGACTACTAAACAACCAAAAACTATATAAACCACACCTATTGTGCAATTAGTTTAGCAAGTTATTTCTGAGTCGCCAATCTGTGATGCAGGTTCCGTTTTCTAGCATCGGAGTATTTTTTTGCATCAACAAACATATTCCAGAGTTGTAAGTTTTTTCAATATGGCATAGGCATAGTACTTGGTTATAATTTGTGGCTATTTGTCAATATTTTAACATTTATATCTAGAAAAAAATGTTATTGCATGTTTTTTGCTTTTTCTCTGTAACGTCAGCAGCTTGTTTTTAGAAACAGATAGATTACAACAAACATTGCTCCTTTTCTGGCTCCTTTCAGCTTATATATTGTGACTTTCTATATTATAATATTGACACTGTACTTTGCTTGAGAGTTGTTGGTGACCCGTCGACACAAACCCTAAACAGTTACAATCACCGTCACCATCTTCCAGTTGTTATCATTTTTCCCTAGAGATCATATATTGTTAATGTGTATATTATAACATTAACAGTTATTTTGATCTCAGTGGAGTTCATGATCCGTCGTCACAAAGAGTAACAATATGTAAGCAATGTTACCGGCTTGCCATTTTCAGACTGTTTCCCCCTTGTGATCATGTACTGTGAAAATATATACATATTATAATTCTCACCGTCATGATCTTAGAGGAGTTTATGACCCGTCGCCACGAAGATCAAACTTTTCCACCTCCCGGAGGAAAGAAGTTCATTAAATAATTACCACTCGAAAGTATTTCATTATGGATGTTCTGTTAAATACCTAACTTTATTTTTCTTTTCTTCCTACTGTAACAATGGTATCAATCGTTATATTGTAATAGATTGTCCTATTGTTACAGAAGAGGAATAGAAGATTTTTCAGCGCCATCTGTAATATTTCTTTCAAATATTAAAACAGACTTGATCAGATATTTTTTTCAAGAAACATATTTTACGAAACTGCAGAATAAAAAATATAGCTATCATGCATACTTTGTTACTTTAAATATTTAATAAACCCTACATTTCTAAATGTTATTTTCTAATTCCTATTCTTATTTGCGGTTCCTATTCACCTTCTCCCGAAAAAATATATAGGACCAGTACTATATATTATAAGAGTACCATCCTATATATTCTTTAGTGAGTATGTAATTTGTTAGCGGAACAGTGTGCAACCTCTAAGCCCTACAACAGAAGGTTCCTGAATTCTACAGAATACAAATTTGAAAAATAATAATGCATACATTTTATGTAATATGAAGTCACTTGTATTTAACTGTTTTTTACTTGTTCTCTTGATCTTAGATAATGTAGTGCGGGAGTATTTACTGTAGCACTTCTATTCTACTTTATCTAAAAGTTACTGATGCCCTCATGCATTATCAAGAATGTGGGGCAACACTTTTATAAACTGTAGCAGAAAAAATGGAAAGGGGCGACCATTCGGTCCCCCCGAACGTATGGTGGAGTACCCCGATCCCCCCGGGAGGCCATCTTGGGCGGGAGGCGTGTCTCGGCTGGTATGCCCGAAGCGGCGTAGCCGGGGCGCGCCTTTTCCCGCCCTGGAGTGGGTTGTCCTAGACGATGACGCCGCCGACCACGCCCCCGGGGGCAAGGCGGAGGCGGGTTTACGCCCGCCCGAAGACGGATAAAAGGAGCAACAAGCCAAGAAAGCATCCTCTTGTTCCTGTGCTCTGGAAGCTGCACCTCCCCGCTGCACGTGAGCTCGAGACGGAACGAAGAGCCAATTTTGAGCGTTGTAATTTTGTTCTTGTTTTACAGATATCTTTGTCGGAGAATGCCGGGCAAGAAGGTCGGAAAGCGGGTCGGTACCGATCAGATGCTCCGCATGCTCGTAAAGGAGGTAGCCGAGTTGAAGAAACAGATGGCGGTAAAGAACGGGGAGGGAGGCCCGAAGCGAGTCGTAGGACCAGCACTGCCGGGAGTAGTCCCTAGCGGGAGGGGCAAGAGGCCCAAGAGGGGGGCACCTGGGGGGGAGGCCCCGGTTCCCGATACACCGATAGAGGAGGCAGTCCCAGCTCCGAAGGAGGGGCATCCGATCCCCGTGGTAGTCACCCCCGTGGACGAAGAAGATATGCCTCCCGAATTGGCTGCACAACTGGCAGCATGGTTGGGAAAGGATAGTGAGGGCACCATGAGGCAACTACGGAAATATAGACAGGCTGCAAAGGCACCATCTTCTGTTCCCCCGCAGGTTCCGGTGGCTGAGATCGCAGCAGGCGCAAGTTCGTCGGCAAGTACAGCACCTTGTTCAGGTAAGCGGCTACTGCCGATTGCGGGGGAGGGGTCTGTACCCTCGCGAAGGGAAAAAGTGGCCCAGCATGTTCCACTGGAAATTAAGGAAAAGATTTGGGCCAGTAAGTATGTTAACATTTTTTCTTTGCTTACTGATCATTACGAGATCGAGCATGTGAAGGGCCAAAAGGAGCTAATGCATCCAAGTGTTTGGCGCGCAAAAATGGCCGCCTTTAAAGTTGACGAGAACATTGGTACTTGGGGCAGAGCATTTGGTATTTTTACCTCCATTATGGGTGAGCGAAGGCCTGAATTGTTGACAGAGTTACCTATTTATCAGACTCGTATTATGGAGTATTCTGTAGCGTACGAGGGCAATCAGTGGTTCTGCTATGACAATGTTTTTAGGAAGGCCATGGAACACGACCCAGCTCTAACTTGGGATTGTTATGACTCCATTTCCTGGCAAAAAATGGAGAATTCAGGCATGTTAAAGGTACCATTGTTGGGGGGTAGCGGGGGTGAGTCTTCCCGCCAAACCTCTGGGGCACCCTTTCGGACGGGTGCAGGTAACGAGCATCACTCGAAGTCGAGTGGCAACTTAGGTAAAAAGGGGATTTGTTGGAATTTTAACAGGGGAAAATGTACTAGGCCTCAGGGGTCATGCAAGTTTAGACACGAATGTGGGGGGTGTGGACAGTCCTCTCATCCCGAGACCATGTGCAGAGCCAAAACGGGTGATAACGGTGGTAGGGGAAGCGCCAAACAGGTCTGAAAAAGTCCGAGGGGCGCCTTTTCCTACCCCGGTTGATACCATGGCAATGATTCCTTGGCTCAATGAATACCCGGATCATGTCTCCGCTGGGGTGTTGCGAGACGGGTTTTCGTATGGTTTTCGCATTCCAGTGGGCGATTTTCAGGGTAAAACGAGTTGTAAGAACCAACTGTCGGTTCTGCAGCATACGGAGGTGGTACAGGTAAAGATTGGGAAAGAGGTGACTCGAGGGCACGTTGCTGGTCCATTCGATGTTCCACCGGTTGCTAACTTTGTTTGTTCCCCCTTAGGGGTGGTCCCCAAGAAGGACCCGGGTGAGTTTAGGCTGATACATAATTTGTCAGCCCCACGAGGTTTTTCTGTGAATGATGCGTTAGACCCGGAAGTGTGTTCGGTGAGGTACGCATCTTTCGATGAGGCCGTCGCCATGTTGAATCGCCTGGGGCCCGGAGCGCTGATGGCCAAATCAGACATCGAGGCAGCGTTCCGGTTGCTCCCGGTACACCCAGACGATCAGCGTCTCCTTAGTTTCATGTTTCAGGGCCGCTATTACATGGATAAATGTATGCCAATGGGTTGCTCCATATCTTGTGCTTATTTTGAGAAGTTCAGTTGTTTTTTGCAATGGGTATTCACAAGAAAGACGGGTTTTCAGCATGTGATGCATTATCTCGATGACTTTCTGTTCTTGGGGGCAGCCGGGGATCCAGAATGTGGGCAGGCCTTAAAAGAGTTTTGTGTCTTAATGAATCACTTTGGTGTGCCATTGGCACCAGGTAAGACTGTGGGTCCCTCGACTACACTCGAGTTTCTGGGGATCGAGCTCGACTCGGGGGAGGGCTGTTTTCGGTTGCCCAAAGAAAAGGTGTTGAAGTTCAGGGCATCCCTTGAAACATGTATTCGAGAGACGAAGGTAACACTGCATCAATTGCAACAGACGGTGGGCCAGTTGAATTTTGCCCTTAGAGTAATCCCAATGGCCCGCCCCTTTTCCCGCTCGATTGCACAAGCCATGGTCGGCCTTAAGGAGGGACACCACCGCACGAGGCTCTCGGCAGAGATTCGTCAGGACATGCGCATTTGGTTGGCGTTCCTGGCGGATTTCAATGGTCGAATTGTCTGGAACAAGCCGGCGGTGTCCTCCGAAGAGCTGGGGCTGTGGACAGATTCGGCGGGGAGTGTCGGTTTTGGCGCCATATTCGGTACACAATGGTCGGCTCAGAAATGGCCGACATGGTGGCATGAGTGCGGGTTGACAAGTAACATTGCTTTCCTCGAACTCTTTCCTATTTTGGTGGCCCTAAAAACATGGCCTGAGGGGTTCTGAGATCACTCTGTGGTTTTCTGGTCTGATAACATGACCGTGGTTGAGTGTATCAATAGTCAGGCAGCTCGTTGCAAATGGATTCTGAGACTGCTGAAAGAAATTGTATTGTTGTGTATGCAGTTGAATGTGCTCTTTAGGGCGCGACATGTCCCAGGGGTGCTGAACCATGCGGCTGATGCGCTTTCTCGTTTCCGTATGCAGGCCTTCTGGGGTTTTCTGCCCACAGCGGACCCGGTGGCGGCACCCTTTCCCGAAGCTCTCTGGTCTCTCGGTGCCCCGAACTACAAAACCTCGTGGGAGAGAGTTTAGCACCCAGGACAAGGAAGGCATATGAAGGGGCGTTCCGTTCCTATTGGTCCTTTTTGGGTTCTGCTAGGGGGGAGCTTTGGGGACAGGAAGAGCTTGTTGTACAATTCTTGCTGTCTTTACATCAGGCAGGCAAATCTGTAGCTACGGCCCAGAGGCATAGGGCCGCCATTTCCTTTATGGCAAGGGCTCATGGGATCCAGGACCCGACAGCGTCTTTCGTGGTTCAGAAAGCGCTTCGTGGGTGGCAACGCCTTGAGGGTCGCAGAGTAGATGAGAGGCGCCCGATAGGTCTGGATAGGTTGGCCCTGTTGTTATCCGTACTCCCTGCGACATGTTCATCCCAGTATGAAACAGGGTTATTCCGGGCCGCCTTTGCGTTAGCATTTCATGGGGCAATGCGGGTAAGCGAACTGGTGGCGAAGAACAAGCGGGATAAGATGGGGGGACTGTGCCGAGAGCACATTCAGGTAAAGAGGGAGACGATGACTGTCTCGTTTGTCAGGTCCAAGGCCGATCAGGGTGCGATAGGGGATTGTGTAGTCATACATCGTATTCCCGGATCTCCCATGTGCCCTGTTGTTTGCGTAGAGGAATATTTAGCGCAGAGGGCGTCATCATGGGGGGGGACCTTGTTGAGGCACGCTGATGCTACCCCACTGACGAGGTTTCAGTTCCAGCGGGTGCTTGCGATGGCAATTTTGGCCGCGGGCTTGAACCCCGGCGAGTTTGGGACCCATTCCTTTCGGATAGGGGCTGCTACTGAGGCTACAGCCAGGGGTCTGAGTATAGAAAAAGTGAAACGTTTGGGGCGTTGGTCCTCGAATTGTTACAAAAGGTATGTGCGGTTGCACATGTTGTGAAGCTGCTATCATGTACTCACGCTTCTTGTTTTTGTTTGGTTTTACAGTTTCGCAAGCTTACGAGGCGGGGCGGACTGTGCAGTCGACCCGACACCTGGGAACCAGCGGTCAAACATCACCGGCTGCGGAAAAAGTGGTGTGGGTCGTTGGCCACTCATACGTGAGGCGTGCCGCGGATGTATTCGAAGCAGGTGACATGATTCACATGGCTGGGGAATACGGGTACAGGGTGACCTTCTACGGAAGGGGCGGGCTCTGTATTGACCAGTTTCAATCCTTTTTCGAGGGTTTGTTAGGGCGGACAAGGTCACCGCCGTCTATAATCATAGTCCATCTTGGGGGTAATGATTTGGTGACCACTGGTAGACGACTGCTTCTCGAGGCAATGCTTTCCACTGTAAGTTGGTTGGCGAGAAGAGTTCCAGGGTGCACAATTGCATGGTCCCATATGATTCCACGAAAAGTGTGGCGGGGGGTGATTTCTGTTTCTGCTCTGAATCACTCAGTGAAGAAGGTAAATAACAAGTTGGGTAGATTGTTTCGTTCAAGTGCACTGCATTCTATTCCGCATGGTTGTATCAAGGGGGACAGTATGTATTTGGGAGATGGGGTCCATTTGTCCCGGGTGGGGAATGAGTTACTCATAGGAGACCTCATAGCTTGGTTAAAGAGTTTAAAACATGACCTTTAGGTAGGAGTTGTTGTGGGGGGTCCGGATAGCCGGTCAACTATCCGGCCTGTGGCGGTAAGGTCATGATCGGTGAGCAGTAATTGGAAGATCCCTATGGGGGGGCGTCACCCATTACGGATGGGAGTGCCCGGGGGAGGTGGCCATTGGCCCCTCAACGGGGAGGCGGTCCCTTCTAAGGATGGGCCGCCGAAAGAAAAGGAAAGGCGGTCAAGGCCCCTTCCTTGATAGGAGGGGCTAAGGCCCCTCCTGGGGAATTTCCCGGGGCCAGGACACCTGCGACGGCAGATGTGGTAAGTTGTGTGGGGTGGGGAGGGGGTTTACGCTACCTTCTAGACACCTCACACGAGTCCTCGGACGACCTTTAAATGGCGTTGAGTTCATTGGGGCCCCCGTCAAGTCAAGGGAAATTGGTAGATGCATTTGAGGTACAGCCTCTGTGCGGTCGCCCCTCCCAAGGGGGGGGGGTAATTCTGGTTTAGGGATCTGACATCGGTTACGACCTTGCCGTTGGCCCTTAACGTTAGGATGTACAATTTCAAGTTCAATGTTTTGTAGGATGTTTAGTTCGGCTAGGAGAACCTTTGTATTAGAAATATGTTAAGGTTAGCCAAACATCGTAATGTGGAAATGAAATTGTACATAATATGAAACTGTTTTTAATGTTTTGATTTTGTTTCATATTTTAATAAATACGGCCGGGAGGGTCACTCCCTCCCGCCTTCCAAAAGTTCAGAACCGTTTCCGTTTTCCCATCCTTGGGGATTGCGTCGAGAGGGGGTGGCGGGTATCTCAGCCATATGGAAAGGGGCGACCATTCGGTCCCCCCGAACGTATGGTGGAGTACCCCGATCCCCCCGGGAGGCCATCTTTGGCGGGAGGCGTGTCTCGGCTGGTATGCCCGAAGCGGCGTAGCCGGGGCGCGCCTTTTCCCGCCCTGGATTGGGTTGTCCTAGACGATGACGCCGCCGACCACGCCCCCGGGAGCAAGGCGGAGGCGGGTTTACGCCCGCCCGAAGACGGATAAAAGGAGCAACAAGCCAAGAAAGCATCCTCTTGTTCCTGTGCTCTGGAAGCTGCACCTCCCCGCTGCACGTGAGCTCAAGACGGAACGAAGAGCCAATTTTGAGCGTTGTAATTTTGTTATTGTTTTACAGATATCTTTGTCGGAGAATGCCGGGCAAGAAGGTCGGAAAGCGGGTCGGTACCGATCAGATGCTCCGCATGCTCGTAAAGGAGGTAGCCGAGTTGAAGAAACAGATGGTGGTAAAGAACGGGGAGGGAGGCCCGAAGCGAGTCGTAGGACCAGCACTGCCAGGAGTAGTCCCTAGCGGGAGGGGCAAGAGGCCCAAGAGGGGGGCACCTGGGGGGGAGGCCCCGGTTCCCGATACACCGATAGAGGAGGCAGTCCCAGCTCCGAAGGAGGGGCATCCGATCCCCGTGGTAGTCACCCCCGTGGACGAAGAAGATATGCCTCCCGAATTGGCTGCACAACTGGCAGCATGGTTGGGAAAGGATAGTGAGGGCACCATGAGGCAACTACGGGAATATAGACAGGCTGCGAAGGCACCATCTTCTGTTCCCCCGCAGGTTCCGGTGGCTGAGATCGCAGCAGGCGCAAGTTCGTCGGCGAATACAGCACCTTGTTCAGGTAAGCGGCTACTGCCGATTGCGGGGGAGGGGTCTGTACCCTCGCGAAGGGAAAAAGTGGCCCAGCATGTTCCACTGGAAATTAAGGAAAAGATTTGGGCCAATAAGTATGTTAACATTTTTTCTTTGCTTACTGATCATTACGAGATCGAGCATGTGAAGGGCCAAAAGGAGCTAATGCATCCAAGTGTTTGGCGCGCAAAAATGGCCGCCTTTAAAGTTGACGAGAACATTGGTACTTGGGGCAGAGCATTTGGTATTTTTACCTCCATTATGGGTGAGCGAAGGCCTGAATTGTTGACAGAGTTACCTATTTATCAGACTCGTATTATGGAGTATTCTGTAGCGTACGAGGGCAATCAGTGGTTCTGCTATGACAATGTTTTTAGGAAGGCCATGGAACACGACCCAGCTCTAACTTGGGATTGTTATGACTCCATTTCCTGGCAAAAAATGGAGAATTCAGGCATGTTAAAGGTACCATTGTTGGGGGGTAGGGGGGGTGAGTCTTCCCGCCAAACCTCTGGGGCACCCTTTCGGACGGGTGCAGGTAACGAGCATCACTCGAAGTCGAGTGGCAACTCAGGTAAAAAGGGGATTTGTTGGAATTTTAACAGGGGAAAATGTACTAGGCCTCAGGGGTCATGCAAGTTTAGACACGAATGTGGGGGGTGTGGACAGTCCTCTCATCCCGAGACCATGTGCAGAGCCAAAACGGGTGATAACGGTGGTAGGGGAAGCGCCAAACAGGTCTGAAAAAGTCTGAGGGGCGCCTTTTCCTACCCCGGTTGATACCATGGCAATGATTCCTTGGCTCAATGAATACCCGGATCATGTCTCCGCTGGGGTGTTGCGAGATGGGTTTTCGTATGGTTTTCGCATTCCAGTGGGCGATTTTCAGGGTAAAACGAGTTGTAAGAAGATTCGTCCACCAGCACTAAAGTTATTCTAAATAGAATGTTGTGGATTTCCTATGGAAAGTAGGTCCTAACTATAACTACCTACTGGCGATCGCCAGTAGGTAAGATATATATATATATATATATATATATTCACTGAAAAAACCATAGGTTTCACACCAGTTATAGTTAGGAATTAGCATTTAAAAAACCTATTAAATTCACTGAAAAAACCATAGGTTTCACACCAGTTATAGTTAGCTGGAAATTTTACTGATATAAAACCATTGAAATTCCCACGTTATAGTTAGATGGACTCACTATAACTTGCGCGTGCAATGCACTGCTGATGACATCACATATTACATCACTCATGACATGGTCAGTGACATCACTCATGACATCACTGATGACACCATCCAGTGAATGTGTGTCTTTCTGAAAAATAAATATATTTTATATATGTATATGTAAAAGTTGATGGAAGAATAAATGTTTAAATAAGTGTCTAAATGGATGGTTTTTAAAAATTGATTGGTTAACTGGCTTAATAAGACATCATCAGCAGTGCATTGCACGCGCAAGTTATAGTGAGTCCATCTAACTATAACGTGGGAATTTCAATGGTTTTATATCAGTAAAATTTCCAGCTAACTATAACTGGTGTGAAACCTATGGTTTTTTCAGTGAATTTAATAGGTTTTTTAAATGCTAATTCCTAACTATAACTGGTGTGAAACCTATGGTTTTTTCAGTGAATTTCATAGGTTTTTTAAATGCTAATTCCTTTGTATATCGATTTTCTAACCTTTTTTTTTTTACAATTTGCTGTTTTTTTTTAAGTATTCATTTTTTTTATATAATTTTTTTCTTTTGCGCTCTGGGTGCGCGCTCCGGGAAGCTTTCAGCTAAGCTCTCCGGTAAGCTTTTCCGAGAGCTCATCTGAAAGCGCACCCAGAGCGCAACTGTCGTTCGTGAAAAAAAATATGAATGAAAAGTTAATAATAATGCAAAACATTTCGTACCATACAAATAAAATTAGTTTTTTTTAATAAGGAAAATGATTATGCATTTCTATAAAAGATTGATGACGTCACTTCCGCGCGCAACGTAAGTGCCCTCGGAAGCGCCTACGTTCGCGGCGCTTAAACGCACGCAAAAGCGCCTACGATCGCGCCACGTTTGCGCCCCGGAAGCGCCTACGATCGCGCTGCGTAAACGCACCGGAAGTGCTCCGGAGCGCGCAGCGTAAACGCGTCGGGTCATGTGACCCTAAAATAACACTTTTCATTGGTTGCTAACAGTTTTTTTTTACAATGAATGAAATCCCCACCCATTTCCTTCACTTCTTCTTTCACTTTTCTGACTGAAAGACCTGCCTTTTTTGCTGTTCCATATTCCTTGATTAATCATGGCTGCCAGACCATCCAGCAGTGAAGATGACTCCAATGATTTCATTGATGAAGAGCCTCCTCAGCCGAAGGTCAAAGAACATTTCATCTGGAAATTTTTTAAGTTTCCAGCAGACCAGAAGAAGGTGAATGCACCAAAAGTAGAGTGCAGGATCTGCAAACAGGTCCTGTCACGGGGTAACCCCCCAAAAAAATACTCTTTTGGCAACTTCACCATGATTCGCCATTTGGAGAGGAGGCACCCCCAGAATTTTGCCCGGGAAAGTGTCAGGGCTCTGGCACAAGAGGTTCCCAGAGATGGGGCCTCTACATCAACAGGAGGAGCAACTTCTTCTGGAAGAGAACAATCACAGGAGCAGGTAGCAAACATACAACCTGCATTTAACCATGGGGTCGTCAAATGCAGATACTGCAATCAACTCCTCACCTATGGGGAGCAAAGTGTCCTGCTCATGGTTCGAGCATTGGAGAACCATCGCTGCCCTTCCCACCCCTAATTTTTTTCTTTTCTTTTTGCTCCTGTTGAGCAGTTTCCATTCCCTGTTTTTGTTCCTGTTCAGTTAAAAGAAGAAAACCAAAAGTTCTTTTCAGAACTACCTCCAATTCTCATCAAAGAGCTATATTCTTAAAAAATGAAGAGTAAGTGAAATATAGTGCATTGATAATTGAAAGGAGAATGAGTAAGAAAGAACAGAAAGGTATGAGAGGTGAAAGGAAGTGAAGTAGGAGGAATGAAAGAAGGTGAGTGTTAGAAAAGAAAGTTATGACACAGTGAATAAACTGGAGGCCTCATTTCTGAAAAGTGACGCATCGCTACGTGAAAACAGCGATGCGTCACTTTTCTGGACGCACTCCTTATGACATTCCAGATATGTCATATTTAATATATGACTAATCAATTCGCAAGGAGTTACAGATATGTCAGTATTTCTAACATATCTGTAAACACAAAAGTAACGCATTGCAGGAGTGCGTCACAAAAGTGACGCAACTCCAGTAATGTGTCCTTTCACATGGAAAAAGCACCATGTGAAAGGTTTGCTGTGAAGCAGGCGCAAAATTTTGGCGCAACAGCATCCTAAAAGTGACGCACTGCGTCATTATTACCAAGCTTTTTGCAAGGAACACCCCCTCTGCATGCATTATACCTGACACTATTTTTTAAAAAGTGACGCATCTAGGTACATGGGTCACTTTTTAAAACTCTGCGCCACATTGTATCTGCATCAGGTATAATGTATGCAGAGGGGGCAATCCCTCGCAAAAAGCTTGGTAATAACGACGTACTGAAATCTATGAGCTTTCTCTGCGTCACTTTTAGGATGCTGTTGCGTCAAAATCTTGCGCCTGCCTCGCGTCACTTTCATGTTTACAGATATGTGAGAAATACTGACGTATCTGTAACTCCTTGCAACATGATTCGTCATACATTAAATATGACACATCTGGAATGTCATAAGGACTGTGGACAGAAAAGTGACACATCACACCAGCAGTGTAATAAAATGTGCCTCGTTGCACTATATTTAAAGGATGCAACAGCATCCTAAAAGTGACGCAGTGAAATCTCAAACATTTCACTGCGTCGCTATTACAAAGCTTTTTGTGGGGGAACACCCCCTCTGCATGCATTATACCTCACGCAGATATAATGTGGCGCTTGATTTTAAAAAGTGACCCATCTACCTAGATACGTCACTTTTTAAATATAACGCAACGAGGCACATTTTTTTACACCACTGGTGCGATGCGTCACTTTTCTGTGCGCACTCCTTATGACATTCCAAGTAACGCATTGCTGGAGTGCGTCACAAAAGTGACGCAACTCCAGTAATGTGTCCTTTCAAATGGGGAAAGCAGCATGTGAAAGGTCTTGCCTCAGTCTAACACCTGCTGTAAAGCAGGCACAAGATTTTGACGCAACAGCATCCTAAAACTGACGCAGTGAAATCTCAAAGATTTCACTGCGTCGCTATTACAAAGCTTTTTGCGGGAGAACACCCCCTCTGCATGCATTATACCTGACGCTATTTTTAAAAAGTGACGCATCTAGGTACATGGGTCACTTTTTAAAACTCTGCGCCACATTATATCTGCGTCAGGTATAATGTATGCAAAGGGGGCATTCCCCCGCAAAAAGCTTGGTAATAACGACGTACTGAAATCTATAAGATTTCTCTGCGTCACTTTTAGGATGCTGTTGCGTCAAAATCTTGCACCTGCCTCGCATCACTTTTATGTTTACAGATATGTCAGAAATACTGACGTATCTGTAACTCCTTGCAACATGATTCGTCATACATTAAATATGACACATCTGGAATGTCATAAGGAGTGCGCACAGAAAAGTGACGCATAACACCAGCAGTGTAATAAAATGTGCCTCGTTGCACTATATTTAAAAAGTGACGCATCTAGATAGATGCGTCACTTTTTAAATATTGCATAACAATGCGCATTTTTTTACACCGCTGGTGCGTCACAAAAATTGACGCACAGAAGGCGCAAAACTAACAGCGCAAGGCCTTCATAAATATGGTCCTGGATTTTCCCCGTGCTTCGCCGGTGCGCGTACCATGCGCTTCCCCCGCGCAAAACGAAAAAAAAATTCTAATGCCCTGCAGGACCCTATTTTAGTCCCTACATCAAACCTAGGGGGTCAGAGGGGGTCTACTCTTCCCCCTTATGGTCATTTGCCCCTTTTTTTTTCAAACCCCTTGTGTCTCGATTTTACCGAGACACAAGATGGCGGCCGCTCCAGACTGTTTAGAATGTTTACAGACACCCAAGAGCCAATCAGCTTTCTGCGCGCAAGTCGCGTGTCGCGCCTGGAGCGCACTCCGGTGCGCGCACCGGAGAGCGCCTATAGATATATATATTTTTTTGAACCTAAATTACTCAAAATCCACTGCAGCACATATCTTGAGACATAGCAAAGGCACATCGGGCTACCAGTCCCTACAATTTTGCCAAGTTTGGTGTAAATCCATTCAGCCGTTCGGCTAAAAGTGAAATTGACCGCCCTATGGAAATTAACATGGGGAAAATGCGTTTTGGGACCCCCCTTTTATCTCGGCCCCCGCTTGACGTATCCCCCCCAAACTTTCAGGGAAGGACCGGAGCTCGACGAGGCCATTTTCAGGAAATTTTCAGGCAGATTCGTCAACCGGTGCCAAAGTTATTCCAAATAGAATTTTGAGATTTAACATTGAAAAAAATCCTAACTATAACTACCTACTGGCGACCGCCAGTAGGTAATATATATATATATATATATATATATATATATATATATATATATATATATATATATATATATATATATATATATTCACTGAAAAAAACATAGGTTTCACACACGTTATAGTTAGGAATTAGCATTTAAAAAACCTTAGAAATTCACTGAAAAAAACATAGGTTTCACATATGTTATAGTTAGCTGGACATTTCACTCATACAAAACCATTGAAATTCCCCCGTTATAGTTAGTTCAGCTAAATATAATCACGCGCCCGCAATGCACTGCTGATGACGTCACATATTACATCACTCATGAAATGGTCAGTGGCATCACTCATGACATCACTGATGACATCATCCTTGTGAAAGAGTGGCAGACCTCCTCTCAGCGTAATATAACCTTTGATGCACACATTCAAAAATAGAAACTCAATTTCTCAAAAAATGGGGATACCATTACCAGTTACAACAACCTATTGAGTAATTTGACCAGCTACATACACATCCACTCATTTACCAACAGTTCTATATAGTCACTCATACATGTACTCACTCATCATATGTACTCATACACCTATACATCCTGTTACACACTGACACTCATCCATAGAGTTACTTTTACTGATAAATATGCACTCATGGCTCGAAGATTGACTGTTATCACTCATGTAAACACTCTTATATGAGAATATATCTTGTTCTTTAAGGATATTTTCTAAAAGTCTTTTATTGTTTTGACTCTTTTACTTTTAGAGCGACAGACCTATTGCCCTACTACTCATCATTGACAGCCGTTACAAACGCAAAAAAATAACCCAATTTCCGTATTCATGCACAGTTTAAAATAAATACAAAAAGGAAAATAAATACTTTTCTGTTTGTATTTATCTGTAAACATCAGTAAAAACATAAATCAAGCAGCCCTACTTATAATTTAAGAATATTTTCAACTTAATTAGCAGTAATTAACATATAAGTGTGGTAAAAGTATGACACAGCACCTATAATACCTGACTTTCAACAACACCGTTCACAGTTCGATTCCATAGTCCATCAGCATCTTAGCCCACTACTATCCCACTGTAAGTAATACCTTGCTTAGTCTTCCCAACGCCCCAAGCGCCAGCACACCCTTCTGAGGGAAGGTTTAAGATTTACAAATGCAAGAATTTTTTTAATTAAGAAGCATAGTAATAACAAATATGAATCCATTTTTTATTTGTTCTAATGTTAACAATATTTTTTATGTCTTCTATTTAGATGGTTTTAATCATGAAAATGCAAAGAACACAGTTTTCTGAGTAACACTTTTTAAACTCTCCAACGTATGTAGATAATGATACATTATACGTGTTACTATGGAAGTCGAAACCTTTACAGCTTCACAGTTTGTAACTTTTTACAACACTTGCAGAAGTAAAACAGTTAAAATGTGAGCACAAGTAAACTGTAAAACGTGACATCTAAATAGGCGGAGCCACATCTTCCTTCCGTAGACTACTAAACAACCAAAAACTGTATAAACCACACCTATTGTGCAATTAGTTTAGCAAGTTATTTCTGAGTCGCCAATCTGTGATGCAGGTTCCGTTTTCTAGCATCGGAGTATTTTTTTGCATCAACAAACATATTCCAGAGTTGTAAGTTTTTTCAATATGGCATAGGCATAGTACTTGGTTATAATTTGTGGCTATTTGTCAATATTTTAACATTTATATCTAGAAAAAAATGTTATTGCATGTTTTTTGCTTTTTCTCTGTAACGTCAGCAGCTTGTTTTTAGAAACAGATAGATTACAACAAACATTGCTCCTTTTCTGGCTCCTTTCAGCTTATATATTGTGACTTTCTATATTATAATATTGACACTGTACTTTGCTTGAGAGTTGTTGGTGACCCGTCGACACAAACCCTAAACAGTTACAATCACCGTCACCATCTTCCAGTTGTTATCGTTTTTCCCTAGAGATCATATATTGTTAATGTGTATATTATAACATTAACAGTTATTTTGATCTCAGTGGAGTTCATGATCCGTCGTCACAAAGAGTAACAATATGTAAGCAATGTTACCGGCTTGCCATTTTCAGACTGTTTCCCCCTTGTGATCATGTACTGTGAAAATATATACATATTATAATTCTCACCGTCATGATCTTAGAGGAGTTTATGACCCGTCGCCACGAAGATCAAACTTTTCCACCTCCCGGAGGAAAGAAGTTCATTAAATAATTACCACTCGAAAGTATTTCATTATGGATGTTCTGTTAAATACCTAACTTTATTTTTCTTTTCTTCCTACTGTAACAATGGTATCAATCGTTATATTGTAATAGATTGTCCTATTGTTACAGAAGAGGAATAGAAGATTTTTCAGCGCCATCTGTAATATTTCTTTCAAATATTAAAACAGACTTGATCAGATATTTTTTTCAAGAAACATATTTTACGAAACTGCAGAATAAAAAATATAGCTATCATGCATACTTTGTTACTTTAAATATTTAATAAACCCTACATTTCTAAATGTTATTTTCTAATTTCTATTCTTATTTGCGGTTCCTATTCACCTTCTCCCGAAAAAATATATAGGACCAGTACTATATATTATAAGAGTACCATCCTATATATTCTTTAGTGAGTATGTAATTTGTTAGCGGAACAGTGTGCAACCTCTAAGCCCTACAACAGAAGGTTCCTGAATTCTACAGAATACAAATTTGAAAAATAATAATGCATACATTTTATGTAATATGAAGTCACTTGTATTTAACTGTTTTTTACTTGTTCTCTTGATCTTAGATAATGTAGTGCGGGAGTATTTACTGTAGCACTTCTATTCTACTTTATCTAAAAGTTACTGATGCCCTCATGCATTATCAAGAATGTGGGGCAACACTTTTATAAACTGTAGCAGAAAAAAGAAGGATATAGCCATGCTTAACTGATATTTTATGGAATTCCATTTTTAATTTTGACCCCTTTCATATATACAGCAACAGTTCCTGAAGAAAGATTATTTGTATTTGCTTAATAAAAACAGTTTCAAACCTAGACTGAATTTTTTGCTGCGCAACCCCACCTCCCCATCAGAAAAGTAAACACCACTTTATAAGTAAATAGTACTCCAAAGAAGTATGTCACCCGCACACTTAATTAAAAAAAGCGCAAGACACTGTCCTTTTTCCGCCGTCATTTATACACCACATGTCAAATATATAAATGGCCCTTGAAACATATAAAAACAATAATTTTTGCCCTCATAATCCCTCTCCACCACCTTATGGGCACTGTACAAAGTTAATAGTTTTCCTACCCTCCCCTCTACTACTTTCTTTTCCCATACTCCTTTGGAAGTGCGTCACAATACCACTGACAACAGTCAACCATTCCCACCCAATAAGGAGCAAACTTGTGCTCGGAACACATTAGCCAATAAAATGTCCATGTTGTTCCGCACAGGAGGAAGGAATGATTGCCAAAATGTATACTTTTATTACTTCACAGCCAATGAACATTAGGCTTCGTTAAGTCCCGCTTGGAGCACGTTACCCTAATACTCCCCGAACAGGAAGGAATAGCAAACTACACTTTTCCACTGACTTCTTCTACGACTATCGGTTCCTATGAAAAAAATATAAATCTCCAGCACAGTAACGATTTCAATTAGCAACATATTGTGGTGAACTTCTCACCACTGTGCTCATGTAAGTGTTCCATTAACTTTTACTATGGTAACAGGCTGAAAGCCTTTTTAGAGTAGCGTTGAAAGGTACTGGCTGTACAAAATCCGTTATATTTACCCTGGATCCTCTACAAAACAGAAAGGAAAGCAAAGTAAAACAAAACACTGTGTACCAGATTTACGACCGCCTTGCGCCACTTTCGCTTCCACTGCCCCCCCCTACAAAAATAAAAAAGTCTGTGGACCTCAATGACGCCCCTCAAACCCCAGGAACAACAACCATCTGGAGATTTCTGTATTTTGTGACAAATGCCTTTCCGCAGCGGCGATGCCACCACGAAAAGGCATGCGGTCTTCACTCTGGGGCCCCTGCCGGCCCCCAGAGTGAAGGAGAGGTGGGGGGTGCACACGGGGGAGGTACCTGTGGTACCCCCCTGCATTTGCATAAACAAAGCGGCAGGCACCGCGCGATGCCTGCTGCTTTGTCTATGCAAATGCATTAATGCATTTTTAGCATTGTGGCTGGCGGTGCTGAGAGCACCGCCCCCCACAATGCTAAAAATGCAGGATGTGCACATCCTTATACCCCCACGGGACCCCCGCCCTTATGGCGGGCGGTCCCAAACCCCGGTAGGATGACGGGCGGACAAAGTCCGCCCATCATCCTAATAGGCCTCTTAGTTTGAACTTTGAAAGACACAGCAGTGAAATCTGTTCTCACTTTCAAAATCCAAACAAGATTGCATTTCCACATGCAACTTAGCATCTCCCCATGTGTAAAAGCAATGCCAGCTCCAGAAGGACACGAGGAGTCGGCGGGACCGTGGGGGCATTTTACGCTCCGTCTTTTTTATGGGTATGGTCATGTGTGTTGTGACGTATGCGATGGATGGGTGTGGTGTGGGTGTATACCAGCCATGAGGGAGTGTGCTTGCCATTCTGACATCTAGACCTGGAACTAATAAATCACTACAATGGAAATCTCAACCATGTAGTGTTGTTGTGTTTTCCTGGTAGCGTAAGCGGAGTGGGCTGTACTAACGTATTCAGTCTCGATTAATTTACCACCTCCCCCCGGGGCTTTTAAATGTTGGGAGGGGGACCGCGCTGCTCCCAGACACTGCAGGAGCTGGTCCTGGGGCGTGGCAGTTTCCAGGGCCTTCAAGGGCTCTGGGCATAGGGTCATGCAGTCTGTCTCACACAATGCACTAAAAAAGAAGAGAAAGTGATGAGAGATGATTTCTGACTTGTTTAAGCTTTAGAGCCTGGATAATCATTAAATGGGGTTTTGCAGTGAAGTGCATACTTATTCTGGAAGAAGTCTTTTAGGGTCTTCAAAGATATTTGTTTTGCTCGTATGTTAAAAACAGAAACTTTCAACACCTCTTTTTGATTGGTTGTGAAGCATTGTAAAAAGATGTATTAGCGACCAATCTCTTTCCTATTTTGAAAAACATTTCATTGGCTGTTGTGTACTTACGTCAACCTTCCTGATGCTAATTTTGATTGGCTTTCTTTACTGTATGTGACGTTACGATACACCATATATGTAGCCCATTTTGTGATGCACTTTATTTTACTATGCATTTCAAAAACTAGTATTGGTAGAGTGTTTTTAACTTAAACTGTATACTCTACTTATGAGTTTGTTGACTGTAAAAGTAATTAAAAATATTATTATATTTTCTATTTTATCATAATTGTGCTGACTTTTCTCCTTTAGCGTGAAGTACTATGAGGCATATTACCAAGCAATAGCGATAATTATCGCTATTGCTCGGTTAGAGACAAGAATTTACCGCTGAGCTGTGGCGATTTTTATCGCAAATAAACCTTGATATTACCAAGGTTTATCGCAAATGCGATAAAAATCGGCCGCAATGCATGAATATCGCTGAAAAGTCAGCGATATTCATGCATCACCGAGCTAATGCTCTTAGCCATGTTATCCACCTCCCATTGGATAACATGGCTAAGAACTGCTCAGGGCAGGTGTTAGCTTTTGGAGATATTCCCGCTTAGCGCGAATATCTCCAAAAGTTGGTAATAGGAGATAGCGATGTTAGCGACTGTTTCCAGTCAATAACATCTTGGCACGCCCACTTTGCATGTCATTAGTGATAAATATCACTGACATGCAAAGTGGGGCCCAAGATGGTCGCTATCTCCTACTAGCTGTCGCTAACTGGTGTAAGCAACAGCTAGGTAATAGGGAGATCATTTTATCTCCGCTTTCTTGGCTTTTAAAGCCAAAGAAGCGGAGATAAACCCCCTTGATAATAAGCCCCTATGTTCTTTTATAATATGTATAATTCTTCAAAGCATCCTTGAAAGAAAAAGGCTCATGTTTTCAAAATATTTTTATTGAGTCTTTTGCATTCATCATATAGGTGAAATGCAAAAATTATTTTACATTCATTTGTTTCACGCATTGGACCACATTTATTTTATTTTATCATAAGCACTCCTTATGCTTACATTATATAAGTATTGCCCCATCATCTTTTTTTTATAAATGTTTGAGTTTTTTTACTTTCAGATAAAGTATAATAGAAGTGCTACGTGACACACTCCCTCACTACTTCATCTTTCTTTTATGTACATTTCATGCCATAATAACATTTAAGAATCACAACATTTTAAACCACAATTAGATTACTTTTTTTCATAATCCTCCTATTCTTCACAAGTGAAAATTGTAAAAAACACTACTTAATATAAATACTTTTAGTCCAATTTCATTCTAGAAGATAAAGAGTTTTGTTTTTAGTAATTTTTTCAATCATAAAGAAATACTTACATACTAAAAATATCTCAGTTGAAAGTCATCCAACTCCGGTTGAAGCATCATAACGTTATATATAAATTAAAATATACATTAACAATATGATCCCTCTGTGGAAATGCAAGATAAATGAAAGATTATGTCATCGCTCCTGATCAATACTTTGCACGTACTCATTTGTTAAATAACCTATTTTTCCGTTCAGATAATTTACCTCTCTTCGATATTCTTTCCTTCCTCCGTAGAAATTCATCCAACTCCTCTGGAAAGTACATACGGTTTTATGTATTTTCAAATATACATTAACAATATGTACTCTCTGAGGAAATGAAAGATAATGTGAAGATTTTTCAGCAGTTCCAAATCATTCCTTTGCTCGTAGTTTCTTCGCCCATATTAATTCTCTGAAATGAATCTAATCGTCCCATGGGTGTGGTATATATTCTTTTTGGTTACATAACTGTCTATGGGATCAATTTTTTGCTCCTCCCACTATTAAATTGCGTTTTTCAGTTGACAGGTGTTCTCATTTGCATTGTTTTAGCGCGTCACCTGTTTATGTAAATGTGCCTCTTTCCATACAATTTAACTTCCTTATAATTTCTAAAATACTTTATTTAAACTCGTTTTTATTATTATTGCATTTCTATAGGTTACTTTTTTTTAATCGGAGTATTAACATTAATTCCCTTTTTTTTCGCCTTATTATTCTAGTAACTTCCCTTTTTTAAATGTTTTTTTTATTTCTCTTTATTTCCATATATTAATGTAATCATTCACTAAGTAAGCATGTACTCATGCAGTGGGGCAGGCTTTAGGAAATGCAGTGATTAAAAGTACTATGTATTATGCATGTAGTGGTGTAATAACCTTTACTTTTATGCTTGAGGACTACAATTCCCCACTCACTATATATACACACCAGGGGTCTTCAACTAGTAGCTCGTGAGCTACTGCTAGCTCACAAGCACCCTATAAGTGGCTCTCAGAAGTGTAGCCAAACCAAAACAATCTCAAGGCCATATTATCAAAAAAGGGCGATACATTATCACCGCTTTTATCGGCAGGAAACTGCTGCTAAAGCTGCGATAATCGGCTTGATAATATCCCTTGTGAATTCCCATAGAAGCCCAGGTTAACACTAGAACCTGAGCTTCTATGGAAATTCACAAGGCCATATTATCAAGCCTATTATTGCCGCTTTAGTGGCAATTCCTGCCAATAAAAGCAGCGATAAAGTATCGCCCTTTCTTGATAATATAGTACAACTCATTTCACTGCCTTTAAGAGTTACAGACAGCCAAATCAATGACAGGGCCTGTTCATAACACTCAAACACAAACTGTAGTGGCGTATGAATTAATCAATTAGGGATGAATAGAGCTCAACTGTGAGGGTTTCCAGGTGGTGGGGAAGTATGTGGGGAGGATTTGTGCAGCTTTGGTCATTCGAAAAAGCGGGTGTTATGACTCTTCCTATATGCTTTCAATGTGGGGGTTCATCTGATACTGAGGGGGAGTTCTTTCCAGGTCTTGGCCATCATGTATGTGAATGGTGTGTATAAAAAAAACATTCCCCCTGGGATTTAGCCCCCCTGGGGACTAATTAACAATAAAGCGGGCTACGGGTTTTTTATTCTTTTTCACGGCATACACGTACCCTACGAGTATACCGCGACTATTAAAAAAATGTGGACCAATGCCGCTGTCACCTACATGTGACATAATGGGCTGTGAGGTCGTTTTTCAGGAGTCTTACTTGAAATGCGGCATGAGTGCGACTTTTCCAGACCCACTGTGGATTTATTTTGAATGTTATTTTCATCCCGGCGCCTGCAACTCACGTGAGTAATACTGACTGTACTACCAAGACCACAAGGCTCTGGGTGAGTCTACGCCCACTGGGCCATGTGGCGTGAGTTCATAAGTAGTGCCTTCTCTGCAACGCCTAGATGAACATATGGCCTTCAAACTTTTGGCATTGATTTCACCACCCTGTATTTACAGCTCCTGCAATTAAAACGTGAATTAACCTATATATATATATATATATATATATATCCAGCTCCAGTCCCTGCTAGTATTGGATATAGCAAGCCTGTATACTTGCATCAGTCACGAGAAAGGCATCAAAGCAGTGGAATATTATCTAAAAAAACGACAACTGAGGTTTTTGGAGCACAATCAGATGCTAGCAATCTTTGTAGAATTTTGTTTGAAAAATAACATTTTTTTATTTGAGGACGTCTATTACAGACAAGTGTCTGGAACTGCGATGGGTACTTGCTTTGCCCCCAGCTACGCGAATTTATTCGTAGGCTGGTGGGAGGAGCAGGTACCCAGGTCGCTGGAAGTGAATGGCGAAAAAGGCTGTGTAATCAAGTGGTGTCGTTACATTGACGACTTGTTTATAATTTGGCAAGGATCGGACCACACCGCAAATGCCTACATTGATGTCCTTAATACGAATGATATGAATCTCAAGTTCAGTGGCTCCATAAGTAACACCTGCGTAGAATATTTGGATCTAAAAGTATTCATTGTTGACAACAGCTTAGAGACAGCACTTTTCCGCAAAACTACAGCGGGTAACTCAATACTATACGCCACCAGTAATCATCCGACGGCGTTAATACAAAGTATACCCTATGGGGAGCTGCTCAGGCTCAGGCGTAATAGCTCCAGAGATTCAGACTTTAAGATTGCAGCATCAGCATGCATCAGTAGATTCTTAAAAAGAGGATATGCTATGCCAACGCTACAAAGTGCGTTACAAAAGGTGAATGCACTAAAGAGATCCAATCTACTGACGGAAAAAGGTCATTCTTCCGTGGATAAAAAGAACGAACAGGGAAAATTCCGGCTGGTAACCCCCTACTCGGCGGAAGCAAATTATCTGAAACGCATGCTCAGAAAGAATTGGCATATTTTAAAAACTGACAGTTGTATCAAGGATGTCATCCCAGAGTACCCCTTGGTAACCTTCAAGAAATCAAGATCACTGAAAGACATGTTAGTCCAAAGTCATCTAAAGAAAATTGAAAGGAAAACCAATACATTGACAGATCTAAAGGGCTTCCACCCTTGTCACCATTGCAAAGCTTGTGCACACAGTAAGAGGGTCAAAACCTATGAGATTCCGAACACTGGGATAGTGAAAACAATTAACAAATACCTCACATGCAACACCTCCTACGCAGTATACTGTCTTAAATGCCCGTGTGGACTAATGTACATCGGGAGCACGATGAAACCCTTGAAATTGAGGATTTTAGAACACCTGAGAGCAATTGACAAAAACGATCAGTCATATCCCGTTGCCCGACACTTTCAGCAAAAACACTCAAGCAACAGACATCAATTACAATATTTCGGGTTAGATCATATACCGGAAAATCCCAGGGGTGGTGACAGACTGCACAATTTGAGGAGACTTGAGTCTCGATATATTATCGATTTAATGACCAAACACCCAAATGGTTTAAATGCAGGGGAGGAATTGGCTTCTCATATAGGCCAGTAATGCTACTGTAAATTGCACAATCTATAAATGACCAAGAACTGTTAATTAATTTGTTCATTTGTATGAATGCTGTAGAACACCAAAGCCGATCAATGGATGTGTGACGCTCAACATATCTGTAGAAGTAACATGAGAAACATCATTCCAAGTTAGGTACTAGGAAGTAATGATAATGTCGTGTGGACAAAACAAATTGTGCAGCTATTGAAGGAAAATTAGAAGTCAACTGTAATTGGTCCATGTATTAGTATTATGTTTTTGTTTAAACTTTGCTTTTTTGTAGAACTTCCACAATGTGAATTTTGAAATTATGAAATAATAATGATAATTATAGTCTAGTAATGGGACGGAACAAAAAATGAACCAAGGGTGACTTGCCGATCCACGGCCAAATGTTTTCTACTCGTCACTTGTTGTGTTTTAGTACAATGGCGTGTAATTTATTGATAAGGTGATTTAATAGGGAGATGTTATGCCACTTTAATATGGCTGATAGGTTGCCAGTAAAGCGAGATTTTTATGCCGATACACGGCGAGATACCATGAAATGCGAAAGTTAATTTTGCGCAATTTATGTTTTCATTTTATTTAAATCACGAATGTCAGTAAATATGCTCGAAATTACTGTCAGCATTTACTGGGGCTTAATGAAGTAGGATAGCCCTTACATTGTACATTAACTCACAACGTGTCGTACACTGTGAACAACTTCCAATATGGTGTAATGATTTGGAGTCCCTTGTTTGTTTCGCCCACTGATCACGAGAGAACGCTGTGAAAAACATGGCGCCCGCCATCAATGTTTGTAACATTGAGGAAGGCGGAGCGCCGAAACGCGTCTGTTGCAAACCTAAAATAAACTAACTGAAAACGACCCCCGGAGTGCGTGGTTTCTTTCCTCTGCGAAAGTCTGGTGGAAACCGTGAGCTGAATATATATATATATATATATATATATATATATATATATATATATATATATATATATATATATATATATATATATATATATATATATATATATATATATATATATATATATATATATATATATATATATATATACTCCCAATCCTGGCTTTTAGATTTCAAGAAGATCAGGCACCGACTCTGTGGATGTAATCAAAGGTTTCTTTATTCACCAATACAAGCGATCAGACGCGTTTCGGCGGATGGAACCGCCTTGCTCACTACAAAGGGGGCAAACATAGTGGTTTGGGAAAAGAGTGCCTACATTATTGAAGCCCACCGTCAGCTGAAGGACACCAAATACTATGAAAAACTAAAAACGAACCCAACGCCAGAGGTGAAAAATAAACTGGATGAAAAATTGAAACATTGGAAATTGAAAAACCTAATTGATGACGATGAACTAAAATACTTGACAGTGAATCCCCCAATACCAGCTACAATTTATTTCCTGCCAAAGGTACATAAAGATCAAAGGAACCCCCCGGGCAGACCCATTCTATCTGCAAAAGGCTCCCTGTTGGAACCAATCTCAAATTATATTGATTACTTTTTGAAACCTTATGTAACACAACTGAGTTCCTACATTCAGGCTACCAATGACCTGTTGAGAAGATTAGAGAACACCCCTTGGCAGGAAAACTACCAACTTGTCACAATGGATGTCGTATCCCTATATACGAACATAAGCAATGACATTGGGATAAAGGCATGCAATTATTTTCTGCAGGACAGAAACATCCAATACAAAAACCACAATCAGATGTTGCAAGAAATTATCTTACTTTGCCTGTCACAAATTATTTTCTTGTTTGGAGAGGAACTATACCAGCAAAGCAATGGAACCGCCATGGGTTTTTCCTTCAGCCCAAATTACGCATGCCTTACAATGGGCTATTGGGAAAAAGAAGTTGCTTGGGCATCAGATAATGACCACATGACCAACAAAATAATCTGCTGGATAAGGTTCATAGATGATTTATTCATCATTTGGAATAGATCTCCGGAGGAATTTGAAACATACCATAAAACCATCAATGGAAGCATGGCAGGGTTAAACTTAACATATGAGATTAACCAAGAAATAACTTTCCTTGACACACACATCTACATCAAGGACAATCAAATACAGTCGACCCTGCACAGAAAATCTACTGCAACCAATGCCACCTTGGAAGCCACAAGCTTCCATCAAAATCGCGCGAGCAAGTAAGCAGGCACAAGTTGAAAGATGCGATTTGAGGAAAATGTAGAAATTCTTAAAATCTTCCTTAAACATCCAGCGTTACCAACATAGGGATGAAAAACGCTTTAGCAATTGTTGAAAAATAAAGCGCAAAGGTGGCAAGATAATGAAATAACAATCTTGTCGCACAGCTGCCAGTCAAAGAATACGAATTTTGAATAAAACTCAATCTATCTATCTACTTCCAGGATATAGATAGAGAGCAGTATATAGAGTAAAATGTACATACCACAAAGTTGCTGCCTTGAGAAGAAAAGTAAGAAACAAAGTTGGAGGAGTAAATTGTATACTACAGTCCAATTCAGTCGTAGTATCATCCAGGGGTGGAGGTCAATTCCAATCTCTGCCCCTGCCAGAGTATAGGGTTCCCTCGTCGCCAATGTAAAGAAGATACCTTCAATCCAGGTTATATAGTTGAAGTAAGTCTTTATTAGTCAGAAGTGAAGAGACCTCCAGCTCCTTCCACAGCTTCCTCTGTACTGTCTGCTATTCACATCATAACATTCTAACTTCCTAGCAACATGCCCACAAATCCAAGAAGCATAGATCCCAACAATCACTAATCTCAAGCATCCCCTATGGGGAGATCCTCTGCATTAAAAGAATATGCAGCGAAGAAACTGAGTGGCAAAAACACAGTGCTGAAACGAAAAGGAGATTCAAAAACCGCAAGTACAATCAAGGAAATGTGGAAAATTGTTGGAAAAAGGCAAATGTGAGACCCAGAGCAGAATGCCTAAAACGCCAAACTGAAAATATGGACGAAAACGAACAAGAGACAATTAGACTTATCACGGATTACTCCGAAGGCAGCAAAGAATTCATGCATATCTTAAGAAAGAATTGGAAAATCCTGTATCTGGATGAGACAGTTGGAAAAATAGTTGGAAAACATCCAACCATAACTTATCGAAGAGCTCCAAACCTGAAGGACCACCTAATCCACAGTCATTGTAAAATAAAAAAGGACAACCAAAAGGACTGGCTCAAAACCACTGGTTTCGTAAAGTGTCATGGATGCAAAATTTGTCAAATTGCAAAACAGACAAAGGAAGTAAAGATGCCTAACAACAAAAAGTGGGAACTACGTCAACTAATCACCTGCAAAACAGAGTACACTGTTTATGGAATAGAGTGTCCCTGCCCACTCATGTATGTGGGCAGCACAAAGGGTGAATTGAAAAAATGCATCATGGAACATGCCAGAGCAACCACACATAAAGACAGAGCAAACACAGTTGCTAAACACATGGAGCAGACACACAACGGAGATTGGAAAAAGTTGAAATTCTTTGGCATAGAAACGATTCCGAAACATATACGAGGAGGTGACTGAGAGAAATCTCTAAGGCAAAAGGAGTCACGCCACATCATAAATTTCAGAACCTTAAGTCCGTATGGCCTCAATCAATCGGAGGAGTTATACATTCATCTCTGAAAAGACAATAAATGACATTCTTAAATGAGAAATCTAAGAAGGGAAGATACCAAGCCAAAGAGTGGAAAATCGCAAAACATAAATAAATCTAAGAAAAAAGAGTAAAAAGGAAAACCTAACAACCAAAATGTTAATGACCCAATCGAAGCGAAGGAAATTAACAATAAAGAGAACAAATCCCACTGGAGGGATCTAAAAGAGAACTAATTTGAAAAATGGCGTAAATCCGCCAAGAATCCAAAAATCAAAAACCCAAGAAGCAATTAAAAATTGGGATTTGAACTGGAAGCTCTGAAGGACAATAAACTGAAAATAAGGGGTTATTATTTTCTATAAACTGACTGGTATAAACCTTACCCTGAGACTCTTTTTATATAAAACTACAACATCCACAATGCTTAGTACTTTAACACAGGAAATGATGTAATACAATTTTGAATGCTTTAAATGGTTTGAAAAAATGCGGGAAGCTGATCGTGAGCAAGATGCTTGTAGCATAGAAACGCGTAGATCCTCTGCTTTTCATGCTTATTAGATCAAAATAAACCATTTTGTGGAATCTAAAGAGAGTGCGCCTGAATTCTTTTCTAACCAAGGAAGGAAGTGTGGTAATATATATATATATATATATATATATATATATATATATATATATATATATATATATATATATATATATAGTCACCAGTAGGTAGTTATAGTTAGGACCTAGTTTCCATAGGAAATCCACAGCATTCTATTTGGAATAACTTTGGCACCGGTGGAGGAATCTTCGTGAATTTCTCAAAGAAAATGGCCTGCTTGGTCCCGCTCCTTCCCTGAAAGTTTGGGGGTGATTCGTCAAGCGGGGGCAATAAAAAAGGGGGTCCCCAAACATGTTTTCCCCGTGTAATTTTCCATAGGGACCTTTAGCCAGGACTACAGCCCGAACGGCTGAACGGAATTACAGGAAATTTGGCAGAGAGGTAGAGTTCTGTTCGCAGATTGTGCTTTTTGTTGAATGATGTAAATCCGTTCAGTAGTTTCTGAGAGACAGAGTTCAGCACGCCCCCCCCCCCCCAGGGACAACTTGGTGTCCTTCCCCTTTTGACCAAGGAATCCCTGACTTCAATAATCTCTTTAGTTAAATCTGGTTCCCCCCTAGACCCCTGCCCTTCCCACATTCTCCGTCACATTTTTTCCTCTTGTCCTGACCCCCCCCTTCATCTCCTCAACAGCTCTCTCTCTCAGGGCATTGTACCCGCCCCATTGAAAACAGCAGTCATTGTCCCTATCCTAAAGAAACTGGGCGCGGATCCCTCGGTCCCCGCCAACTATCGCCCCATCTCCCTCCTGCCATTTTTGGCAAAAGTGCTCGAGCGCCATGTCACCTGCACTTTGAGCTCTTTTGTGGAGACGCATGGGGTCTTAGCCCCCGCCAGGCCGGTTTCCGCCCCGTACACTCTACGTAGTCCGTAGTACTTTCGGTCCTTGACAACCTCAGGGAGGGAATGGATACCAACCAGACCCAGGCCCTGGTCCTCCTCGATCTCTCAGCCGCCTTTGACACGGTTGATCACACCATCTTACTTTCCCGTGTCAAGGCGGCGGGTTTCGGGGGTACCGCCCTGGTATGGTTATCCTCCTTCCTGAGGGACCGCACCCAGGCGGTTCGCCTGGGTGATTTTTCTGCGGACTTCCGGAAAGTTCAGTTCGGGGTCCCCCAAGGTTCCTCCCTTTCACCCCTTCTGTTTAACCTTTACATCGCCCCTCTTATTTTCTCACTGCAGCAGATGGAGGTCTCCGTATATAATTATGCAGATGACCTCCAACTTGTCTTTAATCTGTCTTCTTCCCCTTCTTCTGTCTTTAATTTTCAATCCACTATGATTCACATCCGAGACTGGATGAACCACAACCATCTGAAACTCAACCCAGACAAGACTGAGCTGGTGTTGACGGGTGGTTCATCCAGTCCCTGGTCTTCTCTGTTTTGGCCCCATTCCCTAGGCTCTCCACCTGTCCCCTCTACCTCAGTAAAAACATTAGGCATCAAAATCAATTCCCAGCTCACCCTTCATTCCCAGGTTAATTCTGTGGTGTCCTCTTCCTTTCTTTCACTGCGCACTATACGCAAGGTGTCCCGGTTTTTTTCTTTTGACGCTCTGAAATTGATTACCCTGGCAATGGTCATCTCCCGCCTGGATTACGGCAACGCCCTATGTGCTAGTATACCTGCATATAGTCTACGGTGGTTGCAGCAGATTCAGAACCAGGCGGCGCGCTTGGTGTTTAAATTGCCAAAGTTCCACCATGTCACCCCCCTCCTCAGATCTCTGCATTGGCTCCCAGTCCGTGAGCGTGTCCAGTTCAAGCTCGCTTCCATCACCTTCCAAGCTCGACTGGGCACGGCACCGGCTTTTATCTCATCTGAGATCATCCCCTATGCTCCTACCAGGGAACTACGTTCATCCACCAAATCCCTTCTTACAGTCCCGCAGTTCCGGAGGAAGAAATGGGGAGGATCGAAATTTGCGACCCTTGCTCCACTCTTTTGGAACTCCCTGCCTCCAGAGCTCAGAGCCTCAACTCTCTATCCGCAATTCAGGAACCAGCTTAAAGCTCATTTGTTCACAAAAGTTTTCAATTAGTCCTCCTGCAGTTCGAATTCCCTTACATTAGTTTTTGCCATTCCTGCCCTGTTATCTGCAAGTTGCAGCGCCATGAAACCGCTGGTGAACGTGCGCTAAATAAATAATTTTAAATTCAAATTTAAATTCAAATTCAAATCTGTTCAATTACGAGTGCGAGCTGTATGCTGATTGGCTGTGAACTGTCTGTCAACACTCGAAACTAGGAAATGTAGACGGCCATCTTGTGCCTCGCTAGAACCGAGTCACAAGAAAACAGTAAAGCAAAGTTGAGAAATAAGGGAAGGAGGTAGGCTAGAAACATTCTGATGCTCTAGGCTTGCACAGGAGGTCGTACATGGATGTTTAGGCTCTATTTTTTATTTAGATTTTTTTAAAGGAAAATTGAGGCATGCGCGTTTGGAAAGACGTACAATTACGAGCAAGAACTGCATGCTGATTGGTTGTCAATACTCCAAACAGGAAATGTTGGCAGCCATCTTGTTTGTCACGAGAGCCGAGTCACAAGAAAACAGTAGAACAAAGTTGAGATATAAGGGAAGGGGGCAGGGTAGAAACATTCTGACCCTTTAGTCTTGGCCAGGGGGGTCTTACATGGATCTTAAGGCTCAATTTTTATTTAAAAAAATTAATAAAAAATGACTGGGTACTGGTGCAGTACTTGTACGGGGTGGAAAAGGTGAAAAAAACTAGAAGTTCATTTTGTTTATTAGGTCCCGGAGAGGGGGGTGGCAAATTACGGGGGCAATTTTTAGAGCTATTTTTCTTTGACAGTATGTAAAACGTTGTGGTTTTTTTTTTTGCTGCATCAGTTGTAGTGTCTACGCATGCGCAGCCTTGTTTGCAAGTGCACTTTTTTTTCAAGTTCGCCAAGCAAACCTCTCCTGATTTTAGGTATTAATTTTGCCGCTTTGTTTTCCCGGGTCATGTGTGTTATCCGGTGCTATACTTTTGTAATATATTAATAAACATATTGTATGTATATTTATTTGAAATGTAGTATCGAGGCGCCAAACGTTGATTACATACTCCATCCAACCGCCATTTTAGTAGTTTTCCTTCGTTATTTTTAGTATACCTGTTACTTTCATTTTACCCTGCGTATATTTTCTCTTTGATTGATGCGATTTGGTGCCACAGATACCACGGTGTTTGTCCTTGGCCTCCGATCTTATCAGAGTTGGTCACACGTATACCTAGAAACTAATTTGAAGGACGTAAGGCACAGGCATTACAACACGTGGTGATCAACAACAAAAACATTATTAAGATTATGCATTTATCATGTGTGGTAAATGCGTACTAGTTGTAAAAGCATGTGTGGAAAAACAATATGCATGCTAATGGTTTTGTGGTGACAATCACTCGTGCTTATGAACCGGGTCTGGGCGTGGTGGAGTGTAGGGTACCAGGCGGAGGGGCACGCAGCTGCACTCATACAATATAGAAGTAATATAGGATTCTTTAAACTTAAAAAAAGAATTATTCCATAATTATCCTAGATTAAGTCTTCTGTTAGTATGTTCATTAAACACATGAATATATGTTTTTAAACAATTAAAAACATTTGCGTCTTTTTTGTACGGGGTGCCGTACATGACGTCACACGGAGGCTTTGATGCGACGCGTAACCTCGAAGCGTATTCGTAGCGAATGCTGAGAATGATTAGCAGTATAAACTATGGTGCAATTACTATCTCACTGTCAAATCAGACCACAGGGCGCGCTATGAGAATGGTTAGAAGAGGTCACTCATTGAAGATCCAATTCAGGTGTGTGACTTATCCACAGTATAATAACGTTACTTTTTAACCTATTTACGTTTGACGTTTGCATGAAATACTATGCTATTGGCAGATATGGATGTTTTGGCAGCGCTTAAGTCCATGAAGCTTGGTTATTACCATTTACAGATAGGTGCCTGAGGGAGGGAAAAGAAGTCTATGTGAATCGTGAGGATTGTACAATAGTACCACATCACTCCTTAATTTGTAGACACATACAATTGCATGGCTCTTGTATACAAGATGTGCCTGATTTGGACTGAGTTTTGAAAGGTAGTTCAACACCTGCTATCATAACAATGTTCAGTTGTTCAGTTTACTGGAAACAGGAGTTATTTACTGTGAAATAATGGAGATTGTTGTGCAATGTTAGCAGGCATCGCTTACATGATTACGGTAACTGAGCGTGTGGTTTGATCAAAAAAAAGTTGTGTTAACTCCTCTGCATGGAAAGCTGGATGTTTCCATCTGGTGGTTGATTTCGACCTTGAAAGCAGAGTCAACCAAATGAGTCGTATAAGAGCGCTATTGTCTCAAAAAGAGGTCGCTCTTACATCTGGTATGGAAACATTTGTCCTTTATGTAGCAAACACCCACACAGAAGTGGATGATTTATTAAATACAGGCGTGCTCTTGAATTTTGGGGAGTTAATTAGAGTCGTTTTTTTGTGTCCTTGAATACGGGGTTACCTTACTTTTTTTAAGTTAGAAGCAGTGGCCTTGTGACTTCTGTAGAAAGCATATTTGGTGTCTTTTTGGGATTTTTTCATTCAAATTTTTCCAGCATCTTTGGTGGATTGTGCTTAATACTCACATTAGTTGCCGGTGTGCTTTTATTAATTTGTTTACATAAATATGGATGCACATCCTGCAGCAGATGATAATATGTCCTGGCTGTTGCTGCTCCACAACCTAATGCCTAGTTACTATGTAGCGCTGCCTCTTCCAACGTTGAGTGCAGCTTATGGATTATCGTTTCGATTTTCCTTTTTCACATGCGTTCAACCTGTGTTCCATTGCCTGAGCTGCGATTTCGACTGGGCCCTGGATTTGTGTCCCTGCAGTACGGTATCTCCCAACGCGGATTATGACCAGTTGATGAGCCCCTTAGTGGTTCATGACTTGCTCTGTTCTGGCGGCGGAATTATGGCCTTAGCAGCGACACATGGAATAATGGGACGTTGGAATGCAGTTACATTGAAGATGACCCGCCATCTTTGAATGTTAAAACAATGCTTTGCCCGAAATACGGAGTGCTTTCCCACTACATTTGGGCAGCGCTTGTCCCTTGGTTTACACTGCTACTGAATTAATTTTCCAAACAGTGAAAATTAAATAATGGTCTAATTATGTTAACATCAGCTGTGGCATATGAGCAACTGGAATATGTCCTTAGTGGACGTGCCCCTCTATAATTCATCGGAGCATATTGGCCATTAAAGAATTGTCTCTATATCCGCTATAGTAGATCTTAATCCTTTTCAGTGACTGACAGTGGCACTGTGTCAAAAAACAATTTATACATTATCTCCCTTGCTAGTGGGTAAAGACTTGTGATACATCCTGTAGACCACTCACAATGGAAATATTAAATTAACCCCTCGCTAGTGGGTATTCTAATGATAGCAATGTACTTGGGACATCCAGAAATGTTCAGAAATGTAACCCTGATTAGTGGTTATATCCTAAGAAACAATACATATACCTCTTGCTGTGTATTACCCCCTGTGTATCATACTCACCTCATATATACCTACTGGCGGTCGTATATATATATATATATATATATGATGTCATCAGTGATGTCACTGACCATGTCATGAATGATGTAATATGTGACATCATCAGCAGTGGATTGCGGGTACGCGATATATAGTTATTGCATTTAACTATATATGCGAATTTCTATGGTTTTGTGCGAGTAAATTAAGGTTTTGTAAATGCTAATTCCTAACTATATATGGTCTATAACCTATGGTTTTTTCAGTGAATTTTCTAGGTTTTCTAAATGCTAATTCCTAACTATATATGGTCTATAACCTATGGTTTTTTCAGTGAATTTCAATGGTTTTTTAATAGCAAATATCAAAAGCTGTCAAATGTCAAGTACGTGATAGGTAAATTCATTTTCGTGTTTATGCACGCTGATGTGCTTTGAACGCTGCCCCCCCTCCTCCCCCTCTTTTCTCTTAGGAGTACTCTCTCTTTGCAGATAGTGAAGGGTAGTTAACGCAGGCCTTTGCCCCCGTTGTAATCCGTCGTGCCTGCTTCTCTCTCCATTTGATTGATTGTTATCCAAGCATTTACTGTTTTAGAATTGGTTCTCTTTGGTTCATTCTCTATTTACAAACAAGCACAGAGTCGCAATACTCTGTTTAGTCTTTGCAGATAGTGAAAAATTGTTTAAAAAAACAAAAGGAATCGAGCAAAATCAGTGGGCCACTAATGGGATCTCTTTTTGACCTCGCTAAAATAGAAACATTAAGAACAACCCCTCATGAGAAATACGAAACTAGTGAGATGAACTGAGCTCCACACCATGATGGCTGCAAGACAGCTCGGCTCCGCCACCCACCCCACCCAAAATAACGACAAACCCTATGCAAATATTATAAATATATACAACACACCAGCAAAGTAACAGGGTAAAACATTTTATTAAATACCTATTTACATAACTATTTTATACTTTTTGTTTCCCAATCCGGCTAGCTCAATCGATCGAGCATGAGACTCATGCACTCTGATCTCCTTGGCCTCAGTCAAGCATTAATAGTAAGATTTTCATACATGTGTGTACTTTTTGCCTTTTGGTGACTCTTCCATTCTGAACATTTTTCCACAATCCGTTTGACCTGAAACGATTACACAAATAAAACATTTGTGAGTTTTAAATTTCCGGAGAAGTATAATTCACCAATAGCTTTCTCTGTAGATCTTTTTCCATTAACAATCCCAGTTCCATCACCCGCCCAGGATATCACTACTGTTAGTTGTCATTGTTGCTTCTGTTTTAATAAAAAATGTTTTAAGGTGTTTACTGTTTTTGTTGCGATGTATATATTTATAAGTTATTAAAGTGTTATAATCCTACAAATTTTTTATCGATTATTGCTCTTTGAGATATTCCCTGTCTACAAACAGAGAAGAATAGGAATATTCTGTCTCCCTTTGCAGATAGTGAAGGATAGGTAATGCGGACTTTTGTCCCCCGTTGTAATCTGTCTGGCCCATCTACTCCCCACTGATTGATAAACTAGTTCCACCCATCATCTGGTTTAACCGGAGGGTACCCCTAATAAAGAAGACATATGTAAAATACGAAGTAATCACTGTATCCTGTTAAACAGAAACTTTTGCATGAAACACACTTGAAAAGGAAGGGAAAGAAATCGAACAAAATCAGTAGGCCACTGATGAGTTTTTGACTTCGCTAGAAATAAGAGACATGAAAGTGGTGAGAGAAGCCAAGCTTGACGTTACGGCAGCCACGAGGTAGCTAACCTCCGCCACCCCCCCACTGCTCCAAGCATGTCTCTCCCACCGCCCACCACGCCCAATAACGGTAATATGAAATAGGTACAAATCAGCAGATACCTACCCTCATTCCGGAAACTCCCGAAGTGCAACAGGTCCACGGTTACGCCCATCCGGAAGACGAGGCCTCGACACGTGCAGGTCGGGGCCCGACTAGCCACCATCAGCGGGAGAAGTCGTGGGATGGTCG
Source organism: Lissotriton vulgaris (assembly GCF_964263255.1). Classification (NCBI taxonomy): domain Eukaryota; kingdom Metazoa; phylum Chordata; class Amphibia; order Caudata; family Salamandridae; genus Lissotriton; species Lissotriton vulgaris. The sequence continues at coordinate 485,780,261 of NC_141691.1, read as the reverse complement.
GCCCGGAATGTACTGGTCCTCCCATTCTCTTCTGGCGCCCTGCAGGCCATGAGGGGGATGTCTTGCCTCTGCCTCCGACCCCCCCCCCTCTTATTGCCTGGTCCGGACATCACTGATATCAACGCCAGGTGTCGGCGTGGGGTGCGCTGGGAGGGAGAGGCGGCGCGAACGAGTGGTGGGGGCCCCTCAGCTGCACCCCCAACGCTCCACTCACCCAACAAAAGGTCCTGAAGCAGCGCCCTACAGGCCACGGGGGGGATGTCTTGCCTCTGCCTCCGACCCCCCCCCCCTCTTATCGCCTGGTCCGGACATCATGGATATCAACGCCAGGTGTCGGCGTGGGGTGCGCTGGGAGGGAGAGGCGGCGCGAACGAGCCTCTCCCACCCCCCATGTGGGGGCCCCTCAGCTGCACCCCTAACGCTCCACTCACCCAACAAAAGGTCTCGTCCTCTATTGTGAGGCAATGATGCTCCTCTCACCCAGCGGGGGTCTCGTTTACTTTTGCGGTACAACAACGCTTTTGAGTTCAGCTAGAAAATGAGTCCTGCATCCAGAAACGTTTTCCTCAACTTTGAAGATTCTATAAGACCCACGGGGGCCCCCGACCCCCGATGGGGAATGACAGCCATGATCACCCACGGAACGACCACGACGTAGCCGAGGAACGTCGGTGCGCTCATGCCGGCGCCGGCCTCAGTCTTGAAATGATCAAAATCCTGCAAGACTACCAACTTGATCAAATCCGGTGGGACACCAGTATGACTTGTAGGAGAGATTGTTGCCTCCCACCCCACTTTGACTGATGGTTCATGTCGCCAGTCCCCTCTGCTACCCTTCAACGAAAGCTTTTGGACTGCCGAAAGAGGTCCCGGTCCAACCACGAGTTGGTGGAGACATTTTGACTATACTTGGACCTTCCTGACCTCACCCAAAATGGCGCCGGTACAAATGAAACTCTCAACTCCTTGTTGTGCCCCGATTGCTCAGCCTTGATATCATGAGATATGTATGCAGTTTTTAGCACATGAATTGATATGGGATAAGACTGATTATATGTTCGGACAATGAATTGATCCGGGATGGGTATTGATTATACGTTCGAACAATGAATTGACATGGGACGGGTACTGATTACACGTTCGAACAATGAATTGATATTAAGTTCTAATGCATCATTGATTACTGTATTTATTATTGAAGGTTTGAATTGTCGACACTTTTGGTACTTGCTCACAATGAATTATCGATATGATTTAGTTGCACTTGTCGCACTTTTTACTATGAAATCAACGACCACTGACTCTGTTATGTTTTCCACAAATAAATACCCCCCCTCCCCCCCCATTTACAGTTCCAGCCTGCTCCGAGGCCGGCCCACGGGGTTGTAGGCCAGTATTTGGGCACCAACATTTTTCTTAAAGGTTTTTGAAAAAGCAAACGTAGTTGTAATGCGTAGATTGGTAAGTTTCAAATAAATGGCCACTGTTTCCGATTTTTTTTTTTTTTTTTTTTTTTTTAAAAAGCAGGTGAAATGAAGCAGCTCAATTAGTTAAGGGTTAAAAAGTATAGTACGCAGAAACATTGAAAATATGAATGGTCCAGGTTTGTTGTATGTGTTTTTCATTTTTGTACAGCATAAAGCAATCGATAAAGATCCTGGTATTTAGCCTCTACTTTATATGCTACCTGTATCAGGGAAGTTGTTTTAAATGCCCCTAAGCCACCCCGAAGGAATGTCACCTGGCCCCCCTAGTAGGAACGAAAACGACCCCGTACCACTGTAGGTTATCTCTCTTCCTCAAAAATGACAAAAATTACTTTCTAGGACGTTTTGGACATTGATGATTTTCATATGATCTATTTATTAAAGTAATACTCATCTCTCCGCATGAAATTAATTTTCCACATGCTACACAAGTCAATCTCATCTGCCCAAAGTTCTTTTGCAGATTTGGGACCGTTTCCCTTGCCTCTGACTCACTTATTGCTAAGTCATTGGTGGATGTTTTTGCCGGTCGGTGGTTATCCACCAAATCTCGAAGTTGTGCTTTAGAATAATTAAGAGGGTGCCACCTCTCCATGTGCCGATGCATGGTATGATTACCATAGCTATATTTTTTTTCGGTCCCTCTCGAGAGGTTTTTTTTTGCAGATGAGGCAGGTAACGAACCTGGCATTAACTTTCTTTTCATGAGAAGGAAAAGAAAAAAATTGCCAGATAAAATTCACTTTCACATGGGACGTTCTTGGCATTTCTTTCAGAAACTTTTACATCACTGTGTCATTTCTTTGTCTATCCTGGTTAAAGCAATGTCATGTTTAATATAAGCACTTCCACATAGGATTGGGTGCATTGTTATAAGGCATGCTTTAAAGTGATTTAATGAAATGAGCGACATTTCACTGAGTGAGTTCAGCAACACTGATATATGAAAACATTGGTGGTAAATGATATTAAATGTTACATGGTGTTCTTTGCAGGAGTTTAAGTCCTTTGTTGCAGTGGCAATTCTGCCTCAGGATTTGGGGGCCGGGGGGCTGAGTGGTACTTGTATGATATGTAGAGTGAAATGACAGGCTCTCCTCATGAGAAATAAAACTCTGTTCTTGTGTTCCTGCTTCCAGCGCCCGTCTCTTTATTTGGTAACCATTCAAGATGGGAACTAAGTGGCGTCTTGTGCCAGCAGCCTGGGCATCGGTTGTAATCTGGGCTGAATTTTCCTCAGCACGGGGTGTGATTCTCAGGGAAGAGCAGCGCATATGGCAGGAGGTTTATGGCCCATACATGAGAGAGAGAGCGTGGGTGACCAGTGCATGGGGGAGATGCTTGCAAGGGTGGGGAGCCATACTGAGGATCGGCAGCGTGCAGAGAGTGGGTCTGGTCAAGGCATCTAAAATGGCTGCCATGCACGACAAAAGTGTGGCATTGGAAAAAAAGCAAGATGGCGCAGACAATGTTTATCAATACGGATTAATTTATAACAATTATTTTTAACAATATATTTACTCGCAGTGTCAAAATGGCGGTCAACACTTCCTGATTTCCTTCAAAGTTGGACTCACTATAACTTGCGCGTGCAATGCACTGCTGATGACGTCACATATTACATCACTCATGACATGGTCAGTGACATCACTCATGACACCATCCTTGTGACATAGTGACAGACCTCCTTTTACTGTAATGTAACCCTTGAGACACATATTCAAAAATAGAAACTGAAATTTAAAAAAAAATGGAGATACCTATATCAGTTACAACAAGCAATTTAGTAATTCCACTATCTATATACACATCCACTCATTCACCAACAGTTCTATATAGCCACTCATACATATACTCACTCATCATATGAAGTGATACACCTATACATCCTGTTACACACCGACAGTCATCCAAAAGTTACTCACACACATATTCACACATGCAAATAAACTATTGAACATCCATTTATTTGAATATAGAGTTATACACACACTTCCACCTTACTTCTATTGAAAATTACACATATTTATTCTCTTAAACAATCACTTATAGAAACACATACTTATTTAAACAGGAACTCTTACAATCTCTTACTCTCACATATACTCACTTATATACATCAATATTCATATATACTAGATTAAAACATATGTAGTTACTGATAAAGACACTAGTGAGACAGTCATTCACTCACTAACAAACACATATAGACACTCATCCACCCATACAGTCCTGTACATATGCTGTCTTCAAAACACATACAAACAGAGAGTCAGTCACTCATGCATCTATGTGCTAAGTAATACCCCCACCAAACCATATAGACACTCATACTGATACTAATAAAAATATCTAATAACCCATATACATACGCATGTAGCTACTTACCAACTCATGTAGCCACTTATACACAAAGTGAAACACTAATATATATATTTAAATATTTAAACATAACTCACTAATATTTATTTTTCAGAAAGACACATATTCACTGGATGGTGTCATCAGTGATGTCATGAGTGATGTCACTGAACATGTCATGAGTGATGTATTATGTGACGTCATCAGCAGTGCATTGCACGTGCAAGTTATATTGAGTCCAACTAACTATAACGTGGAATTTCATTGGTTTTATGTCAGTAAAATTTCCAGCTAACTATAACATGTGTCAAACCTATGGTTTTTTCAGTGAATTTCATAGGTTTTTTAAATGCTACTTCCTAACTATAACGTGTGTAAAACCTATGGTTTTTTCTGTGAATTTCATTGGTTTTTAAAATGCTAATTCAGAAAAATGTCGTGTATGCAACCTATACTTTTGGCAATAAAGTTCTGGCAATATTTTTTTCGAAAACAAGCCGTTTTCTTCACTGTTCAAGTTGCATAGAGACTCCTTGTAAAGCGATACAGAATTCGAAAGTCTGTACCTTTGCTTTTTTTAAACACATTAAAATTTGTCTGTAAATAAAAATAGCCTTACTAAACTTTCGTGCGCGACCCGGTGTGCGCACTCTCGGCAACAGTTGTCAATAAAATGGATATCGCATTTCCAGGCTTTCGTGCGCGACCGAGTGCGCGCACCTGCTTATATATTTCGTGAAAACTTTGCAATTTGAACTTTCCAAAAACAGCTCCAGGAGCATATTATAAAGGGCGTTTATCGGCTTTCGATCATGCGCGACCATGTGCGCGCAACCGCCTATATATATATTTCGGGAAAAGTTCGCGATTGCAACTTATTAAATTTCTTCATACACCCACCATAGAACTTATACTACTCAGAAGATATATTAAATCCGGATATGTTTCGATTTACTCCTTTTCACGTTTTGAAATTGGACCGCTACTTCCAACCAGATACTATCACCGCGTACACGTCCTGAGACGCGCATGTGAAGTCATGTGACTTGAAAACAACACTTCCAATTGGTTCCTAGTAGTTTCTATGCTGCGTCAATACCTACGCCTGCTTCAAACACATGCACAGTTTTGAAACAGCATGGGCCTGAAAGTCACTGAGTGAAATATCATACATTACAGTCAGCCACTTTCAAGACGCATTCCTTCAGAGGAACACTTACCGTTTATTAGAGGTAGATCGTCTGACTCCACCGGAAAACACCCCTAATAAAAAAAACATATATATAAAATGCGGACTAGCCGCTGTATCGTACTAGCAAACTTTAACTTAAAACTCGTTAGAGAAAATAAAAGGAATCGAACAAAATCAATAGGCCACTGATAGGATCTCTTTTTGACCTTGCTAAAATAGAAACATTAGGAACAACCCCTCATGAGAAATATGAAACTAGTGAAACTAGTGAGAGAAACCGAGCTCGACGCCATCTTGCCCCCTTTTAGGCCCCATCACGAACATAGATAGCCCTACATAGCAAAACGTGATCTTATCGCCTGCCCAACTTCAGATCTGACCCCCCCCTTTTGCTCTCATGTCCTGTCGGAATGTCCGGCTGTAGATTACAATCACATGTTCCATTTGGGAGGGGAAACGACATCAGAGCGACAAATATTAGAAATATACCACACGCCAGCAAAATAACAGATTAAAACGTTTTTATTCTTGAACAAAAATATATTAAAACAACTATGGAGAACCATTACGCGAATAGTCCGGAGGCGACACCATGCGCCAAGGCCTGTCCCCAGGATGAACCAAGGAATCCGTTCCTGGGACCGTGGCAAAGAGCAGCCGGTCGCCATCGGCCAGAGAAGGCATGGGCCCGACCCGAGATGTAGTTGTCTTCCCATTCTCTTCCTCTTTCGGCGCCTTGCAGGCCACGAGGGGGGGATGTCTTGCATATGCCTCCGACCCCCCCCCCCTCTCTTCATCGCCAGGTCCGGCCATAACAAATGTCAGCAAAACGCCGTGGGGTACACTGGGAGGGAGAGACGGCGCGGACAATAATCTTTCGACGCCTTGCAGGCCACGAGGGGGGATGTCTTGCATATGCCTCCGACCCCCCCTCTCTTCATCGCCTGGTCCGGCCATAACAAATGTCAGCAAGACGCCGTGGGGTGCACTGGGAGGGACAGGCGGCGCGGACGAGCCTCTCCCGCCTCCCCACATGCAGGCCCCTCACCTGCACCCCCAACGCTCCACGCACCCGTCAAAGGACTCGTCCACTGTTGCGGTGCAACAATGCTTCGCCCGACAGGCTTGAGTCCATCAGCTCCTGCAACCCAGTGACTGCCGGTGGTTGCAGATCTTTCCTTTCAAAATGCTGCCAACAATATTTTCTGAATGGCATAGCCACGAGACGTTGGCGCTCTCATGCTGACGCCAGCCTCAGTTTGAATGACCAACAATCCGGGGCGCGGTGCGGAGCGCGTAACGTAAGCATAACAGGTCATGTGACTTGTTAAGGCTTTTCATTGGTTTAGAAATATTTTTATGAGCATATTTGACTATTTTATTAAAGACACTACACATAACCTGTTTTTCAAGTTATGTTTAATTTTAAATGAAACGGTTTACATTTTCACTTTTTATTTCCAGTAAATTTGAATGAAATGTTTATAGTTCCATATGCTGAAGCACGTCAGCTTCCCACCCTATGTCATACAATTCTGACAAATCGGCATCCTCATCATGTTCTTCATCATCCTCAGGATTTAAATCATCTAAGGGTTCCACTTCCACTGACGTTTCAATGACATGTTCAACAATAAGATCGAGACCAACGGATTGCTCATTATCACTCATGGTTAATGTCCTTATCTTTAAAGAAAGAGAACAACAATGAGATGTTGCAGAGTAAGAGACAAATCTCAGACACTATAATAGTAAAATTGTTTAACAACAGTAACATTTTGCAGCTATTATTTAGCCATGTCCAGCGATGCTGAGGAGGTGAGTCCTATGTCCAAGTTTTCAGTGAACAGGACTCATCTCTTTTTAACCTTCGATAATCTTCACCAACTCTGTGTCCCCTGCTCATACTTAAATGTAAAGGAGCAGATTTATGTTAACTGGCGCATCCCCAGAGATGCACCAGTTAATGTGCACCGCTGCTCTGCCACCCATGGTGTGCCGCATTTACAATGTGGAGCACCATTTACTCGCAGTGACAAAATGGCGGTCAACACTTCCTGATTTCCTTCGAATCGAACGTTAACAGACGTCACGCAGCAAAAGAAAATTCCGCTCGCGCGCAGCCCCTCCTTCCCCAAAGTAGCAATGTTGGGCTACTTTTGGGCTGCTTTCTAGTAGGGTTTTTGAGCGTCAGAAAGTCTACAAAAGCCGTCGGCAACGGCCTGGGGTGGAGAACCATTACGCGAATAGTCCGGAGGAGACACCACACGCCAAGGCCTGTCCCCAGGATGAACCAAGGGATCCGTTCCTGGGGCCGTGGCAAAGAGTGGCCGGCCGCCATCGGCCAGAGAAGGCATGGGCCCGACCCGAGATGTAGTTGTCTTCCCATTCTCTTCTTTTTTTGGTGCCTTGCAGGCCACAAGGGGGATGTGACATACTTAATAGTATAACTCATATATATCCGACCTCCCCCTCTCTTCATCGCCTGGTCCGGCCATAACAAATGTCAGCAAGACGCCGTGGGGTCCACTGGGAGGGAGAGGCGACGCGGACGAGCCTCCCCAGATGGAGGCCCCTCAGCTGCACCCCCAACGATCCATGCACCCGGCAAAGGGTTCGTACTCTGTGGCGATATAGGGACACTCCACGAGCCCAGCAAAGCGTTCGCATACTGTGGCGGTATAGGGACGCTCCACGAGCCCAGCAAAGGACTCTCCCACTGTTGCGGTACAGCGACGCTCCACTCACCCAGCAGGGTCTCGTCCACTGTGGCGGTGCAACGATGCTTCGCCCGACAGGCTTGAGTCCATCTGCTCCTGCAACCCAGTGACTGCCGGTGGTTGCAGATCTCCTAAAAATGGCGGTCGACTTTGCAGGAATGGGCCTGGCGTGAAAAGTTGGCCTGGTCACCTGTTAACCAGAAAATGGGCCCCTGTCTTTCCTTTCAAAATGCTGCCAACAATATTATATCAAACTCTGCATCGGTACTTACTTAAAAATGCAGAAACAACTCAATTAACACAAGGGCTCTTTTCAGAGCCACCTTATATCAAAGCACTCAAACTTCTGATTTATCTCCATTTTCACACTTTTGTAAATAGGTGTGCGCGCACCCCGCAACTTTTTCGAGAAAAAAATATATATATTTTCGCTTTTAAGGACCTTACTGCACACCCTGAGAAAACCTACGCAGCAAAACAATCTCTACCTTCTCCCCTTTCCATGTTCCAACGCTTTGAAATGACAATATATTTACTCGCAGTGACAAAATGGCGGTCAACACTTCCTGATTTCCTTCGAATCGAACGTTAACAGACGTCACGCAGCAAAAAAACATTCCGCTCGCGCGCAGCCCCTCCTTCCCCAAAGTAGCAATGTTGGGCTACTTTTGGGCTGCTTTCTAGTAGGGTTTTTGAGCGTCAGAAAGTCTACAAAAGCCGTCGGCAACGGCCTGGGGTGGAGAACCATTACGCGAATAGTCCGGAGGAGACACCACACGCCAAGGCCTGTCCCCAGGATGAACCAAGGGATCCGTTCGTGGGGCCATGGCAAAGAGCCGCCGGCCGCCATCGGCCAGAGAAGGCATGGGCCCGACCCGAGATGTAGTTGTCTTCCCATTCTCTTCTTTTTTCGGTGCCTTGCAGGCCACAAGGGGGATGTGACATACCTAATAGTATAACTCATATATATCCGACCTCCCCCTCTCTTCATCGCCTGGTCCGGCCATAACAAATGTCAGCAAGATGCCGTGGGGTCCACTGGGAGGGAGAGGCGGCGTGGACGAGCCTCCCCAGATGGAGGCCCCTCAGATGCACCCCCAACGATCCATGCACCAGGCACAGGGTTCGTACTCTGTGGCGATATAGGGACACTCCACGAGCCCAGCAAAGCGTTTGCATACTCTGGCGGTATAGGGACACTCCACGAGCCCAGCAAAGGACTCGCCCACTGTTGCGGTACAGCGACGTTCCACGAGCCCAGCAGGGTCTCGTCCACTGTGGCGGTGCAACGATTCTTCGCCCGACAGGCTTGAGTCCATCTGCTCCTGCAACCCAGTGACTGCCGGTGGTTGCAGATCTCCTAAAAATAGCGGTCGACTTTGCAGGAATGGGCCTGGCGTAAAAGTTGGCCTGGTCACCTGTTAACCAGAAAATGGGCCCCTGTCTTTCCTTTCAAAATGCTGCCAACAATATTATATCAAACTCTGCATCGGTACTTACTTATAAATGCAGAAACAACTCAATTAACACAAGGGCTCTTTTCAGAGCCACCTTATATCAAAGCACTCAAACTTCTGATTTATCTCCATTTTCACACTTTTGTAAATAGGTGTGCGTGCCCGAGTGCGCGCACCCCGCAACTTTTTCGAGAAAAAAATATATATATTTTCGCTTTTAAGGACCTTACTGCACACCCTGAGAAAACCTACGCAGCAAAACAATCTCTACCTTCTCCCCTTTCCATGTTCCAACGCTTTGAAATGACAATATATTTACTCGCAGTGACAAAATGGCGGTCAACACTTCCTGATTTCCTTCGAATCGAACGTTAACAGACGTCACGCAGCAAAAAAAAATTCCGCTCATGCGCAGCCACTTGGGTGCGCGCACGCATGCGCGCCTATAGATATATAATTGACTTTAACTTTAATTTTCTCAACAACTACTGAACGGATTTACACCATTCCAAAAAAAGCGTAATCTGCGAGCCGGACTGTACAGTTTTGCCAAATTTCTTATAAATCCATTCACCCGTTCGACCTGTAGCCGAGTCTAAAGGTCCTATCGAAAATAACATGGAGAAAACACGTTTTGGGACCCCCTTTTATCTCAGCCCCCACTTGACCAATCCCCCCAAACTTTTAGGGAAGGAGCGCAGCGGACTGAGCCATCTTATTTGAGAAATTCGCTAAGATTCTTCAACCAGGGCCAAAGTTATTCCAAATAGAATGTTGAGCATTTCCTATGGAAACTAGGTCCTAACTATAACTACCTACTGGCGACCGCCAGTAGGTAATATATATATATATATATATATATATATATATATCTATATATATATATATATATATATATATATTAAAATAAATATTAAATAATAAAATTCGTTTTTAAAAAATAAAGTGAATTTAATATTCATTTCATCAAATATAACAAATAAACTTAATTAAAAAGACATTTAAACACACAAAAAACATAATCAATATGTTTTTTTTTGTTTTCAAAAAGCTTTATTCCACAGTGAGTCATAAAAGCACGAACAACACATCAATCACAAAACACAATAAATAGTACATAACAATACACAATATAAAAAACTATTAAATCCAATTAATTACTGTCGATTTAAAAACAAGTTAAAATTCATATTTGATCCTATAAAAATTAATTCATTAAATGAGGGAAGCATAGTGACAATGTACATTGTGCTAGCTAGTAACGGGTGCCAAAAAAATGCGTGTGCGTATTATCCAAGCCCACCTTAAGAATTTGGCTACAGCAACAGCTATACAGGGAGAACAGTCTGACCCTAGTATCGTTAGTGCTTCTATGTGTCTTTGCGTGCCCAGATTTAAGTAACTGGGTCTGAGCCACTTGCGTCATGGAGCAGCATAGAGGGGACATACAAAAAATAGGTGAGCTAGTTTCTGCCATGTCTAAACAGTGATGACATTTGTCATCAAATGAGGGCGCCCATTTGTGAGTAAAAGCTTTGACCGTTAAGGTTCCTACCCTAAATTGAAAATATAACTTACGGTCTAGAGGCCTCTCAATAATATCCCTATATGCTTCACAGAATGAGCGTGATTTATGGTCTAGGAAACGGCCAGTTAAGTTGGTGTTCATGGAGGCTCTATGGGATGCTGTCAGAACCATTTCCCAATATTTTTCTTTCATTTGTTTTTTTGAGGGGAAAGTCGAGGTATCCGGCTTATCCCATAGGAAACTTAGATCTAGCTTTATTAAAAGGGACCTAAGCTCTTTAAGCCACTGGATTTTGTGAAATCGATCGACCAAGATCAAGTCCTTCAGGCCCTGGGCATAATTGGTTAATTCAGGGGTCGTCTAGATTCGCCTCCAATACAATAAAGGTCGTAACCTCACTATATCTACAACATTTTTCCTGCCTAGATCAAGTAAGAGCGGAGCAATAGGGGTGCTGTGGGTGACACAAACTAGATTTCGTGAAAATGTATTCTCCGCTTTAGCTAGGTGACTCAAATTGTTAAATCCCCATAGCTCTGATCCATGAAGGGTGGCACTTATCACTTTCATGTTGTATATCTCCAAATCAGGTGTAATTGGTTTTGTGAGGGAAGATTTGTGTTTGGAGGATAGGGCTCCTGCAAGCTGGTGAAATTTTAAAATGGCCATATCCATATGGCGTTTCCATCCCATGTTAGCCTGAAGTAAAATGCCTAGGTAGGTGAAGGCCTCGACCTGCTCTAGTGGTGTGTCGTTCAGAAGGATTCTTCCTTTAAAAGGTTTATGCTGATTCAAGGACATGAACTTGGTTTTTGTGGTGTTAATCTCAAGTCCACGCTGCTGACAAAACTCCCCAAAGGCGTTGACAGCCTTCTGCAGGCCACTCGGGGTCCGCGAGACAATCAGAGTGTCGTCCGCGAACATGAGGACGGGTACGCGAACCCCAGCCAGTACGGGACATCGGTGGGGGAACTACGGATATGGTCAACTATTCCATTTATGTATAAGGAAAACAGGGTGGGGGCCAAGACACAACCCTGCCGGACACCGCGTTCGACAGGGAATGAATCAGTGACCTCACCCTGTGCCCCCCATCTAATTCTGGCGAAATTGTTCTCATGCAAGAGGACGAGTAAGGTCAAAAGCTCAGGGGACATCCCCAATTCAGCAAGAACCCTCCAGAGTTTACAGCGGGGGACTAAATCGAAAGCCGATTTCAAGTCTACAAAGACTGCAGAAAGTGACACCTTAGTCAGGACCACGTTCCTCCAAAAGAGTGTAATAAAATAGAAGACTTGGTCAATAGAACTAGTACAGGGGTGAAAACCAGCTTGAAATGGGGATAAGATGTAATGTTCCTCTACCCATAACTGTACTTTGTTTTGTACTAGGCGAGGACAGGGTTGGGCCTATCGAAGCTGGGAGCGAGTAAAATTCTCAAACCCTGTGGAAAGTTCACGGAGAGCTGCTACGCGCTGAGAGGAGGAGGAGGAGCCATGTACCACAGTGAGCTGCCGCTTCCACCATTCTCTGCTCCGCTGCCGCTGCCGTTTCCACCCTCGCCCCTGCTGCCTGCTGCCGCTCCCAGTCTGGTTTTCGCCCGCATCGCACCGCCGCCGCACCGCCTCTGCTGGTCCATGGTTGGCGTTGGGGGTTGCCTGGTCTCTGGCTCGGGGAGCTCCTGCGGCGTGTGGTGAGCTAACAGGCAGGGGAGGAGGAGGAGGAGGTGGTGCTGCCGCGGGTCAGATTGCCTGTGTGCACCTGAGTGCCGAGAGCCGCAGATTGTTTTCCCTGGCATGGCAGAGGTGGAAGCAGAGAGCCTCTCTGTGGGGCAAGAGACAGGAGCCACCAACATTTCCTGAATGTGGCAGAAAAGTTACAGAAAAGCCGAGGGTTGCTTCCAAAACGCGGCCTGGAGCCAAAATAAAAAATAAAAAAACTTTCTTTAAAACGAAAGCTGTGAGTCCCTTTTAATGTGACAGTGCTCTCTGAGGAGTTGATTTTGGGCGCGTTTCTGACTGCTTCACAGTAGCAGCCACAGCCGCAGCCGGAGCAGGAGCAGGAGAGAGAAGGAGAGAAGCCAGCGGATTAGCGGACCCCCGGCGTCCCCGGCATCCCAGGTCTCCCCCGTGTTTCCCCCGTGTTTTCGGGACTCGGAACCCATTACAAAGCAAGAAGTGGTCCGGGGTTCCGACATTCGGGCTTCTGCATCTGGTTGGGAGGTAAGAGGCGGAGGTGGAAGAAAAGAGGAAGGGACGCAAGCGCGGCCGCCGTTAGAGGCGGCTGCGAAGTAAGAGCCCGGGGTGTAGACCGAGGGGGCTGCTTGACTAGGTCTTCCAGCCTGCGGTCCCCCTGCGCGCTCCACTTGCTCCCCGCCTCAGTTTGGGAAAAAATCTGTTTCAAACTGTTTCAAACTTGCCCAGAAGCTGATTACTAGCGCCGCTGCTGCCTTTTCTATCACCGTCCTGAAACAGTGGTCTAGCGCTGTGGTCAGCAAACCACCCTACCCGCAGTCACTCCATCCGTGGTCAGCAGGCGCCCTACAAATCACAGCCTGCCAACTGCTTGCCAACTACTTGCCAACTCCATCACAAGCCACACGAGTCAATTGGTTGAACAAATTACTCAAAAACACTTCAACATACTTAAAAAAAGAAGGCCAGCTCTGTCCCACCGCCAACAGCTGTTGCCTAAGATACTTCCCAATTAAAAGGAACTAACCTACAACCTGACAAAAGGCAAATCCTAAGCACTTCAACCATGAGATCAGGAAAGTCACGTGGCGAAGATAAACCACCAGAAAAACCACAGGGGAAGACAAAAAAAGGGTAAAGGGGATCCCCGTGCACGACCAAAGAGGCAGAAGAAGGATCATCTACGGGCAGGGGTAAGAGCCCCAAAAACTTAACTTTGAAAGATCCACACATAACTCAACAGAGTTTTCAGAACCCTCCCAAGACATGATAAAACACGGATCGCAGAGCTTAGCCGCAGCTGCAAAGAGGCCCCACCGGGACATCACAGACTGCAGACCAGCAGAAAACAACAAGGGCCAACCTGATAATGAGGCAATGCCCTCTCCTGCCCATAATGCTCAAGCCCCGCATCTCAAAGCAAGCAAACGACCATTAATCACTGACTTTCTTAAAGTTTGTCAAAGACTCTCCACTGGGAATGGAGTGGAACTCCCACAACACAATGTTAGTTCCAATTCTAATAGTAATCAACATAACTCCCCCATGGAGCCCATGAACAAGGGTGCCAATTATCATCATCACTACTCAATTCAAGGTGTCAAAGTGAGCCCCGTAATGCCCCTAAAACTAAAATTAGAAGGAGCCCTGAGGGCGGGGGATCGGGTGCTCTTGGGCCAGATGATCCGTTCAGCCCACAACAAGTCAAAGGCTTGGACCGACCCTCGGAGCAACCACCTCCCAAGGCTCAACAAGCATTTCACCCTCCAACGGTTTGTGCCCTAGTCCATCAGGCTCCAGATGCAAGTAATGACTCAGTCTTTTTGGAGCAAAGCCCATGGTCAGTCCAGAAAACAATCTCTAAAATAACAGAGGAAGGCTCTCCGCATAATCAAAATTGCACTCAAAAGCCGAGTCCATCGTCACTAGTGCACTTCCCTAGTCTAATGAGTGGTCAATCCACACTGGAACTAGACAAAATGGATGGAAACTATAGCTTTCTCTCTGCAGGACCAGTAACCGAAGAAATCGAACAAAGTAAATTTCCGAAGTCACAAGAAGCAAATGCAACTGCAAACAACAGTAGTTCTGAAATTCAGCATGTGTCAGTACTCAGTTTCAAAAGTTCTAAGTCCAGGTAAGGAAGAAAGTCCTGGCAAGGAAGAGAGTATTTTAAAAAGGACATCGCAAAGGAGCAATTACTGGCGTGAGCACCACACCCAAACAGATCTCGTCGAGCACCTCGACTCTTCACCCATACTTAGCGAAACCCAGGGCGAAACATCGGACAGCACCATAACGGCCACCATATGGCCGCAACTATTAAAATCAATGGAAACCATAGGCGTAGAAATGTCATACCACGCAGACAAACTAGATATGCAAGTCGACCTGCCGAACATCCTGGCCTCCCATGTCCAGGGGATAGAATCAAACTTACAGGACCTAAACAGCATGATAACGAAGGTGCAACTTAACAAGGACACCGGCTTTTACACCTGTCAATGCTCCAAAATAATAGACAAACTGGCCACAGTCCCCAGTTTGATGACACAAATAATGGGAGCTGTCATGCATGGAATCATCAACGGAGACAAAGACAACCACCAGCCAAGTAAATGCCCATCAAGACGCCAAAGAGGGATTTGGCAGGTCAACCGATGTCTGTAGTGGCAAAGTGAGCCCCGAAACGCAAGAAAAAATGCACTCTCCCTCTCCAAACGACACCACCACATCAGAGATCGCGGACAAACAAACTCCAGTTGACATCTGAGAGGAAGACCCGCAAAATCAGGCCTCATCATCAAATGATTCTATTAGCAGCAAACACATTGAACAGGCACCCATAATTACAAAGAGAGAAAGGAAGCGCCTGAGAAAAGCAAGAAAAACTAAATCACACACTCGAAGGGTGCTAGTAATCCAGCCTCAAGAAACTAACACCGACTCCAATTATAAAGAAAAGAAAGAGCAGACAGAGGACGTCCCACCCGAAACCACAACAACGTTAGAGCGTGGGCTAATTCCAATAGTTAATCCTCCAACCAAGGCAACCATTACCACGAATGGCTAACAACAGAACGCACAGTTCAACCCAGAATGCAAGGAAAGTGCACAGCATATTTATTATCCCAGGAGGGAAAGCAGAACGCAAATTACTAAGCCCAGAGCCAACAAACAACACAGACACTGAGCTAGGAATTAAATCTAAATCTAGCACTTTTTTTCATGCAAGCACCACCAAACAATAGACAAGCAGACGCAGATAAACCCTTAAAGACTAAGGTAAAAAAGACAAGGGAATCGTCGAGTGGAGAAACACAAGCACCATCAGTTACAGTTCCCAATGGTCATGAGGAAACAAGCATCGCACACACATCTAACTTGGTCATACCCAATCTAGAGGCAGACCATGCAGGAACAGTTCTGTCAAACACTGAACAGAGAAGACGGCTAAAAGCCCAAAAGTGGCACACCCCAAGCAACAAACTCGAGCTAATCCCGCTATATAGCTCAAGAGGGTCTCATGACATCCTGAACAGAGGGTCAATTTTAAAACTTCTAGAAGAACTACCAGGCGTGAGACATTTAAAATCAAGTGGCTTGGTGTCAATTGAGTTCAAACCAAACCCTTACCAAACAGGCCCCGACTCCACGATTACAACATGGACCGAACAAATCTTCACAGAATAAATTCTGACACATAGGGAGGAATTCGCGTTATGGGGCATTGAGCTTAAAAAAGGTGGAACCCGCACGATATCCCAGCCCGTTGCAGAAACAAAGCCCCAAACGAAGCCTTCTAAAAGGCGCCAAAGGCCCGGATCAAAAAAGTAACATCGAAAAAGAAGATTATCCATTCAGGCAAATTACAATTACACTCGCCCACCAGGAGGCAGCCACATTTGAGTGGCACCAACAAGCTCCCTGGGTACCAACTAAAAGGAAGGTAGAATGAACCAACGGAAGATTAACAACTGTAGGAGAAGAGCAGGGCTGTAAGATCTGTTCGTGGAACGTCAATGACCTGAATACAAAGTTGGAGGAAGATGACTTTATAGAGTTCATCACCCAATACAAAATACTTTTGTTTCAGGAAACATGGCAGATGAAAAATTCGCCTCTTGTGGGATACAAAGAATGTTTTACACCAGCTCATAAGGAGGCACGTCCAGGTAGGGCAAAGGGAGGCCTCTCAATATTCATATCCACCGACATCCTTTGGTCAGCAAGCTGCATCGAACTAGACTCCACATGGATGCAATGCATCAAAATTGAAATTTCGCCCATCATTGGTCTACTGATGATCGTAAATTTATACATGCACCCCGGTGCAAAACACAAAGTGAAGAGGATAAAACAACTAACCACTGCAATTAACACATTGAAATTCACCTACCCAAGTGATAACATGCTAATAACAGGAGATTTCAACATGAACTTAATGCAAGGCCAGGAGGGAACTCTTCCAACCCACATTGAAACTCGACAGGGCAACCAAAGTAGACAAAGTGCAATGGGGATGAAATGTGCTGTAGAACTGGAAGCCCTCCACTTGTACACACTAAACGGAAGGGGTCACTTTGACAGACCAGCCGCTTTAACGAGGGTCACTAGGAACTCAGGATCAACAATAGACTATACCTTGGCTGACCCTGACCTATTCCTCCATATAAAAAACTTCCACATTCTGGAACGGGGTGAAAGCGACCATTACCCTCAGACTTTCACACTACCAATCCTACTAAATAAATCCGAGCAAGCGCAGCCTTTAACGTTGAACACTCAACTTTTTAACCAGCAAAGATTAAATTGGGAAGAAGACAACATTTCCAACTTAATGGAGACATGCCACTACTGCTCTCACCACCAGCCTTATCAAAAGATATAGAAAGACCTGGGAGTCCTTCGTAGTGAACATAAACAAAAAATACCAAAGGACACAAAACAACAAGAAACGGAGGAGGGAAATGGTATACTCCAAAATTGCGCTTATTAAAAAAGCAACTAAACTCATATCTCAGGGCTCAACATAAAAAGGACCCCAACTATCACAACAAACCCTGAAAAAAATTGAATCCTTAAAAAAAAGAGGTAAAACGTGAGACCACATTGGCCAAGCAAAAGTATAAGGAAAAATTACAGTGCATTATACTCCATGCTAGTAAACTACGAAATTCCAAAGATTTCTGGGCAAAAATAAATTTTGACCGATCAGCTTTGGGGCACTCACATCAATTTACTTTACAACTTTACGCATGACACATCCACAGACAACACATTCGCAACCACATCCGAGCCCTGCCCAACACCAAGCCTGAGGTCAATGGCAGAAGCTAAGTCTCCTCAATCCAAAGATACCTGCAATCAACCGCCACTGGACCTCACTGGAGAAGATTGAACAGATTACACCAATGCAGGTTTCAAACACCATAAAACACTTGAGACCAGACGGGGCCCCCGGACCAAACGTCCTTCGGAAACACCCTATTTAGGCAAGACCCAATGTTTTGGGCCAGTCAACTATTCCCTTTGTTCTGCCACAGCTTAAGGACCGGGAATATTCCTGATTCATGGAGGGACAGCATTCTACATCCCATATACAAATCAGGGTCCCGATCAGATCCCAACAATTATAGGCTAAAAGCCCTAATAGACGTGGAGGCCAAGATCTACGCATCAAACCTATTGGTAGAACTGGAGTCTTGGGTCAAAAGCAAAGGGCTAATCCCACTGACACAAACAGGCTTTAGGGCCGGAATGGGTACTCTAACAAATTTATCTGTGCTAACCCTCCTCGCTAAAAAGGCTATCGATAATTCCACCACGCTCTATACTTGTTTTTTGTACCTAAAAGCGGCCTTCAATAAAGTGCATTGATCAAAACTTTGGGTCAAAATGAAAGCCTGGTGTGCGCCGCCAAAGCTATAAGGAGCAATCATAGAATTATACTCACATACCTGGGTACAAATAAAAAAAGGAGATGGACGATGCCTAACAAAGAAATATCAAACTTCTAACGGACTAAAGCAAGGTTGCCTGTTGGCCCCTAGCCTTTTCAACATCTGCACCGCAGACCTAGAAAGTGACCTACGCACAATTCAGGGGGATCCACCGAAATTGGGACAAACACCTATAGTGAGTCTACAATACACAGACAACATTGTGCCCCTCTCACAAACTCCGCTTGGCTTACAACGCTTGATCTCCAAACTTGCATTATACATCTCCAAAGCACAACTAACAATAAACCTCAAAAAATCAAACATCCTATGCTTCTCCAGTTCCCGAAAGAAACAACCTAAATATGTCTGGAGGATAAATTCCTCTATATTAACACAGGTGGATAAATACAAATACTTGGGCATCAGACTTGATCACCAACTAAAGTACAAACATCATTTAGAACAGGGGAAATCAAAAGCCAAACAACCATACAAAAACATTTAAGCAGAAGTTCAACCGGCCACATGTTAAAGATCGTAGCTGCTAAATTCTTGCCATTGCTCACATATGGCTCGGAAAGGATGGCATCTAGGGACTCTACAGTGCTGAATCCAAACTGTTTAAAAACCTTTTTTTTTTATCCCGCGACACATTTCACAAGCCCAAATACGTCTGGAATATGGATTAACAAACCAGACTCCGGCAAGACAAGGAGCCCTGGCAAAATATTACTGGCGTATGAGGGACGCCGAAGACAACTCACTTGCCCACCTCTGCTGGCTAGAAGTCGAAAAACAGGCTGGGTTCTCTAATTCAACATATAAGTCCCTTAGGCAAGCGCTTCAGTCATTAAAGCTGGAAGAAGCCTGGCTTTCACCCGTGTCTTATAACATTTTTAAACAGATCACTAACAAAGCCATCAAACAAGCATCGCTGATAATGGACAAAGGCGCAGTGGCAGGCAAAAGCCATGCCTGGATTGTGTTACCAACATATAACCATCTGAAACATCAGTCATACTTGCAACATTGTTTTAATGATCACCACAAGAGGAAATTAAGCCTTCTGAGGCTGGGTTGGTTCTCGAGCAAAGACCTTACCCCCAAATGGCTGCGAACCTGGCCAACTTCAAACTGTCGCCTTTGTGGCAAGGGCGTAGAGCCATTATTGCACTTATTATGCATATGCCCGGCACTCCAAAATTTAAGGAAGACGCTCTTGTTACCACTCCTAAGAGAAGCGCAAGTTACAGACCTGCAGGACGGCTGTAATAAAATGCCTTGGCGGGTCTTGGATACAACTTTCCTGCAAAACTATAAAATTCTTGGCCCACGCTGCCCAAGACCTGGAAAACAAGGAAACAATTAAAGACGACCTTTGCCAATTGGTCTCCCCAAGGCTGGGCCCGGGCTCTCCCTCAATCTCTTAATGGATACCCTTTATTTTCACTTTTTCAGCATAAAAAAAAACTTCATTCTGAGTTAACAATGTTTTATTTCCATCAAGTTACACTTAGCCCCCAAACATTGTACCCCTGCTTAGAACACCCATTTGCTGTCTGGCAGCTGTAATGAGATAGTTATGCCCTTGCCCAGCTCCATTTGTGTTTTTTAACTTTACACAGTAACTGCACATTTGAGCAATTTGTTAAGCTTTGTGTTATTTTAACGTATTATTTTTTTGTGTGATTTTATGTTGTTTTTATGCTGATTCAAAGATGTAAAGCTTTATCCCATGGTGGTAAGATCCACCCTTTTATGATTTTCACAAATCAAATAAAGTATTACTTACTTGTACTAGGTGACCAATGAGTTTTTGTGCTGAGTCTATAAGACTAATGGGCCTATAGTTGTTTGGGAGTGATTTGTCACCCTTTTTAAAGACCGGAATTATTTCAGCTCCCTTCCATGAAGCCGGGATGGGAGCACCCCTGAACACTGAATTCGCTAGAAGGGTAAAATACTGACACCAAGACGGTCTGTCACTTAAAAAGACATCAGCAGGGATGCCATCCATGCCTGGAGCTCTGCCACTTGTCACACAGTCTAATGCTTTACTGACATCTTTGATAGTAAAGAGCTGGCTTTGATAAAAAATAGCGGGAGGTAGAGGGCACTCCTCCTCTTCCAGGTTTCGGGCATATTGGGGTTTAAAAAATTCTAGCCACTGTGACTGAGCTACATTGTTTTTAGGAGGTTCTGCTAGTCCTCCCCTGTCCCATTTTATAATGTTCCAAAATTGCTTGGAATCTTTAACTTCATAAGCATGTTTCAAGTCCCGCCACCTATCCTCATCCCACTGCCTTTTGGCCACCCTCTGGGCGTATCTATATGAATCCCTTGCCTCTCTCATTCTAGTGGGATTCTTTGCCCTTAATTCCGCACTCAGATTTAGATGGGTGGATTTACAAGGCTCGTTGTACAACCTAACAGTAGCCAGCCTTGCACTTCTATTTTCCCTGATTGAAGCCTTCATAAAAAATACTTTAAGTCTAAGAAAAAGTTGGGTATGTGCCTCTGACATGATTTGGGGATAGTCCGGGCTACTAATTTGAAGATTAAGTTGAGCCAATTCACTCATGACTTCAGCTTTGAGTGCATCGAATTGAGCATGGTTCTCAATAAATGTATTGAATAATAATTTATTTCATTTGACATGGCGCATATTATTTAAGGCAACGATGTCTAGTGCAGTAATCCCTCCCCTTGAAGACTCAACATTATCCCCCTTTTGAGCTTGAAATAACGAACAAAGGGGGTTGTGGTCACTTTCCAACCGGGGTTTAATGACCATATCGACCAACCAATGCCATAATCTGATATCCACCAACAGATAATCTATGCCACTGCTGTTCCGTCCATTATCAAATGTGTTCGCTCCCTGCAGGTCCGAGGGGGTTCTCCCGTTTGCTGCTCTTAGGCCTCTTTCTAAGCCCATAGCTTTTATCTGAATGGCTACAACTGTCCATCTTTTATAGCAGGCACTTCCAGTTTTGGGGTTCCCCATCTATGATCCTGATCTGCTGAGAGATCCTGGTCCTCTTGGCCAAGCGGTTCATAGGTGGTATTAAAATCTCCCCCCACTATTGGAACAATCTGCTCTGGAAGAGCCTCTAACTGGGTATCAAAAGCGGCTATTACCTCTGAAGTATGTCCCCCTGTTAACCCCCTGGCATAAACATTCAAAATAGCCACCTTATGGCCATGAGACCTTTCAAGTCTAACTGTCAGAATATCATTCACTAGGAACCCAATATGCTGCACCTTACATTGCAAAGTCTGGCGAACCCAGATCACCAGACCACCTGCAGGCCGACATATTGATTTTTTTAATGGCAGGGATGTAAAAATTAAGAAATCCCACTCGAAAAACTGGGGCTACTGACCAAGACTCCTAAAAAAGGTTAATATCAAACTGGTCTATAAAGCTACACCATTCCGGGGACAATACCTTATTACCAATTCCCGTGAGATTCCATGGGAGGAGGGACAGGCCTCCCTTCCTTAGCGGGGTTGTACTCATGTTAAGGGGACTCTCTATTCCTCCTAGGATATCACCCTCCCTCTCTGGGATATGCTCAACAATAGTAAGCTTTGGAGGATGTAGGTTTCACGAAATTCTATGGGTTAATCCAGGTCCACCCTCTCTAATGGAAGTCAGACACACCGCCAATGGGGGGTTAGTGACATGAGAAGTCCCCACATTGGCAGGTGATCCAACTAAAAGACATGTGGGTGACATAGGATCTTGGTGGACACCCGCATTAACCTGTACCCAGTGACTATTCACTTGGCCATTCGAGGGTGTATTACTCAAAAAATTATTAGAGACACCATGTAGTCAATCACATTCCTCCATATCAGTCAGGGCCCCATATCGATTCTTCAGGCTAATCCATCCAACGGGGATGGGAATCCCCTTCTAAGTGGTGGGTATGTGTACGTACGTTTTTGCCTAAACCTGCTGGTAATCCTTTCGCACCAAGATCTATCATAGAAAAATTCTAGGGTTAGTGGTATTATAACAGAACGCCTTTGTTGGGGAGGCAGTAGGTTTGCCAACACATTAGTCAACACTTGGGGGCTTGAAAAATTCATAGCTATGCAATCGCCCTCAAATCTTTTCTTACAATTGCCCACCCATGTCACCTTTCTAGCCATTATAATTTCCCTGACTAGTTGCTGTCTGCCCCTATCGGATATCTTCATGTTGTTAGACAGCCAGTGCAATGCTTTATCAATTAGAGTGGCTGCAGATTCCTCTTGGCCGGGACTTAAACAAGGAGCATTGGCCAAGACAAGTACTAATGGCAGGGCCTCAGGTATAAACTGGAATGCCTCTCTCTCTGGTAGGAGTTTATGTGTACCTATTGGGCCAGTCGGGCAAATAGTAGGAGTAGCAAGAGGCACCCCTTTCCCAAGATTTACAGGCCCGCTAGTGTGTGTTGGCCCGGTAGTTCCAGGAACTTGTTCCTTTGTGGCAAATCCCTCAGCAACAAGTGGGAGATCAGCCCTAAGCTGAATTAGGGGCGTATGGGTAGCCTGTCCCTTTGGAATGACTGACTGCCCGACAAGCTCCTGGGAAACAAATTCTGATCTCACAGAAGGAGCATTAGGCTGGAATATCGAACCACTATTCTGTTCCAAGCCAGACATCCTAGCTTCAATAGAGGATAACCTTATCAAAATGGGAGCCAGAGTAAGATCTTGTTTCTCTTTAAGAGTTACCCAGAGTGTATCTGTTAGATCCTCCAATGATGGCTAGATAATTGGGGGTGGTTGTTTAACTGATTTAGACTTTGCTTTTTGTCGCCTAACCCCCCTCTGTTGTTTAGCCTTACTAGGTGGTACCAAGCCACCAGCCCTAGTACATCTTCTCGTAATTGGGGTCGGGCGGATGAGAAATGCTAGATGCCACATCTTCAGTGCGACCTAAGGGAGATGCAGTTTGGGACTGATCGTTACAACTCGTAGAGATACAAGATATTTCAACTAAATCAATCAAGTCCCGTGGTAGCCCTGGGGATAGAGTTAATGGCTGGGAGACAGTTCCCTCTGGGACGTCGTGTACCATGGCGATAACAGTACGA
Organism: Lissotriton vulgaris; assembly: GCF_964263255.1. Taxonomy (NCBI): domain Eukaryota; kingdom Metazoa; phylum Chordata; class Amphibia; order Caudata; family Salamandridae; genus Lissotriton; species Lissotriton vulgaris. The sequence continues at coordinate 485,756,787 of NC_141691.1, read as the reverse complement.
CCAGGATCCATTGAAAGCCTCCTTTCAGTTCTTTCAATTTAATCACTAAGCATACTGGATACTTTCACCAAATACGAGTCCAGGGTCGCCCCACCCCTCTCCATTGGGTTTGTAGCCATCTGTTCTCTTTTTTCCCATTCTTCCATGGCAAGTTAATTAAAATGGAACAGTACCTTCCTTAAAGCAGATGTTCGAGGGGGGATCAGCCCGGCCCACTCCAGCCCTGGACGGCCACAGACAGCCCACCCTTTGCCCAGACTTAGCCCTGCGCCGCCCATGCGCGTCCCGCGACGCGGGGGCTGTCCTTGGACTTTATACTCCTCCGGGCATGAAACAGGCGTGTTAGGCTTCCAGCTGCTGAGGATGCTGGGAATTGAAGTCTCCCCCACACTGCGGCCGCACCCTGGTTGAAAGAGGCTGCGGCGGTAGGGGGAGACCAGCGGCAAGGGCACCAGCAATAGGGAGCCAAGAAGCCTCCAGGAACCCCCTCAAACACACAGGTCGGTTGGTTTGTAGAGCCTCGCTCCCCCGGGGCTGTCCTTGGTCTTTATGCGCCTCCGGGTGCGGAACAGATGTGTTAGGCTTCCGGGTGCAGAGGATGCTGGGAATTGAAGTCCCCCCCTCACTGCGACCGCGCCGTGGTTGAAAGAGGCTGCGGCGGCAGGGGAGACCAGCGGCAAGGGCACCAGCAACAGGGAGCCAAGAAGCCTCCAGGAACCCCTCAAACACACAGGTCAGTTGGTTTGTAGTGTCAATATATATATTTTTACTTTAAAACAATTAATAAACTATTCATTTTAATTTATTTTACAATTTTTAAAATTAAATACAAATATACACACATATATATGTATATATATACAAATGACATAAAATATATTTTTTTAAACATTCTATCAAAACATTAAACTCTTTAAAAACCTTTAAACCTACATTTACCACTTCAATCAGTGCAACAGTAGGGAAAGTGTTGGCTAGTGGAGGGATATACATTACTATTCCCACTCCAGTGAGTGCAAAAGTAGGGAAAGTGTTGGATAGCGGAGAGGTAAAAATTTCAATTCCCACTCCAATGAGTGCAACAGTAGGGAAAGTGTTTCATAGCAGAGGTGTAGCACTTACTATTCCCACTCCAGTGAGTGTCACAGTAGGGAAAGTGTTTGATAACATAGGGGTAAAATTTGCTATTCTCACTCCAATGAGGGCAACAGTAAGGAAAGTGTTCAATAATGGAGAGGTAAAACTTACTATTTCCACTCCAGTCATTGCAACAGTAGGGTAAGTGTTGTATTGCGTTGCGGTAAAAAATACTATTCCCTCTCCAATGAGTGTAACAGTGGGGAAAGCATTGGATAGAGTAGGGCTAAAGTTCACTATTCCCACTCCACTGATTGCAACAGTAGGGAAAGTGTTGGATTGCGTAGGGGTAAAAACTACTATTCCCACTCCAATGATTGCAACGGTATGGAAATTGTTGGATAACAGAAGGGTAAAGCTTACTATTCCCAATCCAGTGAGTGTAACTGTAGGGAAAGTGTTAGATAGTGGCAGGTTACAATTTACTATTCCCATTCCAATCACTGCAACTGTAGGGAAAGTGTTGGATAGCGGAGGGGTAAAAATTACTATTCCCACTTCAGTGAGTGCAACAGTAGAGAAAGTGTGGGATAGTGGCAACATACATTTTAATATTCCCACTCCAATCAGTGCAGCAGTAGGGGAAATGTTGGATTGCAAAGGGGTAACAATTCATATTCTCACTTCAGTCAGTTCAAACGTAAAAAACAATCAAAATATTAACATTTAATAAAAACGAAATATAAAAACATATATAAATACATATATATATATAATATAATATTACAGAAGAAAACATACTATAATGATAAATGCATATGACACATACCTACAAAAATTATAATAAATAAAAGAAAAAATAATGTTCAAACAAATAAATATTTTTAATTGGAAATTATTTAGAATCAAAAATATTAAATATTACATTATTTTTCTTATCTCCTACCCTATAACACCTCATATTCACAACCCACATCTAAATTTTATAAAATAATGTACTTATATAATTAACATAATTATCAAATAAAGATATATTATTAATTAAAAAACAAATTACAACTCATAAACATTAATACACTTCCCACACTTTACCTCTATAAAACCCACAAAGCACTGGTAAAATTAAACTGTAATAAATTAATTACACAATTAAAACTTATTTCCAATTAAATCATTAATAGTACATCAACACGAATTATAAAGTAAAATGAATTTACTCCCCACACTTTATCCCTAAAAAAGTAAAACCCACACACAAATAAATATAAACAACTACCCTAATTAACATTAATGATCAACCAATTATTAATTAATTAAACACAAATTAATTCCCACACTTCACCCCATTAACCAAATATACCTCACCTAAAGTTAATGACACAAATTCCACATTTAATTTCCATTTAATTAATCAATATTAATTAAGAACTAATTATTAATTAATTAAAAATATATTACTTCCTACCCTTTACACCATAAACCCCACAACCTACACCTAAACAAAATCACACAATTACCCTAATTATTTATGAATAAATTAGTTATTATACATTACCAACACATTTTTAATTAATTAAACATAAAAAACTTCCCACCCTTTCCCCTATAAACCCCACAACCCGTACCTAAATTAATAACACAATTACCATAATAATTAATGAATTCATGATCATTAGCTAACAACTAATTAATAATTAATTACAAATAAATTACTTTTCACATTTAACACTATAAAATCAAAATTAAATAAATGAAAAATAATCATCAATTTATTATAACTAAATGACTTCCCACCCTATTCCCCCAAAAAAAACAACAACAAAAGCTATGGAACTAAAAAACACAACATTTTATTAAAATAAAATTGAAAACTACTAAAAATGTAAAACATGTATTAAAAAACATAAACAATACTTATACAAAAAACATACATCACATTCATTTAAAATATAAACTACAATACATAACACTAATTAAATAATCAATATTTTAAACAACTATGGAGCTCAGTGTGAAGGTGGGCGGACATTAGTCTGCCTGCCATCATAACGGTGATGGGACTGCATCCAGACGTGCAGTGGTCCCACCAGTGGTGCTGGCTGCAGCACTGTCCGCAATGGTAAATGAGCATGCACAGCATTTCCCTGCACCATGTGGTAGGCACCACACGGTGCTTGCCACCTGGTGCACGGAACTGCAGGGGGTTACCCTGGGTATCCCCCCCAGTGCACCCAACCTCCCCCACAGAGAGATGCCACAACGGGCCCCCAAAACAAATCCCTGCCAGCCTTTTCATAGCGGCATTGCCGCCATGGAAAGGTCTGTCTATTCCCACATCCTAATATGGCGGACAGTGCCTGCTGGGCACCGCCATCATATTAGTGGCCCTGCTCCGCCAGGCAGGCAATCGTAACAATTGTCACTGGCGGAAACGCAGCGGACGCAAAGTCCGCTGCGATGCCCACCGCCATCCTAAAATCGTGGTGGGTAAATCTCATCACAATGGTGGAAGAATCGCCACTGCCGGCCTGGCAGTGGTGACCATTTTGCCATCGTAATGAGCCCCGTAATTTTTGCAAGCAATTTTAATGACTTCTATATTTTTTCAACAATATTTCTTACCCTAAATTAGATATTCTTGACCACGATATTCTTGCTGTCGATATTTCTGAATCACGATATTTCTAACTCGATATTTGTGTAAGTCGACATTTCCAACTCAATATTCTGCTTCAACACCAAAAAAAGACGACAAAAACGCTGGAACAAAAAATAACTACAATCTTGAAGAATTCTCCATCTTACGCTCAAGGACTCTATATATTTCAGATGTGAGAGTCTTGAAATATAAAGTCATAGGTCAAAGAAGGCAGGTGTGATGGGACCCACTGATGAGTATCACTACTAATGATGGTTAACTCCGATAGGGAACTTTTTAACCCATAAGGAAGCTCTGAAAAACACCCATTCCAATACTGAGTGTCATCTATTGTCAACAATATTTTACCCCTTATGGGTAATGCAGTGATTTGTAGAAGAACCAACTGAAACATTGTGCATAATTCATCTAAAAAGTACAGAAGAAAAGTTAGATGTGAAAAAATACAAAGGAATAATTAGTACAGATTAGAGCTCAGGATGCAAGACAGCACTTCCCCCTTTCTAGGGAAAACAATAGAAAAGGTGCACAGCTTAAATATTCAAGCATCTTGTACTAGTGATGTATTAAGGAAAGAATCAGAATCGAGACAGAATAGGAAAAGAGTAAAAGGTGCAGGTCATAAGTGTAGCCGGAGGCTGAGTGAAAAAGATACTAAAAGTACCACACCCAACCATGGTGCATATTATCAAGGGGGTTTATCTCCGCTTTTTTGGCTTTAAAAGCCAAGAAAGCCGAGATAAAATTATCTCCCTATTACCGAGCTGTCGCTAACACCAGTTAGCGACAGCTAGTAGGAGATAGCGGCCATCTTGGGCCCCGCTTTGCATGTCAGTGATATTTATCCCTAATGACATGCAAAGTGGGCGTGCCAAGATGTTAGCGACTGGAAACAGTCCCTAACACCGCTATCTCCTATTACCAACTTTGGAGATATTCGCACTAAGCGCGATTATCTCCAAAACCTAACACCTTCCCCATAGCAGTTCTTAGCCATGTTATCCAATGGTAGGTGGATAACATGGCTAAGAGCATTAGCTCGGTAATGCATGAATATAGCTGACTTTTCAGCGATATTCATGCTTTTCGGCCGATTTTTATCGCTTAGGAGATAAACCTTGATAATAGCAAGGTTCCTAAGCGATAAAAATCGCCGCAGCTCGGCGATAAAAATATTGCCGCTAAGCCAACATAGCGATAATTATTGCTAGTTGTTGGTAATATGCCCCCATGTCTCTACAAATCGCACCATAGAGGTATGGTGTGGATTTCAGAGAGTGGAGGACACAATAGGAAGAGAAAAATATCCAAACACTCAATCTATGCCACACACCTCAAACACAGTATGGATTATCATGTAATATATATATATATATATATATATATATATATCCACAAAAGGATACAAAGCCCAAAGTACCACTAAGGCACAAAACAACAATAATGCTGCGCCCAAGGCGCAATGCCAACCAAGAAGTGGGTAAACCGCCCACAACACACCTCAGAAGAACAAGTGCCAAGGCAAAGTGTAGGACATAGAAAGATGAAGACACCCAGGAAACCCACGAAGTGTAAATTCCACACAACTGTCACTGTCCAACTTGCCATAATTAAATAATATATAGCTCAAAACCAAAGGTGTACTCCAGAAAAATGCATGCAAACCAATGAATACACAGAGACATGCCATTGCGCAAACAAAACAAAATGTAAAAGAAACACTGCGGAAACCAAGGTAAAGCATAGGACACAGAGAGAAGAGGACACTCATGAGACCCATGAAGTGTAAATTCCACACACCACTGTCACAGTCCAACTTGCCATAATAAAGCAATACACCTCGGAACCAAAGGTGTACTCCATAAAAATGTATGCAAACCAAAAAAAAAACACAGTGATGTGCCATTGCGCAAACAAAATAAAGTGTGTAACAAACACTGCTCAAGCGCAGGCCACACCACAAAATGGGGTACACCGCCCACTGAATAAACAACAATATGGGTCCACGCCCCCTTGTATAAAGTGAAACATGGAGTAAACTGCCCACAGAATAAACAACAAAATAGGTACACTACCCATTGTATAAAGTAGAACCTAGGATACACCACCTACAGAGTAAAGCACAGTATGTGTACACAGTTCAAAGTAAAGAAATAAAACTCACACTGCTGGATGTATTACCGTACTGCTGAAAGAATTACTAACGTAGCAATAAAGTCAGGCACCACACATACATGTATAGAGGGGACAGTGAATGGGTGTGCGCACCACCCACACTGTGAAAATCAACAAGAGTAAGGAGACCAGCTCCTACACACCACTAACCTAGAAACATTTGCGGTCCAAAACTTAACACAAAACACAAGACACATCACCTGACTACTGCATGAACAGATTCAAAGAAGCAGTGAAAATTATAACATTAAGCTGGAACATAGTCTGTTGTATATTACTCAAAACATGCCAATTGCCAATTAAGAATACTGAGCAATAACACACACATAAAAAATAATGCAGTATAAGAGAATTGCTTAAAATGAAGTTTAAAACAACACCGGTGAGCGAACTCTCTCACCCGAGATGTTGAATGCTTCCCACGCCGATCAATAAGTCCTTAAATACCTTACACAAAGGCAGAAAAAATTACGCCCTCAGTCAATTATCAATGAAGGTGTCAATGTCTCCGCAGCGCAAATTCATCCGTTCAGTCATCAGTACGTTTTCAAGTTCAGCATACACGGAGATTGCAAACAACAGTCACGTACCAGAGTGAAGAGTAGATTGAGGACACCACACAGAAGCTGACACGCAAAAAAAATGCATCCAGATGAATACTCGGTCACAATAACTTTATTGACAGTCAGAAGCGTGTATTCATGTTTGACATACAGCACATTTTGTGCCGAAGGTTGCTGGGCAGCGCCACAGCTGTAGTCGTTGCATCGCTGGAGAAGCATGCTGCCGCCACATCTTCCAGGAAGCCTGTCTTCGTCGAAGCGTGACCCCATCAAGAGGGTCGCAGGACCTGTCGTGGCTCCAAAGTACAGAGTCGTCGTAAGACTGTCAGGGCGAGAACACATTGTCGTCTCATCATCGCATCAAGGGCCCCATCTTCTAGCATCGCACCAGGATTGTCGCTTCTCATAGAGACGCCATCTTGCGCATCGCAACCGGGCAGCAGGCCGAGTACCCACGCATCATCCCCGCACTGGTGAGGATCACGACGCATCCCCTATTCTGCGCAAGCATTGAGGCGTGACGCATCATCTCCCTCGGAGCACGGAACTGAAGCATCTCCCCTTTGCAAGCCTTTTGTTTATTTTGCATTACGCATCCGGGTACTTTTGTGAGAACTGTGTTGCATTTATCACCAAATTGAACTAAGCAACTTTTACCATCTTTATGTCAATCTTAAGTACAGTATTTTGAATTTTTCTCGTTTCTGGTCTTGTGTTAAGTCTTTATGAAGAATACTTATTTTTATAAAACTTGTGAGGTGTCCATCTGTAGTGTTTTCACTGATTTACTGTGTATATTCACAAATGCTTAACACACTGCCTCAGAGATAAGCCTGCCTGCTAATGCCAAGCTACCAAGGGGTGAGCAGGGGTTATCTAGTAGTGTAATCCCCTTATCCTGACTTAGAAGCAAGGGTCCCTATTTGGACAAAGGTGAATACCATTGCCAGCTAGAGACCCTCAGATCTAACACAAACTTTTCAAGTAGTTCTGTAACTCTGGCTGAGATTAACCCAGATTTATTCTTATACTCTTGAGGTAAACAGCAGAATTGTTTCTGAGAACCTAGCGCAGTGAAGGTTGTCAAATACCTGCTTCCAGGTATCGAGATATCTAATGTTGTTTTGTATCGCACAATGTTATTCATTAGTGTGGCAATGTGTGCGTTCTGTACTGCTAACATGCAAGTAGCTGTGTTTAAATGTCTGTAATCTAATACTAGACGATATGAATGATCTGGTTTCATGACCGGAAACAAAGGACTATTCATTGAAGAGGTGCAAATTTCTATTACACCTTCATATTCAAGTTGTTCTAGGATTTCCCTAACTTGTTGTTCAGCTTAGTTTTTTATTGGATATTGTCTTTGAGGTTGTGGGGTCATCCTCAATGGAATGTCATGATAAGAAGAATCGTCATCACACCCCACATGGTGGCAGTAAAACACAGGAGCACTAAAACATCGGGATGCGGTGTGTATCCGGCTAGGACTGGCCATGCCGCCCCCTCGTTGCTGAGTGGGCCTGTATCACATTTTCTATGGTGTGTTGGAGGGCGCCTTTAAACCAATTAACATGTTCTTGGTAAGTGAGCGGAACGTCTATTACCTTATATGGAGTGTACTCAGCTGGTATTTCATCCTCATTGTATTTGTGAAATACTTATGTTACATCATCTGCAGCTGGGAATGTAACCCAAGAATAAACCATCTCTGTTCTATATGCTTTGTGTGCCTGTACCAAGAATGTAACATTCCCACCATCTAGTCTGTGACCATTTTGTAGTAGTTTCTGAGTGACTGTATATCTGCAGTTCTCAGATTTGATTTGCTCCATGTATACGTAAATGAAGTACATAGTAGACTAACACAGTTGGATTTTTATCCTTTGAAGTTTGAAGTACAAACAGCCAATACATAGGATATTCCAACTCAGCTGAGGATGATATTCCCTACCACCACAGAAATCTCCTGTTAAAGGGTGTGTAAGTATCTCTGAGAAGACACAATTGAACTAATCAGTTGAGCCATACAAAATATGAACCCAACCAATGTTGGCAGCACCATGTCTTGTACTTTTCACTAATCAGTAGTAACTGTCATTTGTCGACAACATAAACCTAGGGATTGTGCCAGGTAGATACTGTGCGCCCCCATAGGATATGCTGTCCCTTAGACTAGCTAGTTACAGTGCCACCATTAGCCCCCCCTAAACCTTGAAAGGGAGCGAACAGTTCTGACAACCATTGAACATGACAACCCTGTTCCCTCAAGAACTGTGCTGACAGACATAGAATTGTTTGCTCATACACTGGTGCTCTTGTTTGCTCAGAGAAATATACCAAGAATACACAATGGGACGTTTTCAATGATTATTGAACAAAGTGATTCTTGCATAGAAAATATGTGCTGGGATTACCACTAGGCAAAAGTTATAATAAGTGTCATGACAGTGAATAGAAAAAATAGTTCCACCATCAAGCTGAGACAGTGTATATGTGCAAGCATACACAATAATATTACATTTCACCATACTTCTAATATGCAGACCCTAACCTATAAGTCTTGGATGTATGCACATGTTCTGCCAAGACCCCCTTATTGGATGATCTAACCCCATTGCCTGGTGGGTAATAATGAAGGACTAAAACTTGGTCATGAGCTGGACACTTCTCACAGAGATGTCAGTCAGCTGGTGGGCGAAAGCTTCAGCATGTAGGGACCTCTCCAAGTCTGCAGAAGCGCCTCCTCTGACTATAGCCGGAAACAGATGTTTATATATAAAAAATAGGCATCCTTGTCTGTTGGCTGAGATTGTGAAAAGGCTGCTATTATTTGTATTCTACAGAAAGCTGTGTCGCCATATGAACATGAATAACAAACATATTTGCACAACATGCATGGAGGCCTTGTACACAATGCCAAGGCAACATGATAGTTTTCTTGCACAGTTGATTCATGTAAACAAGGTCGGTGTTTCCAGGAAACATACCCAAAGTGTCATGAATGCAAATGTGTTTCAAAAGTTAAAGTGAAAAATGAAAGCAACTTTGGGAAAGATCCATGTACATGTAAAATGGCAACATTTCCTATTAGGCCTAACAGGGACACAAGACATTATCGCTCTCTTGTTAATCTACAACTCTGTGGACATCTCTCCCATGCAAATCCAGCAATGCAGTGAACGCCATCCCTGCAACGCTGCACCTACAAAATTAAAGAAGAAAACATGATTAAGTACCATTTTAAGGTAAGTAAACAAATAGAATATGTATCAACAAAAGACTTATTTTTATGATTCTTAAAATCAGAAAGCAGGATAACTCTTAAACATTGAGATGTTATGGGCAATATTCAACTGAGGCCTCAGTATTAGTGCCCAGTGCCATTCTTTTGTGCCATTCTTTATTGTGTTTTAATCTTTGAATCCAAAAGCACACTCCTGCATGCCATGTGCCTGGTGTTGAACAAACAAGTTGTACCTTAATGTTTGATGTAAAAACAACATGATATAGCTTCTGCCGAAAGTCTATGCAGCAGTACATTCATAATTGCGTAAGTGACTGTTCGTACACATGTCAAAGGTGAGTGGAATATTTCACAACTACTTCTTTGTTGAATAAGCTATGCACTTGTATTTGCAGTACAGCGCACTGTGCACTACAGTACAAACATATCATGACAGCACATTCCAGGACTGAGACAGGGAATGCGTATGACTCCAAGAAGATGGTGGCTGATCTCGAAGGCATGCAAGTCAATCTTGTTATTTTTTGTCACAACGACCCTTCTGGGGTAGCAGTTGATTCATAGTTACAATTCCCTGATCAGACTTCACCCTAGGAGGGATAGGTGTTCCAGCATGGTCTCTGCAGACAAGAGCCAGCTGAGTGGCATGACATCCTTCATGAGGGTATACTTCATTCTGTCCCCCTTTCCCTAGGGCTAGATGGACATTCCTGCCTTCATTAGAAATATGTCTCCAGAGACTGCCCCTCCCAATCCTCCTCAGGGACACAGTTTATCTCTAACACAACCTCATAGCTCTCAAACCAGATATCTATGCCATCCCCCACAACAAAGTTTTCTCAAGTGGATACTGGGGTAATGCTGCTACCATTGCTTCTGGACTCTGTGACTTGTCTAGCTTTGAACTATAGCTCCTTCAGGCTTATCTAATGCTCCAACGGCATTCTATATTCTGCTAAGACCCTCTCAGCCTTCCTTTCTTCTGCATCCATTTTCTTATTGATCAGATGCACCTTGAGTTCCTGTGCTGCCTCAAGCTCCTCTGAGTAGAACATTCCTTGAAGACACACAGCTCCCTGTCCTCACATGGAGGTGTCTTACAGTAACCAGATGGTCTCCCTCCTTGCGAGCTCCTGCACAGGGCCCACAAAACAGAGGTTTCTCAAAAGGTTCAGCTTTGTGGACTTCTCTCCTGCATGCAACCGGCCATCTTTGCCGAGATTCTACAGCTCAGCTGCTGAGGTCGTTCATATTGATGATCTCCATCTCCATGGTACAAGTCAAAGAGGGAAGAAACTTACATTTAGAGGAAAAGCCAATCAGAAAACTAGGGAGAATTTGAAATGGCTCAAATGTGTCTCAGATTACTAATATGGGATTGTCAGTTTTCTCAAAATCACCGTATGGCACTGCACAAGCACAAGTATTAATCCTTACCCCAATGTTAGAAATAGGGTTACTAGTTGAGGGGGGTGAAACCGTACTCAAACAGCACCACAATCTCTGTTAGTCACAAGCAAACCCAAATTAACCTATGATTAACCCTCTGGTAGCTTGGTACAAAACAGCCTTGCTTAACGTGAGGAAATGTATAAGGTATTTTTGCAGCACTTCAAGCAGTAATAAAGTGAAAACACATCACAAGAAACAACCTGTACCAATATAGAAAACAAGAGTTAAATTTAATAAAGGGTTTGAGACGAAAACAACAAACTCCAATATGTAAAACTTGAGCCATGCAAGTTAAAAATGTAGGTAAAAACAGCACCTACAATCCCAATTCCCTTACTCTGGTTATCTGGTCACATTGGACCTAGATAAAGTCACAAGATCATGCCAACCATGATGGAGCATGGGTTGGCTACAGGGACCAAGTTAGGACTGCTGAGCAAAAGTACCTTATATCCTGGTTTTAGAGTGACACAAAGTCCAGCAGCAAGGATTTGAGGAGAAGCATGGAGATGAGTTGCAGAGTGGTGGTTCTCAGGGAGATTTGGCGGGGATGTGAGGTCGATGCATGGATATGCGTAGTGCAGCAAGAAATTCGAGCAGTTGTGCACTGCGATGCAAAGTCCAGTGTCAAGGATGCGTCGCACAGCAGTTCTGATGCATTCTAGCGAGATGATGCACTACGCTGCTTTGGTTCTGCTCAGACCACAGATGGGCTGTGAGAACACATTCATGCCCACTTCGAATGGCCCAGGACTGGGGTAGTACCACTTGGGAGAGTAAAACTCACAGCAGATATAGTCCAGGTGCAGGGTATAAGGTGGTTGGAGCCTTCTGTTACGAAGGCTCTGGTCAAGAGTTCAGCCAACTAGCTTTGGAGTACCCCTGGTGGTCCAGGGTTCAAGATGCAGGTCCAGCATGGCAGCAGAGTGGCAGTCCATCTTGCAGCAGAGCAACACAGCAGTACTTCTCTGGGTCTTTCACAGGTCTAAATGTGTACTGAAGAGCTGGGTTTGAAGGTCTAATATTTATACCTGGTGCCCACTTTGAAGTAGGAGAAGGTTCTGGAGGTTTCCACTAGGGGCGGGTGAAATATTCAGTTCCGCCCACAGAATTGGCAGAATTTTGGCCACTTGGCTTGCTTTTTAATGTAGAGATCTGGCCAAATTCCACCAATTGTCAGGTGGTGGAATTTTTCTCTCAATAGGTTCCAAATGTGAATGAAATTTGGAGCCCATGGCACTTTCCTGAGTCAGCCTTTGACTGCATGTTATCAGTGGAACTTGGTCCAACTCTGAGGGTCCACAGTAGAGAGACCGCAGCACACCAGATGTGAAAAAACTCAGCTGACACAATTAAGCCACTGTAACTCTCTGTAACTTCTGGAACCTCCCAAAATACATTTCTTAAATGTCTTTATCACAATCATAAATAGGAATAAATTAAATAATTTTGAAGTCTTCCAAATTAAATTCTTTAGCGCAAATGTATGGGGTTTATGGTCAGTTGCATTTGTAATGCAACTGGGAATATGGAAAACAGGTGGCTAATACAGTTTCTGTGATAAACACTACCCCCTCGTAAGTCTTCCTCCCCACCAGATTCAACTCTACACCAGAACCCTCCAAAGCAAATTAGCATTCCATTCCTCCCAACCTTCCCCAACATGACCAACCACCATCACCCCATACATAGTATAAGGGGAGGGTCGACCCACCCCACTTCCTGTTTGTTGGTTCTGCGCTGCAGATTCTCCAGAGCGCCTGTCAGGTAAGTGGGGGAGAGTTCCCGCTGTAGCTGGTCCTATTGCCTTGGGGAGGAGGCCCTACAAGAGCAGGCTCATGTGATGGGTTTCACCCCCTCCACTGCCACCCTCGTTACAAGTGGCCCTCGCAGAAGCGGCTCTTATGTTTTGATCGGCCCTGCACTAGTGGGCTCATTTGGTGACTATTCCGTCTCTGCCTATTCTCCGCTGGCCGAGCACGGACAGGCGGCGAAGTTTCAGTCATGTGCACCTGTTCTCCCTGGCAGTCTGTGTCTCGCTGTGGATTTGTTTCTGCTTTGAGGGCGGTGCATGGGCAGGTAGCAAAGTTTCATTCATGCACGCCTACTCTCTCAAGCGGTATGTTTACAGATGTGGGGCGCAAGACACTCTCCAGCACGTCTCTTATTCCAACCCTGCAGTAAGGTGACGGGCGGACTTTATGACCTCTGGTATTCCTGCCTGCCCTGTCTCCAGGGGGGCGGCACCTCACACTGCCGGCTTTCCACTTGGTTAGTGGTTGCCTGGCAACATGCGCTTGTCGCAGTTTTTGGATTCCTGGTGTGTTTCACAACATATTTTTTGTTAGTTGGGGTCAGTGAAATGGATCATCTTACATGCTATCTGTGTCGTGCTTGATACACATTAGCCACTGCTGTTTTTCTTGGTTTTTGGGTGATCTCACCATGGATCCTAGTGATGATCCTCCGGTGGAACCTGTTCCCAGCTCCCAAAGCACTGCTGGTTCCCTGTCACTCCAGGCTCTCCTATCGTTGATTCAAGCTGATGGGCCTTTAAAGAGCTTGATGGCCCTTCTTCTCCTAAGAAACAGTGCTTGGATCCTCCCTCCTGCATTGAGGGTGAGGGCGCAGAAAAAGATCTCTGGCAGAGATATGTGCAGGCCAAGAATTGGAGGAGGTCTTGCAACACATCAAGGCTAACATGGCTTTTTCTGTACCCACAGTGGAGGAGCAGGCGGATGACTTCTTTGTGCAGTACCAGAGACAGAGCCTGAGTCACTGCCCTTACATCCTTTGCTCAAGAGGGTGATCGACAATGAATGGCAGAAGGTGGACAAGTAGACTTTCCTACGCTACCTCTCTAAACATTACGCCTTTCAAGATTTTGCAAAGGATTTGCCATCTTCTGTTAAGGTTGACTCCCTGATGGCAAGACTGTCCTTTGGATCCTGTCAATTAGAGGGTCAAAGCAGCACTAAAACGATCCTATGCAGCTGCTAGCTTCTCCATTAGGGCTTCCGCCTACTTTTCATATACTGTCCAGTTCCTATTAAAGGATTTCCAACCTCTGGCTGAGCTGTTTGAGCAGGGAGCTGATGTCCTGCCTAAGTAAGCTGTCATGGAGCAACAAAGAAGACTGTTATCGGATAACTCCTTTGATACCTTTGAAAGCTGCGGCTGGTGGGGCAACTATTAACGCTTGACGTCAGGTGTGGCTGTGTCATAGGAAAGCAGGAGCTGCCCAGAAAGCCCTTCTTATGAAGATATCTTTTTCAAAGACCAAATTGTTTGGTTTCTCACTGGAGGATATGGTGAAGAAGTCAACTTAGGACAGGAAGATATTTGCACCTGTCTGTCCTTCTTGAAAACGATTTTTGACCCCAAAAGGGTTTTTGGTCCTGCGTCTAATCCTTGAGGTGGTTACCCTTTCGAGGAAGGGGTTGTAGCTGGGGCACCCCGGTCTCCAACAAATCCCGGTCTCAGCAGGCAAACTCTACCCCAGGTTCCAAGTCCTGACTATCGTCGGATTCTGGCTGTCCGCGCTCCTGTAATGGGGCATTCATTGACTTTCATCAAGACCTGGGAGGACTCAGACTCAGATCTATGGGCTCTGCAGATAGTGCGCGAAGGCTACTCAATTGTTTTCGACTCCCTCCCTCCAGACACTTTCATTCACACTCCCCTGCCTTCAGCCAAACCAAAAAGGGAGGCATTTTTAGCAGGTATTCAGGATTTTCATGACAAAGAGGCCATTTGTTCAGTTCGGCTTGTCAAAGGGTTCTTGGAGTTTACTACATCCTGTTTCTGTTGAGAAACGTTTCTGTGGACTTCCGTCCAGTGTTGGTTTTGAAGATGGTGAATTCCTTTATCCTGCATGTTAAATTTAGGATGCTCTGTTTGCAGAAGATTCTTCCATTACTGGTTCAGGGGGAAGTTGTGGCTTCCTTCGATCTGCTGGATGCCTACCCCCAGGTGCCGAACCACTCATTATCCCAGCGGTACCTACAGTTTTGTTTGGGGCCAAGCACTTCCAATTCCAGGTACTCCCCTTTGGTTTGTCTTCTGCCCATGGGTCTTCATGGAGGTGTTGACCCCCTTGGTCGGGATCCTCCAAAGGGAAGGGATTTGGGTATTCCAATACCTTGATGACTGACTGATCTCTGCCTCTTCTTTCTCTAAGGGTACTCTTCACATCCAGAGGGTCTGCAAGGTCCTGGACCATCATGGGTTCCTGGTCAACCGCAAGAATTCCCATCTGGATCCTTCCCAGGAGTTGGTGTTCATCAGGGGTCACCTGGACATGATCATGGGGATGGTGTTTTTGCCTGCACAGTGGAGGGCAACCTTGAGGAAGGACCTGGGTTGTCTCCTGGCCTTGTATTCCACCCCAGTCCATCAGTGGTTGAGGGTGCAAGGGTTGATGTCTGCGGCTATCAATGTGTTTCCCTGGGCTTGTCTACACCTATACCCATTGGTGAACCATCTCTTGTCCCATTGGGTTCCTTGTTCTGCGGATTACGATGTGCCGGTGGTGATGTCTCCACAAATTCGGTCCGATGTGGGTTGGTGGTTCCAATCTCTCCAAGTGTCTTCCTTTTCAGGTGTCCCCTTCCCAGGTGGGTAAGACTGTTGGGCTGGCAGGGCGATGCTGGATTCCCAGTCTGTGCAGGGTCAGTAGGATCACCTGCAGGTGGGTTGCTCGTCCAACTTCTGGGCACTATAGGTAGTTCATTTGCCTTGTCTGGAGTTTGCCTCTGCCCTTCGGGGGCATCATGTTCTGGTCCGGATGGACAATCAGGTAGTTTTGGGCTACCTCAATCATCAGGGGGGTTGCACAGTTCGCTCCCTTTCGCTCCTTGCACAGGAGAATTCACCCGGGCCGAGGTGACAGTGTTGTCTCTCAAAGTGGTATATCTCCAAGGGAAGGAGAGCTGCATGGCGGATCGCCTGAGCAGGGTGTTTCCTCCCATGACTTTTTAGTTTTTCACTATTGCAAGGCTACCTATTCTTGTAGGATAGAATGGAGAGTTTGTTTATAACATCCTATAAACATAACTACCCCTGGGAACAAGGTAGGAAAATAAAGTTTAGTATGCCTGAACTCAGAATTTTAAAATGCATCTTTTAGTGAGGGTGTTTTTACAGTCTGTGTTTGAAAATACCAGTATTCAAAAGTAGGTATTTTCTTGCTTAGCCTTCCAGTGTGCCTCTGCTAGGATGTGTATTGACTGTCTGGCTTTGGAGTGACTGGGGATTTTGATGTGCAGTGGCTCCAGAGAGCCTGGATGAGTCAGCGCTGGGTTGAATAGGCCTGGTCTGCATTTGGAGTGGTGGGAGGAGTAGCACCTGCACCTGAATAGGACTGTGCCTGCCTTCCACAATGATGGCTCTGCGCCCCTGTGGTGTGTCTGGAGCCAGGGCTCACACTGACAATGGAGGTTGTTGTGGACTTGCAAAGTGCCCCCCAGAACTGGTTTGGATTGGGCTCAAAGCCCTGGGCAAGGAGAGAACAAAGAGATTTACTGTATAAAAACAGGGACCCAGACCCCACACTTTTAGAACACTTCTGGGAATCAAGTGGAACCTTTGCCAAAGAGAAGGGCTGTAGAGACTGAGGAGGAATACTGCCCCTGTGCTGTTTGCTTTCTGGAGTTGGCCTGCAGTGGCTACTTTCTGTAAAGGAAAAGGGAATTTGCTGTTTGCTGTGTCCCCTGCTTGAGGAAGATCTCCAAGGGCTTGAAACTGATATTGCCTCCTGTTCTGAAGTCTCAGGGACACAAAGACTTCACCACCAGCTCCTCTGAACTTCCTTGCTGGGAGTTCTGACCTGTTAGGAGTAATGCAACTTCAAGAAGCGTGACGCATCAGCACCTGTTTCCAATGCATCGCCGAAGAAATCGTCGCAGTGCTGCCCACGACTTGAGAAATAGCTAGATTGAGTGCACCGATCTCTGAAGTCCGAGATCACTGCAATGATTCTGATGCAAGCCCTGTTGTGTGGTTGAAAGAACCTGCGCATCATCCTGGATTGTTGCATCACATTGAGGCGCCAAGTCTGTTACATTGTTGGGGGACGCAGTAAGAACATGACGCAACACCTTCCCACGCAGTAAGAAGCTGATGCATCACCACCTCTTCTGTAAGGAACCAACGCATCACCTCCTCTGCACAGCAGTAGGGAACCGAAGCATCACCTCCCCCTGAGCAAGGAACCGACGCATCACAATCCCTAAGTGTAAGGAACCGACGCATCACCTTCCCTGCGACCCTTTTTTTGTTTGTTTGTGCGACGCATCTAAGGTACTTTGTTTGAAAAGTGTCGCATTATGCAATTTGGTATGAGCTGAATTATTTCTACCATTTAAAAGTCATATTTTTATTACTGTATTGTGGATTTTTGTTGTTTTATCATGTTTGGTTTAGGTAAAGAGAACTTATTTTCCTAAACTGGCATAGTGTCAGTTGGAAGTGTTTTTACTGTATGTGTTCACAAATGTGTTATACAGTGCCTCTGAGATAAGCCTATTTGCTTGTGCCACGCTGCCAAGGGTGTGAGCAGGGGATATTTTAGAAGTGTTACCCTCTTACCCTGACTAGAAGCAAGGGTCCTTATTTGGGCAAAGGTACCTACCTCTGCCAATCAGAGACCTCTATTTCGAACAGTGGCCATTGTGTTTACTGGTGGGACTGGGGAGCTGGTGTCTGTGGTGGATACTTCCCTCTTTCTGTTTCATGTACGGCGGGTGGGGCTGCTGTATTTGGAACGGACTTTGGGGCACATTCTCAAGGATTTGTCGCTGAGTTATCAGCACTTTATTGCAGCCAAAGTGGGGATAAATGTATCGCCCCATTCACAAGCTGGTGCTAACAGCCAATATCACCAGTTTACCTGCAATAGCAGCCACAAAAATCATTGCCACAGATGACCCTGGCAACTATCACTAATGAGATATAGAGTAGGTGTTCCCATGCAAAAAGTCGCAACAACACCACTCCGCAACATTCTCAATGACCAGCCAGATCAGCGATAAGAACCGAACAGGCGATAAGGCATGTTAGCAGCAGGAAATTAACACCAGCTCTGACCTGGTGTAAAGTCGTACGACAGCCTGCACCAGAAAAGGGAGCCCAGGCCAGAGCCACACCTGAAGGGCAACAGAAGCCATGGAGCCACTGATCAAGCAGCTGAGAGCTCCAACGGGGCCACAAGACCTACCGCCACCACCCCTAGGACACCCCCCCTGGGCACCCTCTCCTCCCCCGGGCAAAGACATGTCACATCAACTTCACGAAATGATGAACAAAACAATTCACCTGATGTCAAACAATCAGAACAAGTAACATGCATATGTTGTTACAAAAAGGAGCATCACACATAAACCTCTGAATTATCAAACAAAACATTTTATTGAAAAAAATCAACACAAAGATTCTGAAGACACATAGCGGATCTCCTCGGGACAATCTGAAGGTCACAGCCTGCAAGTCAAAAATCCAGATAAGAAGGTGTGACAGAGAGAGAGCGATACAGAGAGAGAGAAAGAGAGGGAGAGAGAAAGACTGAAAGAGAGGGAGAGAGAGAAAGACAGAAAGAGAGGGAGAGAGAGAAGATGGAAAGAGAGGTGGAGAGAGAGAGAGGGAGAAGGAGAGGGAGAGAGAGAGAAAGACGGAAAGTGAGGGAGAGAGAAAGAAAGACGGAAAGAGAGGGAGAGAGAGACACAGTGAAAAGAGGAGAGGGATTGGGAGAGAGAGTACCAACACTGCGCAGCCAGGCCTTACTGCTCACCTACTGCCACAGGTGTGTCTCCAAGCACGTGCCGGTATGCACTGCTGTTCAGCAGGTCTCTCATCTGAAACAAAGTCCAGAAACATGAATGGCAGAGTTCATACAATTGCACATGCCATCATCGCTTGTCTGTCCCTGCGTACCCAGGCACCTGCACCCCAGCCCCTCCCGCAGCCCATCAGTGCATGTCCGTCCGTGTGCACCCAGGCAGCTGCACCACAGCCCCTCCCAACGCCCAGCGGAGCATGCCCACCCTGCGAACCCAGGTCTCACTGCTCACATTTCACCACCCGCGTGTCTCCAAGAGGGCTTACCACATGCCGGTGAAAGCCCCAAGCCCGTGGCCTGCAAACATGGAACCCCCCACTTCATGAAGCCCCGCTCTGTGGGCCACCAGTTTTCACACTTGATTCTGGGTCTTGATTTCACTATGGCAGAGGACATATCAGTGTGCACAGCATCATTGCAGGCTGTATGCTCAGCCCTTGATGTGCCACTAACTCTGTGACCCGCAAGGCAACACCACGTGGCAGTAGGCCAGCCCTGCCCGCTGGCTAAGGCCCACACTGCAGTCCAGCAGGGCTCACAATGATCCTTACCAGTCCGGGCCGCCAGGACGGGGCATCATTGCAGGCTGCACACCCGCTCAGCACTTAAGGTGCCCCTACCTCAGTGCATCGAAAGTCACCGTCCTGTGGTGGTGTGCCTATGCCGGCCGCAGTGTATCTGGTGCCACCAAGTCTGTACCCCGCAAATCTTGGACCCTTTATGATTGAGTATCGTGTTGCGGACGCCATCATGTCACCTCCGGCCCTGGGGAATGTGATGTTGCAGGATCCTAGGCCCTCATGCATAAATAATAACCACACAGACACACCCATTGAGACAGTGGAAATTGTAGCGAGCATGTGCGCCCGCCACATTTTATTGGCAGGGTCACATGTCATGTGATCCATGTGCTGGATGGGTGTGGTGTAGGTGTAAACCAGCTGTAAGGGAGTGGCTGTGGCATGCTGACAACTAAACCTGTGATCAGCAGATCACTTCAGGGAAGACCTGGGACATGTAGCGTTGTCGTCCCCCTCCGTGAGAATAAGTGGAGTGGGCTGGCCTGGCGTATGCCATTCCAGCGTAAGGGTTTAAACAATGACCCCGGTGCTCTGGGCATGGTTTCGTACTGGGCTGGGCAAGGAAGTAACTAATGCATGTGTCCCCGTTGTTGTGTCGGCGCCAGCCGGACCTCAATTCCCAATGTGTCACCCTGTGACCCAAGTCCAACAAGATGAGCAACATGGACGTAAGAGAGAATCCATGACCCTACATTCATCCATACTTCCACACTTGAAAGATCATAGACATGACACATCAGTGGAGTGTTGCAGCTGGAGCAGTACAAGGCCATGCAAACCCCACTTTACAATTTTGGCCCGTGGAGGGCCAACCAGAGTCCTTCAGGGAATGACAAGTCCAACGGAAGAGGAAGAGTTCAGTGTCAGGACTCCAAGCAAGGTTACCTGATATATACTCTTGATTCTCTTGCGCAGGAGCAGAGATGGTTTCTGGCACAGGAGCTGAGATGCTAATACCCAAATCCCAAGAGACGATGCCGGCAGGTCTAAAGAGAACCTTCCTACATCATCCTCCGGGAAGGGGGTGTGGATAAAATAATAAACAGAGAAGAGACTGGTCCGGAAAGTTTCTTCAGACTTCTTCCTTCGGGGTGTCTGCGAGTTAGAAACCTGGAATAGGAGCACACCATTAGTTTCCGACCCTCCTTATCCTGACCCTTGAACTCTAAGATTTATTTTGGTTAACTCACTTTACTATTTCTGGACCTTGCTTCTCTTCTTAAGGCTTATTGGTTCTTTTCTCGTCTAGTCAGTTGTCACTACATAGTAAAACAATGGTGAATGAATTAATAACTTCCTAGTGCTACTCTATTTATTTATCTTATTATTACTATCTAGAATATACTTACTTCACTAACTAGTCGATAGCACTGTAATTGGGTTCTGTCGAATTGCAATAATTTGATATAGCACTCGGCCAAGTCAAGTCTTTTTCTTCTCTATAGGTTTTCATCTGTCTTGGCCAAGGACTAAACTGGGTGAATATAGCGGTCTTATTTCCTTCTTGTGACCATGCTTCTGGATTGAGCAATGTTCATGTAATAGTTCTTTCTCTCCTCAAATCAATAGATACTTAGGCAATAGTCTTTCTTTCGTCTTGACATACAACGTGCACAATAGTTTTGTAATCTTCAGTTTGGCCAAACACTGGTAATTGTTACTTAGCTTTCAATTCTGTGACGTTTCTCCACGCTGACTCTCTTTCTCTCCACAGGTACTAAGAAGCAGCCTCTCTCCTCAGGAAACCGCAAGCGGTCGAACTTCTCCTCTCGAACGACACCCCGGGGGTTTCTTCATAACTAGAATTTCGAACTCGGGAATGGGAAAAGATTTGTTACGCGCTTGAATTAATGCGCCGTAACAATATTTCCTCGACACTTGCGCTAAACACAAATGGAGTACTACAACAGGAACTTAGAGAACTAGGGATTCAAGGAATTCACCAGAGCTACGCACACAGGTTCGTCTTTGCTATCAGTTCAGGTGAAGTGCGTAGTTTCCAGTGCTCGCGCTCCGTTCGTACTCTCCGCATCAGAACGAGGTTAAACGACTAGAGCGTCAACCTCACAGCAACACGGCCACTGTGGCGGCAATTTTATCCCTCCAGACTCGGACCCTATCTGACCATGAAGCATATGCAGGGATACTAGCATCATCTTGGGCTGAGATTGAACTACATATTCGCGAGTCCAAATGTTGGGTTCTGACATTCAGTCCGCAGTCTAATTGCTGTGTCATTGGCGATCAAACAGAATATGGCAGTCCTTTGCGGGGTCTAAGGTGAATGTTGCAGAGTGTAATGGGGGACAATGGAAGGTGATGATGCAGAGGGTAAAACCAAGTAGAAACCAGCCCTATGGCGGAGATGAATGCTACTGTCTTTTCTTACCACGAAGGCAGGTGCATCCGCATATTTGTCCACTGCTGTTTCATGTGCCTGATGTGTGGGTGGTGGTGTTCTGTCTCGAGCATTGTGTGGCACTGACACTTCAAGGGGCGGAGATGTGGATGAAGGTGGTAGCAGCAGCATGCATCAGCACCAGGCCTTGTTGCAGCAATGCCATGAGGATGGTCTTGAGGTCATTGAGGAACCCAGCAACCTCTCACTGTAGTGCAGCTGTGGAAGCCGCTCTTGCGTTTGCTCCTTGGTCTCCATTAACCTCTGCATGTTTCCCAATTGCTGTGTGACATCGCTAGAGCCACTCTGATTGGACAGTTGTTCTTGTCTCTGAGTCAGGACTCCAGTGATGTCAGCCATGGTATATTGGAGAGCATAGAGCGCGCTGTGGGTGTCCACTAGGGACTGTGAGTGGTCCTGGTGGGACTTAGACACCCACGTATGGCATCTAGTTTGCATGCCATGCGGGCTAACCCCACCCGCAACTGTTCCTGACAGATTTTCCTGGCACCCCAACACACAGCATTGGAATTTCTTGGTGGGGAACCTGGGAGGCAGCCGTGGTGGTGAGTGCTGCCTGCTGTGTGGTCTGTGCAGGGGGTGGGGTCTACTCATAGCAGCTGGGCTGCTCTGCTTCTGGAGGTGGACTGCAGAGGCTCTCTACGAGCTGTTGGAGGGCATCGGAGTCCAAGGTGTGGTAGTCCTCTTTCTCATCAGAGAAGAGAGATTGGGTCTGCTCTGCAGGAGGTGTTGGATTTCCCTCTGCAATGTGAAGGGGAGATGCAATTTAACATTGAGTTCATATGTATGTTGCTGCATTGTACATATTTTCATGCAGACTGCATGACGGTGTACATTGTGGCTGTTTGGGAGGAGCTGCCTATTTGATACGGGACAGTGGACATTTCGACAACATCACAGATGTGTGTTAGTACTTGTACATTATCAACTGACATTTCCCTGCAATGTCAACTGTGATTGGCCAGTTTCTACACACATGCGGCACCAGTTGTGTCCTGTGTTCTGATTTGGACGTATTGCGGTTTGTACCACATCGTCGTCAATACTGATGTGCTCTGCATGTTATGTGTGTGTGCTGCATTTTGGGGTAGTCGCCCCTGCAGGTCTGATTTTGCTGCCCCTTCTCCCTTACATGTGGTATTCCTTTGACTTCTGTGCTTATACAATGCTGAGATGTTGCATATTTGGGTACATTGGCCTTTTGGTGGGAGTTGGAAGTCAGGTGCATGGTTTGTCTGCAGATATGCTCTACTTGTGCCACTGTGCCCATCTCCCCTCGTCCCTCCCGTCCCTGGTCGTTATTCACCCTGGTACTTTTGTGTCTGAACATGTTGAGCAGTGTCCGGTCCCGCAACTCCTGCCACCGTCTCCCCACTGATGACTGTGGACACCATTTCCTCCATATAGTCCAGCTCCTCCTGTGTTGCAGGACTCCCACCTCCAGTCTGCATTGCTGCCTTCCGGTTGTTTGCTAGTTTCTGCTTGGGTTTGTGCTTGACATCATTCCAACACCTCTTGACCTCTTCTATTGTCCTCTTCAGCACTCTGACTGCATTCACCTTGTCCACGATGGACTGCTATTTTCCATTTTCTATTACCAATGACACAGTGGAGGTGACGAACAGCAGCTGATGGTTTTCTACCACCTTCATTACCAGGATCCTGTTTTCCTGCGGACTGAATCGCTTGTTCCTACTCTTCTTCTCCTTGCCCTTCTCCGACCCCGGAGTCTCAGGCTGGTCCTCCGGGGTCTGTGGGGTTCTGGTTGCCCTCTGTGCTTGCTACGGCAACATCCATTGTACTGTTGTTTGGCTTTTGCTTGTATGTTTTCTTTCTACCTTTATGGTGATTTTTCCCGCCTGATGTGTGTGAATTGAAGGCCTGTTTCTGTTTTTCGCTGATTTTTGCATCGCGATTGGCCTCATCGCAACATTTTTTGTGTTCGTGTTTCATATTTTTGAGGCGTTGCGTTGATTTTATCGCAGACATTTGACGTGTTATCATGGGCCTATAGCATGGCACCGCCCTGTTGTGAATACAACGTTAACACAGCTTTATTTCCCCACGATAGACTGAAATGTGAAGAGTTGCGTTAAGCTAATTTTGCGGTAATTATCACATGTTCTTGAGAATATCACCCTTTGTCTTTTTGCTGCTGTGATAACTTGTTTGTCACTTTTGGTGTTTCCTGTTCGGTCTGGTCATAAACCTTCTCTCTCCACCGTGAGTAGTTCGATTAAGCAGACTATTTTTACTAGCCTGTAGTTCCGAGGGTTCTGAGGTGTCTGCCCGGGTGCAGGGTTTGTCTACCCAGGGTCTTTCTGTCTCCTGGGCCTCTTTCAAGGGGTCTCTACTAAGGATATCTGTTGGGCCACTTCCTAGTCCTCCCTGCACATGTTCATGGATCACTACTGAGTGGTGTTGGGTGGTCCTTCTGCAAGGGGTTTTGCTGATGCCGTTCTCAGGCTGGTTCTTCTGGCTCTTGATGGTCCTGCCTTCTAAGGGCTTCTACTTGGTTATTTTCCATCTGTGTTTCTTTTTAGATTACTTTTTGGATTAAACCTGCTGTTTTGCATTCTCCCGTTGTCTGTGGTTCTTGTGAGTTTCCAACAAGCCACTGGGTTTGTGTATGTGCTCACTACGTAACTCTGGTGGCTAGGAAGACCTATGAGGAGGTAATGCTAATAATTTACCAGTCTTTTTCATTACTCCGAGTGTTGTCTTCCTCGCCACATGAGTTCCCATTCCTCCCTCTCTGTTTAGCTATCAGCTTCATGTGGTTCTTGAGGCTTGGTAGTTCTAAAGGAAGCTCACTGCGTAACTCATGGGGCGAGGAAGACAATACTCGAAGTAATGAAAATTACTGGTAAGTAACCCGGGCATTAATATGTGAGGAATTATATTATCTCAGCCCATAGTGAATGTCTCCTACCCATGCTTGTGTTTCCCACCAATAAATATTTTCTCTGGTATACACACCAATCACACAACCCTAAAATGCGATAATGTAGAACATTTTACTGCCAATGTCATAAAAATATTCCAATAACACCTTGATGAACAGGAGACTGAGTGTGATGTACACATGGATCATACCCAACCTCACCCTAAAATACTCGGTGGGAAGCAAAGAATACATCGCTCTTGTGCTGTGCCAAGTAAACAACTACTGTATTCTGAAGTTTGTGCTAAATATGCATCACACAGATAATCCCAAACACAGCTGTCGAGCACAAAAAAAGTTACTGAAAGACATTTGATAGATAAGCATAAATGTTACCAATGAGATCTACAGATTGAACCAAGATGGGTTATTACTAATGCGCGATAACAAAGACTCATGTCTATACTATAAACTAAGCAAAGCACGCTGCAAGACACACAGTACTGTGAAAGGCATGCAATGTAGTTTGCAGTCACAGTAACCTTGGAAGACCACATGGGAAATGGGGTATGACTAGATTACTAGTAGTTCATTACAAATAATCAAAGCCACAATTTTCACAAAATAGATTTTACCTTCTAAAGAACCTTTTGAGAAAAGGAAGAGCTTGGGTTACAGCAGTTATTAAATGGAAACGTTGGTAGATCTTTAGTATGCTAGGTATTAAAATGCAGCATGCGATTTAATTTGGTTTACTAAATTAAATGGCTATTATGTGTTTATTTGCAGTCTACTTCTGCCGAAGAGAAGCATAATCTACTGAAAATGAAGCCATTCACCCAACGCATGCTTAATGTGTATTATTGATGTAAAGAGTTTAATGAATAAATCTCTGATGCTTATTACGGATTACTGCAGAGACAATTAATCCGTAGAATAAATCAACTTAAACTCAAAGGATTGAGATGGTTTACAAATCAAATGCAAGTACACTATAATGTTTAATCCCGGTATCAAAGACTTTTGAGCTCATGCTGTGATTATTACCTTGGCAAAAGAAAGCCAGTCCCTCCCAATAGTGTGAGTTCTGATGTTAGTTGTACACTGGCTTCATTTCATTGCCAGCTGTTTAAATAGCCCCACATATCCGACTCAAAGCCCCAGCTGAACTAGTCCAAGTGTCTGCTACTTACCGCGATTAAACTACAACCATCCTTGCGACCAGAGATGCGAAATAATACTTCAACAACACTAATGGATGTGTATCCCAAAAGCTTGCAAGAGGTTTGGTTGTAAATACACACACTTCACAGTCTCTGTGAGACACTACATAGACTTAAGCTTATAGTTACACTTTGATGAAAAAGGCACTAAACTCTTCCAAAGTTCTATCTTCTGCAGCACGGCCACCAATTACAAGGCTAGGGCAGTTGGCACGGATGCCATCAATCAGCTGTTGGAATCGCTTCCTCAGCTCCTCCCATCAGCCTGTAAAAAATGAAGAAGGAAGGTGGTGGGTGACACTAGCTGGCCCAACTCTGACCTGGTGGTGGGTCCAATCCCCACACCTTTGGGCTCAGGGAATCTTCATGACTTCTCCTAACCAAATTTAGCAGGACCTCGGAGAATGCACAGTAATTCCTTAAACCCCAGGGAGGGGAGACGTCTACCACGCACCCCAAAGTGCCTTGATAATCTGCAGGATTACATTCCTTTGGAGTGGCAACTACCCTGACAAATGGAGTATCCTGGGGTTTGTTTTAGTACTAACATATGTGCAATACAGGCAGCTGCAGTGTGAGACTGAAATGTGTACATGGATGCGGCTGCAGTGTTGCACCGTGTTCACTAGGGTGTGCCAGGGCTGGGAATGCCATGTGAGCACAGGTTCGGGCGTGTGTTGATAATAATAAAGTTTAAAAGTAACATAAGAGCACGTGTGCTCGGAGGACGTCCAGGCATGCTTCCGTTTGGCCTCCTGATATGAATAGCCAAAACAAAGAGCTAACCTTGCGTCACATGATGTTACAGTGTTGCACTAACAGTGAGTATTGTGCGTCTTTGTTGTGATAAAATGAAATGGGATTGGTTTCAGCTGTGTTCTCAGCAGGTTCTAGCACATTATGCCCAGGCACTGGGAGAAAGACATGGTTATTGATGGCCTCTCAGCTGCAATGTTTCTCCTGCTGTGATAGTAGCAAAACATCTCTTACAAAACTGCAATATGGCAGTAGTGTGTAACTCTTACAACTCTGTTCTGTGGCAGTCAAGCCTCGATAACCAGTTCTTGTGCTGACATCATATCCCTTAAATCACAAACGTTTGCATAATCACTGCAGCAATTGTCCGGGGTAGTTAGTACCTTCTCTTTGACAGGCTCGGTTCCAAATTATTCCATATAAACGTTGCATCAAACATGCATCAAAATACTCTTTGTGCCTTTCTATCTTTCTCCTTATATATCTTAGATTGTGTTATCTCTATTTTTAGTTCAATAATTCCAATTTCTATTATTTTTAATATTTGTGTCATGAGAATTTTCTGAAATGTTTTCCTTGCGCCTGAAAAAGTGCTATGTTTGCATACAGTGGTTGCTTAGGTACATTTTATTCATCGTAAATGCCTAATTCACAAAGAATTCAGAATTCTTAGTAGGAATATCAGGATCAGAGAATGTGCCAATGATCACCACGCTTTCTATTTTTACTCGCTCAGGATGTCTCACAGAGTCCCATGTAGGTCATCTAAACTGATTGCAGGTCCTCCCCCCAGTCAATCTGTTCGCTCTCTTCTTGAATTAATGCAAAAGCACTTAAAGATCACCAGATTGATAATATTCAATGTTAAAATATACAGATCACCCAACCACTCTTTTGCAGTTTTCTTCAGCTGTGCCTTCAGACCCTCTCAGAAACGAATAATTCTCATAAAATGCTGCTCTGATAAGGTTTTCATTGCAAAAATAGATTCAAAGTGCTTGAAGAAAGTGCTCATGTGTGAAGTGGCACAGAAAATAACAGAAAAATAAATATAAAAAACTTGCTTTGGAAAAATACTTGAAATAGCTCTAATCGGCCAATGCAATAAACCTGTTTGAAAACAGTTTATTTTCTCAATATAAGTCCATCACTAAGGAAAGGTGGCCGATGAATCCAAACACACCATCCATAAGTATCTACACATTCAATACAGGCTTGAAAATGAAAGTCAACCTTAGTTTCGACCCCAACAACTGCTGTGTGGATCAATTTTAAATTGTTCATGCCGGACTTTATCGGACAACAGCAAGGACAGTGGGCAACCTGGGTAGAAAAGAAATTATTCAATAATTGAAAAAAGACGAATGCGGAACAAAGATCTTCTTGCTCTACGCTAACCACGCATTTACTTACCTATTGCGGTGCATGAAGGGGACAGAATGTGGATTCAAGCTTGATTCACCCATATAAGGGTCCAAGCTTCCCAGTCTAAAACCCCGATAAAAGCATTGAATCGAGGAAAGCAATCACATTTCGTTGATCAAAAATCCACTGAATAGACGGAACACTATCAATTTAAAAAGGAACAGGAAAACGCTTACCCAGCATAAGTTAGTTAAGCCGTTTGACTCAATCAGATAAGAAGATATCTATGTAAGGCTATAACTTTGTAGCAAAAACCGCTAAAATTCAGAAAGCTATAGAACGTGCCAGCAAAGTTCTATTCACCCTTGTATTGACTTCTTGAAATATGAGGGCAAGCAATGAGAGCCCTTATAACTAATGGATCGAGGAGGGCTCTGTAATCATATAAACACACAAAGTACATCCCCCAGTCACATATGACTGTTGTATATTGATCCAGCGTCACTAAAGAAATTCTGTCTCTACACCACCATTCTCTACCTAATATTCACCAAACTATTAACACCAAGGCCCATGAGACTGAGACAGAAAATCGTGTGGCTGAATCATATGGCCTGATTAATCACACTAGCTAAATAATATTATGTACATTATATACAACTGCAGTATATCATTTTAATCATAAACAAAATGTAATAAACATTTAATCAGACCGCTATGGCCGATGAAATCTACTGATGGTAACGACTAAATTAATCAAGACCAGCTTGACGTTTAAGTCTTTTATTTTTAAATTTCAGAGTAAAGTTTCAGCTTCAATATCTTCATTAATTCTTTAATGACAAACATTTAATTAAATCAGTATTCATCATTAGTTTATTGGCACAAAGGTCTGGCACTCTTAAATTGCACAAAATTAATGAATTAAAATAAACATAACCCTAGTTTCCTAAATTAAGCTTTCTGACCTGTAAAGAAAAAGACATATCATAATTTTCTAAGCCCTTATGTGTCCAAGGGAAAACGGACAGCCCTTCGCCCTCAGGAACAGTCAGCAGCGCTCCTCTCAAAGGGCTTAATTTTTATACCTTTTCTGACTCACTAATCTAACTAAATGTTATATTTTAGTAAAATGCAGCAACCCAATTGGTTGCTGACCATCAGACCACAGAGAGGCCAACGCATCAGTTCTTGTGACATCATTATGTCATTGTCCATTGACACGAAGCGAGACTGGCTTCCTAGAGTTCGCAACATTAAACTAAATGTGCGTGGCAATTTCCTCCAGGATTTAGGCCAAGCTGCCTCTACACGCTTCCTCGGCCTTGACGTTTTCACTTTCGAAGCTTGTTGCACACAATGTCCATTGTTTGAGCTCCTGGACGTTTCCGTGGAAGTATTTTATTAAAAAGCATCAACACTGCTGTGCTCAGCTTCTTTCAGTCAGGCCAACCATGGTTCTCCAAAACTAGGCCTCAAGCCTTTCACACAGGCTAGTATTTAAACAAACATAAAAGAGTAATTAATTAAAGCAGTGTAAACCCTTCTGTTACCCACCCATTGCTAATGCCTTAACCCATTAATAAATGACACCTAGCAGAAGCGCACAAATAAAGCAGCACATTTATATTCTACCATTCTTCATGGAGTCCAGCAGGAATCTTCATTAATCTAAAAGAGGTAAAAAGATGACAAACACAACATATAACCTTAAACGAGGACATAGACACACACACAAAATGCACACAAAAATAAGCACATGCCATTTTACTCAGCCGCAATAATATTGACAAAGACAAAAGGACAGACAAATAACATTATTTACGTGTTATAAAACACACTCGCAAATGCAACAAGAGCACATATAATGTTATTCCCACGTGTTGTGTAATGTCTAAACTTAAACTAGATTGATTACAACAATAAATCATGCAATAACTCATTAATAAATTAGTTCATGTTATAGGAATTAATTTCACGAGCTTATTTCAAAAGCTCGCTCCATCAACTCCCTCATCTGGTGATTACAAAATCACCAAACAACACCCAAAATTTAGGAAAAATTTTGAACCCAATTTAAAGACGTCACATCCTAAATTCTTTCAATATTAGTCTCCCTAAACCCCTGTTTCTGCTGTTTGCTCTACACTCTGAAACTGAGCCCTTCGCATCTCTTCTAACTCATATTCCTTCTCTTGTTCCTTTCTGAGTTTAAAAATCCTCCTTTTTTTCCGTTTGATGCTTCTTTCTTTTATGGATCATGCAACTGATTTTTAGCAGCAGTATCACTATAATATTGAAAATTACTGGACAGAGCACTTTGCCAATGATTGAGCTACCAACTTCTGAAAACAATTCTTTGATTGCCTCTATTCTTTTCCCTAAACGCTCAGTGAAATTTTCTTCCTCCAGGGGTTCTATCTCCTCATGGAATTCAGTTATATTTTTAACAAGAGATTCTATATTCTGACTCTTGTCAGGAATATATGTACAACAATGCTGGACATGACCCCACAGACCCCTCCCTCTTTTGCGAGCAGAATGTCTAGCGCAAGACGATTCTGCATTACCATGCTTCTGGTAGCAACAAGTTCTGTGTTAACTAATTGGAAACCACTTGCAGTATCTGTTGACAATCTGTCAACAATTGTGGACACTTTTCTAATTTTAATAGAATTCATCGTAATTCCAACCATGGGGATGATTGCACCAAAAATGTCCCCTATGACTTCTGAAAAACTTTCTCTCTTGAACCTGTTCAGATGTTCTCCAAATTCAAAGGTTCCTTTTTTATTTCTGTCAACATGAACATTTTTTGGAAAAACCAATCCAAGGTAGCACGTCCCATACCAATGGTCTGGAAGGCTAAAGTATGCCTTGTTTCCACAAATAAAATAAATCCCAGGAAAAATTGGATCTTTTCCACCTTTAAATCCCCATCCCCCTATAATACGATAGGTATCCTCACATTGACTAGCACCAACAAAAAAGTTATCATATAATGTGTTATCTCTTCTAATGCAAAATTTACCACTAACTGGTTCATCTATATGAATTGCTGCATTTGTGTTAACTCCATTTAGCTTTGCATCCTCCATCTGCCAATATTTTGACTTAGCATGTCTAAGTGCCTCATTTCTCTTATAGACGGCCCTTCTCTCCTCAACCATGTTCAGGAAAGTTTTTTCTTCAGCTCTCATTTTGCATGTTAAATTATTTCTATAAGCGTATTCGTAATTAAGCTCATTAGTTACCAAAAAGAATTCTCTCATCTGCTTCGCAGGCTTAACTTTATTTAAGCTATTTATAACTTTGAGGTTCGCAAAAACCTCATCAAAATCGGAGTAATAGTACTCCAATCGACCAGTTTGATAAAACAGGCTAGCAATTACACTGCAGGTAATGCCATAAGTGAGAGGTAACATATTATAAGTAACCCCCTCTGAGACAGAAGCAGGCAGCTTCACGCATACATAGCAATCCTTAACATTCATTACTTTAACATATTCAGATAAAAGCCTCGAAAATGAATTGCTAGAAAAATCTCCAACAGATTTATCTTGATGGATCCTTGGATCATGCTCAATAACTCTGCTAAACTTGTCAGCATGTTTTTCATATTTAGCCTCAACCTTGCTAGTTATATTAGTCTTTTGTTTCTGTTTATCAATAGCAAAAGAGTATACTACAGCTAGTATCAGCCAAATTAATATCAAAAGAACCACACAAATTATAGACATAAAAACTTGTTGACTCTCTGGATGCAGTGGAACTGTAAAGAAGGCATTACATAGGTCAATGACCGTATACCATTCTGCATTGTGCGGAATCTGATATAGAATTACCGCAGGGTTCGGAACAATTGGGCAACATAGAACAACAATCTGATTAACTTTTCATAAATCCTGAACAATTCTGTAAGTTCCGTTTGGCTTTTTGATACCCATAATCAGTGAGTTACATGGGCTACTCTCAATCTCTTTCAGCACACCTTGACTTATGAATAATTTTTCAATCACTGGAATGACACCTTCAATTGTTTCAGCTTTCATTTTATATTGAGGAACGTTTGGGAAATCTATTCCTTGTTTCACAGTAATTTTCACTGGATCCACATTCTTCACAAGACCCATATCATTTCCAGTCAGGTCCCACATTTCTGGTTTACTGGCTTTTTAAGCTCTTCTGGCAAATTGTTTTTAAAAACAGGAAATAATGATTTCCTTTCTTCCTCAACCATCAACATTGTCAATTTGTTAAGACCATCCAGGGCGGTTTCTAGGTGTTTTGCCGCCCTAGGCAAGAATTGAAAAATGCCGCCCCCTCCCTTTTACCACCATCACTCTCTCCCCTGTCATCCAGGCTAGAGAGGCACACCCTCAACTTTTGAACTCTTCCATGTTACTCTCAACTACTATCAGGAAACAGGATCACAACAGTCAGTCCTGCAGATGACCTCAACGAAAGGCCCAGGCCAGACCGTTATGGTAGAAATACACTCACAGAACTATGTACATGAATGCTCAATAGAGCCTGGTGTTTAAATACCACAGAGGCGTCAAGTGCACCTCGTTTTCAAAACCAGAAACAACAAAAATAGTAACTTGCATTGCTCACTCACCCAGTACCTGCCCTCAGTACCCATCAGTGAAAACAGACATCGGGGCTCACTTGGTCAGTACCTGTCTCCAGTACCCCACAGTGAACACAGTCTTCTGTGCTCAATCGGCCAGTACCTGTCCTCAGTAACCCTTGATGAACACAGTTGTCAAAGCTCACTGTCAGTACCTGTCTTCAGTACCCCTCAGTTAACACAGTCGTCAATGCTCCCTCGTTAGGTACCTGCCCTTAGTACCCCTTAGTGAACCTAGTCTTCAGGGTCACTTGGTCAGTACCTGTCCTCTGCACCCCTCACTCAACACAGTCTCAATTGGTCTGTATCAGTCCTGAGAGACCCTTGGCGAGTACCAATTCTCAGTGCCAATCCTTATTACCCCTCCCTATTGTACCAGTCCTCATGCGCCTCTCCTCCCGCGGGTCTTTCTCTTTACCTCTCGCGTCTCCTTCTGCACGTTTCCCTCAGCTCTTCTCATGACTCAGTTTGCAGTTGTTCCTCTGCATACCTCCCCTCTCTCTCCCTTTGGTCCTCCTCTGCACCTCTCCTATCTGAGCTCCCGAGTCTTATCACCTCCTCTCCTCTTCCGGGTCCTCTCTCCTCATTAAACTCCGCAGTGAATTGTTGCAGGACGAGCAGTGGGATACTCATACTGTTAATTAGTTTAACTCGGGAGGTTGTACTCTACCCGTAACCCCTCTCTTTCCCTTTATGGCTCTAGAGAGGTCATCCTCTCTGTGTAGCTACAGTGTTGAGACGCATGTTTATACACACACACATTCCTTCGACTGTGTGCATGGCATGTTCTGTTCTTTGTGCTACGAGCACAATTCCCAACGTTCTGCTGTTTTTTTTTGTTAGCTCATAATAGTAGACATAGTCCCCCCTGATCGAGTTTTTTATTTTTGCTGATGTCTGTGTTATACACGCACTTCCCTGTCCCCGGCTGCTTACGTGAGTTTTTCTGTCTGTGATGTACCCACAGTTGCCCTTGTTCTGTTGTGTTTTTTAGTTCTGTGTGTTTGTGTTGTACACAATTTCTTCTGCCCGGTTTTATTTATTTGCTGATGTGTGTTTAATGCATGCTGTTTTGTTGGGTCTTTTGTGCTTACTATTTATCTGGTGTCTGTGGTACACACACAGTTCCCCTGTCCGCTTGTGTGTACTCAAACAGTTCTCTGTGACAGAGTGTGTTTTTGGTAGTCCCTGAGTTGGGTTTTGTACAGAGAATCCCTGCGCTGTCTGGTTTTTGCTAAACCCTGTTTTCTTCCCCATATAACCTGTTTTTGCAGTGTTATTTGTGCTAGGTGCACTTGTCCTTGTGGGTTTCGTAGGTAATTCAAAATCATGTGCATTTTTTGCGAACGTGTGTTGTCCTCATGCGCTCTTAAATGTGTTTGTTACCTCCATGAGCACCTTTAACTGACCGACACATTACTTTTCTTTGGATATCAATGCAATTATTTTCAAATGCCTTCAGTCGATTTATGTGCCAAACCATGTGATTTCAGTCTCCTGACCGCGCACGCTGCGTTTTGCTTTTGGTTATTCCCAGGGCCGTTTCTACCATTAGACAAGACTAGGCGGCCGCTTAGCTTTACTTTCGTAGGTTCAAATTAAGAAAAACAATCCCCCCTTTTGCCGCCCTAGCCCTTTTGCCGCCCTAGGCGGCCGCCTAGTCTTGCCTAATGGTAGAAACGGCCCTGCTCATGCGCTCTTAAATGTGTTTGTTATCTCCATGAGCACCTTTAACTGACCGACACATTACTTTTCTTTGGATATCAATGCAATTATTTTCAAATGCCTTCAGTCGCTTTATGTGCCAAACCATGTGATTTCAGTCTCCTGACCGCGCACGCTGGGTTTTGCTTTCGGTTATTCCCAGGACCGTTTCTACCATTAGACAAGACTAGGCGGCCGCTTAGCTTTACTTTCGTAGGTTCAAATTAAGAAAAAAATCCCCCCTTTTGCCGCACTAGCCCTTTTGCCGCCCTAGGCGGCCGCCTAGTCTTGCCTAATGGTAGAAACGGCCCTGAGACCATCTACTTCTGCAGTTTGTAATTCAATCCCTTCTGGTGAGCAATATATCTTGCAATTCATTTTGCACAATATATCACGACCCAACAGATTTATAGGTCTGCTGTCACAAACCAAAAACCTGTGTTTATCTTTGTAATTCCCAAATTCAAATTTAACAGGTTCTGTCAGATTTGTCTTGATTTGCTGATTACCTACACCTACAACTTGGATGGACTCACCAGAGAGAGGAAGGTTCTCTATTTCTGTTGATCTAACAGTAGAGCGGGTAGCACCTGTGTCCACAAGAAAAGTGATATCTTTATCATTCACTTTACCATTAACAAATGGACCAGACTGATCTACCTCAAGAGTGGGTCCAAGCACATACTCTTCTTCCTCTCTAAGGCACCGTCATGAGTAATCATCAGATGAATCACTTTCTTCCTTATTTTTCAGCCAAAATTGTTGTGAGGCATTCGACAAATTTACCTTTGACACATTATTTACCTGATTACCACCACAGAAACCTGTTTCAGGTGTAAATCTTTGAGCATTTACACAATTGGGGAAGGGTGCTTGTGGAAATTGGCTTTGTTGGATCTGGCTTTGCTGGGTCAGGTTTTGCTGAATTTGGCTCTGCTGATTCGCTACCTGTCGCTGTAGCTGTCGCTGCTGACGTAACTCGCTTAACTGCTGCTGTAGCTGTTGCTGTTGTTGCTGATTTAACTCACGCTGCATCTGTGGATTTAATGAAGTATTTTTAAAATTTCTGGGCGGGTTTTTACACTCCCGCTTCCAGTGTCCAATCTCGCCGCAATTAAAACATGGGAGCTTTTGTTTCAGCTCTTCAACATTTACATTAAATTTAGGCTTGTTGTTAAAATTATTTTAAAATTTGCCTTGATTCTGCTGCACATTTTTATTTTCAAAAGCCATCTGCTGTTGCTCAGCTACTTTCACTTGTGCCCACAATGCCTTCTCCTTAAGGTTCTTCTGTTTGGCTTCTAACTCATCACTACAGTACTTTGCCTTTCTCTGGATGTCATCAACTGAAAGTGCTTGCCAGCACACAATTCCATTTCTGATCATTTCACCTATTTCAGGTCTGAGGCCATAGACAAATCTGTAAATAAAGTGGCTCATGTCCTTTTCGCTTAATTTTTCATAGCCACTGTACTGTTTGAAGACTAACAGTAACCTTTCATAAAATGAATGTACTGATTCTTTTGGTTCCTGATTTGTTCTGTCAATTTTGACCCAATCTACCTCTTTCGGAGGAATTTTCACCTTCAGCCAATAAATTACTTTATTGTATAAATCCATAACATCTTTTGATGGGGCACCTGTAACTGTGTCTCGGGCTGGCTCTTCTTTTGGCCAATCCACAGAAATTTTGCAATCTGTCCAAAGATCTGATGGGACAACAATGTCAAAGAAGCCATCCAGATCAATCCACAGAACTTTCGACACCTTGATGAACCTATCTACCTATCTACCTGCCGATACCACTCAACTGGCTTCTCTCTCAAGCGAGGAAAGTCATTAGTGAACAATAGAATATCCTGTCTTGACCAGGGGACATGTACATACCCTCCACCTGCTATTTCCCTCATTGGAAATTCTGTAACTGTTTCACTTCTGACCTTTTTGTCCTGATCTTTTATTCTCCATTTGCCTAATTCGCCTAATCTTTTCAGGAAATCAATCAATTCTTTAATATGAGTCATTCTTCCAGCAATATTGAGATTATCTATATCCTTCTCAGAGAAGTCCACTCTGTAATGTTTCTGCAGATGTTTTTGTTTGCTCAAATCAATTTCTAATTCAGCAGCCATTTCTTCCAGTTGCTCATACCTGTTTTTCGTTTTCCACTGGATGCTTTTGCAAATGAAAAGCAATTCATCTTCCTGATACAATCTCCGTCTGTCAGTACCAATTGTGCCAATAATTAATTCCTCTAAATCAGCTTTTAATTTTGCAACATCAAGCTTTTTAAATTCAGGTGCTTCAGGAGACAATGCATTTTGCGTTAAATCTATTCTATTCAGGCCTCTTTCTGAAGGGCCTGGATCTGATTCTGCAACAGATGGTGTCTGGGAATCTGTTAAGCTTCGATTTAAAGTTAAATTTGGCATCATAGATTTTACTCTATGAATCTCTGAAAGTTCTGAATAAAATTTCTCAGCCACTTTTTGAATTTCCGCATTTAATGGAACTGTCAAAGCAGAATGTCTATTTTCTCCCTGACCGAAAACTGGTACTACAGGACCAATTGTTACTGGTACTGTCACTGCTTCCATGCTTTTTGTTAATTGTTGAATTAAATCTTCCTTTGCTCTATTATAACTGGATATTTCTGGCATATCAGCAAGAGTTCTTTCTGGATTTCTCAGAAAAATATTTCTCTGCTCTGGAATTCTACTCTCTCTAGGTGTACTAGAATTATTTATTGACCCTACTCTTTCAGGTAATTTTAAAAATCTGGGTGAACCTTCTTCAACTTCCCTAGGAGGTGCACTTGCACCTGGAGAGTTTCCTGTAGAAACTCTCGGTGCCGAATGAGAATCTGCCTGATAAGGTGGTGGTTTGCGTTTTGTAACATAAATGTCTTCTAAAATTGCATCATCTAAATCCTCATCAAGTTCACGTCCACCTATATCTTCATTTTTCTTTTGACCTGGATTTCCACTGATCATTATTCTTACTGGGTACAGACCATCAAACATGTCTGCTTTCCTCCAACGCCTCACTTTATCCTCATGTGTTTCCCTATTTAGAATCTGCTTTGAATTTCTAGGTGCTGAGCATTTGCTTTCACGTTCCAGTTCCATCATCTCAACTTCCCATTCAACTAAAGCCTCAAATTGTGTAGGTCTAGGCTTCGGCACAAGATCCATCATTTTTTCTCTCAGGTTCATCAAAACCTTGGCATTAAATGACCCATCCTCCGGCCATGCTAATACACAATCCTTTTGTGTATAATGCATCCGATTATCAAACCAAATTACAGTATGATAACCATATTCGCCTTCCATATAGGCTGCAGGTGTTTTGTACTTATGAAGTAATTTTCCACCACGCGTTTCAATTTTCCTGTCGGGCTTAAATACATTTTTCACTTTCTGAAACCATGAAGGCTTCTTTTTCTCCTAATCGTTCCAATAACTCATGATTTAAGTCAAAATCGTTTATTCCGAAAAGTTCGAAATGTTTTCTCGGTGTTCCGCTATTCCAACCAATCCGTGCGCGAAAGACACCAATAGTCCAATCAGGTTAAGCTACGTCACTGCCTTGTTTAACCAATAGAAATACAGTATTCAGAACTGACCAATCTGGTATCAGCTCGTCACTGTCACGTGAACCAATCAGTGCGCTTGCTGTGACGTATGTTAGCCAATCACAGCGTGAACCAAAATGACGTACACTGTCGCTGCAGCTTCGCTGTGTGTTACTCCGTAAACTCACCCCTCCTTTACAAAAACTTTTCACAGCGCCATTTTAAACAATGCGTTTCCAATGATTTTCAATTAATAACTACAAATAAACAAACCACTTGTCTGTTTCGCTAACAAAGTAATAGTTTTACAAACATTCAGAACTTACTTCGCATGAAATAGACAACGCTATTTTCACAAAAAATTCACACATTCAAACGGAAAACCCTGACCATGCACACACGAAGTCTTAGCAGGACTTTAACCAACCACAGAAATCGTCAGACGTTAATAAGAATAGACAACGCCATCTTACCCTTCACTCAAATTTGAATAAATCTATTACTCTTTTCACAAAAAGTTTTAAAACGGGCTCACCAGGTCCCTATGCTTAATGCTACGATTTCATAGACAATCCTCACTATACATTTAACCAATCACATCTAAGGTCTCTAAACTTGTGTTGTACGTCCACAACACTTTGCGATATATTCTATACCACAATTTTGAAACAGAACAAATGCACTGTGTAACTTTTCTAGCCACACTACTCTTTTGCCGGCAAACAACTAGGAATTTCACACTGCTGGAAAAATCCTTTCAACTACATATAACAAGTGAACAAACTTAACAACATTTTTTAGACATGTATCCTATGTAATAAGCATGTAACATGTCAGTTACCATAGCAACCGAACTCTGCTACCAGAGATTTGATCCAGCGTCACTAAAGAAATTCTGTCTCTACACCACCATTCTCTACCTAATACTCACCAAACTATTAACACAAGACCCATGAGACTGAGACAGAAAATCGTGTGGCTGAATCATATGGCCTGATTAATCACACTAGCTAAATAATATTATGTACATTATATACAACTGCAGTATATCATTTTAATCATAAACAAAATTTAATAAACATTTAATCAGACCACTATGGCCGATGAAATCTACTGATGGTAACGACTAAATTAATCAAGACCAGCTTGACGTTTCAGTCTTTTATTTTTAAATTTCAGAGTAAAGTTTCAGCTTCAATATCTTTATTAATTCTTTAATGACAAACATTTAATTAAATCAGTATTTATCATTTGTTTATTGGCACAAAGGTCTGGCACTCTTAAATTGCACAAAATTAATGAATTAAGATAAACATAACCCTAGTTCCCTAAATTAAGCTTTCTGACCTGTAAAGAAAAAGACATATCATAATTTGCTAAGCCCTTACGTGTCAAAGGGAAAACGGACAGCACTTCGCCCTCAGGAACAGTCAGCAGCGCTCCCCTCAAAGGGCTTAATTTTTATACCTTTTCTGACTCACTAATCTAACTAAATGTTATATTTTAGTAAAATGCAGCAACCCAATTGGTTGCCGACCATCAGACCACCGAGAGGCCAACGCATCAGTTCTTGTGACATCATTATGTCATTGTCCATTGACACGAAGCGAGACTGGCTTCCTAGAGTTCGCAACATTAAACTAAATGTTCGTAGCAATTTCCTCCAGGATTTAGGCCAAGCTGCCTCTACACGCTTCCTCGGCCTTGACGTTTTCACTTTCAAAGCTTGTTGCACACAATGTCCATTGTTTGAGGTCCTGCACGTTTCCGTGGAAGTATTTTATTAAAAAGCATCAACACTGCTGTGCTCAGCTTCTTTCAGTCAGGCCAACCGTGGTTCTCCAAAACTAGGCCTCAAGCCTTTCACACGGGCTAGTATTTAAACAAACATAAAAGAGTAATTAATTAAAGCAGTGTAAACCCTTCTGTTACCCACCCATTGCTAATGCTAGTGGATAGAAGTTCACGGTCGCCCGAGGTCCTACCGGGCTCCGTGTCTACTTTAGAGGCGACGTGTGATTTTAACATTGGAACTGTGTTATCTGCAGCGAATTCTGCACATTGTGTTTTAACCTTCTTTTGTTATACAGGTTAATTTTTAAATAGCGCATTTTGCACATTTAGAGCATTTGCCCCAGATCTGTCCCCTGGCAGGCGATTAATGCACTGCCCGGGACCCGATTTTGGCCGCCATTTTGGGTGAGGAGACTGGAGTGGAGCGGAGGCGAGCGAACTAGCGCTCGGCCCCTCCCGCACTCAGCCCTACAAAATGCCCCCCCAGGAAGCGCAGCGGACGAGCGCAGCGGGCGCGACGCAGGCGCGCCGGAGTTGCGCCTGAGTTAAGCCTGTCTGCGCCCGTCCGCGACCGGATGGGACCTGGGGCCACCCCCCCTGCTTCTGGCTCTCTTATCCCCAGACTCACTTACTCTTGCTCTACTTTGTATAGCTTACGCCCTTCGCTCAGTAAGTACTGCTCTCGCATGTGTGGTCATGACGCCCCTCTATCCTGCCCTATATGCGCCTTGGCTCTTACATCTCTCCCCTCGGAGCTGTATATTCCCCCATCCCCTTTCTGGATTGATACCCCTCTCCCAGTGAATGCTCATCTGTCCAATTCTTCTCCTGTTTTTAGTTTTATTAGTTTAAATTGTCGCTCACTGCCTAAGCACAAGAGGGACATATTCGATCTCCTCACTTCATCTAGTCTGTCGGCCTTGTTTCTAACCGAAACTTGGCTCAAGGACTGTTCTGGGCCAGATATTGCCACAGCCCTCCCTGATGAATACACCTTTGTGGGGCGTAATAGACCTCTCAGGGATGGAGGTGGCATTGCCATTATTTTTAAAAGGATCTACTCCTGTAAGTGGGAAGACCTCAACATCGCTAAATGTGAAGCAGGCAGTTTTAAATTGCTATTTTCCCCGAATTTCACACTGTCTGGTGCTCTTTTGTATCGCCCGCCTGGCGCGGCCGGCGCATGGGCAGCTGCACTTCCGGAACTTATTGCCCCCCTTTTGCTGGATTCTAAGAACTTCCTCTTATTAGGTGATATGAATATACATTTTAACGACACTCTATGCCCTACTAACACTCATCTTATACAGGAATTTGCCGC
Organism: Lissotriton vulgaris; assembly: GCF_964263255.1. NCBI lineage: Eukaryota > Metazoa > Chordata > Amphibia > Caudata > Salamandridae > Lissotriton > Lissotriton vulgaris. Next base: position 485,715,526 of record NC_141691.1, on the reverse strand, counting down.
CCTCAATTTAAGTCTCCTAAACTCTGGTTCTACTCATAAAGGTGGCAACTTACTAGACCCAATCTTTGCTAATATAGATACTGTTACCTGTCTACCTTCCAGACCTATTACTTGGTCGGATCATTTCATTGTAGAGTTTCACATTAAGATAACGGGTGCATCCTGCCTCCTTAACAGCCAACACTCCCTTAGAACTAGTAGAAACTGGCAAAGACTTAATCTGGAGCAACTTAATAATTCCTTAGAAAAAACCTTACCTCCTCTTGCTAATATTTCTATGGATGATGTGGGTAAAATCAGCACCTGGCTTACCTCTGCTATTGATTCTTGCCTTCCGACACGTAAATGTAAACAAAAGTTCCTGTACCCACCTGCCCCTTGGTTTAATGAAGAACTTAAAATGGAAAAATCCCGCTGCAAAAGATTGGAGCGTATCTGGAGATCCAACTATTTTTCGGCGGATAAAGAAAACTACAAACGTGCATTACATAAATATCACATTTTATGTAATACTGCCAGGGCCAATCATGTTAACAACAGGATATTGAAAGCCCAGAATCGTCCTAAAGCCCTCTTTAGGGCAGTTCAGGAACTATCCGGTATGTCATGTGCCCCCAAAGCTCCCTGTCTGGATAGCAATCAATGTAATTCTTTGGCAGACTTCTTTACAATGAAAATTGACAGCATCTATGCGGGTTTTAGAGCTTCACCATCCACTTTACCCAAGTCATCCATTCAGCAATACGACCGACCATCCACACAGGATGACCCAGAACGACCCTTTTCTCCTTTATTAGATAAGTGGGAACGTATTTCTATGCCCGTTTTCCAGAAACTGTTGGCAGAGATCAAATCTGGCTCTCCATTAGATCCCATGCCCCCCCAGATTCTTTGTACTTTAGCCACCGTCCCTCTGGGCTGTATCTTGGCCCTATTGAATGCCTCTCTCACGGAGGCAGTAGTTCCTAACATCTGGAAACATGCAATGGTGGTTCCACTTCTGAAGAAAGCCAATGCGGATGTTTGCAACCCTGCCAACTTCCGGCCCATTTCCCTGCTCCCCTGCCTCTCGAAGGTATTGGAGAAGCATGTTAACCGTCACCTCACCAGCCACATTGAATCAGCAAACGTTCTCCACCCTTCCCAGTCAGGTTTCCGGGCGGGCTTCTCTACGGAGTCCACCCTTCTGGGAGTCTCGGAGACAGTCAGGCGCCAGGTAGATAGAGGGGAGACAGTGGCACTCATCCTTTTGGATTTGAGTGCCGCTTTTGACACCGTCTCCCATAACATCCTTCTCTCTGCCTTGAAGTCTGTTGGTATCTGCGGCTCTGCTCTTGACTGGATCTCTAATTTTCTTTCTAATAGTACTTTTCAGGTTTTTTCTCCCTCTTCTGTGTCCACTGTTCACAATTCTCTGTATGGTGTTCCCCAAGGTTCTATTCTCAGTCCTTTATTCTTCAACCTTTTTGTTAGACCTCTTGCTTTTCTTGCTGAACAGGCTGGACTTTCTATTTTTTCTTATGCTGACGACACTCAAATCATTTTTTCCCTTTCTTCTAATCAGCACTCCCCCTCCTCCTCTCTTCGTTCTGGACTCACTGACATCTCCAACTGGATGCTGACGAACAAACTGAAGCTAAATGGCGACAAAACAGAGCTTCTCCTGTTTGGGCCGGACTCTACTCTCTGGGGCCCGCAACATTGGCCTCAGCAAATGGGACCATTGCCGGCCCCAGCAACCACAGCACGCAATCTCGGGGTCCTCTTTGATAATCAGCTATCCATGAGACAACATGTGGTCGAAGTCTCAGCCACCTGTACTACCATCATCAGGTGGTTGAGGAAGATCACATGGATGCTTCCTCCAGACACCCAGAAGTCAGTGGTCCAGGCCCTAGTGACATCTCGCCTGGACTACGGTAATGTACTTCTTCTGGGTGCCTGCAAAGAGGTCACCCGGAAGCTCCAAGTGGATCAGAACATGGCTGCCCGTTTACTTTGTAACTTGCCTAGAACTACCTCAGTCTCTTCTTCCCTGCGCAGCCTGCATTGGCTGCGCATAGAATCCAGGTCCAAATTTAAAGCACTATGCTTTATGCACCGTATCAAAGCTGGAAAATCCCCTCACTATCTATCCACTTTAGTCCAACAATATCGTCCTTCCCGCACCCTTAGATCCTCCACTCACTGCAGATTCTCTGTCCCCCGTTTCAAGCGTGCTAGAGTTGGTGGGCGCTCTTTTTCATACCTGGCACCCACGCTCTAGAACTCACTTCCCATCCCTTTGCGGTCTGAAAAATGTTACCTTAAGTTCTGCAAAGGAGTGAAAACCTGGCTGTTCTCTCTGTAACCTGTTCCTTTATTCCCGTTTGCCCTCTATTACTTCTGTTCTCCTAGCGCCGGGAAACCCATGGGTAGCTGTGCGCTCTACAAAATCAGATATAATATAATAATAATAATGCCTTAACCCATTAATAAATGACACCTAGCAGAAGCGCACAAATAAAGCAGCACATTTATATTCTACCTTTCTTCATGGAGTCCAGCAGGAATCTTCATTAATCTGAAAAAGATGACAAACACCACATATAATCTTAAACGAGGACATAGACACACACACAAAATGCACACAAAAATAAGCACATGCCATTTTACTCAGCCGCATTAATATTGACAAAGACAAAAGGACAGACAAACAACATTATTTACGTATTATAAAACACACTCGCAAATGCAACAAGAGCACATATAATGTTATTCCCACGTGTTGTGTAATGTCTAAACTTAAACTAGATTGATTAAAACAATAAATCATGCAATAACTCATTAATAAATTAGTTCATGTTATAGGAATTAATTTCACAAGCTTATTTCAAAAGCTTGCTCCATCAATATCATACCAAAACTAACAAGGAAAACATTGGAAACGACATCCCTCATTCAACAGAGGATCGCAAGTCTGTATCTCTTAGCCTGAAAACCCTGAATGCACAGACAGGGAGAGAACATAAGAATAGCAGATGTGGCAGGGTCGGCGTGCACGTCAAGCGTGAACATCAACCCGATCGCATGCCCTCTGCAAATGACCTAATTCCAACATGGCCGCCACGTGCACTAGTGTTTGGAATAGCAAATGGCAAGTAGGCTCTAAACCAAGGAATACGAGTAAGGATGTGTTTGCATAGGTGAGGCTCACGTCTGCTAAGGATCGAGAGGCATGAACAAAGAAGGGAAGAAATCAGGAGGAGACTCAATTTTTTAACATATGAAAGTGGGAATCCAAAGGAAAAATAATTCAAAAAAGGGTATCTAAATACAATTGGTTGACATTAAGTATAATTCAAATATACAATATCTACAAGGTACAGGGAGGCCCAACATAAATTCAACCAGTTAGCAAACATAAATGACAGGGCAACAAGAAGGTCAATTATGCAGAAGAAACATTCAATTCAATTACTAAAACGCGGCTAATCACCCCTGGGGGTATCCAGGTGTTTTAGAGAGCCAGGACTGCCGAACAACCCAGTCTTGAGTGGTCCTCCAAAATTGGCATGGATGTCCATAGGTTGAGGGGAATGTCGTTCCTGGACTTGGAAGCAAGTTAGGAGAAGTAACAGTCCTCTCCTCTGGCTCAACAGATGCGTGGGACGTGTGCGAACGCTAGAGGGCTGTGAGGAGTTGTCTGATGGGCTAGTGGAAGGTCAGTCGGTGGATGATATAGGCTGGTCGACTTTTTTTTTTTTAAATTGTTAGTGTTCTGAGCATTCAGTGGATTTTTGATTACCACAATTTGATTGTTTCCCTCAGATTCAATGCTATTAAGGTTTTGGACTAGGAGCCTTGGGCCCTTATATGGGTGAATGAAGCCTGAGTCCATATTCTGTACTCTACATGCTTCTCTGTAGGTTAGTAAATGCATGGTTAGCGTAGAGAGAGGAAGACGATCTCTATTCCACATTAGTCTTTTTTAATTTATTGAGTATCTTTTTTTCTAACTAGGTTGTCCTTGCTTTTGTCCTGATGAAGACCTGCTTGAAAGATTTAAAATCTCCTCAGGCAGCGGTAGGGTCGAAACATCAAAATGAATTTCCCAGCCTGGAATGAATGTTTAGATCCTTGTGCATTATGTGTTTGCATTCATCGGCCACCTTTCCTTAGCGATGGACTTATGTTGCGAAAAAGAAACTGTTTTCAAACAGGCTTTTTGCATTGACTAAGTAGAGCTATTTCAGTGTTTTTATTATTGCAATTTTGTGATATTCATTATTCTATTCTTTTCTGTGTCACTTCACATATGAGCTCTTTCTACGAGCACTGTCCTATGCACTCTATAGAACAACTATGATATGTTTCAATAAATATGTGCATTGCCAATATACTTAAAATATAAATTGTATTTATTTTTGCAAAATCTATGTGCACTCTCTTTCTCTATTGTGCCATTATCAATTTTTGTTGATCATAATACATGAATTAATATTGTATTTAAAGTTTTGCCAATAGGACCACACTGTTAGTTATACCGAACTATACCCAGGTCCTGAGGTGTATCTTGGATTACCCGATAAGATTGTAATGAGCTGTCCAGCTGGCAACGGGAAGGAGGTTCCACCAGAGAGTTATGCAAAGCGCAGAAGGAGAGCCTTACTTTTGTGAGTCTTCGGCAGCAGGCTGAGCCCCCGGCAACTGGTGATGCATCTAGAAAACAACTAATTTGCCATGAGAGTGGTCTCCTGTATAGTGAGTCTAAGGCTCCAGAGCCAGGTACAACAGGCTCTGGTTGTTGGTATCCCAGTGCTTCAGCACCTTCCTACTGAGTCTGACTCATGATGTGCGACTAGCAGATCATTTGGGGCAAGGCAAGACCTTTGACAGGCTTGTCACCCGCTTTTATTGGCCTGAAATGAGAAAGGCCTCAGATACTTCTGTAGGTCCTCTCCTACGTGCTAGGCATGTGGCAAGCCAGAGGGGAGGTGAAAGGCCCCCCTACCGCCTTCCCCCTTTCACTATGACTCCTTTTGAGCAGGTTTGCATTGACATTGTAGGGCCTCTGGATTCCAAGCCAGCCATGGGCAACAGATATGTTCTGATTTTGGTGAACCATTCCACCCGGTATCCAGCAGCATTCCCTCTGAGTACTGTGACAATGCCCCACTGTGGCCAGAGCACTGATGGGAATCTTTACCCATATGGGTTTCCCCAAGGAGGTGGTATCTACCGGGTTAACAAATTCATGTCTGGGTACATTAAAGCCATGTGGAATGAGTGTGGGGTAACCTAAAAGTTCTCCACTCCATACCACCCCCTACCAATGGATTGATTGAAAGATTCAACCATACCTTCAAAGGCATAATTATAGGTCTACTCGAACCCATGAGGCATAAGTGAGACGTCCTCCTGCCATGACTTTTGTTCACCTACAGGAGATTCTACAGGAAGGGGTTAGCTTCATCCTTTTGAACTTCTGTACTTCTGCATGGCCAGACCGTGAGAAGACCTCGCATTTTGGTTAAGGACGGCTGGGAACATGCTCCCAAGAAGCCATCCCAGGATAAAAATAATAAACAATAATAATAATTCCTATTCATAAAATGTGAACATATCACCACCTTAAGGTTTTTAAGGCACTGAGAGCCGTCTGGGAGATTAAGTGAGCTATTGCCTGGAGTCACATGATGCTGAACTGAGCTGGCCCTGGTGCCAGGGATCGGTCCATGAACCTAATGCACCGGAGTCAGCCACTCTGGACGCGGCGCCACAACTCTCCACAGGATGTAGTTAGACACATGTTGGGGTACCTCAACCGAACAGCCCACTTACTGCAAATTGACAGAATTATCTAGAAGCTAGCCAGGAGGACATGAGAAGCTAGTATGACCAGATTGTCACTCTGGTTAAGTTTCTGCCTGGTAAAAAAGTGTAGGTAAGGGAGCCTTTGGAGTCTTGGGTCCTGCAAGACCATTGATCTGGGCCTTATGAGGTGAAGGAGCTCAAGAGGGATGTCACCTATTTGGTGGGTCTCAAAACTCCCAAGAACCCTTTAAGAGTCCTTCATGTCAATTGCCTCATGCCCCAGGTTGAGAGATCTGAGCGTACCCGGATCTGGGTTACTGATGATGAGATAGAAGAGGAAAGTGAACCTCGCCCAACCTCCTTTCTTCCAAGGAGATGGCTGGATCAGTTGGGATGTGAGCATCTCCCCTACCTTGATCCTAGATCAAGAGAGAGACTGCCACCAGTTGTTAGGACAGTTGGCCTCTATGCTCTCACTTACACCAGGGATCACTACATGTTGGATCCATGATATTGAAACTCGGGGCAGTATACCTGTGAAGAACAACATTTACAGGTTATCTGACAAGGTAAATATGTAAATGTAAATTGATACTTGTATAGTGCACTACTCACCCGCAAGGGTCTCAAGGCGCTTGTACGAATACCGCTGTGAAACCCATCCTGGCTTTCCCTGTGAGGCGTCCACTCCTGGGCACCTCCAAGGCATCCTTAGCGTTGTGGGGGCCGTTGTGGAGATTAAGCAAGCTATTGCCCAGAGTTGCAGAGTGGGACTCCATGATTGGAATAGGCACCGAGGCGAGAATTATCATGTCCGTGGAATTTTGAGCACAAGACCCGCCGATGCGGGGAATTGAACCCTGGTCCCGGGCTAGACCTCTGCATCAGGGTCTGCTGCTCTAATCATTGAGCCACATCAAAGCCAACATCAAAGAGGAAGTCTCTATGATGCTGGTGTTAGGGGTTATTGAGTCCTCCAACAGCCCTTAGTACAGTTCAGTTGTGTTGGTCCCCAAAATTACCCCATCAGCTGTCACACAATGTACGAAGCTGGGTTTCTGTTGCAGTAACCTCCACACTTTCTGTCAGACTACTGATGCACTCTGACTTGATGTGCCCTGGGTCCCTGCCAATCAGGCTGCCAGGGCCTGTGTTCTTTCCCAAAACTGTACCTTGTACCCTCATTTCTCACCTCTCTGGCCACATGTCAGTCCCTTGTCAAAGGTACCATGGGTACAAGGGCCACTGTGGCCAGGTAAGGCCTCTAAGTGCTGCACTACTTATTGTGCCAGCTTTAGAGGCCCTGTACCTTTACACACACACAATGCTATTGCAGGCTGCTTGTTGTGGTGCAGAACAAAGTGAAGATTCAACATGGCACACATCCCTTTGTGCCTTGCCTACAATCCACTGCCCTGGCATAGGTCAGCCACCCTTCTAGCTGGGTGCACTATACCAGTGGTGAGGGTACAGGTGCATGAGCCCTGTACCCCTACAGCGTCCAGACCAATTCTTAGACATTGTATGTGCAGTAATGCCATTAAGAGTATATGGTGCTGGGAGTTTGTCATTATAAACTCCATAGCACCATAATTGTGTACGGAAAACTGGGTTTAGGTATCAAAGTTCTCAGCGCATTAAACCCACACTGATGCCAGTGTGGGATTTGATAAAAAATGCACTCAGAGGGCATCTTAGATATGCCCCCTGAAAAACGACCAGCCTCTGGTGAGTTCCCCGACTGGTACACACTAGCCTGCCATCATGAGACATGTTTCTGGACCCCTAGGGTGGGAGCCTTCACTCCCTGAGCCCAGAAACAAAGTCTTTCCTGGGCAGAGGTGGTCACACTTCCCCAGGCCAGGAAGAGCCATCTGTGGCAGGGGAACTTCATAGGCCTTGCCGCCTTTGTAAATTGGCCCCAGCCTCTCCTGCTATCAGGAACAGGCATCCTTCCTGTCTCCCCTCCTTTTCGGTGGGAAGACAGGGGAAAAAAATTAGCATAGCCCGGAAGGTGTGCCCACCTGTGCCAACCTCACCCCTCAGGTGGGGGAGGTGGAGCACACTCTTCTGTGCACGCCATCTTGCAGATGGCAGGCACTCTCCAATCAGGATTAGGGATTGTGCCGCCTCCCACACGTGGGGTGAACATAACAAGGGTATCAGTCACCCATTGGCTACTGACCTCAGGACCTCTAAAATGCCCCCTAAATACAGTATTTGGTGGGCAGCCCTGTTCCAAGAAGACAGATTTCTGCAACCACAAAGAAGAAGAATGAAGGAAGACGCCCAGCAAAGGAGACTGCAGAGAAGAACTTATTGGGCCCCAGCACTACAGCCCGGTAGCATTATTCAGAGATCCTGCACCAAAAGTCTCCTTGTCCTGCAGCCAGTGACCTCCAGAACCCCTGGGAGGACTGACTGCCTTCACCAAAGACCGGATCTCCTGTGAACAGCAGCTCTGTTGAAAAGAAACTCCGAAGACAGACTCTGAGCCTGCCGAGGACAAAGAAACTCAACGCCTGTAACCACCACTGCACCCAATGCCTAAGGCCTGAATCTTGGTGGTAGTGGAGGAATCCCACTAGAAATATCATCATTCTAATTTTTCATCCTGGTTTCAACAATTTAATTTTCACATAACCAATTTCACCGTTCTTATTTGAAAGTGTGATGTTTAATCATCAGTTCTTTTTAAATAAATTTCAACATATATTCAAAAATCAAAACATTTCAAAATATTTCACTGCATCAACAAAATCTTTCTTGACAGCGTATAGTTGATGTAGCCCGATGCATTTCGAGTCCTAAGTGGACTCTTCCTCAGGGGCCTGTAAATATGAACATCTTGTATCAACAATTTCATAATATTATAATGTCTTTTTTCATCAGATTCAAGTTTCAAAAACATGCGGATGTACAAAACAGCAAACAATCACTTTGCATTTCATGTGGAAGTGTAATGACAACATCATGCACTGATAAACCTTGAAACTCCACCACCTCACCACTAGAGTGAATGTGTTAACCAATGCGTTATACTCACAACAGAACCAAGAAATTGATGTTCCTGCAAACATAAATTCTGACTATGAATAACTGCCGAGTTCATGTACCAACATCCTGAGACCAATGAAACACCTAACGAAGCTTCCTCTTACCTCGATTCTTTTTGAATGGAAACCACCGCGTTTCCGTATCTATTCAAATATACCACCTACAAAAAATATATGAAACCATCCTTAGCTTCATGTTACTAGTTAAATACGTTTCTAACGCTATCTCTCCAGGACGCCTCTCCTTACCTCAAGGCTAATCACCAGCTCCTTCGTCTGCTTCCTGCCGATTACAAACTCAACACCTGGCTTTCCGGGTTTAAAACGCGTCATCCTCCGGGTTAAACTAACAACAGTAAAAACGGACTGAACCGGGTCACTGGAGAGCGCCATTTTAGAACGGTCTCTAAACGAAACAGAGATGAACCTCCTGGCCGGTGGACAAAAAACGCTCACAAAATGCGTGAAACGAGGGTAAAGATCCAATGGTGATCACGAGTTCACAGCAGTGAACGAACTAAACAGAGTCACTGGGTAACGCCATGTACAAACGAAGACTAAACGAAACAAAACCTACTGACCGGTAAACCACTAACGCGCACAAATGAAAAGTGAAAGATCAAGTAATGATCAGGTGCTCAAAAATAAAAATACATAGAAATACATAAAGTGGGTTTCAATTCAAATTCAAAAATATATAATAACAGTGCATTATATACATTTCACTTAACTTTCAGAAACACATGTATTGTGTATTGTATCAGATATACTCATGCTAAAGAGAGGCTTGCCAAAACCTCTACATGCCTCTTGCCTGGCTAACAGTGTCTTTATTACAGAAAACATGTATAGTCTATTTTTTCATTTAAACCTTTTGGTTCCTGAGTCCCTAGGAACCTGATCCAAAATATATCTCTTTGTAGGAGGGATCTGGTGAGATCCACTCCTTCTTGGAGTTCAGTTTTCTCCAAAACTGAAAACTGTAGCTGGGAGATGTTATGCCTATTTTCTGACCAGTATTTAGCTAAATTGCTTTTAATGTTGACATTCCTGATAGTACTCTTGTGTTCAGATATTCTTGTTTTTAGTTTTCTTTCCGTTTTCCCCACGTACAATTTGCCGCATGGACATTTGATGTAGTAAATCACACTTTTAGAGTTGCAATCACTGTCATGGTGTAGATCAATGGTTTTTCCTGTCTGGGGGTGATGTAAAGTATTCCCACCTATCACATTGTGACAGTGCACACAGTTCATACATCTTTTCATCCCTTTATGTGTTTGTCTCTTTTTAATTATGGGTGTCTTCAGCAGCTCCTTTAGGTTTTTTGATCTTTTATATGCAAACATTGGTTTTTGCGAAAAAATACCTCCAAAGTCTGGTTCATGTTGAAGTAGTTCCCAATGTCTTGTTATTATTAAATTAAAAAGGGACACGCTTGATTACAAGCTTAATGAAGTATACTCTTGGGCTGAAGTATATGCCCAGAGGAGAGCTTATCAACCTAAGAAAAAACCAACTACAACTTCAGAGGAAAGCCTAGTCTCAGATACGGATTTAAGTGCTTCCAGACCGTCAGCACAAACACAAATTGGAGAGGCAGCAGGTTCCAATGAACAGACAGAACCTGATCAAACAGCAACTACATCAAAGCCGTCTTCTTTTCCCCAGGCAGGGGATTTAACTCAACCACCAGGAAAACCAAAACCAAAACAAGGAGAAGTCAGAGAAGGAGCAAGAACAAGAAGCACCAGGTAAACTTGGTGATGAATATTTCGAAAACAGAGTTAACATCTGATGAACTCCAAGTGTTAAACAGAGGACTAGGTTTTGTCCCGACCTATGACACAAATATTTTGGAATGTGAAATAGCATTGTTCAAATTTATGAGAGTGTTAAAACTCAGGCATTTCTTCACTAATGTGGTCCCCACACAAGAAGTTAAAGAGCCCACTGAATTAATGGAATTCAAAGTCAAATCCAAATATCAATCACCAGTTACACACAAAATTTTGGATGCATTCGAAAAATCAGTAAGGAATGACTTAGAGAAATTGAGTTTTCACAGATCTAAAACGAAGAATCTATCTGTTTTTGAAAGGAACATCTTGAAAAAACTCCAAATGAATGAGAATATTCATATTCAAAAGGCGGACAAGGGAGGAGCAATAATTGTGATGGATAAGGAATTTTATGTGGCAAAAGTTAACGAACACGTGTCAGATGAGTCAACATATCTGGAATTAGATAAAGACCCCATCTATGAATTGGAAGTAACCCTAAAAATCATCTTGGATAAAGCTTGTGAACTTGGTCACATCTCAATGGCTACGAAACAATTCCTCTCGGTACAGCATCCCAGGCGACCCCGCCTCTATATGTTGCCCAAAGTTCATAAAGACAAATTGAACCCTCCCATGAGGCCTATCGTCACAGGCTGTGGCGCAATTTTTGAACCATTGGGGCAGTACATAGATACTTTTTTACAGCAATTTGTTCAAGAGTGGCCATCCTACACAAAAGATACCAACCATTTTTTACAAAAATTGAAGAACACTACTATAACACAAGACCTATTACTCTGTACTATAGATGTAAAATCTCTTTACACTTCGATACCTCACCAAGCAGGATTGGAAGCTGTGGAATGGGCGCTGTTGGGGCTTGAAACTATTAGAGCAGAAAAATCTTTCATTTTAGAATTGCTGCATTTCTGCTTGTACCATAGCTATTTTCAATGGGACAAAAAAAATTTCTTGCAACAGAATGGTACATCAATGGGATTTGCGGGGGCCCCCGCATATGCCAATACGTACATGGCTAAATTTGAAGCAGACTACATTTACTCGGACAAAGAATGGCGAGACCATAGCTTGATATATCAAAGATTTATAGATGATATTTTTGTATTATGGTCAGGCAACAGAGAAATGTTGGAACAAAAAATCTTGACTTTAAATACCCATGTGGATCAAATCAAATTTACTCACACCATCAGTGACCATGAAATAGCATTTTTGGATGTATTATTGACATTAAAACAAGGAACATTACAAACTGAAGTGTTTCGGAAAGAGACAGATGTCAACAATTCTCTGTTGTTTCAGAGCTTTCACCCTCAGAATTTAAAAATGAATTTGCCCTTGTCACAATATATGAGGATAAAACGGATTTGTTCAGAGTCTGCGACTCTGGAAAAACATTTGGATATACAAGAAGGAAAATATGCATCCAGAGGTTACCCAGAGAGTGTGCTGAAGAAAACAAAAGATAAGATTGTTACGTTCAGTAGGGAGAATCTCCTGGAAAAGAAACCGAAGAAGATGCTGGACAGACAGGTGTTTGTTTCAAAATACTCTACAAGTTCATCAAAAATCAAAAATATAATAACAAGACATTGGGAACTACTTCAACATGAACCAGACTTTGGAGGTATTTTTTCGCAAAAACCAATGTTTGCATATAAAAGATCAAAAAACCTAAAGGAGCTGCTGAAGACACCCATAATTAAAAAGAGACAAACACATAAAGGGATGAAAAGATGTATGAACTGTGTGCACTGTCACAATGTGATAGGTGGGAATACTTTACATCACCCCCAGACAGGAAAAACCATTGATCTACACCATGACAGTGATTGCAACTCTAAAAGTGTGATTTACTACATCAAATGTCCATGCGGCAAATTGTACGTGGGGAAAACGGAAAGAAAACTAAAAACAAGAATATCTGAACACAAGAGTACTATCAGGAATGTCAACATTAAAAGCAATTTAGCTAAATACTGGTCAGAAAATAGGCATAACATCTCCCAGCTACAGTTTTCAGTTTTGGAGAAAACTGAACTCCAAGAAGGAGTGGATCTCACCAGATCCCTCCTACAAAGAGAGATATTTTGGATCAGGTTCCTAGGGACTCAGGAACCAAAAGGTTTAAATGAAAAAATAGACTATACATGTTTTCTGTAATAAAGACACTGTTAGCCAGGCAAGAGGCATGTAGAGGTTTTGGCAAGCCTCTCTTTAGCATGAGTATATCTGATACAATACACAATACATGTGTTTCTGAAAGTTAAGTGAAATGTATATAATGCACTGTTATTATATATTTTTGAATTTGAATTGAAACCCACTTTATGTATTTCTATGTATTTTTATTTTTGAGCACCTGATCATTACTTGATCTTTCACTTTTCATTTGTGCGCGTTAGTGGTTTACCGGTCAGTAGGTTTTGTTTCGTTTAGTCTTCGTTTGTACATGGCGTTACCCAGTGACTCTGTTTAGTTCGTTCACTGCTGTGAACTCGTGATCACCATTGGATCTTTACCCTCGTTTCACGCATTTTGTGAGCGTTTTTTGTCCACCGGCCAGGAGGTTCATCTCTGTTTCGTTTAGAGACCGTTCTAAAATGGCGCTCTCCAGTGACCCGGTTCAGTCCGTTTTTACTGTTGTTAGTTTAACCCGGAGGATGACGCGTTTTAAACCCGGAAAGCCCGGTGTTGAGTTTGTAATCGGCAGCAAGCAGACGAAGGAGCTGGTGATTAGCCTTGAGGTAAGGAGAGGCGTCCTGGAGAGATAGCGTTAGAAACGTATTTAACTAGTAACATGAAGCTAAGGATGGTTTCATATATTTTTTGTAGGTGGTATATTTGAATAGATACGGAAACGCGGTGGTTTCCATTCAAAAAGAATCGAGGTAAGAGGAAGCTTCGTTAGGTGTTTCATTGGTCTCAGGATGTTGGTACATGAACTCGGCAGTTATTCATAGTCAGAATTTATGTTTGCAGGAACATCAATTTCTTGGTTCTGTTGTGAGTATAACGCATTGGTTAACACATTCACTCTAGTGGTGAGGTGGTGGAGTTTCAAGGTTTATCAGTGCATGATGTTGTCATTACACTTCCACATGAAATGCAAAGTGATTGTTTGCTGTTTTGTACATCCGCATGTTTTTGAAACTTGAATCTGATGAAAAAAGACATTATAATATTATGAAATTGTTGATACAAGATGTTCATATTTACAGGCCCCTGAGGAAGAGTCCACTTAGGACTCGAAATTCATCGGGCTACATCAACTATACGCTGTCAAGAAAGATTTTGTTGATGCAGTGAAATATTTTGAAATGTTTTGATTTTTGAATATATGTTGAAATTTATTTAAAAAGAACTGATGATTAAACATCACACTTTCAAATAAGAACGGTGAAATTGGTTATGTGAAAATTAAATTGTTGAAACCAGGATGAAAAATTAGAATGAGGATATTTCTAGTGGGATTCCTCCACTAGCAGCAACAGTGCGCAGGGGTTGAGTGGTCTATCCACTCAAGTTAGGTTGATAGTTTTGTAGGCACGGAGGGAGGACAAACGTGCCACCGCTGCAGCACGCATGTGTTAAACAAAGAGGATTAAAATAATATTTTTCTTAAAAAATAGGAGTGCCATCCACTTCATTATCTCACTGAATCTTGGTGGCCCACCGGTCCCAGCGAGATCCCCAAGTGCTCCAGAGTCCTAGTCCACCATGGGCTGACCCCTCCAGGACTGCCCGACGTTGCCTGCAGCCTCTGCACGGAGACCTCTACACCCACAAGTGGCCCAGTAAGGTGAAAATACACCCATGCATCCAGCTATCCTGCACCCTGGAGAAGAGAACCTGAGGTGCAACTACGTCCCCAAGCCCCCCAGCCATTGGTTCCTCCTAGGATTCTTCCTGGACTGGGCCTGCAGGCAAAACCCAAATCCAGCAACTCCCTTTGAAAACAACAGGGCACCCAATGCTACAGCACCCTGCAGCCCCTGCGCTGCTGTGGATATACTTTGGGTTCTAACTCGGATCCCCCTTTGCCCTGAGCCTAACCCCAGGAGCTTTGCTCCCACAACCTTGCGGCCTGCTCATGAGCAGCCACAAACCGGAGGCCCCCTATCCCCCTTTTGATACCATTGTGCCTCAGCACTCTGCACCCGGCCGCTCTAGTGCCGCTGAGGGTGCTTTGAGAGTGCATTTTCAACCCTAGGGGAATCCTGGTTGTAACCCCAGAATACCAACTCCTACAAACTTGTACTTACCTGCAAACCGATAACTTACTTTCCTCCATGGGATTGCCTTGAATGTTTGCTTCGAAAATTCTTCTAAGGGTGGAGTTGGTTTGTATGAAACACTGAAAAACTGAAAATGTGCAAAAACTGGTTTACTTTACTTACCTTTCTCTAGGAAATTTCCCAGTGTGATATCCAGACATATCACAATGAGTAGAAAAAGTAATTTAAAAAGTAATCTAAAAAGTAACATACAAAGTAATCTGTAAAGTAACTGAAATTCTAATTTTATAATATTGACTTACCTGTAATTCAACCAACTGCATTTAAATCTGCATTCAACTGTAAAACATTGCTTAAGATTCTGCAAAGTATTATTTGACTTACCTGCACCAGGCTTGGCTTGGTTCTAGCAATAAAATAACTTAATAATATTTTTGAAACAAACAAATTGTTTTGAGTGCAGTCTTTGAGTGTGTGGCATTATTTGCTGCCTGAATGTGTACAACTAATGTTTAATGCTACCCTCTGATAAAGCCTTACTGCTCGCCTACACTACGTACAAATAGAGAGTAAGGTGCCATCTACTTTTAACTCTGCCTACCTTTGCAGTTCCAAAAATCACTTGAGGAAGTGTAGAGGCAATGATAGAATCACCCTCCAGAACGTTATAAGCAAACAAGTAGATTCTATCAATGTGAAAGCATGAATAATTTGTAGTGTTTTTTTTTATATATAAATAGGTGTAGACTATCTATCTATACAGTGGGAAAAAGTGCCTCTCTGCAAATGGCAGAAAGAGGGCTCTATGTGTTTTTAAAAAAACCCTCACACACTATGAATCCCATAGTGTCATTCTCCCATCATTGAGGTCTTCCCGTCCCTCTACGGGGCGGGGCGTGCTACAAACTACGTGATATGCGGGAGCACTTAGTTATTTGACGATAGGCTATGTGATTGGTGCAGACAGTGGTGAGTGATAGGGAGTGTAGGGACCTATATAAGTGAGTGTTAGTGCAAAAAAAGGGTTTAAAAAATTCCCTGGCTAGTCAAAAAAAATTAATTTAATGGCTTCGCCGGCTGGGAACGTTAAAAAGGGGTTAGTAAGTAGAACAAAAGGTGTAGTCTACTTATGTCGACATGCATGTTTCGTAGGCAGTCCCCTCCTGCCTACTAATCAGGACCTCTGTTTGTCCCTACAGAAAAGTACTCAGTTTTTGACTAAATGTAGTGAGCCTATTGTCCTAGGACCCGGCAGCAAACATTGGCTGTCTGGTCTTGCTTCTGGGCTTGAGTTGGCCCACGCGAAGCTGTTTTGACAAAAGACCTGTTGTGGCCTATTGGCAGATGTGTTCCGTGCCCTCATGAGCCTGTGTCTAGGGCATTAGCGGCTTAGTGACCGCTCCAAGCAGAACAAGTCATTCCATACCCTTCGGCAGCTCCGATGGGTATGGAATGACTTGTTCTGTTGAAGTCGACATAAGTAGACTACACGTTTTGTTCTACTTACTAACCCCTTTTTAACGTTCCCAGCCGGCGAAGCCATTAAAATTAATTTTTTTCGACTAGCCAGGGAATTTTTTAAACCCTTTTTTTGCACTAACACTCACTTATATAGGTCCCTACACTCCCTATCACTCACCACTGTCTGCACCAATCACATAGCCTATCGTCAAATGACTAAGTGCTCCCGCATATCACGTAGGTTGTAGCACGCCCCGCCCCGTAAGGGGACGGGAAGACCCCAATGATGGGAGAATGACACTATGGGATTCATAGTGTGTGAGGGGTATTTTAACAACACATAGTGCCCTCTTTCTGCCATTTGCAGAGAGGCACTTTTTCCCACTGTATAGATAGATAGTCTACGCCTACCTTTGCAGTTCCACTCGAACCTGTGCACACTATATCTCATTTTGGTATAGTATATACAGAACAAGCTTCCTACACACCTGTACTATGATTTTGTGTGGACTACCATGGGCTTGAGAAGGTCACCAAGACTGGTGAACACCCCATTCCCAGAGCTGATGCGCTCATTGATTGGCTTGGAGCTGCCAAGTTCCTCAATACATTTGACTTAACATATGTGCACTGGCAGATTGTCTTGACTGAGGAGCCCAATGAGAAATCAGAGTTCTCAACAGCAGATGGGTACTTCCAGTTCCAGGTCATGGCTTTTGGGTTGAAGAACACCCCTGCCACCTTCCAGAGGTTGTACATACAAGGGGGGGTCCCAGTGTATGTATGTGTGTGCTTATATATATGTATGTGTGTGCTTATATAGCACGCGACTTACCCTAGGGCATCTCGGCGCTTGCCTTGGGAACCCGTCCTGGCTTTTCCCTGTGAGATAACCCGTACTGGGCATCCCCAAGGTGAAAGCCAGGCATCCCGCCGCGGGGGGCCGTTGTGGAGATTA
Source organism: Lissotriton vulgaris (assembly GCF_964263255.1). Classification (NCBI taxonomy): domain Eukaryota; kingdom Metazoa; phylum Chordata; class Amphibia; order Caudata; family Salamandridae; genus Lissotriton; species Lissotriton vulgaris. The sequence goes on along the minus strand of NC_141691.1, from coordinate 485,698,212 downwards.
AGCAAGCTTAATGCCCAGAGTTGCAGAGTGTGAACCCGTGATTAGAGTGGGCACCGAAGCGAGAATTATCAAGTCTGTGGACAATTGGGCTCAAGACCCTGCCGCGTCAGGAATTGAACCCTGGTCCCGGGTCTGACCTCTGCTTCAGGGTATGCCTCCTCTAACCAGTGAGCCACACTTCTCCACTGTGTACAATGTCAAAATCACACAAAATTTATATACAATAAAAGAAGCATGAAAGGAATAAGTTACCACATTGTTGTTTAATCACAATGTGTCTACTTCATATATTATTAGAGACAGTACAGTGGTATTAGTGCCCCAAAAGAAGGGAGGGTGGGTGGGAGTGTCAAGTGAAAAAAGAAGGGATGTGCAAAGTCGATCATTTATACATAGAATATAATCAAAGCATGAAAATACAGGGAAACCACATCATGCTGGCTTCAACATAGAGCCAGTGTACGAAATACAGAAATCAATGATCTATAATATGTCAGGCAACCATGCTATGAGCGCAAATATTAATAGTAGAAATGCTGGTGGCGTACGCTGGTTCGGGGTTATATCTGTCGACGTTTCGACCCCAAAAATAACAGGTTAGGTACTAATGCGACCTTAGAACGGGATCTTAATGTTGGAGAGCAGCAGGGAGATGCTAATGGACAAGCATAGAACTACTGTGGAATACTGGTACATTTTAATCTTCTACGAGGCCCCGCTCACCCGCTCTTCCCCTTGTGAAAAATTCACTGCCCAACTAAGGCAGCCTGAGAGGCCGCAGCACATGTTCAGGGAGTCAGCCTGCACCATCCTCCTACTTAGCCAAGTCATTCCACGACACAGGGAGAGTGAGACCTCTCGGATGAGAGTGGACACTGGATAGGTGTGAGGTGAAGATCCCCAACCATATCTTTTTGCCTGTACCCAGAGATGAACCACACCATGACGAAGCCGAAGGGGGCTGCGGCCTCTGTCCAGGCTAATAAAATTGATAAATATGCAGTTCCGCAGCAGCTGCCCTCGGAGGAGGGGGCATGGGGCAAAGACATGACCACAGAAGAACCTTCACTTAGCTCAATCATGGCAGTGATACAGGCAGTCAGGACAAATCTAGAAACCAAAATTGACAAGGTCACGATCGAGATGAACTTCATCAGAGCTGACATACGGAAAACGTCTGAGAGAGTCACTGTAACGGAGGAACATATAGGGGAGCTGCAGTCCATGATGCTTAAATTGGAGGAACAGGTTAAAAAATGTGTCCGCCAACATAAAGAAATGTTGTTGCATCTGGACGATCAGGAAGGGAGGGCCCACCGCAACAACATCTGGGTGGTGGGGGTACCTGAAGGGGCGGAAGGCCCCAGCGTGGATCTCTATCTTGCAGACCTTAGCCTGCATCACCTTAAACCCAAGAGACTCTCGCTGTTATTCTCCGTGGAAAGGACGCACAGAGCCCCAATTCCCAAACCAAAACCTGGGGCACCCCCTCCGGACCATCATTGCGCGTATTCTGAATGTCCGTGATCGGGACGCAATTTTACAAGCGGCCAGGGTCAGTGTCAATGAAAATGCGACAATCTGATTCTTCCCGGACTTTACTCTAAATGTTTTATCCCTTTGAAGGGATAAAACGAGCTCTTAGATACAGGGGACTCAAGTAGATGATGTTCTTCATCACCAAGCTGAAGGCTGTGGACGGTGACAAGTATTGGTTTTTTATGACGCCAGAGGAGGGCCAACAATGGCTAGATGAGGGCCCCTTCTGGGCGCATCGCCGGTGGGAGGATGCAGACCGAAGAACCGCTGGCCAACGCTCCATGGACTCATCGAATTGGCTTGGGGAAGGGGTACGATCTGCATCGAGATCCAGAAGCTCCCACTCCATAAGCCCTGGCAGTGACACAGCACATGCTTGGAAGTGAAAAGACTTCATGTACTTTACTAGTCTGTGGTTATCTCCTTGTCATTTTTGCGGGGTGCAGGGGGAGAGGGTTTTCTCTATCAACATAATATACTCTTCTTTGCTATTTAGCACAATGGACTGGCATAAAGCCGGGTGGACTATGGACTTCTGAATATAGTACTAACCCTTAATGATGTAAGGGTGAAACTGCGGGCCCAGGGGGAGGATGCAATTGGGTGTCAGCGCCACGCAACCCTACATTAGGTATCTAGTTACTGGGTTGATAGGCGCTCTACTGCTGGGGATGTGGGTAGTTTTAGACCTACAAGGCAGGGTTGCAGGGAGTGGGGAACTAATATTCATGGGGGTGGTGGGAAGGGTTTTGTTGTTTTTTTGGGTTGTCGTGAACTCAGAATGATCATTTTGCCCGAACACGATTGAGATATACGCCTATATGCGTACATCGTTGAACAGTGCTCACAAAGACTGGGGGGTAGGATATTCTCCTAGAGATAATGTACGTCTGTGACATGAAGTTATTTTTGTTGTTAGTGTTATGAAAGTTAATGATCTGCAAACATTGGGACGCAGTCATTACGGGAAAGTATTTACACTTGACCTCAGATATCCGGTCTGTGACAGAGATCCACGTTCTGTATGACTTCACCTGATCTAATGGCACAATGCACTTCAACACAAATGTTTTTGTTTCTCTCATTGAATGTCAATGGGCTGTGGGACAAGAGAAAGCAAGGGTTAGTGCTGCAATACTTGAAATACAAGGCCCAAGCAGTCACTCCGTTACAGTAGACACATGTGGTAGGGTCCATGTGTAAAGCACTGGACCGATGGGGGTTCCAGTTACTAGTGCACTCATAGTTTACCTCGGGGTCCTGAAGGGGTGCGAATCATCGTTAGAAAGCGATTCTTTCTCATTTTTCACCGCACTTTCAAAAATCAACAGGCCGCTTCGCCGCAACGTTGATCCAATGGGAAGGTTGTTTACTTAATTTATTAACTGTCTATATCCCACCTGCCCAACACTCGTTAGCCCCTCAGGACCTGGATAAGTTCCTACTTCACTGCCGGAGGGGGACTTGATGTTAGGGGTCAACTTTAACATGACAATAAACGATGCAATGGACAGTACGCCCGCACGACCCCAGCACAGTCTTAAATCACCCCTGGCTGAATTCCTAGAAGCACACGTTTTACTGGATGTGTGGCGGTTCCACAACCCGCAACAGAGACAATTTACTTTTCACTCAGGGGCTCACAATAGCCTTTCATGCAAAGGCTACATTATCACGGCAACAGACCACATGGGGAGGTTTGGAGCAGCCTCACATCTTCCCAGGGGGATCTCCAATCACTCACCGGTGATGGCGGAGTTTCGATCACGCAGCCCCACTCAGCGCCGTATGTATCCCAAATACCCGGGATTCCTACTCAATCCTAAGATCAAGAAAGGCTTAATAACTGCAACAACTCAATACTTCCAGGAAAATTAGACATTGGTCTCCTCTCCGCTACCTCTGTGGGAGGCGTATAAACCAGTCATACGTGGGCGGGCCATCTCTCTCGCCAAAGGTCATAAAAAAGAAAAGAAAAATGACATAGAGGCCTTAGAAAAGGAGGTGCAGCATTTGGAGTCTCAACATGCTAGAAACCCCTCTGACACCAACACACTTAACCTGCATAACTGTAGTCCAACACAGGATCTATGTATCTGAGGACAAAGCCCGTAAACTTCTTGCCTGGTTAGATAGGAGGGAGCGAGCGAATAGATGGATAGCGCAGATCTTATCGTAGAACGGTGACATAACGTCAGACCCACAGGAGATAGTGACTGCACTGGCAACACACTATGAACAGGTATACACATCCACAAACACAACCACAGTCCACAAAGCACTTGCATTCCTTAAAGATATACGTATGCCGAGGCTCACGCCTGTGGAGGCCAACAGGCTTGAGGCGGATATTACAGTGGATGAGCTCAAGGTAGCGATCTGCAAGGTGCAGTTGGGTAAAGCCAGCAGCCCCAACGGCATCCCAAAAGAATGATATAAATGCATGGTGGATAGCGTAGCCCCTATATGTTAAAAATGTATGAGGCAAGCCGAGCCCAAGAAGAACTGCAGAGGGATCAACGACTGGCCACCATAGTGGCCATCCATAAACCTGGCAAACCCGGTGTGGAATGTGCATCATATTGACCGATCTCATTGATAAATGCAGAGGCCCAGATCTTGGCCAAAACATTGGCTCTCAGGTTGACACCCCATCTTACTAAACTGATCCACCTGGACCAATCGGGATTTTATGCCTGGCAGAAATACTGCCTTGAATCTCAGACACTTGCATGGAGTTCTGGGACGCAAACATTCGGGAAGATGCAGCGGTCCTCTCGCTTGACGCAAAAATGGCCTTTAACTCATTGGAATGGGGATTCCTGTTTGCGGTCCTTCAACACCTAGGGTTTGGACCGAAATTCTGTTCCTGGATACACCTACTATATGCTAACCCTATCGCACATATAGTTGCCAATGAACACATATCACAAGAGATTTCCCTGGGAAAAGGGACGTGGCAAGGTTGCCCTCTGTCGCCACTTCTGTTCACACAGAGCCTGGAGCTGCTGGCTGCCTGGATTAGGTGGGACCCAGTCATTTGAGGTCTAAAATGGAGGGAGGGATGGGAAGATCGTATCTCCCTCTATGCCAATGTGCCTTTATATACATACCCTCGCCCACGCGATCCTTTCACTCACTACTGAACAGCTGCGAGGTGTTCAGGTTGGTACTGGGGTATGCAATCAATTGGGACAAGTCTGTACTCTATATCCTAAGTGACCTGCCTCCATGACTGCCTAGGGGATGTACGGTCAAGATAGTAACAGATAGTTTTAAATACCTCAGGATCCACATGACGTTCGACCCAAACAAATTCCTAGCACTTAATCTGCAAGCACCTCTGCGAAGGCTGAAGCGAGATATTAAGCATTGGAGAGCGTTGCCACTCCTACTGGGCAGAGCAGCACTTTTTATAAAGATGGCCCTACCCAGATCCCTTTTCGCCCTGCACAACACTCCCTACCAAGTTCCCCGTTCATACTTTAGAGCAGTAAAACTCTGAAGTTACTACTCTCCTTTGGGATGGCAAACTGGCAAGAGTGGCTGTGTGCAAATTAGTTAAAAGCTGGTACGATGGGGGGATTGCTCTACCCGACATCTGGGCATACTATTGGGCCTCAGAACTTACAATTATCAATCAATGGGTTCACATGCCCGACGTTGACCCTGCATACCGCCCCGACAGATTGGCTCTAGAGACGGGAGGAGTTAATAGGGCACTTTATAACAAACGGAAAGCACCTGACCTCATGGGGCCGACGACCCATACGGTTTATGTCTGGCATAAGGTAACACAACACCTGGGATGGTCAGACAGGCTAAGGCAACACACTCCACTGTGGGATACAGGCAGATTAGGCACCCTGGGAAAAAGTAAGTGATTCAAAAAATGGGACTTGATAGGGATCTTCTGACTGGGAGACCTCTGGATAGATGGGAAAGTTGTTAGCTTTGCCCACCTGCAGGAACACTATAAAATGGCTCCTGGGGAACAGTTTTGGTATATACAGATTAAACATGCAATAGACGCAGCCCTTCCAACAGCGGAAACACTCCCTGAATCATCCCCCTTAGAAGACCGACTAGTAACTGACTATTTAGACAAAAAAAGCAACTTCACTTACCAACAGGAAAATAATGAATAACCAGACGGACCCCATTGTCCGACTCAGGACGGTATGGCAGACAGAGATCAGAGATATGGACGACACTGACTGGCATGATGCGACTGCAGCGCCTAGAGAGGTGACAGTCTCCTCTAGACTGCGGTTGTTACAGCTGAAAATACTACACAGGACCTATTACACAGGGGTGACACTGCATAAGATAGGAGGAATCCCTGACTCGCACTGTCTTGTCCAATGTGGCGAAATAGGTAAATTTTATCACACTCTGTGGGAGTGCCCGCTGCTTATACCTTATTGGACGGCAGTGATGGATACTATTACAAAGGTCAGCCAGTAACAAGTCCAGCTCGATCCTAAATGCTGCCTTCTGAACGTATGGAAGGCGACAGACCTTATCCATGCTGAACATCAGTGGGCAATGAGGGGAATGATGATTGCTAAGTGAAATCTAGCGCAGAAATGGGGGGCGGCCACGCTTCAACTCCACTCGTGTGGTGGAGGGATATGGATATGGTCATGGCGGCCGAGAAAGCTACATACATTCACAGAGTATGTCCAAAGAAATGGGGAAGAGTATGGGGCAAATGGCTACAGAGGAAACATATGTACACCTCCTGTATTGGATCACGAGTCGGCTGATGTGATATAATAGTACTGAGGTTACTGAAGACATTCTGTGTTTGAGTGTAACAGTTACCGATAGACTGTGTACAAATGTCATGTCGATTGTAAGAAATGCATCTGTAGATTTTGTTTGCTATTTAATAGAAACATTTTTTTTAACCACATGATTCAGGCCTGGAACTGCAGAGCCTCTGTGTGCAGTTCTAAACTGCCATTTCAGTCTCACAAGTTAGCCTACTTTCCAGACCCAAACCTTTCTTTTTTATTACATATAACTCACCCCTAAAGTAGTCCCTAGACACTCCATGGGGAGGATGCAATGTATTTAAAAAGTAGGACATATTCTTTAAAGTTTTGCATATCCAGGTAGTGAAATAAATGTAAACTCATTTTTCAATACTGCAAGGCCTACTGCTCCCATAGGTTAACATTCGGATTGCATTATTACATTTAATAAGTGTAATTTCCGATTGGTTAGAGATGGGAAACCCAAATGTGCTCTCTCTGGACTCACACTTTAAAAACACAACTGATGTTGAAGTTGGCTTGTAAATTGCAGCTCTGAAAAAGCCACTTTTAGATTGTTATATAAAAAAGGGGTTACTCCCTATATTGATAGCCAGACGGGGCTTAGGTTGAGGTTTTGTAGACCAAAAATTTCTGGCTACCATTTTTGTATGGCTGCTGTTTATTTAAGCAGGCTGTGGACCAATGCACTTAGTCTCCTCGGTCAAGGTTGAATTGTCTACCCATTTGTTGTAACAAAACAAACAGTAGCAATACAAAAATGGTAGCCAGATCTTTTTTGTATACAAAACCTTTAGAATGTTGGCATTTTCTTACTTAAAAATGTTGGCGCCTTCTGCCTCTCTCTGGAATACACATTTTGGGTGGGTGACAGCTGGCTTCCTGAATTCCCTCTAGACGGCCATTTCTCATTTTCCTGTTGTGCCTGCTGGATTCTTGCCACCGGAATAAAATTCCAGAAAGACTGCTGAGGGGCACGAGGAGTGAAGATGACCAGGGAACCCAAATTCCTGACTCGCCGAGCGGCGTGCATACCACCACCGTCATTGCACGTGCCAGGTGCATCTCAAATAGCGGCCGGGGTTCCCGCAGCGCGGGAGCTCATTTCTCATTTTCCTGCTATGCCTGCTGGATTCTTGCCACTGAATAAAATTTCCAGAAAGACTGCTGAGGGGTGCGAGGAACGTAGATGACCAGGGAACCACAGTTCCTGACTGACCGAGCTGCGCTCACATCACCACAGTCACCACACGTGCCAGGAGGCCCTCAAGCAGCGGCCGGGGCTCCTGCAGCATGGCACACGCGTGGGCATGCCCGGCCATGCTCGTGCAAAGCCCGGGCCAAGTGCAGGCCCGTCTGCGCCCGTCCGTGTCTGGACAAGGCTGGGCTGATGGCAGATGGACCAGTGTCACTGGGAAGTCTTGCATTAAAATCACCGCCTAAACAGATTCCAGCCAGTTTATCATACACATTTAGATTTTCCAAATTAGCGATAAACTCGAACAAATTAATACAATTCATGTTTAGTAGTGTTATAAAGTCATTATTATAAAAATTAATAAAACAAATTGAGGCCCCCCGTGTATAGATCAGTGCTTGAAAATTCTCATTGTTTGTCGCAAGAGGTTTTAAACTCCACCCTGCTGAGATATTTATCCAAGTCGAAAGACCGCCGGATGGACTACCTGCTTTAGGACTATATACAATACTATTATTACACATAAAACCTTCTAAAAATAATTACTTTGTGCACCATGTTTCTTGAAACATTAAAATGTCATATTTTTGGACCAAATCAACCCACTCCGTAGAATTTAGCTTGGATGCTAGACCTTCAACATTCCAACTAAGCATGTCTACATTTAAATCTGAAAGTTCAGGGCCAACAACAGTGGAAGGGTCTGTTGAAAGTCCATTGGTCACAGGTGCAAAAGGTAATGAGCAGGTCGATAGTCAATCTAGGCTCTCTAGACTGGACAAGACGGAGAACCGGTTATGCGAGGTGTGTGTAGGGATGGTAAAGTTATGTAGACCCGGGGATGGTTTATAGGAAAAACCCAAGGGCAATGACCAAATGAGGCTTGGAAAATTATTATTAAATACCTGTGCTGACAATAACCGTTTTACCAGTGGAGGGTGTTTAGAGTTGACAACAATGCAATCCCCTTTAATATTCTTTTGAGAGGATCCAACCCAACCCACCCTACGCACCATTAGTATCTCACTGACATTTGCCATCCTTAGACCTTTATGTTTGGCTAGTCAGTCGGTACTCTTATACCAAAGTTGCTCCCAGGACTCTGTTTGATCGTTTTGAAGAACAAAAACACAATATCTCACAGCTAAAATTCATTATACTGGAAACTGTTGTCAAAATTGAAGGCAGAGACAATAACAAATACCTTCTGCAACGAGAAAACACCTGGATTCAAAGACTTTCCACACAGAAGCCAATGGGCCTCAATGATAGAATTGAACTTTCTTGCTACCTATGAATGTTGCTCATGGAGCCTTAAAAGGCTTCCTGCCGGTATTCATCTTATGTACTGTAATCCCCAGTTTAGCCCCATGTATGTAATGATTTTCAACCCCCCACACTGTCTAATTTGGATTACATACTCACCAGTATTTTACTTTTATTATTTATCACACCCTCTATACTAACAACATACTTGACACCCTTTGGGCACCGCATGAAACTCTTTTTCATATCGTACTTCGTTTATCTTATCTGTCGACCACCTTTTCCATAGCCAGACTACACCCGCAAGTCTGTTTTCACTGCCTATTCCCCACGTGACCGCTACTCACGTAACTGATCAAACGCGGCAGGAAACACTTCGCGTCCTGAACGGCGTTATGAGCGGATGAGCACTGAAGTCGAACCCTCCTTCTAATCAGGTTAGTGGACCGCATAAACCACTATAGTGTGAAGGCTTTGTACTAATTTAAACGAAGACTTACAATACGCGCCCTTTGCTTTTTCAGCATATCGGCACAACTTAAATACCTTCAGCGCACGTAAGCTACCATGAAAGCATGGTTCCGTTTCTACCTCCTTTTTGAACACGGGCAGACTAGAGTTTGTTAAGGTGACCCCATAACTGATACACACCACCCCTTCCCCCCACACCTCCTAGTGCTTCCCCAATACCACGTATTCATAACGTTCTATACCTACCACTACTTATACCTTTTCCTTTGAACTTTGTTACAGTACCTTTTCCCTGATGAAGGGGCAGTATATAGCCCCGAAATGCATTGGATTGACGCTAACCACAAAGCCAATATGTTGAAAATGGAATAACTTAACATGTTTATGAGAAAAATAAATATGAATAATCTATAACTAACAAAGCGTGGAACCTCTGTGAACCATAGAGGAATTACAGTGTGCACCCAAGGATGGGACCAGTGACCCACTGATCCTACAGTCTACGGTTCTATTTCAACGTCACAGGACACTTGACGTTACTTGAGTAGCACCTAAACTTAACTAAAAACGCCTAAAATCTCACCAACCTGCTGTGCATCTACCCAAATAACTTTACAGTGAAAGTCCATTGGTCACAGGTGCAAAAGGTAATGAGCAGGTCGATAGTCAATCTAGGCTCTCTAGACTGGACAAGACGGAGAACCGGTTATGCGAGGTGTGTGTAGGGATGGCAAAGTTATGTAGACCCGGGAATGGTTTATAGGAAAAACCCAAGGGCAATGACCAAATGAGGCTTGGAAAATTATTATTAAATACCTGTGCTGACAATAACCGTTTTACCAGTGGAGGGTGTTTAGAGTTGACAACAATGCAATCCCCTTTAATATTCTTTTGAGAGGATCCAACCCAACCCACCCTACGCACCATTAGTATCTCACTGACATTTGCCATCCTTAGACCTTTATGTTTGGCTAGTCAGTCGGTACTCTTATTCCAAAGTTGCTCCCAGGACTCTGTTTGATCTTTCTTTAGGGGAGGGACACCTGCTAATACTAAAACATAAGGACATGCTTCAGGTGGTAAATTAAGAACATCTGTGGATGGCGTATTGTCATAACTGTCTGCAATAGAGGTGGCACTTGAAATATTTGGGATATTTGGTGGTATAGGGTCCAGGACTGTAGGTTTAGCTGACACAAAGTTACAAGGCAAACTATTGCTATTACTGTTATTCTGTTATTACAAGACACTATGCATGTTGTAGGGATCTCAATAGGGGTTGATTTGGAAAGTGATCTAATTTTATGATTGCCACACATTACGCAGGCAGTATTAGAAAGAGAATGTGTGGAATCAAAAATCTGCTGAGATGTGTTTGGGTTAACTATTCTCGGTGACTTTGTGTGCTGGGCCCCCCCCCCCCAATTTTACCAGTGAATCTAGATATACCTCTGTGTGTGGCAAGTTTCTTTATCAAACTCTCAAGCCGGTCTAAGCGTTTCAAAAGAGCATTCAAATGTTTATCAACAAAAATGTTCATACGTTCATACACCGAGTCCCCTATAGTATCAATTGAAATGTCACAAGGCCTAATAAGAGTGGTTGGAGCTATTGTGTGCTCGGATTGGGTATGGATAGAATGGACTGTTGCTTCTGATATGGTCAGATCAACAGTGATATCAGTTGTAGTCATAATGGGCCCCGCAGACACAGCAGCTATGCCTTGTATCCAAGAGCTCAAAGCTGTAGATTGTAGTTTAGAGCGAGGTGGCTGTTTTCTATTTGTGCTAATAGGTTTCGCGACAGTTCTTTTCCTTTTAGCCCCTGTTACTTTGGGGTGTGAAACATCATTTTGGGCAGTGTCCATGACATGAGTCGGAGATTGACAGTCCGTAAAGTTGTTCATTGATCTCATTACCCTCAGTGTCCGCCAACCCAGGAACGTCTGACTGTATTTTTGGGTGGCTGACAGTACTGACTATTACGATAGGTATGAAGGGAGGGTCGCTAAAGTTCCCCCACTCTACTCCTTCCAGCAAAGTAGGTTGGGGTATAGGTGATCACAAGGATAATCTCCTCTCTGAGACGATGCTAGCTGCTCTTTCAAGCATGCTGTCTATGGTGGTAGTGGGCCGTGAGCCTGGTATAGCTGTGCATCTCCCCATACTTTAATTCCCAGTTTGCCACTCACCTTGCTTAGGAAGTACCTGTCATGGGGGTGACCCAGCCTCCTCCGGCCTCTGACGGGAGAGTACGGGCCCGCAGACAGGCCCATCCTTGGCCCGGGCTTCGCCCGGCACGTCCGTACGTGTTCCGCTCCGCAGGGGTGTTGCGCGACTCTTATCGCGCCTCGTGGTGCGGTCTCTGCGTCACAGGGTGTCACAGTCCTTAGGAGTGCCGTTCCCCTCACGGCAATGGCTTGCAGGTCAATGTGGCGTCTAGGAAGCCGTTCCCCTCACGGCGGCAGGAAGAAGGTAAGTGCAGCGGCCGTTTCCCTTACGGCGAGTGTTGCTGCTGGAACAAGTTCCCCTGCTAACATGTCATCTGCTTTTGTTATCCCAACTTTTAACCGTTTTTCTTCCTTAGAATATGTAGATTGGCTGTTTTCTGAGGGTAGGGTCTTGTTCGTGGTAAATTGCGATCCACCACACATGTTTCCTAATACTCAGAAATCAAGGATGGTTATGTCATTGCCATCCGCTGTGAGCATGATAGATAGTGGCCGCTTTGTAGGGAATTTGCCGGTATCCCATAACGTCAGTTCCAGAGCAGAAATGCCTAATGTTTATGCGTGTATCTCTGATGATTTTGTTTCCCCCGTGATTCCTGATTTAGCTAGTTGTATACTCCATGTACTACCAGAGAGTACTGTATCATCATCTAATGTTTTGTTGTGTCGAGAGTTGGAATCTGATGTGGAATTACCTGACTTTGGGCCCAAAGAGGGCAATGTTTCATCTTTGTTCATTTTAGCGGAGGGGCTCATTGGTCCGAATATTTTGCCGGCCTGTGCTAGTCTTTTTTGGAATATCGCAGGTTTGTCGTATAAACTAGCAATCAAGGATTGGGCTGTTTTCATTAAGAACTAGAGTATAGTATGCTTTCCGGAGACATGGTCGCTTGACATTGTTCACATGAATGGATTTGATCCGATTTTTACCCCAGCCACGGTCTCCTTGGGCGGACATGCCAAAGGAGGCTTGTTCTTAACAACAATGAATGGTAGGCTGGGGAGGATTAAGTGCGACTCATCGCATTTTCAGATTATCAATATTTTCCTCAGGCGAAACCTGACACTGATACTTGTAAATTTCTATCATAATAACTTTAAGGTTAGAAATACAGGCATTGCCTTAGAAGTAGAACACGCTTTGTCAAGTCATATTGAGGAGGTAAAAACGGATTTCGTAGTGATGTGGGGGTGATTTTAATTGTAAATTATGCCCTCTTTCAAAACAGGGAACATGCCACCTGGTACCTGGGAATACAGAGGGTAGTTGTCTCTTTAATCATAATCCATGTGGGAATATCTTTAACTCAATATTATCCAGATTTCCCCTCTTTCTTACTGTGGAACTCATGGATTCTTCAGAAACTGATTTAGCAACATACAATGGGAGAGGCCAAAGCACTTTAATGGATTTTATTGCTTTTTCTGAGTATTTTAAACCTCCCTCCCTTGTTTTTATCATTCACAAATTTTAGTATAGCGATCACTATCCCATATCTTTTGAGATTGTGACTGAAACTGATGTGCAACCAGCACTTATTAGATCAGGCCCACTAATTTATGATAACAATAAAGGGCTACTCAGGAAGTGGTCCACTATCAATACAGATCGGATCTTACATCAAATCATTACAACAAACTTGACTCATGTTTTAGCTTACCTGGAAGATAGTATAAATCCACCAGTTATGGTAACATCTTTCATGACAATAATTGTGACTGTAAATGCCGCATTAACTAAGAATTCTATGTCCAGCCCACGGAATAACAAAATATGGTTTAATGCCCACTGCACTCGTTGTCATAACAAATTAATTAAGACATTGAAAATAAAAAAACGAAATTTAACAGAGGTAAAACAGTTATGCCTTGATTACAAGCAGGCAGTACAGAAACGCAAACTAGAAATTAGACATGAAGCTTGGGAACAACTACACATAGCCTGCTAGAGCATAGACTCTAAAGTTTTCTGGCAAACTGTTAACTAGGATTATTTCAATGCGAATAACAGTGGCAAAATTGATGTGGCAATTCTGCCTGAGACTTTGGTCGAGCATTTTTCAAATTTGTATAAATCCTGTTCTTAGTATCAATATTCATTTTGGGGCATTAAATATGGCCCCTCCGACATTAGACGAGATAGAAAGTGCCTTAAATCAGATTGGGAGGAATAAGGCCTCTGGCACTGATGGCATCCCTGCAGATTTGTTTCTGCCCAACACACCCCTGTGGTTTTCGCTACTAACAAATATTTTAAGCTGCTATGCAGCTCAAAGACCTCCTGACTCCTGGAGAACTGTGACAATAGTCCCCATTTTTAAAAAGGGCAATAGGGCTGATCCAAAATGTTACCAGCCAATATCTTTGATTGACTGCACTTTCAAGATCATGGGCAGAGTAATCTTAGAAAGACTGGAGGTTTGGGTAACAGAGAAAAGCAAGCTCTCTGATATCCAATATGGTTTTAGGAGATGCCTGGGTACGGTTGAACAGTGCCTCAATCTGCACCTGGTCATAGGCAAATACACTTTAGCTAAGCCAGGTTCCCTTTATTTAGGGTTTATGTACCTGACATCTGCCTTTGACTAAGTGCAGAGAGGAAAGCTCTGGGAGAAGATGTTGGTGATGGGCATAGAACCACCAATCGTGCGTTTCATAGCTGCTATGAATAGGGAGGTCACCGAGAGGGTTCGATATGGAACAGGCGGGGAACTTGCTGCCCCAGTCAACATGAGCCGTGGGTCCGCCAAGGCTGTGTGCTTGCCACATTTTGTATTTTGGAAGTATATAAATGATCTCAAAAATTCTATTACAAATGGGCACGTGGATGCTCCCCAGATAGGCCGAAAGTTATTACCGGCTTTATTATATGCAGACGACTGTGTTTTAATGTCTCGTACCGGGGTGGGGTTGCAACGGCTTTCAATTGGTTTTAACATTTTTATGAGAGACCTTGGCCTCAAGAATAATGTTGCAAAATCTCAGATCATGGTGATGGGTAAACATCCTACCGCTGTAAAGACATTTTTTATAGGTAGTGAGAAATTGCTTCACGTGCCCACTTTTTCTTATTTAGGAGTTCTTTTTGACTCAAAAAGCACATGGCTGCAGTTGATGGAGAAGCATTAGGGAGTTTAATAAAAATCTGGATGCCATTTTAAGATTTGCTAAAAAATTAGGCTCACACCCTCTAAATGTTACAATTGATGTCTACAAGGCTCGCACATGCGCTGCTACTCTATATGGTGCCGGATTCTGGGGCTCATGCAATACTTTAGGCCTTCAGCGAGTGGAAAATATGTTTTTGAAATGCCTGCTGACCCTTTCACAAAGTACCCCAGCCACCATGTGTCACAGTGAACTTGGCGTGATTCCCCTACCCTTTCGAATGCAACTAGCGCCTCTTTTACTGCGGTATAATATCTGGGCAGTAGAAGAAACAGCTATCATCACAGATTGTTTAAAACTAGAGTGGGCAAGCAAAATCCCTTGAGCCCAATTGAGGAACGTTGGTTTGTCAGATTGTTTTGACAACCCAGTAAATATTGCTAAAATACCAAGGGCCAAGTTAAAGAAAGAATATATGGCGTACTCATATCTGAAAAGAGATACGCAGGAGATGGGAAAAAGAAGGGTTTTTGACCACTCACTTTTGGTTTGTTCAATAGGGACCAAGCCTTACCTTTCTTTTTACTTTAGCCATGTTAAATTTCACTCCCCTATAAGGTTTAGGTTTGGAACCTCACATCTACTGGTTTCATATCCACGAAATATATATACAGATGCCAGATTGGATGTATGTTTATGTGATTCACAATCGAAGCAGAGCACGTTGTACTTTATTTTCTTTTGCAATCTTTGTATCAACCAAAGTTGTGCCTTTTTAATACCACTTTTAAAATTCTTAAAAATAAGAAGGTGCCAGGCAGCTTTGCACTATCTCCAGCTTTTAAATGATTAATGTATTTGTCTGGTGGTTTATAGATATATCTCCTCTACAGTTAGACTTAGAAATATTATTGGGAAGTGAGCGTGCATTACATCTTATTATTGCATTATATATTTATTGATGTTTAAAAATGTTGCCATGAGGCAGTATAAATGTAAATTTTTAATTTTAATTTAATTATTGTTGTGTCTAGGGCGGTGATATGAATTTCATGAGTTTTTCACCTGGACATTTGTAAATTGTTTTTTCTTTTCCTTTCTAAGAAATATCGATTATATTGACTATTTTTCTAAATCTGAAATTCTTTGTTTTTTATAATGTATTCTTTTATGGCTTGAAATATAGCTGAATAAAAGATTTCTGAGGTTTGACTGAGTAGCCATCTGCATATTGGTGGGTTACCCTGAGCAGAACGAGAGGGAGGAGCTTACACTCTATACCTGAAAAAGGCAGTGTCATATCCCCACATAAAGGATTGTATACCCTCCTAGAGTGAGCCTGGAGTCAGGGCAGGAAAGGCAGGGTCTTGTGTACTTTCAAAGCATCTCTTTGAAGTCTTTCCACTTCAAACGCCCAACTGGATATAAGTACTGGGCCTCGGGCACCACCAAAGCAGAACACTTCTGGAACTGAGAAACATTCTACCAGGAAGTAGAACTGCTGTGCTGCGATAAGGAACAGCCAGTGTGATGACCTGCTTTGCTGTGTTGGCGTGCTGCTTCTTGCATGGGACTGGAAAGAACTTGGGCCCGCATCTCTACATCCCAGAACCTTAAGTACTCTCTGGGAGTCTCAGGGATATCAACAACTTCACTTTTCATCTTTAACTCAGCACCTGAACTGTACGTGTAACTCTGTTGGGTGGTTCCAAACCAGTCCAGAGCCCCTGGAAGTTAGTTAAAGGCGCTGTATCTGACAAGCACCTGAGCATGGACGCCACTGCGCCAAGTGGAACTGATGCACCGCATGCTGCGAGATCACTATTGATGCATTACCAGTGCTGTGGGAACTGAGACTGGCATATCACACTTGGAACCACTGCATTGCCTTCACAATCACCATTTCGGAACCAATGCATCACAACCACTGAATGGAGAAGATTGAGGCATTGCCCCTCCAGCCTGGATTACGCTGACCTATCTCATTCAGAATCTCTAAATTCGAGAGTCAGCTCTTTTGCTTAAGGAACCGATGCATCACCACTACTGTGTATAGAAATCCAGTGCAACCTCTCAACTGCGTGAGGATCATCGATGCATTGCTCGACTACACGCCGCATTTTGTCTGCGACAAGGATTAAAGTACTTTTGCTCAGCAGTCCCTGCATGGGACCTGTAGCCGCTCTGTGCTCCATTGCGAGTGGCATGAACTTTAGACTTTGTCCTGGTTGAGCGCAACCAATTAACTCAATGAGCACTATTTACTTCTAAGCACTATTTTTGCATTTAATCTTATCATATCTCGACTTCTACTGATTGGATTTTTGTTGTTTTCATCTTGTTTCATTTATAAAAAATGTTCTCAATTGTTCTGAAATGGTGTAGAGAGCTGTTGTGGTGTTTTCACAGTATGTTTGTGTGCACAAATACTTTACACATTACCTCTTAAGTTAAGCCTGACTGTTTTGTGCCAAGCTACCAGATGTTTCTAACAACAAGGAGTCATCTTCTATAAAGTCGCAACGTCCACACCAGAATTTGGATCAATCAGAACACCTCTGCCTCTTCCCTGTGAAGCGTCAAATCCTCCTTGAGTACCTTGCAGTCCTGTTTGTACACCCCCACCTTGATTTCCTGCAAAAGACTAGTCTTAAACCCTTTATGAGCAACTTCGCTTGGGCCAACATGAAAATCTCTATTAACTTTTTTTGCTTTATTTCTTGTTCTTCAGTAAAATATTTTACACACCTCAGGATTTTATCAAGCAATTTATTCTGCCAACAGATCACACTTTGTTGTATATGTGCATTGATCTCAGGTCCTAATTCAATAACAAACCAAGATACAAAGAATCCCATATGACTAGCATCTGGATATTCTTTCCCACTGTGTTGCTGAAACACCTGAAGCATCCGTTGATAATAATCATTTACTGACTTTTTTGGCTCCTGTGAAGTTCTCTTAATCTTCACCCATTCAATATCATTTGAATGCACCTTGAATTTCAAGAAATTAACCACCACTTAATACTGCCACATTACTACAGGAGATTTTGCATTAATGCATGCAACTCTTAGTGGCTATTCACGTGGCCATTGTACAGCAACTTTACATTAAGCCCACAAGTCATTTGGCATGACCATTTCAAATTAAGTATATATATGTCAATCCATAAAATGTTGAATTTTTTTCAAATCAGTCATCTTATGTTGACAGGTTGCAGAAGTTTGCTCTCGATTTTGGAAAATGGATCGAAATTGATGCAGGATCACCTCTACTCAATAGGACATGGACACACACTCCACTAACCATCACTCTCAATGAATAAGTCAGAGCTCCTTCCATCGCTTTTGAATCTGTTGATGACTTCGTATTTTCCCCATCCACTTCTGTGTGTTTCTTTTTCTTTTCATGATTCTCTGACCATTGAATATCTAACCTTTCAAAATCATATCACTTATGGATGTACTTTACAAACTCAGTTATATATCAACGAATTCCTGAAGAACGCATTGTCTCAATTGCTCCATCGTCTAATTGAACACCGCAACGTCTCAGCAACGGAAAACTTTCTGAAAGGTCAACAGCATATTCTCAAGCCAAATCAGTCAATTTCTCATGTGAGACTGCTGCACATATTGTGATTTTCTTATTCAGGTAGAATAATTCTCTCTCCTGAAACTGGTTCAAATATTCAAGATCTAAGCATCCCCTAATGGTTTCTTCAAGTTCAAACCTTTAATTTTTGCACATCCAATGGTAGCTCCTTGTCGAGCTCTGGGGTAACTTGTAGTTCTGCACTTTCTGTCTTTCTAAGTCCTGCTGATTCTTCAAACTATGGTGGAAATCCCATCTTCAAATAAATGTGTTTCTCCCTGTATTATTGGAGTTGTAAACATAACCCTTCCCCGATCCTTCAATGCCTAGAAAGTTTGGGGTGGATTCCAGGCACCAATCTGTGACTTTTGGTATGTTGTGATAAGAAGCTTTGCAACTAACCCCCCTACAGCTCCTTTGGCTTCTGGGATCGGGACAATGTTTGCTGGAGCAGTTGCTTGTGGGGCAGTTACAATTGGGGCAGTCACAAGTGATCTGGGCACTGTCTGTACAGTTGCATTGCATGCTAATTGTACCAGAACAGTCATAAAGGAGTAGTAACACCAGGCGTAGTAACTGTTGGTGTCTGAATAGCAGGTGGTAGGGTAATTTGACACATATGCAATGGTCTCCGAAATTGTGTTATATTTAGTTCAACAGGGGCAGTAGCCACTGTAGAACCTGCAGTTACATTATTAGAAGCTCTAGTGATGGAGTTTGCATAAGGTCCAGCCCAGCATACATTTCTTTCAAAAGATCATCTCCTAAATTACTATCAGTCTCAGCCACCTTTCATCTTTTTCTTTGTCTTTCTCTTGTGTCTTAGGCCCTTATTTAGTTCTTGGCTGAATCAGTCCCGCTGTCATTTATTCGTCGGATTCCCTGACCTCCTACTAGGGTGGTCTGCTTGCTCTATTTAGATGGTAAGGGTTGATGGACGAAAGACCATTAGCTCTGCAATGAACCAACAAACATCAAAGGCTCCACCCTAGATGCGATTAGCTCTAAAAATGACCTGATCTCCATCAGCTCCATATCACTTATTGATTGGCTTACCACCATCTAATTCTTTTCAATATCAATATCACGAACAGACCCTTGCCCAATGTTACTAAGAAGCCTAAGCAATTAACTAGAAATATCAAAATGGTCCCAATTCCTGAACCTAAATCCAAGATTCTTGAACAACGACAGCATCCCCCTTCTCAAACACAGCTGAAGCGCTCACTTCACACTACGACTTATCGATCTCAATTGTTCTCGATCAAATGGCCCCACCAAAACTAAACCAACTGAGAGCAACTATATCAAAATCATGGTTTAATTCAGATCTCAACACAAGCAGAAAGGACTTGCTAGCTTTTTCTCTGACAAAGTAGCCAAAATTGAGCAATCCTTCTTACAAGTCTCCTCTGTGCCCTCCACCCTTACCTCTCTCTCTGACTTCCAGTTCCCATTGCTGACCAAATGACCCCTAAAAGTACTAACGGCTGCCTTAATCACTCCAAACTGAAAAACAACACCAACTGCTCTGACTTCAAACCCTTGACTGAAAAGGAAGTCTTCAATATAATCAGTAATCTGAAGCCATTGGTCCACACCAATGACCCACTCCCATCTATGATGGTGAAAAACCTCAACCACATCTTCTCCCTGTTTTGGACTCTAATCGTCACCACATCCCTCACCACGGCTGTGTTCCGATCTCTCTCTAATGAGGACAAATCACACCCATTCACAAAAATCTCAGGGCTGAATCTAACAATCTTAACAACCTCAGACCTATCTCACACCTCCTGTTGCTAGCAAAGATGTTGGTTAAATGTGGCTTACATCAACTTAATCATCATATACGAAAATTCACCCTTCTGGACGCCATCCAATCCAAGTTCAGAAAAGGCTGCTGTACTGAAACAGCCATGCTCAATAAATCTGATGATATTCACAGATCCCTAGATGAGGGTGGTGCTTGCCTACTTATCCTTCTTGACCTATCAGTGGCATTTGATACTGTTAATAACCCAGCCCTACTTGAATCTCTGAAGTTTCACTTCAGCATCAAGAGCACCATATTAAAACGGTTCACATCTTACCTACAACACCGTTTACAACAAATCAAAATCAACTGATGTCTATCTAAACCAACACAGGTCAATCTTGGAGTGCCTCAGGGATCTGTTCCATCCCCCTCCCTTTTCAGTCTCTTCATGGAACCCCTTATGGTCAACCTGAAGCAGGATGGGATCAAATATCATCTGTATGCTGATGACACGCAACTTTACTACAAAATCAAATAATCCAGTGACATTCAACATCTTAATGCCACACTGATCTAGTTACAATCCTGGTTTTGCTCTAATCACCTTAAGCTAAACCCATCAAAATCAAAGTAATTCTATTCTCCCCAAAAGCAACCACCTGCCAATTCAAGAATGGCTCAATGACCTGAATGCCTCAAATTTCTCTCTCACTCTATCAAACTCCGCAAAGTCCCTTATCTTCTTCCTGGACAACAACATGTCAATGAAAGAACACCTCAAAAATCCAGCAAAAGGAGCGCTGTACTCATTAAAAAACATTAGGATAATTAATCCTTGCATTCCTACCGATGATTTCAAGATTGTAGTGCAATCTTTGGTCCTTTCCAAAATAGACTATGGCAATACTATTCTCACTGGGACGCCGGAAACTCACCTTGCCCCCTTAGTTCAGTTCTAAACTTGGCAGCCCAGCTCATTTCCGATGTCAAACAATTTAAACAATTCAGTCCTGCCCTTAATAGCCTCCGGTGGCTTCCCATTGAAGGAAGATGTACTTACAAGACTGCCTACCTCATCCACAAAACACTCCACTCATACACTCCCCACTACCTACAAAACGAGCTGATGAAAGCTGGGACTACCAGATCTTTGAGAAGCTCTAACGCACTTTTACTCATACCGCCCAATCTAAAAAAATCAGCAACCAAGTCTCTCTCTTTTTCCAGAAATGCTCTGAATATATGGAACTCTCTACCTTGTGACCTTCAATGCAACCCTCCTTTCCTAGCTTCAAAAGAAACCTGAAACAACTCCTCCTCAACAAATACTTTAACTCCTCGATTATTGACCTTGGTTAAGTATAGCATGTACAGGTCTAGTCCCTACAATCATAGTTGTCTGCTTATCTGTTTATGATATCTATTAGATCCTCTTGGTAGGACATGAATTCTGGAGGAGGAATATGGGTAGGAGAAGTAGGAGAAGATAGGGTTTGGGAGGTAGAGGTAGCTGCATTGTTGTGTCTGCTAGTTTTGCAGTTGCATGTGGGTCTTGCGTATGTTGTGTATGTCTGTGTGTTTGTAGATGAGTGTGCTGTTGAGATGGATAGTTTCGTTGTAGTGCCTGTGGGTGTATGTTTTGCAGTTTGAATGTGGGTCTGGTGTATGTGTGGTGGAGTGTGGTTTTTCAGGTGTTTTGTATTATTTAGGTGAGGGTGTGCTTTTGTGTTTGGGGATGTTGGCTTGCATGCAGGTATGTGTTTGGATGACCCTGCTGGTGTTGTTGTGGGATCTGGTGGCTCAGCTGATGGTTGTGTGCGTGGTAGGGGCTGTGCTGGTGGCTGTTCTGGTAGATGAAGTGGTGCTGGTGATTGAGGGTGTATTGGTGGCTGCAGTGGTGATTGTGGGTGTGCCTGTGATGATGGTGCTTGTGTGCGGTGGTGGTAGTGGTGGTTGTTGGTGTAGTGGTAGTTGTGGTGCATGTGGGTTTGCTGTTGGTTGTGGTGCCTATGGGTATAGTGTCAATCATGTCTGTATGTTGTTTGTGTGCTTGCTTGTGTTTCTTTGTTTGTGCATGTGTGAGTGTGCAGATTGTGCCTGGGTGTGTGCAAACAAGTGAGTGTGCTTGGGATAGGGGTAGGACTTAGGAACTGAGATCAGGAAGGAACCTGACTTGGAGCAGAAGGTTGGGCTGGTTGGAAGGTTGCGGTCAGTGAGGAGGCTAGTACCACACATGATCTCTGCAGGCCAGATATAGAACTGAGAATGGTTTCCAGGTATGCTACCAATTGCTGCATTTGGCAACTAAGGCCGTGGATGCCATTCAGTAGTGCAGTCTGTCCTGCAGAGATTCTGTGTAAGAGGTCAATAGCCTTCTCACTCAGTGCAGCCGGGGTGGCAAGGGTATTTAATACACTTTAGAAATTAAAAAGGGTACAGAATAAATAACACTGTTACAAGAAGCATATATCATAGGAATAAATCAAAACACTTCTTTGAAACATTTGTATACGCTTTTCTTATTTGCTAAGATTGATCTAACAATCAGATAAGACAAAGCGTGTGTCGACGTTTCGGTCTCTATTGGTGAATCGATGAGACCATCTTCAGGACAAATAATCATTTCTGAAGACCCTTCAGTATTGTTTCAGGGGCGACCTTAATATTGTCAGTCAGTATCGTTGATGCTTAATTCAATGGGCACAGAGGGCTGTGTTCCTTTATTCAGTAGGTTCAGAAGGGTGTTAAATCCGCTTTGGTCGCGTGGACTTGAATTGTGGTGACCGAGAGAGGTGGTATGGAGTTTGTTGATAGGCTTATTCAGTGGCCGCAAATTCCTTTAAATAATCGGAGGATAAGTGGTTCAAATACATACAATTTAAATTACGGATTTCTACCCATCCTTAAACCAATGGGTGTGGAGTAGACAAAGCGGATTTACCCGCCTTCCGAACCTACTGAATAAAGGAACACAGCCCTCTGTGCCGATTGAATTAAGCCTCAATGATACTGTTTAATTTTTAATAACTGCCTTCCAAAATTTTAAACAAACAGTTCTTAGCTTCTGCGCCCAAAACCATCAGGTACATAGATGGTGCCTCAGCAGTTTTACCAGCTTCTTCTCCTCTTAGGAGTATTCACATGTTCTGTAAAATGTAAGCATAATAATAAAACCTAAAGTCTGGGACTGACCACCTACCGTGGGAGAGTCATAAAACCCATTGCTCATTGCGGTTTCCCCGGGGCCCATAGATATCGAGCACACATTGGTTGCAGTTGTTGTTGCTGATCTCGGTAGAGTTCCAGTGGTACTGACCTAAAATAATATAAAACCTTAGGCAATATATTAATTTTCAGAATATTACATCTTCCAAACAGTGAAAGATGTAAACATTCCCACCTCTCCAAAAGTTGCCTCACATTAGCCAGAATGGCCCCCTCAGTTGACCTCAACTAATTACTTTAGACATGTCTTAATCCTGATTCTAAGATATGTTGCCTCTTTAACTATTCTGGGATCACTATCACTGATTTGATTCCTGCAAATAATCTGAGTTTTGGTAATGTCCAGTTTATAGCCTGAGACGGAACCGAAAGTGTGTGCTAATTGTTTGATTTCTGTCATCGCACAGGGTCAGGTGTTACGACCGCTATGTGTTCAGCATATGCCAAAACACAAAAGCGCTCTTGCCAAGAAATAACAGGTTTAATCCTAGAGCTTTGCTCCAATATATTTAGGAAATGATTAATGTATATATTGCAAACAGCAGTGGAGAGCAGGGATATCCCTGTCTCGTCCCTCTAGAGATACACACTGGTTCTGATTCTAGCCCCATCGTACATATTCTAGCCATGGGGATCGGTATAGGACCTGAATAGATTTAGTAAATGCCAGGGCAAACCCCCATCTGTTGTAAACCCCCCACAAAAAATCCCAAGCCACCCAATCAAAGGCTTTTTCGGCATCAAAGAGGATTAACCCAAACTCACTGCCATGAACTTTTGCCATGTCCATCAGGGTCACGACCCTATTGATATAATTAACAGTACCCCTGGTAGGTATAAACCCATGTTGTCTTTTAGAGACTCACAGGGAGATAACTTTGTCCAGCCAGGTTGCTAAAATGTTTGCTAAAATTTTCCCATCACAATTGACTAGGAATATTGGTCAACAAGACCCCGGGAGATCTGCTGGTTTATCTTTCTCTGGAATACAATAATATTTGCATGATCCCAGGATACCGGAGCCAACCCACATTGTGCTGCTTGAAAAACTGTCAGCAATCCACTTTTAGCTCCTGAAAGAAGGTTGTGTAGACCCCCAAAGGTAACTTATCGGGCCCGGCCGCCTTGCCGCTATACAATGTGTTTATGGCTTCTTCCAATTCCTTCATAGTCATAGGTCTATCAAGAATCTCTGCCTCCTCCTTCCCCAGCCATTCATAGGCTAGGTTTTGCAGCCCTATCTCACTAATGAGTTGTAACGGGGTAAACCCTAAGAACTCTCTAACCTGGGTCAGTCAATCAGGTACGTATGAAGGTGGTCGGAGTCTATTGCTTTCATAGACATCAAATGTCAACAAATATCACATATCAAGATTATGCAACTTAAATCATGAGTAGTCCATAAGTGCAGTGCATATTTTATTTTAGCACATCATAAGATACTAGTTATCAGTCATTGAGTAACAAAGTTTGAGAAATCAAAACTTAAAGCATATCAATTACTTCATTTGATCAAGGAAAAATTCGAAAAGACAAATTGAAAAAAATAAGTATGCTCATCAGGTTGAGAGCCAATTACATTCTGGTATATCAACACGCTCTTTAGTGAACAAGAAAAAGAAGTAGTTAGAGGGGATGGGTGTGATGGGATAAAAGTGGCGACCGGGTAAAGGTGTTGTGACCATGAAACAATCACAGTGAAATTCAATGCAGCCTTTACAGTCTGGTTTAGGTCAGTGGTTCCATATTACTCTTAAGCACAGGATCTGTATTTATCCATTGGTTATTCCTATGCTCAGAGAGATGCCATGGGCTAGTTGTCTATGTTTCCACCCCTGGTTGTAAGGGTTGTTGGGAACCTCATGATGGGGTCTTCTTCAGGACACAAAAAGGAACAGGAGCGCCTACAAATAATACAGTTAAAATGAATGTATCTACCAACTGAGGAAGAAAAATCTTGCACTAGGACTAGAATGGAAATGAAGTACATACTTTGTGTAGGGCCAGTTCAATGGCCGTTCAGATAGGACCTTCCTGGGTTCCTATGTTGTAGGAAATAGCCTGCAATTGTTTAAATCATCATACCGCATGGGCAAAACATACACCTCCAAGAACTCTTCTGGTGCATTAGACATGTGTCAACCTTTATGTGGATGCCATCATTCTTTTGCTGTACCAAAAAAAAGTTATGTAGCATAAAAAAATCTAAAAAGAAACTTACCCCTTGAGGCTGCATTTGGGCTCTCACCCGTCTATCAAGCTGAGGATCGGCCACCATAAGTATGTGGCCTATTAGTGGGATCAGGGTACGGCGCACAGGCTTCTTATTTTGGTGGACTGCCCAAGCTTGATTTCAGATGATGTTTTGGTTCAGCATCGTAGGTCCTCCTACCTCTTCTGGCAATGGGTGCTGTGCTGCCTGTAAACCTACTGGGTCTGCACCTTCTTTGTGAATGCCTTCCATATTGCTTTCTTCTGATGGTGTTGAACTGTTTTGATACAGAAAAAGAAATTGCTTTGTGACTTTTTATTTGCTTGTACTGATGTAACACAATGTTGAGAGCTCACTCACAAGCATTAGCATAAAGGTCTAACTGCATTTTTACAATATTATGTCATGGAATGAAACAATATTGTAATAACCTGTTGAGTACTCTTATCTCTTGCCCTGTCCTCTACTCACTAATTCAGGCCACTGACATGTAGGCAAGGGTTCAACAACATTTTCTGTAGTAAAAACTACTTCTGATCAGTGAAAATCATCGAGAAGTACTGAAGACTAAACAATTTGCACAATGTTAGCAGCCACCCACCACATTCAACATTTTTTACTTTAAGGTTAATGCCGATAAAGCTAGATGCTATGTTTTGAACAATACACTATGACTACAGGCTGCCATGTGTTTCAGGGAGAATGCTTTCTTTTGGGAATGTATGAATATGTGTGCGTATGAATGGGAAATATGTGTACGGGTGACTGAGAGCCTGTGTTGTATGTACTTTTATCATATGTAGCATTGTTACATGAATAACACAAACATACAATTGTTTTTTTTGCTAAATGGAAGACATTTAAAGTGCATAAAAGTATTCAGTCAAAAACTTCATAACATGGAGCATTTTTCTGCCCTTTAATTTTCTCTCTTTATACAAAATTGCTGGATATTTCTCTGTTATACTTCTGGCACAGTGTCTACTGGTCACTGGGAGTAAGGGGTAACTTAAGGTAACTTTCCCTTTTCGTTTTCTCCCATTTCAAAGCATTCAGAAACATAATGTTGTTCAAAGCTCCAATACTGAGTTGACCAGGACTTTTATTTCAGAGTTTCATACTTCACTGCTTCAGTAGTTTACCTCTGTGACACAGATACCAGGCTGGGGCATGATTGTTACTATGCACTGCTTTTTATCATGCCCAGGTATCTGCAGCCTGATGACAATTATGTTAAATAAACACAGTCTTCACTTACCCTTTAAAGGAAAATATGAGCTTGTGGTATTTTAAAAACTAACTCAAAGCTCTGAGCTACTCTGAAGGTGGCTGGGAGCTACTGGTAGCTCACAATTGACTGGTTGGAGACATCTGATCTAGGCTTAGTGATTTGTTGGATAGTACAAATAGCAAATATCAGTTTTATTTGGTATAAAGCCTATCTATCTATTTATCTATCTATCCATCTATCCATCTATCCATCTATCCATCTATCCATCTATCCATCTATCTATCTATCTATCTATCTATCTATCTATCTATCTATCTATCTATCTATCTATCTATCTATCTATCTATCTATCTATCTATCTATAATCCCTATATATATGTGCGTGTTCAGTTTTATTGAAAATATAATGTGTTTTCTAAATGAAAATAATGTCCATTTTCTAGAATTCAAATTAAATGATCAAATTCACACACACACATATATATATACACAAAGGGCGGAACTGTTTAGAAATCAGCAGGCTTGTGGATTTCTGCTGCACGAAATTAACAGGCGCAATCCTTTGAAAAAAGTCCATGGGGACTGAAACGCGTCAGGAATGCCTGATTTTATCACCGAAAATAAATTCCTTCACTGCTGAGGTAGCGGCTCATTTCCCTTCTTTAAGGAGAAAAAGTTTTGTTTTCATAAATATGGCGTGGTTCAACCAAAGAGGAACGCACCACCAGCAAAGCGCACCACAGCTGCCCGCAAGTGAACCATGTGGTAGGACTCGTGCAAACGAACAGGGTTCAGCAGGTGTGCCCGAAGACTGGACTTCGGTATGGTGTCCGAGCAACCTCTCAAAGGAGGTATGCAATGGAGTCAGCTAGGAAAGGAAAACGAAAAGAACTGCAAAGTGCAACAAAAAACTACAAGTCCCAGCCTAACCTTTAAAATCGGAGTGCCATCGACGTCACAGGACCCATAAAACACCCGGTTTCCCAAGGAAGTGATTCCACATTGCACCATCGGAGGTAAATGATTTTAATCAACGCCGGTCCTGTGAGCGAAGATGATGAATTGACCCACGGAGGCAGCCCACGAAACACAAAGGGCGGAACTGTTTAGAAATCAGCAGGCTTGTGGATTTCTGCTGCACGAAATTAACAGGCGCAATCCTTTGAAAAAAGTCCATGGGGACTGAAACGCGTCAGGAATGCCTGATTTTATCACCGAAAATAAATTCCTTCACTGCTGAGGTAGCGGCTCATTTCCCTTCTTTAAGGAGAAAAAGTTTTGTTTTCATAAATATGGCGTGGTTCAACCAAAGAGGAACGCACCACCAGCAAAGCGCACCACAGCTGCCCGCAAGTGAACCATGTGGTAGGACTCGTGCAAACGAACAGGGTTCAGCAGGTGTGCCCGAAGACTGGACTTCGGTATGGTGTCCGAGCAACCTTTCAAAGGAGGTATGCAATGGAGTCAGCTAGGAAAGGAAAACGAAAAGAACTGCAAAGTGCAACAAAAAACTACAAGTCCCAGCCTAACCTTTAAAATCGGAGTGCCATCGACGTCACAGGACCCATAAAACACCCGGTTTCCCAAGGAAGTGATTCCACATTGCACCATCGGAGGTAAATGATTTTAATCAACGCCGGTCCTGTGAGCGAAGATGATGAATTGACCCACGGAGGCAGCCCACGAAACACAAAGGGCGGAACTGTTTAGAAATCAGCAGGCTTGTGGATTTCTGCTGCACGAAATTAACAGGCGCAATCCTTTGAAAAAAGTCCATGGGGACTGAAACGCGTCAGGAATGCCTGATTTTATCACCGAAAATAAATTCCTTCACTGCTGAGGTAGCGGCTCATTTCCCTTCTTTAAGGAGAAAAAGTTTTGTTTTCATAAATATGGCGTGGTTCAACCAAAGAGGAACGCACCACCAGCAAAGCGCACCACAGCTGCCCGCAAGTGAACCATGTGGTAGGACTCGTGCAAACGAACAGGGTTCAGCAGGTGTGCCCGAAGACTGGACTTCGGTATGGTGTCCGAGCAACCTTTCAAAGGAGGTATGCAATGGAGTCAGCTAGGAAAGGAAAACGAAAAGAACTGCAAAGTGCAACAAAAAACTACAAGTCCCAGCCTAACCTTTAAAATCGGAGTGCCATCGACGTCACAGGACCCATAAAACACCCGGTTTCCCAAGGAAGTGATTCCACATTGCACCATCGGAGGTAAATGATTTTAATCAACGCCGGTCCTGTGAGCGAAGATGATGAATTGACCCACGGAGGCAGCCCACGAAACACAAAGGGCGGAACTGTTTAGAAATCAGCAGGCTTGTGGATTTCTGCTGCACGAAATTAACAGGCGCAATCCTTTGAAAAAAGTCCATGGGGACTGAAACGCGTCAGGAATGCCTGATTTTATCACCGAAAATAAATTCCTTCACTGCTGAGGTAGCGGCTCATTTCCCTTCTTTAAGGAGAAAAAGTTTTGTTTTCATAAATATGGCGTGGTTCAACCAAAGAGGAACGCACCACCAGCAAAGCGCACCACAGCTGCCCGCAAGTGAACCATGTGGTAGGACTCGTGCAAACGAACAGGGTTCAGCAGGTGTGCCCGAAGACTGGACTTCGGTATGGTGTCCGAGCAACCTTTCAAAGGAGGTATGCAATGGAGTCAGCTAGGAAAGGAAAACGAAAAGAACTGCAAAGTGCAACAAAAAACTACAAGTCCCAGCCTAACCTTTAAAATCGGAGTGCCATCGACGTCACAGGACCCATAAAACACCCGGTTTCCCAAGGAAGTGATTCCACATTGCACCATCGGAGGTAAATGATTTTAATCAACGCCGGTCCTGTGAGCGAAGATGATGAATTGACCCACGGAGGCAGCCCACGAAACACAAAGGGCGGAACTGTTTAGAAATCAGCAGGCTTGTGGATTTCTGCTGCACGAAATTAACAGGCGCAATCCTTTGAAAAAAGTCCATGGGGACTGAAACGCGTCAGGAATGCCTGATTTTATCACCGAAAATAAATTCCTTCACTGCTGAGGTAGCGGCTCATTTCCCTTCTTTAAGGAGAAAAAGTTTTGTTTTCATAAATATGGCGTGGTTCAACCAAAGAGGAACGCACCACCAGCAAAGCGCACCACAGCTGCCCGCAAGTGAACCATGTGGTAGGACTCGTGCAAACGAACAGGGTTCAGCAGGTGTGCCCGAAGACTGGACTTCGGTATGGTGTCCGAGCAACCTTTCAAAGGAGGTATGCAATGGAGTCAGCTAGGAAAGGAAAACGAAAAGAACTGCAAAGTGCAACAAAAAACTACAAGTCCCAGCCTAACCTTTAAAATCGGAGTGCCATCGACGTCACAGGACCCATAAAACACCCGGTTTCCCAAGGAAGTGATTCCACATTGCACCATCGGAGGTAAATGATTTTAATCAACGCCGGTCCTGTGAGCGAAGATGATGAATTGACCCACGGAGGCAGCCCACGAAACACAAAGGGCGGAACTGTTTAGAAATCAGCAGGCTTGTGGATTTCTGCTGCACGAAATTAACAGGCGCAATCCTTTGAAAAAAGTCCATGGGGACTGAAACGCGTCAGGAATGCCTGATTTTATCACCGAAAATAAATTCCTTCACTGCTGAGGTAGCGGCTCATTTCCCTTCTTTAAGGAGAAAAAGTTTTGTTTTCATAAATATGGCGTGGTTCAACCAAAGAGGAACGCACCACCAGCAAAGCGCACCACAGCTGCCCGCAAGTGAACCATGTGGTAGGACTCGTGCAAACGAACAGGGTTCAGCAGGTGTGCCCGAAGACTGGACTTCGGTATGGTGTCCGAGCAACCTTTCAAAGGAGGTATGCAATGGAGTCAGCTGGGAAAGGAAAACGAAAAGAACTGCAAAGTGCAACAAAAAACTACAAGTCCCAGCCTAACCTTTAAAATCGGAGTGCCATCGACGTCACAGGACCCATAAAACACCCGGTTTCCCAAGGAAGTGATTCCACATTGCACCATCGGAGGTAAATGATTTTAATCAACGCCGGTCCTGTGAGCGAAGATGATGAATTGACCCACGGAGGCAGCCCACGAAACACAAAGGGCGGAACTGTTTAGAAATCAGCAGGCTTGTGGATTTCTGCTGCACGAAATTAACAGGCGCAATCCTTTGAAAAAAGTCCATGGGGACTGAAACGCGTCAGGAATGCCTGATTTTATCACCGAAAATAAATTCCTTCACTGCTGAGGTAGCGGCTCATTTCCCTTCTTTAAGGAGAAAAAGTTTTGTTTTCATAAATATGGCGTGGTTCAACCAAAGAGGAACGCACCACCAGCAAAGCGCACCACAGCTGCCCGCAAGTGAACCATGTGGTAGGACTCGTGCAAACGAACAGGATTCAGCAGGTGTGCCCGAAGACTGGACTTCGGTATGGTGTCCGAGCAACCTTTCAAAGGAGGTATGCAATGGAGTCAGCTAGGAAAGGAAAACGAAAAGAACTGCAAAGTGCAACAAAAAACTACAAGTCCCAGCCTAACCTTTAAAATCGGAGTGCCATCGACGTCACAGGACCCATAAAACACCCGGTTTCCCAAGGAAGTGATTCCACATTGCACCATCGGAGGTAAATGATTTTAATCAACGCCGGTCCTGTGAGCGAAGATGATGAATTGACCCACGGAGGCAGCCCACGAAACACAAAGGGCGGAACTGTTTAGAAATCAGCAGGCTTGTGGATTTCTGCTGCACGAAATTAACAGGCGCAATCCTTTGAAAAAAGTCCATGGGGACTGAAACGCGTCAGGAATGCCTGATTTTATCACCGAAAATAAATTCCTTCACTGCTGAGGTAGCGGCTCATTTCCCTTCTTTAAGGAGAAAAAGTTTTGTTTTCATAAATATGGCGTGGTTCAACCAAAGAGGAACGCACCACCAGCAAAGCGCACCACAGCTGCCCGCAAGTGAACCATGTGGTAGGACTCGTGCAAACGAACAGGGTTCAGCAGGTGTGCCCGAAGACTGGACTTCGGTATGGTGTCCGAGCAACCTTTCAAAGGAGGTATGCAATGGAGTCAGCTAGGAAAGGAAAACGAAAAGAACTGCAAAGTGCAACAAAAAACTACAAGTCCCAGCCTAACCTTTAAAATCGGAGTGCCATCGACGTCACAGGACCCATAAAACACCCGGTTTCCCAAGGAAGTGATTCCACATTGCACCATCGGAGGTAAATGATTTTAATCAACGCCGGTCCTGTGAGCGAAGATGATGAATTGACCCACGGAGGCAGCCCACGAAACACAAAGGGCGGAACTGTTTAGAAATCAGCAGGCTTGTGGATTTCTGCTGCACGAAATTAACAGGCGCAATCCTTTGAAAAAAGTCCATGGGGACTGAAACGCGTCAGGAATGCCTGATTTTATCACCGAAAATAAATTCCTTCACTGCTGAGGTAGCGGCTCATTTCCCTTCTTTAAGGAGAAAAAGTTTTGTTTTCATAAATATGGCGTGGTTCAACCAAAGAGGAACGCACCACCAGCAAAGCGCACCACAGCTGCCCGCAAGTGAACCATGTGGTAGGACTCGTGCAAACGAACAGGGTTCAGCAGGTGTGCCCGAAGACTGGACTTCGGTATGGTGTCCGAGCAACCTTTCAAAGGAGGTATGCAATGGAGTCAGCTAGGAAAGGAAAACGAAAAGAACTGCAAAGTGCAACAAAAAACTACAAGTCCCAGCCTAACCTTTAAAATCGGAGTGCCATCGACGTCACAGGACCCATAAAACACCCGGTTTCCCAAGGAAGTGATTCCACATTGCACCATCGGAGGTAAATGATTTTAATCAACGCCGGTCCTGTGAGCGAAGATGATGAATTGACCCACGGAGGCAGCCCACGAAACACAAAGGGCGGAACTGTTTAGAAATCAGCAGGCTTGTGGATTTCTGCTGCACGAAATTAACAGGCGCAATCCTTTGAAAAAAGTCCATGGGGACTGAAACGCGTCAGGAATGCCTGATTTTATCACCGAAAATAAATTCCTTCACTGCTGAGGTAGCGGCTCATTTCCCTTCTTTAAGGAGAAAAAGTTTTGTTTTCATAAATATGGCGTGGTTCAACCAAAGAGGAACGCACCACCAGCAAAGCGCACCACAGCTGCCCGCAAGTGAACCATGTGGTAGGACTCGTGCAAACGAACAGGGTTCAGCAGGTGTGCCCGAAGACTGGACTTCGGTATGGTGTCCGAGCAACCTTTCAAAGGAGGTATGCAATGGAGTCAGCTAGGAAAGGAAAACGAAAAGAACTGCAAAGTGCAACAAAAAACTACAAGTCCCAGCCTAACCTTTAAAATCGGAGTGCCATCGACGTCACAGGACCCATAAAACACCCGGTTTCCCAAGGAAGTGATTCCACATTGCACCATCGGAGGTAAATGATTTTAATCAACGCCGGTCCTGTGAGCGAAGATGATGAATTGACCCACGGAGGCAGCCCACGAAACACAAAGGGCGGAACTGTTTAGAAATCAGCAGGCTTGTGGATTTCTGCTGCACGAAATTAACAGGCGCAATCCTTTGAAAAAAGTCCATGGGGACTGAAACGCGTCAGGAATGCCTGATTTTATCACCGAAAATAAATTCCTTCACTGCTGAGGTAGCGGCTCATTTCCCTTCTTTAAGGAGAAAAAGTTTTGTTTTCATAAATATGGCGTGGTTCAACCAAAGAGGAACGCACCACCAGCAAAGCGCACCACAGCTGCCCGCAAGTGAACCATGTGGTAGGACTCGTGCAAACGAACAGGGTTCAGCAGGTGTGCCCGAAGACTGGACTTCGGTATGGTGTCCGAGCAACCTTTCAAAGGAGGTATGCAATGGAGTCAGCTAGGAAAGGAAAACGAAAAGAACTGCAAAGTGCAACAAAAAACTACAAGTCCCAGCCTAACCTTTAAAATCGGAGTGCCATCGACGTCACAGGACCCATAAAACACCCGGTTTCCCAAGGAAGTGATTCCACATTGCACCATCGGAGGTAAATGATTTTAATCAACGCCGGTCCTGTGAGCGAAGATGATGAATTGACCCACGGAGGCAGCCCACGAAACACAAAGGGCGGAACTGTTTAGAAATCAGCAGGCTTGTGGATTTCTGCTGCACGAAATTAACAGGCGCAATCCTTTGAAAAAAGTCCATGGGGACTGAAACGCGTCAGGAATGCCTGATTTTATCACCGAAAATAAATTCCTTCACTGCTGAGGTAGCGGCTCATTTCCCTTCTTTAAGGAGAAAAAGTTTTGTTTTCATATATATATATATATATATATATATATATATATTCACTGAAAAAACCATTGGTTATAGACCATATATAGTTAAGGATTAGCATTTACAAAACCTTAATTGCGGGTGTGCGATATATAGTTAGTGCAACTAACTATATATGCGAATTTCAATGGTTTTGTGCGAGTAAAATAAGGTTTTGTAAATGCTAATCCCTAACTATATATGGTCTATAACCAATGGTTTTTTCAGTGAATTTTCAAGGTTTTGTAAATGCTAATTCCTAACTATATATGGTCTATAACCTATGGTTTTTTCAGTGAATTTCAATGGTTTTTTAATAGCAAATATGAAAAGCTTTAAAATGTCAAGTACGTGATAGATAAAAACATTTTTGTGTTTATGCACGCTGATGTGCTTTGAACGCTGCCCCCCCTCCTCTTTTCTTTTAGGAGTATTCTCTCTTTGCAGATAGTGAAGGGTAGGTAACACAGGCCTTTGCCCCCGCTGTAATCCGTCGTGCCTGCTTCCCTCTCCATTTGATTGATTGTTATCCTAGCATTTATTGTTTTGGAATTGGTTCTCTTTGGTTCATTCTCTATTTACAAACAAGCACAGAGTCGCAATACTCTGTTTAGTCTTTGCAGATAGTGAAAAATCGTTTAAAAAAACAAAAGGAATCAAGCAAAATCAGTAGGCCACTAATGGGATCTCTTTTTGACCTCGCTAAAATAGAAACATTAGGAACAACCCCTCATGAGAAATACGAAACTAGTGACATGAACTGAGCTCGACACCATGATGGCTGCAAGACAGCTCGGCTCCGCCACCCACCCCGCCCAAAATAACGACAAACCCTATGCAAATATTATAAATATATACAACACACCAGCAAAGTAACAGGGTAAAACGTTTTATTAAATAACTATTTACATGGCAGCCTGCTGCAACATCCATCACTATTCCTGTCGAGGTAGCATAGCTGGCGGCCTAGGGGTGGAGAACCGTTGTGCAAATTGCCCGGGGACGACACCATGCGCCAAGACTCGTCCCCAGTACATCCAGAGCTGATGTCCGACAAGTTGTGTGTGAGGATGCCTTGCTGATGCCGCCACCCCCACCACCACCTTTTTGTTGCCTGATCCGGCTAGCTCAATCGATCGAGCATGAGACTCATGCACTCTGATCTCCTTGGCCTCAGTCAAGCATCAATAGTAACATTTTCATACGTGAGTGTAGGTTCATGGTTTTCCATCCACAGACTAAAAGCCTGGAGGGGGAGTGAAAGAACCATAACTAGGTAACAAGGAAGGCAGACGCTGTGGGAAGGACTCTGGATATGGTATGTTCCTTGGTCCCTGAGCTACTTCAATGTCACTGCCTTGCACAAATGGCATAAGTCCTGGATTTTGGGTGCCATAGTTGAGGGTTCCGAGCAGCGCTTGTAACACTGTCTGAAGT
Organism: Lissotriton vulgaris; assembly: GCF_964263255.1. NCBI lineage: Eukaryota > Metazoa > Chordata > Amphibia > Caudata > Salamandridae > Lissotriton > Lissotriton vulgaris. The sequence continues at coordinate 485,662,870 of NC_141691.1, read as the reverse complement.
TTATTTGCACCTGCTGCAGCTTCACTATTCTCAAAGTAAGTGGGGGCTGTTTGTGGACCTGACTGCATTGGAAATCAATGTGATGCGGTGCCTCCCTGAACCGCTTGACGGAGGCCCCCGAGGGGTGGGGTGATGGCGCCGACCCCCTCCCCAAGTCTTGTTGCCCTGGTGTGGCCTGAGATTGCCCCCGACATAGGAGGCCGGCTCCTGGGGTCAAGCGGAACTTTTTGCCTTTTGGTGACTCTTCCATTCTGAACATTGTCCCACAATCCGTTTGACCTGAAGACACGTCCTGCGGTGCCCTAGTCCGACCATCACATATTCCTGCGCCAGGAGACGGCGTAGGATGCACTAGAAGGGAGAGGCGGCGCGAACGAGCCTCCCCCACCTCCCCAGGTGGAGGTTTCTCAGGTACACCCCAGCGCTTCACGCAACCAGCTGAGTTGCGCCCGCTCTTGCGGCTACAGCGTCTCGCCCACCATCCACTTGAATTGCGCCCACTCTTGCGGCTGCAACAGGACTCTCAAAATGGCGTCCGGCTCTTCGGAGTTAGGCCTGGTCCACTAAAATGGCCCTGGGACACCTTGGAACTCGGACGCTTGACTGCTAGGGCATGGACCCCATTCCCAAAAGCGTCCCTCAGCCTTGAAGATTTTACAAAAGTCACCGGGGCCCCCGACTCCCGCAGACTTCCGGTGGCGAGCGACTGCCATGATTGCTCGCGGAATGGCCACGACGTAGCCACGGGGTGCTCTCATGCTGACGCCAGCTTCAATCTGAAACATCCAGAAACACTGTAGACCACCAATTCGATCAGTTCCGGTGGAGCCCCAATGTGACCCGGTAGAGAAGAACTTGCCCTCCCCTCTTTGACTGATTGTTCTTGTTGCCTATCCCTTCTCTTGTCATTTAACAGAACTTTTTGGACTGCTGAAAGGGGTTGTATTCCGACCGCTGGTTGGTGGAGACATTTTGACTATATTCTGGACCTGCGTTTTCGCGTAATGCGTCATATGACGCGCCGCGTTAGCGCACCAGGAAGTGCTCCGGTGCGCAAGGCGCAGCTTCCCGGAAACGATCCAGAGCGCGGCGCGCAGCGCGTAACGTAAGCATAACAGGTCATGTGACTTGTTAATAAAACTTTTCATTGGTTCATTTTACTTTTGTTATTCTTATGATGAAAGGCTTGGTCATATGACCTAAAAATAACGCTTTTCATTGCTTTCGAACATTTTTTCTTTCCCAAATGATGAAAGCCCCACCTTTTTTTTTCTCACTCTGACTTGTAAAGCAAAGGACCCAGATGCATTTACAGTTTATCACTAACAATGTTCCAGGCTAATGTATTTTCCCGGGAAATTTACAACTGTCCTGCAAGTAAAATATTCCTTTTTCGAGAAAAAGGGCGTTTCTTCGTCCCATGAGGGAGCCGTTGAGCAAAAGAGGCTCGGCCTGCTGTCTTAGTCGCTGATAGGCATGAATATCAGATTCTTATCGATCACTTTATGTTGCAGGAGTAGAAAACACAACAGCCCTTGACCATTTATCTTTACTGCGTTCCTGCGTATTATACCTTTTAACAGTCATGTAATTGGACTGCTTTATTTCACTTGCCTTTTACTGATTCGAAAACAGTGGCTATTATTCAAAACTTTACCAATGTAGGTACTACTACCATGTTTTTTTTAAAAAACCTTTATTGTGAAAATGTCAGTATACAAATACGGGCCTATAACCACGTGGGCCGGCCACGGAGCAAACTGGAATCGTATATGATGAGGGAACATTTACACTGTAGAAGAACGTAACGGGCGACCCATTAGATTGCAAGGACTAAGGTGTCTAACATTTGGGGAATCGGTGGACGTACATTTTATAATTAAAGTACGACAGGGCCAGTTACAATAAAATTATCTAGATATACATTTGCGGGCAAGTACCATGGGTGACGTTAATTCGAACTTTCAATAGTACAGTAATCAATAACACATCAGAACTTAATATCAATAGGGATGTCAAAATGTTCAATCAATTCTCGTCCCCGCCTGCCATGTGCTTCAAAACTGCATACGTATCTCGTGATATCAAGGTTGGGCAACCTGTACACAACAAGGAGTCCCAATTATACCGGCGCCATTTTGGGCGAGGCCGGGCAGGTCCAGGATATAGTCAAAATGTCTCCATCAACCAGCGGTCGGACCAGAACCATTTTCGGCAGTCCAAAAATGTTCCGTTAAATGACAACAGAAGATATAGGCAACAAGAACAATCAGTCAAAAGAGGGGACGCTTTCGTGAATGGGGCCCATGCCCTAGCAGGCAAGCGTCCGAGTTCCAAGGTGTCCCCGAGCCATTTTAGTGGACCAGGCCCAAATCCAAAGAGCTGGCCGCCATTTTGAGAGTCTTGTTGCAGCCGGCTATCGCTGCACCACAAGAATAGCCACAATTCAGCTAGATGGCGGGTGAGTCACTGTACCGCAAAACCGGGCGGAACTCAGCTGAAAGGCGAGTGAAACGCTAAGAGACACCCCACTGCAGATGAGGTGCCTCCAACTGGGGAGGAGGGAGAGGCCCGTTTGCGCTGCCTCCCCCCCCCCCCCCACGGGCACCCCACGCCGTCTTTCGGCGCAGCATTGTAGGATGGCCACACCAGTGAAACTTGCTGGACACCACCTCGGTGCCATCCGGATCTCGGCGCGTTCGAGTCACTGTACCGCAAGAGCGGGAGAAACTCAGCTGGATGGCGGGCGAGACGCTGTACCGCAAGAGCGGGCGGAACTCAGCTGGATGGCGGGTGAGACGCTGTACCGCAAGAGCGGGCGGAACTCAGCTGGAAGGAGGGTGAGACACTGTGCCGCAAGAGCGGGCAGAACTCTGCTGGAAGGCGAGTGAAACGCTACGAGGTGCCTTCACCTGGGGAGGCGGAAGAGGTCCGTTTACGCTGCCTCTTCCCCCCCCCCCCCCCCCCCCCCCTGGGCACCCCACGCCGTCTTTCGGCGCAGCATTGTAGGATGGCCACACCAGTGCGGCAACTTGCTGGCCACCACCTCGGTGCCATCCGGATCTCGGCGCGTTGTGCTGCCTTCGGCCTATTCGCACATCGGTCCGCTACTGACGCCGCCTCACAGGCCAACTGATTTTGTAGGCTTTTTATAGCCCAAAGCTGCATAACAGGTCATGTGACTTGTTTATAAAACTTTTCATTGGTTCATTTTACTTTTGGTTTCCTAATGATGAAATGCTTGATCATATGACCTAAAAATAAGACTTTTCATTGGATTAAAACATTTTTTTTCCCAAACGATGAAAGCCCCACCTTTTTTTTTCTCACTCGGCAATCCAAAAAGGTTCCGTTAGATGACAACAGAGGGGACAGGCAACAAGAACCATCACTCAAAAAAGGGGAGGGCAAGTTCTTCCCTACCGGGTCACGTTGGGGCTCCACCGGAACTCATCGAATTGATAGTCTACAGTGTTTCTGGATGTTTCAGACTGAAGCTGGCATCAGCATGAGAGCACCACCATCTTGTAGCTCCGTCGTGGCCATTCCGCAATCAATCATGGCAGCCGCTCCCCACCGGAAGCCTGTGGGAGTCGGGGGGCCCCAAGACTTTTGTAGAATCTTCAAGGCTGAGGGGACGCTTTAGAGAATGGGGCCCAAGCCCTAGCAGACAAGCGTCCGAGTTCCAAGGTGTCCCAGGGCCATTTTAGTGGACCAGGCCCAAATCCGAAGAGCCGGACGCCATTTTAAGAGTCCTGTGGCAGCCGCCTATCGCTGCACCGCAAGAGTGGGCGCAACTCAACTAGATGGTGAGGGAGACGCTGTAGCCGCAAGAGCGGGCGGTAAACAGCTGAATGGTGTATGAGGCACAGTGTAGCAAAAGCGGGCGGAATGGCAACTGAAATGGTAAAGGGGCGCCCCACTACAGCAGACGAGCCTCCACCTGGGGAGGCCCATTCACGCCGCCTCCCCCCCCCCCCCTGGGGCGCCCCACGCCTTTTTTCGGCGCAGCATTGTAGGATGCCAACACCAGTGCGGCAAGTAAAGGACATCACCTGGGTGCCATCCAGATCTCAGCGCGTTGTGCTGCCTTCGGACTATTCGCACAACAGACCGCTACTGACGAGGCACAGTGCAGCAAAAGCGGGCAGAAAACCACTGAATGGCAAGTGAAACGCTAAAGGGGCGCCCCACTACAGCAGACGAGCCTCCACCTGGGGAGGCCAGTTCACGCCGCCTCCCCCCCCCCCCCCCCCCGGGGCGCCCCACGCCGTTTTTCGGAGCAGCATTGTAGGATGCCAAAACCAGTGCGGCAAGTAAAGGACATCACCTGGGTGCCGTCCAGATCTCAGCGCGTTGTGCTGCCTTCGGACTATTCGCACAAGAGACCGCTACTGACCATTGTTGCTTCTGTTTTAAATTTTTTTTAACGTGTTTACTGTTTATGGTGCGTTGTATATATTTATAAGTTATTAAAGTGTTATAATCCTACTACTTTGTTGGAGTGCTATATATTTTTAATGTGACACATAATTGTGAAGACTTTGATGTACAAAAAGGCATCCCTGGAATCTTCCGCTTCAGGCTCGGTCCCACACACCCTCACAGTGAGAATCCCCTCCCCAATCACAATACAGGATCGTTATCAGATAGTAGGAACGAGTGTGGTGTGACGGATCTCATCGGGTGGGGGCCTTGATCTACTGTAACTCCTTTGAAGAGGGGTGATTCTTTACAGTTGAGGCCATAAACTACATCCGCAGGGCTAGGTGATAGCCTGGGACCGGCCTGGACAATCAGACACAAAGGAAGAGGAATGTCAGAGGGTGCGGTAGTGAATAGGGTGAAAGGGTGGTGTCGGGCGGGCACAGGGTGTGATTCTCAGGGAAGAGCAGCGCAGATGGGGGGAAGTTTATGGCCCATGCATAAGACAGAGAGCGGGGGTGACCAGTGCGTGGGGGAGATGCTTGCGAGGGTGGGGAGCCATGCTGAGGATCGGCGGCGTGCAGAGAGTGGGTCTGGTCAAGGCATCTAAAATGGCTGCCGTGCACGACAAAAGTGTGGCATTGGAAAAAAAGCAAGATGGCGCAGACAATGTTTATCAATACGAATTAATTTATAACAATTATTTTTAACAATATATTTACTCGCAGTGTCAAAATGGCGGTCAACACTTCCTGATTTCCTTCGAATCGAACGTTAACAGACGTCACGATCGGCGGCGTGCAGAGAGTGGGTCTGGTCAAGGCATCTAAAATGGCTGCCGTGCACGACAAAAGTGTGCCATTGGAAAAAAAGCAAGATGGCGCAGACAATGTTTATCAATACGGATTCATTTATAACAATTATTTTTAACAATATATTTACTCGCAGTGTCAAAATGGCGGTCAACACTTCCTGATTTCCTTCGAATCGAACGTTATCAGATGTCACGCAGCAAAAAAAAAAAAAACGCTCACGCGCAGCCGCTGGAAGACAAGTATCAACATATATGAGCATCCTCAGCCACCCTCAGAAAACATAGGGGGTCAGGATACATCTCCCGTACCCCCTTATACCCATTTCTCACATTGTTTTTCCTCCATCTTGTAATTTAATTAAAACGAAACACAAAATGGCGAATTCCCTTTTCGCGTCCCGGTTCACTACCCGGTTCGCGAACCGGAAAGCGCTTCTACCGCGAAAAAACAATATTTTTTTATTTGCCCCACGGTACCCTTTAATAACCCCAACATCATTCCTAGGGGGTCAAGAAGGGTCTACCTTGCCCCCTTTCATTAAATTCCCCCTTCGTTTTTCTCCTCCTCTTGTCTCTCGATCCTACCGAGAGACAAGATGGCGGCCGCTCCGGAATGTTTAGAATGTTGACAGACGCCGGAGAGCCAATCAGCTTCGCTTCGCAAAGTTCCGTTACGCGAAAAGTTCGCGAACCGGAGCGCTACCCGGGACGCTGTCACAGATATATCTGTTTTTTAAAATATTAATTTCTCAAAATCCACTGGAGCACATATATTGAGACCCAGCAAAGGCACATCGGGCTAACAGTCCCTACAATTTTGCCAAGTTTCGTGCAAATCCATTCAGCCGTTCGAGCTAAAAGTGAGGCCAAACGCCCTATGGAAAACTCAATGTTAAAAACGCGTTTTGGGACCCCCCTTTTTTCTCAGCCCCCCCTTGACGAAACCCCCCAAATTTTTAGGGGCTGCTCGGAAACAAAATGTGCCATTTTCCTGAAAATTTCAGCCGATTCCGTCCACAAACGCCAAAGTTATCAGACATAGAATTTTCAAAAGTCCCATAGAGAAAAAATCCTAACTATATATACCTACTGGCGACCGCCAGTAGGTAATATATATATATATATATATATATATATATATATATATATATATATATATATATATATAGATAGATAGATAGATAGATAGATAGATAGATAGATAGATAGATAGATAGATAGATAGATAGATAGATAGATAGATAGATAGATATTCTGTAATTATAATGTGTTTAAATATACACACCAATATCAGTGTAAGTAATTAAAAAAAGAATCTTCACTTTAATCATTCCACTCAGGAACTAAAAGGGACAGTCTAACCTATGTTTAAAAATAATTAATGGGTAGCCAAAAAAACATATTCATTTTCAACGTGTACCTGTTCCTCTGGTGAGCAATGCAGCTGGCTTTACAGGGACAGGACCCCTGTAGCCAGCAAATTCAGCTACCCTGTTGAGAAGTCTGGGGCCCTGTCACCTGATTTCCCTGGCATCACTCCCCCCAGAGATCAAAAACAGCAGCAAATGTGTGAGGAGGTGTTGCTGGCTGCAGTGTTAAAAGGGCAATGAGCATTTTTGGAAACGCAGTGTACATGTACACGATGTACAAGATCATCAATGGAGACGGGCATATCAATTGGCTTTTGTATGTTGCTATCACACATGTTAGATTATGGATGTGCCCGCCATAGAGTATCGCACCCACTATCTGGTCACCTTCCACCGCTGCCGTCTGATAGAAAATGTCCTTTTGGCAAGGTTTGGAGCATGCCATTTTAGATTGTGAAATAGTGTGCTTGTGAATGTTAAGTGCGTCACCACCACTCAAAATGGTGGCTACTTTGTTTACATATAGAAAATGCTAATGCTGTTCATTTGTGTTTATAAAAAAAATGTATGTAGTGTGTTAGATGGGTAGATGCAATATTTGCGCTGTGTTGTTTATACCGCTGTTGAAAGGATTTTCAAAGATGGAAATTAAAAAAAAAAAAATAAGAGAATTTAAAATGTATTATTTACACATTTATAGATGATAATTAAATTATTAATGTTTTGTATAAATATGTTTAGAAATGTATTTTATTGAAAGCTAGATTAAATGTGTGTTGAATTAAAAAATTAGTTATCAATCATTTACAACATTTTTAATATAACAAATGCAGACTTATGAATCCAGGGAGAGTGAGGAGACAACAACTTCAAGTGTTCAGACCATTTCTAGGCCTTGCCACCATGGAAGAATGGGATATTATCAAATAATTCAGATTGAATAGGCAAACAATTCTTGATTTATGTCATCAGTTGGAGCCAGATCTTCTGCCTTATAATAGGAATACCATAGCAATAAAACCAATAGTCAAAATCATGGCAGTACTACATTTTTGGCCACAGGATCATTCCAATACGGGGAACAACCTTAACAAAGTGGGTTTTACATTGCGATACAATCACAACGAGGTTGTTACAATGACCACGTTGATTCAACTCAGTGCCATTACAACGCAAGCCGTTACAAAGACTTACGCTATATGGCACTCTAGACTAAGGAATAGTATGATTTACGGTTCCAACACCTTCCCTACTGTTGCACACACTGAAGTTGGAATAGTAAACCATACTATTCCTAAGTTTAGCGTGCCATCTAGCACAAGTCGTTGTAACGACTTGCGTTGTAATGGCACTGCATTGTAATAACGCGGTCGCTGTAACGACCGTGTTGCGATTCTATTGCGGTGTAAAATCTGCGTTGTTAAGTACTATATTCTTTCAATACAGTGTGGCAGTATCTGGTTGAAAGTCACAACCACCTTTCAGTGGTATGCTACAAGAGTTCTTTCTTCAGTGATGAGACAAATCAATAGCTTCATCCAGTTTCCATGAACCTAGGATTTTGCCAATGTGAAGGTAGATTGCCTTAGTGCTGCAACACGCTAGCGGACAGTCTACTGCAATCGATAGAACTTCCATTCAATCAATGTGCAAGTTGTCTGCTTACCAGATTTACACATCACAAGCCTGTGTGCAATTTGTCCATGATCAACCCATGATTCCTTTGTACTATGGAGCAGGAGGATACTCTGACAAATGTCACATTTGGACCTGAGTCTGAGGGACTGGCTTGTTGGTAAGTACAATCTGTCAATATAATGTTTAGCTAATTTCGAGTTTAATGATCTAAAATATTATTGTATATTGTGGCTTCTTGTAGGAGACTAAGCTCATCTTAACTGACCACGGTTGTTGGCACCACTGAGGAATCCAACAATGCCGTTGGAAGTCCTCTTCACTGAGGCCTATGGAAGAGCGCAGATGCTGGTGGAGTGCCACCTCACCATGGCCTGCTGCATGTTACACAAAATAGTCCTGCAAAGGAACATCTCATACATTGCAGAGGATGGAGATGATGAAGAGCCACCACGTGAGGATGTTGAAATGCCAAATGAAGATGATAGTGGTGAAGAGGAAGAAATCGGTCATTCAAGATCAAAATCAAGATGTTATTGACAACTTCTTCACATGAGTGGACTATATATTTACACTGTATTATATTACATGTTAAACATCTTTTAATCTGATGAAGATGACAGTCTGTGCAGGACATTGTTTACAAAGGGCAAGTTAAGTAAAATGCAGTGCAAAGATTGTGTTAATCAAAGTTGTGACATAATGAGTACTCTGTTTATTTACATTGCTTTTCTTTCATTCTTCTTTGAAACTGTGTTCAAAAATGTTTAATTTGTTATGTGAACATTGTATAATGTAATCAAATAATTGCTTTTGTTTTTAATCTGTTTTAGATTCCTTCACCATGTCATCTTCCTTTAGACATTTCAAAGTTGTGACATCTGCAGTTATATGCTGCAGTTGCAAAGTACAGATGGAACATAGCTTGATCCTGTGAAAGACACACACAGACCGTGGATGTACATATCTCATGAAACACAACTTGCACAGTGATTGAATTTAAGTTTCCAAGATTGCATAGACTTTTTTATGTTGGAATGTACGCACCAAGCCAATATGTGCTGCTTAAATTGCTCTGACCACATGTGGTATGCAACACAAAGCATATTAGTCTCACTTCATATTTGCAAAAACCTAATTTTGTGTTAAGACTGGTAATATGTGTGATCATTGTAGAAAGAGCTGCACATAGCAGAACCCATCAAATTGTTTATGTCATTGCAAACCTGTATTGGAATAATCCTGTGAACTCTCAATGGAGTACTGCCATGATTTAGACTATTGTTGTTATTGATGGGGGATTCCTACTTTGGGCCAGGATATTTGGCCCCAACTGATGACATAAATCAAAGCAAAGATGGCCTGTTTAGCCTGATGTTTTTGATTATATTCCGTTATTCCATGGTGACAAGGTCTGGAACTGTAAATGAGAAACAGTCACTAAGTATTTGTGTTTATACAAGGGTTATAATGGTTAAGAAAATATTAGAAAAAAGATTTCTTCCAATTTAATTAAGTACTTGTCAATGATCTGTGGTGTTTGATCTTCTTTCAAATTTGTATCAAATTTGAGACACAGCACCTACAGAGATACTAGTTATGAATAAACAATTATTTTAATGTGTGCATTCTTCAATGTGTGATGAGAGGGAAAAATGAACCAAATGAGAAATGAAATACAGCAATAGTCCTTCATTTTGTCAGTTTTGTTTTATACAATATAGCCAAAAACAAAAAAAACACAGGATGAAATTAAAACAGTCATGGTAAATGAAACTGTTTTGCAGAGCTGAAATTGTTTGATGCCCAATTTCCAAATTACAACTGGCATCAGAAAGGTAAATGTGTCCAGAAAACAAGGTGACAGCAAACCCAGTGGCCTCACTTGGCTTGACCACAGATTTTCTCCTACTACCATACCTCCACTGCACTGTGCCCTTAACCCAGAGTATCCTAATCCAGTTGTTCCTGGCTGAACTGGAGTCAGTAGTGGTGTTGGTTCAACTCAGTCAGGACTGGGGGGGCACAAAATGGATGTGATGTTGGTTTGGACACAGGAAGTGGAGGTATCCTTTGGCTATGGAGTAGTAACAGCTGGAGTGGGCATGTAGGTGTGTACTGAGCGAGACTCACTTGAGCGGTCCGCCCAGACAGGCCAGATGGACCAGGCTGCTCCCTGTCAACTAGACTTGCAGAAGTGTTGTCCTCACAGAAGGCTTCACCCTGGTCTGAGGTGGGGGTCTCCTCAGTGGTAGATGGTTGCCCACATACTCTTTCTGTTGAACCTATTATGAATTAATGAAAGATACACATTTTTTAAATCTGGATTATACAGCTATTTATTTTAAAGCAAAAATCTGAAGCAACCTGAAAGTAAAAAGTTAAAACTTATGATTGCACCTTTCAGTGTTATCATAATAGGTTACACAAACAGCGTAAATGACACACAAAACTGCTTCAAAAAGAAGGTGAAAGGATGTCCTGAAATACAATAAGATGATTAGAAAGTTTATATAGAATTTACCAAACATTTCACACAATACAGTAAAGAGGTTAGATGTGAAATGAAGCATTCCAAGGCCTAGCAGTGAACATTCTGACCTTTACACAACTTGAAAAATGTATAGCATTAGTAATCATAGGAACATTGCAGAGTGCATTTTCACAAATCTCACCACTCATATGAAGTATACAAAGATGCATACTTTAAAAAATTTGACTAAATAAACTATGATTTGTGGAACAAAAACATCTATTTAATCAAATTACAGGGATAGGACAATATACTAAATTAAACTGAATTCATTTAAAAACATAGCATGATCTAGAGATTGATCTATAAATAACACTGTTACATATCTGAAAATGTGATGGGAAAGAGAGAATGAGCTTGATAACATTGCAATAAGATTTTCACAAACTAAAAGAAGACATAATGGCATTTGTACTCATTTCAAAGGAACAGTAACAAAACTTGCACATTTGTAAGTTCAACATACCTAGTAAAAATATGCTGTTGAAAAGGAGAGACATTTACAATATAAAAACATACATGCAATATGTTATTTTATGTAAAAACCACTTACAAGCAAAATCATACCATGTGAAATGCTATGAGCATTGAAACCTTTTATCTTATATTCAACAAAATACATTCAAACAAACTAACATGACAACAAAAGATTTGATAAAAAATATGTATATATTTGTATGGTTTCAAAACACATTAGCAACAGCTAACTGAAAATGGAAATGAGATTTAAGTTTAGTGACACATTCTAGAGTGTACCTTACTAGTCTCCACTCCACCAGGGATTCCTGTCAAGCCTTTAGGATATAGGATCTGCAAGGTCTTCTGCTTCCAGTGGAAAAGTTGCATGGGGAGGCTGCGAGAAAAACTACCAGTCCTCTGGGCATTTAGGTGATATTTGAAGGCCAGGGAACACACTCTCCCCTGCAAGCCATTCCATCTCTTCCTAATTTCCTCCTGTGTGTGCAGGTTGTTTTCTACAGCATTGCCTTTGTCAACTATTCTGGACCACATTTGCCTTTTCTGAGATATGATTGTATTTTGTACTTGGGCTCCAAACAATTGTGGCACTACTCTAACAATTTCATTCACAGTGACTGACAATTCTCCTTCTTTAAAACAGGGATTTCTCCTACCTGCCATTATCAAATAAATGTAATTAAATACATTGTATGGCCCAACAAAAAAAAACACTGAGACAAGAAATAAGAAAGCCAAAAGAAAATATTAACTTAAATGGCAAGAATTCTCCTTGTAAATGTTGTGGTGCAGTGGAATGGCAAAGGATCCTGGTCTGAAATGGAATATGCTTTATAGTGTGGTATACAGATGAACACAAATAGCCAAAACATATCTGGTGTATGATTCTAGTATCCATCCTACAGCCGCAGGAATAGTACAATGTTGACCGCATCCTGTGATGGAATCATTCAGTTTGCAACCTGCAACTAGAACACAGTCAGCACAACTGTATCATCTAAATAGGCTCAGCACAATCCCGCCAAACTGACGGCAAAGGAGTAATGTTAGCCAGCAGAGACAGTCGCTCCGTCAACAGCGGGCAACCGTTTAAGCAACTGGAAAGACTCTGTCGATGCGGACGGCGATTCAGCCAACACACATCTAATTAGGGCAGGCGGGATTTCATCAGCTTGATGAAGCATTTGTAAATTCCACTGTGGAGGGACGACGGGAGTCCCATCAAGATCTAAATCAGGCACTGACAGGCACATGCATCAATATTGCATTTTGGTATTCCTTAATTGCGAAAAATAAGGAATCGCAATTAAGGAATTGCAAACTGCAATGCATCAAGAAATTGCTATAAAAATAGCGATTTCTTAAAATTCCTTAATTGCGATTCTCTAATTGAGAATCGCAATTAAGGAATACTTCCCAATCCATTCCTATGGGCCTAGAGGACCATAGGAATGAGTGGAAAGGCATTCTTAATTTGCAATTCACCATTAGAAATTCGCAAATTAAGAATGCAATTTCAACGGTGCAGGGGTGTCCAAAGGACACCCTGTTGCACCCCTGAAATCTGCTTAGAAATACACTTTGCACACTCACATGCCCCAAGGGCATGTGTGTGTGTAAAATGGAACTTTGAAAAATGCACTTTAATGCTTTTTTCAAAGTTTTCGCAAATTACCATGAAGGTGAACGTCATGGTAATTAGCTCCTCTTATTTGCGAATTCGCAAATTTTCAGTGTTTGATGCATTGCATTTAAGGAATCTCAATTTGAGATTCCTTAAATGCAATCGCAATTTAAGAAATCACAATTTTGCGATTTCTTAAATTGCAAAAATTACAGAATGTTAATGCATCCCATAAATGGAATTGCATTCGCAAACGGCCGAATTTTGTGATTCACACCGTTTGCGAATGCAATTTCCTTTGATGCATGTGGCTGTATGTCTTGTTCGGTTTTTTCAGATGTCTCAGGAGTAATAGCTGGATACTGTCTAATCCCCTCAACTATTATTTTCCTCCATCTCTGCTGTGATTCATCACATGGAGCATCTGCATAATTACGCATTGATCTTTTAGTTGCATTCTGGTATTTCTCCTTTTCTTTATCTCTGGATATCTCCTCCCAAATATTCAGAGTTTCATGCTGTGTGGGTCTAGGTGGTAGATTATTTCCCACAGCTTCTCTTTTAATTTTTCAATAATTCTAAGCTGAAAGGTACCATATTTCAGAAAACTCAATGAACCATATTTCGCAGTAATCCTGCACAATTGGCAAAGCAATAAACAGGTGTGTAACCCCAATTTGGTTATCATATAATGTGCAGGTGTACCTTTGGGAGGAGCCTCTTCACCTTACCATATCAGAATTGTAACATTACCTCTCACAAAACTCTTACATTCTTTAAGGCATTTCCTGATATTCACAAAATTCAGCAATATTTTTATTCAAATAAATGTAATTCAATGTTTTGATTCAGTTCCTTAAATGTCAAATATTATTTTTTCCAATACTATTACAGTTTCTATTCTCAAAGGTCTTTACCCAGTCTCAATGCAGTATTCACTCATCAACTGACCTATCACAGTGCAGCACTCTGTGTCTTCATCAATCAAACACAGTGCGCAAGTACACTAACTAACCTATCCCAGTGTGGCAATCTATGATGTATGATCTCACTCCTTGCAGCAGTTCACCCTCTTTTACAATTTCTCTTGTACTCACAATTCTACCCTTAAAACAATGACAAATAAACAACCTTTGTCTGCTCCACTAAACAAAATCAAAGGCAAATCACCAATCAGAAAAATACGTTTTTTATACCTTCCAACTTTTCACACAGAAAGAAGTTTGTATTTGCTAGAGAAATCTCGACTAGTGGGTAATCAGACTAATCAATGCACTTCACCCTTTGTGCAATCAGGTTCTGCTGACCTCAACCAAAATTAGTTTAATCACAACAGTTTATTAATATCCCTCTGTCAATTTGTGTAGTATAAAACACCTCATGATCTACACCACAAACCTTTTGCAGACAAGAAAACCATAAAGGTTATTTTACTCATATAAATCTTTATCAAGTGTCTTCTACACTTATCTAAATATCTGTTTATCTGGGGATCATAGGTTATGCTGAACCTGATAAATCTTCAACTTCTCAACAAGAAACAATTAACATATAAATTCATCAAAAACATTTACTTCTCATACTCCGCCTTACTCTCCAATAACACAACAATAATCAAAAACCATGATGCATCATCCTACTAATACTTATACTTTTCAAACAGCAATGCCTTTGAAAATAACTGCTTTTCACAAGTCAAGTTCCAGGCATTGTGCTTTGGGACTGGAGCATTACTCTAACTTTGACAATTATTTATAGTTCCTCTTCTCAAGATATAAACCATCACTCAGCTAGGGTGGGAGTCAATTTAAATAAAGCGGTTTACCAGCCAAACAGGTTTGGTCTCCCCTCACTCTTTGTGGGCTTCACTCCGCTGCGCTAGACCTTTGCCGCAGTTTATAAGGAGATCAGGAGCTATAAATCACAAATCAATTAAATCAATGATCACAATATTATTTCAAGGTTTAGTCAATAATGAGAGTTTGAAATTGGGTATTAGCAGAAACCCATAAAGAGTTCAAGTTCAAAGGCCAAGAGTGAGAGATAGCATGAAGCTCAAATTTGATCAATCAGCATCAGCTGAACTTCCCATAAAGAGAGGTTCACAAAAGCAAAATAATCATGTAGTAGCAGTAGCGACTGCATTAAAAAAAAGGTTCAGTAAGATTGCAAGTCAGCATTCAGCCTTCAGTATAAAGCTGTTAGCATTCAGCTTGAGTCCGGAGAAGTGGTAAAGGCAACAGCATAAAGCGCCTCAATTGTGAGATCTGGAAACGAAGCAGCGGGGAAAAGAGTGGTGGTGGGCAGATAGGTTACCCTACTCTAGGAACATGTATTTAAAAAGTTAAGCAAAAACGTTGCAGTTTATTCTGTATCTTCTCATCCCTTTCGACCAATGGGTTTTCAATTCTTCTTGAAAACAGTCTAATCTTGTCCTTTGTCACGTTCCTTCTCGCCAGGCTTATAAAGAATAATCATTAAGTATGAAAAATTGTTAAACATTGTTTACATATGAGGCCATTCGATTCTTAGACCCCCTTTACATATGAGCACATTCTAACCTTCAAATGAAATAAATTGTATACTAGGCTAAACAATAGACTTAGGTAGAATAGAAGCATTTGCTGCAGCAAATGCTATTCAGTACTACATTGTCTCATTGTAAATAGGAAGAAAATAGGTAAAACTGTTAACATTCCCTTTACAAGTAGTGCATTTAATGTGTCAAATAATATGCAGTAGTTCTATTCAATAATAAAGTGTTCCTAGCAGAACATTTCAGAAAAGTCATTATTATTAATCAGAGTACATTGTTTAATACATCGTGGAGCAAAGCCTAAAAAAAACGTTAAGTATTTTGTGCACGTCTCAGAATATTCAACTTTGCTGCTGAAATAATGAAGATTGATTTAACATTGTAAGGCCTAATACTAATAGATAAACTACCCATTCATATATTTTTGTGCTGTATTAGTACAAACACATTGCATGTTCTAATTACATAAGTCTCTTAAACTATATTAACTTTACATTTTAGTGAAATGCTTTACCAATGGCATTAACTAAGCCTCTTCAACACCTAACAAAATTGGGTGTGTATGCCATTCTCCCCATGCCAGCCACAGCCTCCCCTGCTGCGGTGCGATCTGCCCATCTATTTCCTCCTGCCCCATTGCGGCACCCTTGTCATATTTAGCAACTTCTTAAAGCAGGAGGTAAAAGGGTGAACGCAATGTGGAATTCCAAGCAACATTTAAACTGGAAAAACCAGGGTTATGCAGTTATTCCCCATTCGGGGGCGATTAACCCATAATAGCACAATTGAAGTGCTTTGTACTACCCAGAAGTTATATTTCCGGCCACTTTATATCCCCACAGCAAAATATAGCTCACTTTTAATCAAGACCTATGTGTTTGAGGGGAGTGTAAATACTAAGGGGCCCATTAGGATGTCGGGCGGATCGCCATCGCCATGCAAGTGGTGGCGATCCACCAACATCCGACCCCGGCCGCCACCTATTTCCACCCCGCCATATTACAATGGCGGGGGGTACCGCGGCGGACGGAAACACCGTCCGCCGCTTTTTGCCATGGTCGCCTTGCGGCCGGGGCGGAAAAGGGTTCATATCGCTGGCAGTGTCTTCCAGACACCGCCAGCCATATTAGGATGGCCTCATGCAGATGCCTTTCCATGGCGGCAATGCCACCACAGAAAGGCATGCAGTCTTTACTTTGGGGGCCCCAATCGTGAAGGCGAGAGGGGGGTGCACATGGGGGGTACCTGTGGTACCCCCCTGCATTTGTATACACAAATGCCTGCTCCACTAAACAAAATCAAAGGCAAATCACCAATCAGAAAAATACGTTTTTTATAACTTTCAACTTTTCACACAGAAAGGAGTTTGCATTTGCTAGAGAAATCTCGACTAGTGGGTAATCAGACTAATCAATGCACTTCACCCTTTGTGCAATCAGGTTCTGCTGACCACAACCAAAATTAGTTTAATCAAAACAGTTTATTAATATCCCTCTGTCAATTTGTGTAGTCTAAAATACCTCATGATCTACACCACAAACCTTTTGCAGACAGCAAAACCATAAAGGTTATTTTACTCATTTAAATCTTTATCAAGTGTCTTCTACACTTATCTAAATATCTGTTTATCTGGGGATCATTGGTTATGCTGAACCTGATAAATCTTCAACTTCTCAACAAGAAACAATTAGCATATACATTCATCATAAACATTTACTTCTCATACTCCACCTTACTCTCCAATAACACAACAATAATCAAAAACCATGATGCATCATCCTACTAATACTTATACTTTTCAAACAGCAATTGCCTTTGAAAATAACTGCTTTTCACAACTCAAGTTCCATGCATTGTGCTTTGGGGCTGGAGCATTACTCTAATGTTGACAATTATTTATAGTTCCTCTTCTCAAGATATAAACCATCGCTCAGCTAGGGAGGGAGTCAATTTAAATAAAGTGGTTTACCAGCCAAACAGGTTTGGTCTCCCCTCACTCTTTGTGGGCCTCACTCCGCTGCGCTAGACCTTTGCCGCAGTTTATAAGGAGATCAGGAGCTATAAATCACAAATCAATTAAATCAATGATCACAATATTATTTCAAGGTTTAGTCAATAATGAGAGTTTGAAATTGGGTATTAGCAGAAACCCATAAAGAGTTCAAGTTCAAAGGCCAAGAATAAGAGATACCATGAAGCTCAAATTTGACCAATCAGCATCAGCTGAACTTCCCATAAAGAGAGGTTCACAAAAGCAAAATAATCATGTAGTAGCAGTAGCGACTGCATTAAAAAAAAAAGTTCAGTAAGATTGCAAGTCAGCATTCAGCCTTCAGTATAAAGCTGTTAGCATTCAGCTTGAATCCGGAGAAGTGGTAAAGGCAACAGCATAAAGCGCCTCAATTGTGAGATCTGGAAACGAAGCAGCGGGGAAAAGAGTGGTGGTGGGCAGATAGGTTACCCTACTCTAGGAACATGCATTTAAAAAGTTAAGCAAAAACGTTGCAGTTTATTCTGTATCTTCTCATCCCTTTCGACCAATGGGTTTTTAATTCTTCTTGAAAACAGTCTAATCTTGTCCTTTGTCACGTTCCTTCTTGCCAAGCTTATAAAGAATAACCATTAAGTATGAAAAATTGTTAAACATTGTTTACATATGAGGCCATTCGATTCTTAGACCTCCTTCACATATGAGCACATTCTAACCTTCAAATGAAATAAATTGTATACTAGGCTAAACAATAGACTTAGGTAGAATAGAAGCATTTGCTGCAGCAAATGCTATTCAGCACTACATTGTCTCATTGTAAATAGGAAGAAAATAGGTAAAACTGTTAACATTCCCTTTACAAGCAGTGCATTTAATGTGTCAAATAATATGCAGTAGTTCTATTCAATAATAAAGTGTTCCTAGCAGAACATTTCAGAAATGTCATTATTATTAATCAGAGTACATTGTTTAATACATCGTGGAGCAAAGCCTAAAAAAAAACGTTAAGTATTTTGTGCACGTCTCAGAATATTCAACTTTGCTGCTGAAATAATGAAGATTGATTTAACATTGTAAGGCCTAATACTAATAGATAAACTACCCATTTACATATTTTTGTGTTGTATTAGTTCAAATACATTGCATGTTCTAATTACATAAGTCTCTTAAACTATATTAACTTTACATTTTAGTGAAATGCTTTATGAATGGCATTGACTAAGCCACTTTAACACCTAACAAAATTGGGTGTGTATGACATTCTCCCCATGCCAGCTACAGCCTCCCCTGCTGCGGAGCGATCTGCCCATCTCTTTCCTCCTGCCCCATAGTGGCACCCTTGTCATATTTAGAAACTTCCTAAAGCAGGAGGTAAAAGGGTGCACGCAATGTGGAATTCCATGCAAAATTTAAACTGGAAAAACCAGGGTTATGCAGTTATTCCCCATTCGGGGTCGATTAACCCATAATACCACAATTGAAGTGCTTTGTACTACCCAGAAGTTATATTTCCGGCCACTTTATATCCCCACGGCAAAATATAGCTCACTTTTAATCAAGACCTATGTGTTTGAGGGGAGTGTAAATACTAAGGGGCCCATTAGGATGTCGGGCGGATCGCCATCGCCATGCAGGCGGTGGCGATCCACCCAACATCCGACCCCGGCCGCCACCTATTTCCACCCCGCCGTATTTCAATGGCGGGGGGTACCGCGGCAGACGGAAACACCGTCCGCCGCTTTTTGCCACGGTCGCCTTGCGGCCAGGGCGAAAAAGGGTTCATATCGCTGGTGGTGTCTTCCAGACACCGCCAGCCATATTAGGATGGCCTCATGCAGATGCCTTTCCATGGCGGCAATGCCTCCACAGAAAGGCATGCGGTCTTTACTTTGGGGGCCCCAATCGTGAAAGCGAGAGGGGGGTGCACATGGGGGGTACCTGTGGTACCCCCCTGCATTTGCATACACAAAGCGGCAGGCACCGCGTGGCGCCTGCCGCTTTGTGTATGCAAATGCATGCCGCATTTTTAACATTGCGGCGGGCCAGTGTGGCGGGATCATCATAATTGGCATGGCGGGACCACCGCTCACTACGCGGGCGGTCCTGTTTTCCACAGGGATGGCGGGCGGGCAAAGTCCGTCCGCCATCCTAATCGGCCCCTAAGTTTGCAAAGTTGATGAAAAAATAAATAAAATGTAATCTTTTACTTTACAGTTTAGATGTTGCGGTGTAAATGCAAATTATCCATCCTCACTTGTCCAGATGCCACTGTCTTTTAATGGGTTGACAGAGGCTAACAAAATGGAAGAATGACTACATTTGAAAACCTTTACTTAAAGTTTAAAGCTAAGAGCAAATCATTGTAATTGGAAAATCAACAAAAGGTGCCATAACTATAATAAGTAGCAACATATTTTACTCATTTTTGTAAAGTACATGCTTGTGTAAAAACAAGTCCATCTGGGAAACATATCAAAATAGATAAATTAGTAGAGCTCGATAGTGAGTGATTCCTGGATGCTTTCCCAGAATACGAAATCAACAAATACAAATAATGATAAACTGTTCCAATGTAATATAATGAAGGAGCACAACTGACATCCATTTACATAAAAAATACATGGTAAGGTATTTTAAATCCAATATAACCTGGGGAAACTAAAGAATAAAAAAGTGGAGCATTAATCTAAAGTTAAAAGCAGATTCTTCTGTGTCAGTGGTTGGGGAGAAAGCAAACTTTATTCATCAGTTATCGCCACTGTTGATGAAGAAAAGTTGACGAAGAAAATTAATGAGGTTTTTGTGAGAGCTGGCTGTGAAATAAGAAATGCAACATAAATATGCTTTACGCTAATTCGAAGGAGAAATAGAGAACTGGTAAATTAATATTGTGAATATGACTGAGATCATTAGCTGAATCACATTAGGTTGCTGCTAATATAAGCATACTACAAACACTCTTGACTGGCTGGACACCCTTATATGAGCTGTTTCTGTCTGGTATTTGACTTATATATTCCAGGTACTTGGATATAGGATTACCCTAAAATGCCACACATAATTCAAAATGGTACGTCCACACTATATATGAAACCAAAAACATCAAGGATGAGCACCAGAGACATGACTATCCATCAGAATCACTTGTTTGTTAATGTCACTTTTCAGAATGATCAAAATAAGTGGTGAAAATTTGGCAGAGATTCACCATGCACACTGAATGAAAGTGGCTGTTATCCTGTCCTGGAAGTGATGTCACTTCCATACCTGGGAATTCAGGAGCCTGAGTCTCTTCCCAAAAGTGACCACACTTCTGGGTCTCATGACTGTGGTTGTTCATGTGACCATCCAGGGGTCATGTGAATGTGGATTGTGATGGCACCACAATCTAGTGACCCTGACTGGTCATGGGATTTGGCTATGCTGTGACCCATAAACTCTGAACCCTGAAGATCATGTGCCCCGGGTGGTGATGGCACGTGCAAAGCCTGACCCCGGAGGATCAAATGACCTAGATGTGAGGTAGGAGAAAATGCCCCTTTTTGGTACAGGAATACTTATACGGTGCTCCCTACACAGCTGACGCCAACCCCCAGACCTCCCACAGGAAAGAGATCACATCATTGTCAAAAAGATGTTCACTACAGACGGTAGAAGCAATATTGATAAATATTACCACAGCGTGACACCTACGCCATTGGAGCAGTCATCGCAGCAGATCAGTTCTAATGATTCCGGACACAATGCACAAGTTTTCATGATGAGTTTGTTAGTATGTGCATCAGCTAGTGGAAAACCACTGGTATACCAGGTGCAATGCTGGAATTAAAGTATCGTACTAGATTCTAAACAATATTATCAACGATTATTACGTAGTACTCAATCAATAAACAAGGAATCACGAAATGTTTTTCAAAATCATTTCATATTCAGGTTATGAAACAGTATACAATGAACAAATAACATTGTTAAATGTAGAAAATCACTAGCATTTTTGTGATTTCATGTTGTTAAATTATTTTCAAAAAATGATAAATCAATTGGAAATAAACACTGCTGCATATAATAACACGAACATCATTTACAACAGCTTCTTTTTTGAGGCCCAATGCATTTCGGGAGGAACTCCCTTCTTCAGGGGAACTGATGAGAAAGAAAACAGCATATTGAACATAGCGTTACTCTGTATTCTAGAACAAACCATTACTCTAAATTATTAATATCAATATCAATGAGTGCCCAATCATTACAATGGTCAAAACGAAAAAAGCCTCATGTGCCTGCTCGTGGTCAAATGTCAACGTTACATACCAGTGCAGGACACCATATAGACCCGGACCAGGAAAAAAGTATAAGTAACATCACCCATGTGAGGAACAAGCGGTCAATATTGAGATGAGAGATTGTGCTTTCTGGAGTGAAGACATACCAAGCAGTGAAATGAACGAGAGGAAAATGAAACAAGGAACCACTTGAAACCGAATCTCCCTCACCCTTTGTGCTAACGATAAACTGATAAGAAAACTCACTATGTGGTTGAAGCTATTGAAAGCGCTGTATGATGAGAATACTTTTGCAGTATGAAAGCGATGAGCGAACTATAAAATAATGCTGCCGGGCATGGGTATCAATGTATGGGTAGGATCTGAAATATGAAAAGTACATGTGGTAACTATGACAAACTGATATCCGTTGTGCTCCACAACTACCTAAAAAGAAGTAAAATAATGTACCTCAAGAATGGGGGTCCGAACGTGAGTCGACTGGTAAACGCTTGCTTTAAACTCACTCGAAAGTGCCTGTCAGAAATATCCGTCAAAGATACAATCTTGCGAAGAAATAACTCTAAAAAGGTGAAAACACAACAGCGCCCACTTAGACCTTATGCGAGACGCATAGACTCCTTAGCAAACTCAAATGAAGGCTGGGATTCTTTTTACCTTAACAGATGTGCTATCTGCTGAGGTCAATCGTGCGCCAAAAGCCGGGGCAGGATGTCTCCATGCGTGGACCTCGTGACCTTAACTATATACAAACGCGCGCGGAGTGTTTGTTTGGAAATGAAAAGAGGACTGTAATCAACGGCCATCTTGGAATGGTGAATGAAATAGGAAACGAAAATCTTCAGTGAAAGGCCTGAACCTATACTAGAAACTCACCTACAATGTATTGTATTGCATGATGTACATGCGTAAAGATGATGAGTAGACTCGCAATATGTGTTGATGCAATTAGTTGTGTTTATGAACGTTAGTCCATCACCATAAGTACACACAAACTAACAATAAAGTTTATGAAAAAATTTCATGAAAGAACTGTCAGCGCCAAAAGAAAGCGCAATAGGTTGCCAGAACGTTTGTGCAAAGTCAACATATACTGAAAAAAGACCCTTTTTTTTGACACACTGGTAGGCACATTTACAAAACTGATGCTGGAGAAACACACATGAAGGATGAGATAACAATGTCTGAAGAACACATGCAAAAGACAATCGAGCGCAAAGACTCAACAACAGAAAATTGTGACACATGAAGCGTCTGACACAACCTTTGGTATAACAAATTACTGGTCTAAAACATTTAACCACAATGATAATCAATGAATAGAGTAATCAACCGATTAGAGAAAACATTGTAATTCCATTCTGTCATTTAGACCTCCTGGAATCAAAGTCCCAAGATACTTTATCCACCACGCTTCCCTTTGGGCTAACAAATTGTGAGGGTTCTGATCTGTAGTGACAGCTATGGTTTCCAAAATGGTAAACCACAATTGAGCATTAGTATGCTGTTGTTCGACCCAATGAGAAGCAAAGTGTGACTTGATGGATTTAGTGCGAATGGTACTCTTGTGTTCTGTGATTCTTACTTTTCATTTACGTGATGTTTTGCCTACATATAACAAGCTGCATGGGCATTTTATTGTGTAGATAACATTGAGGGAATTGCAATCTCCGTAGTGTTTTAGAGATATTGGTTTACCTGAGTGTGGGTGGTGAATGACATTACCAGTCATGACATTGTTGCAATGAACGCAGTTGCGGCATTTGCGCATACCTTGGTAAGTTTGTTCTTCACTTTTCTTAGTAGACAAAATGTCTTTAATGTTCTTACTGCGGGTGTGAGCAAAAAGGGGTTCCTCTTTGAAAAGTTCATTGAAATCTGGTTCCTGTTTGAGGAGATCCCATCGCGATTTAATGATTTTCTTAATGGAATGGGATCGTGTTGAGAATTTAGATACGAAAACTGGGCGGTTGGATTCACTTTTTGTTTAGGAAACCAATAAACTCTCCTGGTCTTTAAAGGATGTCTTGTTGGCTGCTTCAGTGAGAATAGAGTCAGGGTATCTGCGTTCCATGAATTTTTCTTTTTGTTTTTGTAAGCTATCCTGTAATTTGTTGGCGTCAGAAGTTATACGTTTGACTCTCAACATTTGCGAGTATGGCAGATTCGTAATCAAAGATGGTGGATGAAAGCTCAAATGTAGTAGGAGATTATTTCTGTCAGTGGGTTTTGTAAAAACCGAAGTCTCCAGGACGCTGTTTCGATTTTTAATCAGTACATCCAAATACGTGATGCTGCCTTGACTAATAGAATGGGTGAACTTGATACTCTCGTGTTTGGTGTTTAAATCAGAAATCAATGACTCCAATGATTCCCTGGAATTTCTCCATATTAAAAAGATGTCATCAATGAGCCTGACGTAAAACGCCAGGTCTGCTTTCCACGTGTCTTGCTTGAAAATGTGATCATTTTCAAATTGTGCCATAAACGTATTTGCGTAGGAGGGAGCCCCCGGAAAACCCACAGAGGTTCCACTGACTTGCAAATAAAATGCATCTTGCCATTTTAGGTAACTGTGTTGTAGACAAAAGGCGAGTAACTCCAGCAAAAAGATTTTATTGACACTGATTTCGGGCATTTGCAACAAGGCCCACTCGCATGCTTCAACTCCCTCTTTCAACGGAATTGAGGTGTATAGCGATGGTCAATGGTACACATGAGCTATGATGGTTGTAAATGATCTTGTGGTTGTTGCAATAGTTTTAAAAAATGAGTGGTGTCTTTCACATAACTGTGCCAAGATTGCACAAATTTCTGCAAAAAATGATCAACTAGTTGTCCTGCTGGTGAAAAAATAGACTCACAACCAGAAACAATGGGTCAAAAAGGAGGGTCTGTTAAGCACCTTGGGGAGCATATAAAGTTTAGGTCTTCTAGGGTATTGTACCGTGAGAAAATTCCTTAAGGATGTATTGATCCATTCCATATTTTCTGCCTTCTCCAGTATTTGATTGAGAGTGTCCATTATCATTGTTGTCGGATCCTGTTCCAATTTGATGTAAGTGGAAGTATCTGAAAGATGTTCCATCACCTTTGCTTCATAGAAACTAGTGTCCATCATGACTAGGGCTCCTCCCTTGTCCGCCATCTGAAAAGTGATGTCTTCATCAGCGCTCAATTTCTGTAACATACTCATTTCGTCCTTTCTGAGATTAGCTCTAACAGGAGGATGTAGATTGAGCTTGGATAAATCATGTTGCACCAATGACTCGAAAGTATCTAATAGTTTATGAGATACTGGTAACATGAATATACTCTTGGGTTTGATAGATCTCAGTTCTAGATCTTCTGTAGTCATTGGAACTGGTGGAACAGTGTCAAGTGTTGGTACCACATTAGTGAAAAAATGTTTTAGTCTTAAATTTCGCATAAATCTGAAGGTAGAAATTTCTAATTCCAATTGGTTTGTGTGATATATTGGTATAAAGGATGTACCTTTGTTAAGAACCTCTTCTTCAGCTTGTGTTAGTTGTTTAGAGGAAATATTTATGACAAGGGTTTGCCTTTGCTTCTCAAGTTCCGTGCATCCGCTTCTGTGTCTTTCCCTTCCTTGTCTGTGGTTTTTGCTCCTCCTTGTTTTTTTGCGTCTGGTGGTTTGCCACTGGGAGGACCCTTCCCTAAAAAAGAAGAAGAAGTGGCGAGAACTGATGATGATGAAGGTTGTGTTGTTGTCTCTTCAACCCTTGTTATGGTCGGTGCCCCTGATGTTAATTGGGCCGCTGCTGATGGTCTTGAGGGGTCTAGTTCAGTGTCTGACACAATCGACTCTTGAGAAGAGGTGTTTGGTTCCTGGTATGGCCGTTTACGGGCGTATACCTCTGCCCAGGTATACACCTCGTTTAATTTATAATCAATTGTGTCCCTGCGAAATTTTCGTAGTTTTCATTCTTGGATGTATTTACTGTAGGAGTCGAGTTTACTGTTGATGTCATCCAGTTTATGCGCCAATACTCAGCTTCGCAGCGACTTGATAAATCCGTTTTTATGATGTGAATCTCCTCCTCTAATTCAATGATTGTTCTAGACAATTCTTCGATGAGTAGTAGAATTAAATCTAAAGAGCATTTATTAAGCACCACCTGCCATTTTCCCATACAGACTTTGTTAAATTGGAATTTGTAAAGAAGAGGTTTGATTGGTAATCGAAGACCTCGCGGGATTCTTTGAACTTTGTTGTATTGAATAAGTGTGGATGCGTGTAATCTTTGGCTTAAGGCTCTGCGGGTGATTAACTCTAATTGTCGTATTTGCTGTGAAATTGAACTGCCTTGAACATTGAATGATGGTGCATCTTGAATTAAAGCATAAATGTCCTGAAATTGTGAATTTGTATATGTACAAGTTTCAGCTCTGTTATCAGTAAGATTTTCTATGCTATCGAACGACATGATTGAAATAGGTTGGGGTGCTACCTGCTAAGAAAGTGGCGAATGAAGTAATGAGAAAATGTTGTGTAGTAGGTGCACACCCTGTTACTACTAATAGAACGATTGGTGATTCAAATTAAATTATAGATTGCGTGCTACCTGGGGGATGGGCAGCCAGCCCCAATGAATGTGCATCAGCTAGTTGAAAACCACTGGTATACCAGGTGCACTGCTAGAATTAAAGCATCGTACTAGATTCTAAATAATATTATCAACGATTATTATGTAGTACTCAATCAATAAACAAGGAATCACAAAATGTTTTTCAAAATCATTTCATATTCAGGTTATGAAACAGTATACAATGAACAAATAACATTGTCAAATGTAGAAAATCACTAGCATTTTTGTGATTTCATGTTGTTCAATTATTTACAAAAAATGATAAATCAATTGGAAATAAACACTGCTGCATATAATAACACGAACGTCATTTACAACAGCTTCTTTTTTGAGGCCCAATGCACAAGTTTTCATGATGTTTTCATGATAAGTTTGTTAGTATGTAATCAAACCTTATTCTCACTGATTTGTTGCAGGTGATATGCCCTATTAAGGACTCCAAAAGCAACAAAGCCTCCTGTAATTAAACATCAGCTGAAAAAATGTTTATCAAAATGGTTGATGTCTAAGAATCAATAACAGTTCCTAACTCATTGCTGTATGAAAATATATGGTCTTTGGATAAATAGGCTTCCGATGCGGTTGTAAAGCTATGTGCAAACTTTAATGGTGGATATGCGTCATTGAATCTGAACAGCTCTCAAGATGTCAGAATAACTTACGAACATGCTAAATGGGCTGTGGTAAGTAAAGATCTCTACCAACACGGATTTAGGAGAGACAAAACACGGAATGGTACACCCAACAACGGAAAGTCCACAGTTCTTTTTTATCTTTATAATCTCCTTTATTGAAATTTTACGTCTTTCATAAAAATAGCCAAGATCACAGTCAACATGTTTTGTTCAAACAAATTGAACTTCATCAGGGCTGCAATTAATACATAAAAAACATTTATCAACAAGCAATATACACAATACATCACCACATAGACATAACGAATAACATGACTCCAAGTAGTTAAGATAAAAAAAAACTTAAAACAGAGCAGCATAACATGGATGACAACTGTGCTACAGGATAATTAGGTGAATGCAAAAACAACAAGTGATGGACTGAATGTGGATCAATGTCACACACTCCCCCAGTCAAAAGATCTGGGCCCAAATCCATCATTTTTTTGCACTCTACACCACCCTGGGTTAGACAATGGCGATATGCAAATCAGCTCTGACCCTGTTGCCCCATGGGAACAGTCCAGTCCGAACTACAAAAGCCATGTCCTTCCCAGAACGGAATCAAGCATCCGAGGACCGGACCGGTTTCGAGGTAACACCTCTCATCAGCCCGGCTAGCTTGACTCCAAGTGGTGTGGAGTGCCTGGGACCCACGTCTGGGCATCCCCAGCGCACTTAGGGCGGCAATTGCAAAAACAACAAGTGATGGACTGAATGTGGATCAATGTCACACACTCCCCCAGTCAAAAGATCTGGGCCCAAATCCATCATTTTTTTGCACTCCACACCACCCTGGGTTAGACAATGGCGATATGCAAATCAGCTCTGACCCTGTTGCCCCATGGGAACAGTCCAGTCCGAACTACAAAAGCCATGTCCTTCCCAGAACGGAATCAAGCATCCGAGGACCGGACCGGTTTCGAGGTAACACCTCTCATCAGCCCGGCTAGCTTGACTCCAAGTGGTGTGGAGTGCCTGGGACCCACGTCTGGGCATCCCCAGCGCACTTAGGGATGCTTGCTTCCGTTCTGGGAAGGACATTTTGTAGTTCGGACTGGACTGTTCCCATGGGGCACAGGGTCAGAGCTGATTTGCATATCGCCATTGTCTAACCCAGGGTGGTGTGGAGTGCAAAAAAACAATGGATTTGGGCCCAGATCTTTGGACTGGGTTGAGTGTGTGACATTGATCCACATTCGGTCCATCACCTGTTGTATTTGCATATTCCGCCCTAAGTGCGCTGGGGATGCCCAGACGTGGGTCCCAGGCACTCCACACCACTGGAGTCAAGCTAGCCGGGCTGATGAGAGGTGTTACCTCGAAACCGGTCCGGTCCTCGGATGCTTGCTTCCGTTCTGGGAAGGACATGGCTTTTGTAGTTCGGACTGGACTGTTCCCATGGGGCACAGGGTCAGAGCTGATTTGCATATCGCCATTGTCTAACCCAGGGTGGTGTGGAGTGCAAAAAAACGATGGATTTGGGCCCAGATCTTTGGACTGGGGTGAGTGTGTGACATTGATCCACATTCGGTCCATCACCTGTTGTATTTGCATATTCCGCCCTAAGTGCGCTCGGGATGCCCAGACGTGGGTCCCAGGCACTCCACACCACTGGAGTCAAGCTAGCCGGGCTGATGAGAGGTGTTAGCTCGAAACCGGTCCGGTCCTCGGATGCTTGCTTACGTTCTGGGAAGGACATGGCTTTTGTAGTTCGGACTGGACTGTTCCCATGATGCACAGGGTCAGAGCTGATTTGCATATCGCCATTGTCTAACCCAGGGTGGTGTGGAGTGCAAAAAAACGATGGATTTGGGCCCAGATCTTTGGACTGGGGTGAGTGTGTGACATTGATCCACATTCGGTCCATCACCTGTTGTATTTACAGGATAATTAGGTGGCAATCATCTGCATGGAACTTCTTATGAAACATTGACTAAACGAGAAATTTGCCTTATATATAAAGAAAACGTATGCTGGCCAGTAATAGTGGGTGGAAATCATATTTTCTAATTAGGACTTATTATGATATGGTACACACCTACCTTGGGTATAAGCATGACTTTTAATGGCTATGGACAAGGAATGTTAAAAGCCAAGAACCCCATTTTTCTTTCTCAATTGTTATACTGAATTTACACACTTAATTCATAGAACTTTCATTTACAGATAATATATATTTATGTACAGCCCATTTCAGTTAGCAATACTAATATTTGGATTTTAATTAATTAATTCAAACGATATATTTTGTCCTCACTTTGTAGGGTATATCACACATGCAATATGGACTGGGAATACTTCAGCATGTCACATGGGTGTTGATGTTCAATATATGAAATCTCCCTTGTATGAATCATTATGTAACTAGATCCAGCTTTCTAGAATTCATTTTTGAGGTTTATTTTCAAAGGTTTCCATAAATGTTCCTCTGTCCCATTTGAAAAAAATTAAGTAGTGGAGCAATGTTATTCGTTCATTTGTGTGCTCCTATCTGGTATATCTAATCACATATACTGAACATAGACCAGGAATTCAATTTTGAATGCTACAATATGTTGCTGAATAGGACTCCCTTTCCATGGGGCACCCATTAGCACATATTCCGTGAAACTTTTGCGTTCACCAGAGACCATCGTAATGGTCAGGACTGGTTTCAATGTCTTTGTCTTAACTACATGGAGTCATGGCATTTATTTTGTCAATGTGGTGTTATATAGCTATGTTGTTTGTTTATACATGTTTTTTATGTATTACTTGCAGCCCTGATGAAGTTTACTTCTTTTGACTGGGACGAATTTGCTGTGATTTTGGCTGTTTTTATGAAAGACATCAAATTGCAACAAAGGAGATTATTAAGACAAAAAGACAAAGACTGTGGACTTTCCTTTGTTGGGTGCGCCATTCTGTGTCTTGCTTCTTCGTATTTCTGCTAAGCAGTAGTATCAAGCAACAGCTGATACTGTGAATGAAGTGCATCATTCTCTAATTGAAAGGAACTGTGTGGGTGGCATGGTACCAGGGGTCTGCCTTAGCTATATGGGTTTAAACAACACTCATTTATACCTGAAATATTTGTATGTTTAAGTTTTAACTAATAAATTGTCTTTCTTTCTTTTTTTGAACTGCAGAAAACGTTAATTGGAAAACATTAATTAAGAGTTAATGCCTTTCTTTTTTCCTGATTATGCTGTTTAAAATGGACTGAATGCTTCACAATCTAAAACAAAGAGCTGTGTAAGAAAATTGATTCTATCAATACTATTGCCAATTTGAAAAAGGAAGCCCTGGCGTGCCCATCGAGGGCATAAGGCTTGTTAAGGTTTCTCAGCAGGTGTTGTGAATGTCTATCTTGAACATGACATTTATAGTCTCTGACACAGTCATGAACTCAATGTTCCTCAGCAGGAGATTCACAAGTGCCTCCATGCCTCATATACATCACAAACTCTCCGGCATGTATGTTTTTTGTTAGATCCACAAAAATTATACAAAATGTTAAAGTTGGTGTATCATTTGATAGGGGAAAAACTCCACATTCAGATATGATTTGGGTCTTGTCAAGTACATTAAGAGAGACTCATTGTGTGTGTGTGTGTGTGTCTATGCGACCCACACACAAATCTTGATCCCATGCAAGGAGAATGTTTGATTTTTGCTAGAAAGATGTTCAAAAGTACTATAGTAAAGCTTGTGTGTGGTGCTTTTAAAAAACAAAATACGCAATGTGGAGACTCTTTAGCCTTCCAAAAGCTGTTATGCTGAGGCTGCATTTCTTAATGCTATGTACTTTCTACTAGGACAAGTAGTATAATATTGGTGTGCAATCTGAGTAATTCCCGGGATACTACTTTATCACAAAATTGATATATGAGTTGCTTAAAAAAAGAATAGCTGAAATGTATTCTGCAACTCTGAGTTATTTAAAGGCTTGTGTTCTGCCCAAGACGGTGTAGTGTGGTAGTCATATGGGCATATCCAATTGATGTGTAAATGCTTGGTCATCTACAGCAGTTGATTATTGGAAAGTGTACACATTTTGCATGAGGGGTTTAAAACTGCCCCCAGCTATTAGCTTACAAATCACCTTAGAGCGCTTGACAGAAGCTTTTGATGGAGAATTATAAAATATTTTACATTCTCCAAGTATGCTCTGTCTACACATTTACATGAGGTGTAGAAGAGAAGTCATATTTGGAGACATTTGTGGCTAAAAACATGTTACTCTGCAACCGCATATCTGCTGCCAATGACGTAATGTCTGTAGCATATGCCATACTAAGTATACAAAATGAATACATACTTCATGCCCTTGGGCAAAAAGCCTTGTAACAAAATAGCAATAACTCTGTAAGTTATGTATTGTTGTGTTCATTACTTTCTCTCATTAAATGAAATGACCTTACACAAAACAATTGTCTTTCATTTCATAGGCTACACAGATAACATGAGTGATGATGTGTTAAGGAAAATGTATTACCATAAAAGCAGGATTGTCATTTTTGGAAGTGCCTAAGCCTTGTTTAGGACGGTCGGAGTTGAAAAAGAGATGGCAAGCAGAAAGCTGGTGAAGACATGCAGAAGAGGTGTGTTCACTCCATAAGGCTGCAATGTAGCATTTTAAGTGAAGACAAACTATTGCTAATGCGCAAATAGATTACCAATGGCAGGCAGATATAATCAGTCTTCAGGATCTAGCCAAACATAATAATGGAGCACAATACATATTGATAGCCTTAGATATATTATAGGAGTATTTCTTTGCAGAAGCGCTATGCGATAGGACAGCTCTTGCATCACAGGTATCCTTGAAGGCAATAGTCAGCAGCAGACTACAAATAGTCACTGGAAAGAATATTTAAACAAGCTATTGTGGAATTATTAAAATAACACTCAATTCACCATTTTATAATGCATACGGACATTGACGTTGCAGTGATAGAATGTTTTAACAGAACTTTAAAATCTATGATGTGCAGATATTTCATGGCTTACAATATATACTGTTATGTGGATGTATTACAATCGTTTGTAGATGCTTATAATGCAGCCACAAAAGAACCATAAAAACTGCACCAATAGTGTTAATACTGCATAGTACTTTTCACAGTGGAGCGAACCATATATTGCAACTGGTTCACATCCAAAGTAAAGAAACCCCTAAGGGGAACTTGTTGGGGTGTCTAAGCTAAAAGGGGTCTTTACAAAAAGTTATAAACTGACTTTTAGTGATTAAATGTGTATAGTGGGAAATTTAGATCCTAAAAAAGGTATGGTGATTTACTGCTTAAATGATTATGACCCTGAAAAGATTAAGAGTACAGTTTAGAATGAGGAGTTACAAAAGATGCTGGCTGAGCCACGCAGGGTCGGATATCTGATAGAATATGGAAGAATGGACATAATTTTAGGCCAAAAATATTGACAGCCAAAATATCAAGAAGGTAATTTCTAATAGGTAAGTATAGATTTACTATTTATAACTCCACATCTATGTATCTTGAAGATACATATTGTCAAGGTGCCTATATGTGTAGGAAAGTACAGGAAAACTTTGTTTTCCTATAGAAACCTATCTTCACAATATTTTTGTCCTCAATATTTTGACACAATATTTTGTCCACACACCATATTTTTCCAGTGCTATTTTGTTCAAACACCCAAAAGGTCTACAGGATTGAAAATATTCTTAAATGGAAATGTAGAGGAGCAAAGAAATGTTCATTAGTCAAATTGTGGGCTTGGCATGAGAAATTGAACATTTGGGTGCTGGCTAGCTCTCTGAAGGATGTGTCAGTATAGAGCTCTCTGAAGAAGAAACACAAATATGGAGACACCCCCATTTTACATTATCTTGCCTTCCAAAGTGTTGAAGGACATGCTGTCCTACAATCAAATTTCAAATTTTACTTTGAAAGTGAATAAACTGGTGGACCTAAAAGGAGACTGGGAAGTTACCCTCATCTAAAATCAATTCCCTTGAGCCTGGAATACATTTGCTAGGTTAGAGGCCAAATTTGCAATAAGGAATGGCCAGAAAGGTATGTTTGTCCATGCAGGGTTTCCTCCTAGATACTACTGCACCATTGCAGCTGTGACTAAGGCCATCAACAAATCTTTAGTCAACATTTTTTTAGAACTCTCAGGCTCGATATGGAGCCTTTTTGTACAGGTATATTAATCACTGCTTTACAGACTGCACAACATTAAAAAATACTGAACCACCAGATCCTATGTGTCCTGATAATAATGGAGGTTCTACAATCTCCATGTACATATCGATATCATAGGGCCACAGAAGGTCGAGGACAGCAATTCCACCTTGTTAAAGAGATACAGATGAAGGGGGGAAATACCATGATTGCTAAAATTCAATATGTTAAAGCTGACTATGTACCTATTTTTAGGAACCACTTTGACACAAAGGCCAATATAATACTGGATGACTTGTCTGAGTCATTGACCTTTACATACTGGAAATTTACTGTCAAGCTTCATTTAAGTCTGTGTCCAAAAACAAACATTAAAGAAGTCATCCTCGATTTTATGAAAATATACAACAACTGTGCTCTGTACAAGGAATATTGCCATCAACAGGCTAGATGTTTCGAACACCATTCTTTCAAGGCACCATTGTTATGCACAACACAGTATTGAGAGTTTGATTTTGGTAGTTTATTTTTAAGAGCTATACCAATATTGATAAGAGGATATGAAATTGTGAAATCCCACATTAAAGCACCACCACAAACACTGCCCAGGAAGTAGTGGGGTCTATGACATCAGCTGTCTCTGAACGAATGACTAGAAAAAATGGTTAGGGGTTCTGCCCACCTCACCCTCCCGTACCTGAGCAGGAGACATCCACGGATGAAAGAAGTAGAAAAAAATGGTACTGAAGGGATCAATCCACTTTTATTTCTCAAACAAGAAACAATTAATTTTCTTGTGAATAGTAAATTAAATCAAAGAAACGTATCCATAAATTCATATATACATATATGGGCGGGCAGCCAGAGAGGCACAACAGAACACATTATATATACACATCACATCACATGTACATTCTATACAAATTTACAACATATATAGTATCAAAAACACTTTTATGTACCCTAAGGAAAAGAATTATATATATATGAAAAAATTATATATATACACATACACCAATTTACAAATGTATCTCCTCTTACGATCTAACGGAGTATACAAACAAGGTAGTCCCAACAGACAGGCACCAGGGGGTTAACACATATACCCAACCTATATTTGTATAGGTGCATCAATGAAAAAATCAAAATTTTTATTATATTGAACTAAGGGACTCCGTTCAAAGCCAAAGGTGTCGACGCAGTCGCGGTCGCGTTTCAGCCAGATGATATAGGCTTCATCAGGACATGGGTACTCTCATATGCACGGCCCTGTCCAAATCTGGGGCAAAAGTACTCGGTCAACCCACAGCCAACCCAACCCAGAGGGGTGGGGTGGGTGCCACCGGCTCGGCTCAAGTCTCGAGAAATCTTATTCTCTACAGTGTGTCCGCCCAACACAATCTATATATTCCCACTCGTAAAGTTCACAGGAATGGCTCAATTCACACGCTCTTCCTGCAGTATCCAAAAGTTACACTTGCGCGAGGAACCGGTGTCCGTAAGCAGCGTCTTCCTCCAGGAATGGAACTTTACGAGTGGCCCTGGTCACCTCACGTTTAGACTATGCCAACTGTCTATACGTGGGGATTCCTGCATACCATCTCCACCGACTCCAACTGGTGCAAAACCAGGCAGCCAGATTAATCTTTCAGCAGCCCAAACACCAACACATTACCCCGATGCAAAAAACTCTACACTGGCTCCCGGTTGCGCGACGTTGTATCTTTAAATTGGGATGTACCATTTTCAAATCTCTCTTTGCCTCTGCTCCTGTCTTTATTTCTCTCTGCTTGCACCCCTATGTTCCCTCTTGACACCTCAGATCCTCTGCTCACAATCTTCTGATTACTCCTCGGTTCAATCGCAAGAAGCACGGTGGTGCCTGTTTCTCTTTTCTTGCTCTGTCCACTTGGAACTCCTTTCCTCTCTTAATCCTTCTCACTCCTGATTATTCTACTTTCCATAAATTCTTGAAAACATATCTGTTCCGACTTGCTCATGGCTAGCTGCACTCACTCCCCTGTGTCCTTCCACAGGTCTCTGAGCGCCAAGAAACCAATTGGTGTATGTGCGCGGTACTAAATTCCTTTAACATAACATAACATAACAGCCATAAATAAAAAAAAGGAATGGTGATTCAAAATTCACTCACAAAAGTAGATAGCATGTCAGGAGAGCGTCTCAATGAACAAGAAAACCACTGTACTAGTAAATATTTATTTTAAATTCAAAAACATTATCCATGTCCTTCTTGCATTGCGCTTTCAAAGAATCTACCAGGCAGAGCTATAGTTGTTTTCTCTCAAGCCCATGCAGACCTCTAGCCACTAGTTGGATGCAAGGGGAGAAGTTAGGAGGCGAGTGTCCCCAAAGGATGCTAACACACAGGTTTTCTCTTGTTTTAGGGTTTGTTTATTTACACAAAAAAAGAAAGAGTCCTAAAGGAGTCAAGTTCCAGGAGCGGTTGCTCTTCAAAGGTACAAGGAATGTAGGGAGGTAGGGACTTTCTAGTTCTCCTCCGGAGACGTCCAGGACATGGCAGGAAATAAAAGAAAAGAAAATAGGCCACAGGTCAGTGGACGTTGTTTTAATCTTAAAAAACGGGGAAGGGGTGTGTGAGGGATCACAGACGGCAAAATGGAAAAGTGGAGACCAGAGAAGGAGCATTGTGCGGTGACCACCCACAAACTAGCCGTTCCCTCCCCGTGACTGTCTGAGCCCCCATATGCGGCAGCGTACCTGCTCCAGCCACCCTCCTCCGGCAACCCTCCACGTCCAGGAACCTCGGTCGCAGAAGTCTTCACGTCATCCCCAGCGGCGTCTCCCAACGTCTTCTCCTCCTTGGTTGCTTCTCTTCGCTCCTTGGCGTGCGCGCCAGGATGTCCGTGCACTTCCTTCTTCTCCTCTAAGCTGTCCGCTGATTGGTGTTCCGGCGTAGACGTCACACAGTCGGGTTCCTCCCCTTGGGGAGTCCAGGGGGAATTGAAAGGCTCGCCATGCTCTCGTACCTGAAGCAACAGGACATCTACATCAGTGAGAGCCTCTGAGTCAGTAACCCGGGAGCCTCCTGACACCACTTTAACCCCAATGATACCAATAGAATGTTTTATGTTAGGGTCCTCAGACAAGTATCTGGATCACAACAATACTCTACTGCATTTACTATTGCTTACCTGGTAGCAAACTTTTATAACCAAGTGAACATTACCCTCAGTGACTGTCCCATCACGCAAAGTGGTACAGTGTGCCTACAGAGCCTTCATCGAGAATATTCCTAATTCCAACAAAAAGATCAAGTTTACTCACAACAAAGATCCATTCTGTTGCATCAGCGGTGATGCTGAAAAATGTAAACTGGCCATATTGTCTGTTAGTATATTTGCAAAGAGAGTGTTAGTGTCATTTACTGGTCCATGATGAAGTTTGGCAGCTATCAAACATCAAGTATGCTTTTTAAAAAAACATCATCTATGGGGTTAAAAGACTTACATTGAAGATTTTCAGCATACCTGCCGGGACAAGGTTCACCTAATCATAGGGTTGGTCAATATCACAGCTTTGACCAGACTGCATATCTCTAAAGTTTTCAATTTCAAATTCTACAACACCATCTACTTGGCGCCATTTTATGAAGAGGGTGTGATTTCCACAATCTTGTATACCCCAGCTTTGCAGAAAGTAACTTTGCTAGGGACTATCTAGGATCGGTTTCAATAACATCAAATCACCTACAGGACTCTAGAGTTCTTGTCTTAATAGAAGGATATGTGAGAGGTGCAATTTGTATTTGTCTTTGAATTAAATCCCGACATAAAAGACTGCAACCACTAAACTTGATTAAAATGGAAAGGAAATTTAAAAGTGGAAATACATTTTAAGCAATCGCTTACGGTGAATAGTAAAAACGGTTGCATTCTTTCTATTTTACGATGTCATCCAAATCAATCACATCAGAGAGATTTTGTTTGATTCTCTTCAGAAAATTGTAAGAATGGATACTTTCCAGTTTTGTGATTTACTAATCAAATCTAAATGTGCCGATAAATAGCGTTGAGAAGGTTTTTCTTTCGACACAAGACCTATTGAAATCAGGAAAGAAAGTCTACTCACTCTTGTTTTAAATACAGATCTGCAGTATATTAGAGGAACTCACTGGGCAGTGCGGTTTTTAGATGAAGACCAGGTTGCAGTGTTTGACAATGCTGCTGCATGGCCCACACACAGTATCTATATAAAACCTTTATTTATGTATTTTTAAAAAGTTGTTTAAAGAGTAGAGTATAACAAAATAGAGGTCAATGACACTTTACCTGTCACATTGTGAACATCTTCATATTTTATTAGTTAAATGTGAGAAGGTATGACGTTTAGAATTTAAAAAAAACTATATTGAAGCTAACTTGTGAACAGTGACCTTCTTGTAATTAAATATGTCAAAGAAAACACACGGTCTACAAGAAACATGGCTAAAACCACTATGACAGCTTGTCCAAACTGTACAGTTGCACAAGGTGAACTTTTGCATAATGCTGTTTGTGTAAAATAAATTAAGCATGGGCTGAAAATTCGTTCCGCTCGCGGAATTTGCGGATTTTCCGCGATTTCTCGATCCGCGAATCTCGGGAAATAGCAGTAAAATCCGCGAATCAGCGGGGACTTACAGGGTTGCAGCAGCAGGTGCAAAAGTTGAAGCTAATTTTTTGTAACCTTTTACAAAAGGGTTACAAACAAATTAACTTCAACTTGGGCACCTGCTGCTGTAAGCCTGTAAGTGCTTCCTGGCGCCTCGTTGCCTACTTGCAACTATTCTCTGACCCTGCTCTGACCCTTGAAGCAGGGTCAGAGAACAGTTACAAGTAGGCAATGAGGCGCCTGTCACGAAAATTAAACCTCAACAGGAAGCACTGACAGATATAAAAACAAGCATTTGCAATGCAATAGGTCTCGCATTAGGAAAGTTTGAGCTATTGGTCTTGTAAATTACAATTTTTTTATTTATGTGTTGGTTTTAAAAATAGCTAAATTGATAGCTTTGTTATTTACAATGCCAATAGTTATAACTTTCGCAAATGTGATACCTATAGCATTTGTAATGCAACATGTTTGTATTTACTTGACTTAGCTGTATTGATATTACAAATTACAATGGCTTTTAATTTTTTTAAATAATTAATACTTAAATAAAAGTGATTTTAATTTATAATGTCAATAGCTTAAACGTTTGTAAATAACTGTTGTGAAGATTATGTTCAGTGTATTTTATTGTGATAAAATCCAAGAACAGAAGTGAAATATTAACATCTTTTTGTGACATTTGTAATAAAGTTTGAAACATTGAGAGAACATATTTGAACCAGTTGTTGTTGAATGGTTGCGCAGATTGATGCTGGGGTGGTGCTGAGTGGTGCTGTAGTGGTGCTGAGTGGTGCTGTGGTGATGCTGAGTGGTGCTGTGGTGGTGCTGAGTGATACTGGGATGGTGCTGAGTGATG
This sequence comes from Lissotriton vulgaris, assembly GCF_964263255.1. Taxonomy (NCBI): domain Eukaryota; kingdom Metazoa; phylum Chordata; class Amphibia; order Caudata; family Salamandridae; genus Lissotriton; species Lissotriton vulgaris. Next base: position 485,624,256 of record NC_141691.1, on the reverse strand, counting down.
CTGGGGTGGTTCTGAGTGGTGCTGTTGTGGTGCTGAGTGATGCTGTGGTTGTGCTGAGTGGTGCTGTGGTGGTGCTGAGTGATAATGTGGTGGTACTGAGTGATGCTGTGGTGGTGCTGAGTGATGCTGTGGTGCGCTGAGTGGTGCTGTGGTGGCGCTGATTGGTGCTGTGGTGGTGCTGAGTGATGCTGTGGTGGTGCTGAGTGATGCTGTGGTGGTGCTGAGTGGTGCTGTGGTGGTGCTGAGTGATAATGTGGTGGCACTGGGTGATGCTGTGGTGGCGCTGAGTGATGCTGTGGTGGCACTGAGTGGTGCTGTGGTGGTGCTGAGTGATAATGTGGGGGTGCTGAGTGATGCTGGGGTAGCGCTGAGTGATGAAGTGGTGAGGATGAGGGGCACAAAAAGCAGTCTAACAAAGGGCAGAAGGGCAGAAAAACAAGGGAAAAACGAGTCTAACATAGGGCAGAAGGGCACAAAAACGAGTCTAACAGAGGACAGAAGGGCAGAAAAACGTGTCTAACAGAGGGCAGAAGGGCACAAAAAACTAGTCTAACGGGGCAGAAAGGCACAAAAACAAGTCTAACAGAGGGCAGAAGGGCACAAAAAATGAGTCTAACAGACGGCAGAAGGGCACAAAAACAAGGGAATAAGAGAGGGCAGAAGGGCACAAAAAATGAGTCTAACAAAGGGCAGAGCGGCAGAAAAACAAGGGAAAAATTATTCTAACAGAGTGCAGAAGGGCACAAAAAACAAGTGAAAAACGAGGCTAACAGAGGGCAGAAGGGCAGAAAAACAAGGGAAAAACGAGTCTAACAGAAGGCAGAAGGGCACAAAAAACGAGTCTAACAGGGGGCAGAATGAATCCCGCCCTGCGTGTTTGTCCACGAAGATGCCACCTTTTTGTGCAATAACTCTACTCAACTGGAGTACTTTCTACTGTCTAATCAGTAAGTGCTCCCTCGTTGGCTAAATGTATAGGGGCAGATTTACAATAACTGGCGCATCCCCGGGGATGCGCCAGTTATTGTGTGCCGCAGCTCCGCCACCCATGGTGCGCCACATTTACAATGCGGCGCACCATGTGGCAAAAACGGCACAGATGTGTCACGCATCTGTGCCGTGAAAGCAGCGCATTGCTGGAGCTGCATCGAGCTTGCGACGCAGCTCCAGCAATGCTCTGGGGGGCCCTATCACTCCAATGCTGCATCAAGACTTGCGCCTGCTTCAAGCAGGTGCAGGGTTTTGACGCAGCATAGGTGTAATGACCGGATTCTTGGACCAGATGGGATCAGCTCCTCAGAGCACCTCCAACCCAGCCGGAACGTAATCACCTCCCTCCTTAGAACGTATTTACAATAGGTATATATATATATATATATATCTTGTAACTAAGGATGGGGAATTAGCAATATACATGCATAGGTTTTCTACAATATCCCACTCATACCAGTTAGTCTCACGGCGACTTAGGCCCAGACTGGTCTACCCTGGGGCAGTTCTGATTAGTTACCATTACACACTGACCACAGTCAGTGCTGACTCGGCAAGTCGCAATCCTGCGTGCCTACACACTAGTCTGCAGCCCTAGTGCTCTCTTCCTCACAGCCCGGTCCACAATCCGGCGGACCTACGCACTAGTGTCCCCCCTAGTGTTCTCTTACTCACAGCCCGGTCCACAATCCGGCGGACCTATGCACCAGTGTCCCACCTGGTGTTCACATTAACGCCACTTACTAATGACGATCACTTTCCTATGAGTACCTTTGGAAGGAATCTCTCATTGGCTACTCGGGAAATAATACTACAATATTAGGAATTACCACAACTTACCAAATTAAATCATGTACCATCTATTCTTCACATCGAGGGGTCCCTCTCTCCCTCATTGCTCAGTCACCTTTTACCTGACCGGGGATTACATCCGTTCATGAAAACAATGCCTGACTAGAAGACCAGGTTACCCTGATTGAACAAGAATACGAGGCACATGTTGGTTCACTAAAAACTGGGGTATTTTATTACAACGATCATAAAAAAAAAATACCACACTAAAACATATATCCTGCAAAGAAAAGTGAAAGGTTAGAATGTGCACACTATATACTATGGGCAGAAGTCACCTTATTGACGTGAAGTCGGGGCTCAGCAGTCATCTAGGTTCCCTTCTCGTCTGTGCCTTGGCTCGTCTTAAAGTCACTCTTCAGCAGTCACGAGTACACGTCTGCACCGCTATGCTCTGTCTTCTCTGCTTTCCTCCAAGTCACTGGAACCTTCCTTTTATTAGCTGCAGTCTCTCTCCCTCTGGCCGTTCTGCACTACTCCTCTCTCCTCTTCAATCTTTCTAAGAGAGTATCAGCTTCTTGGTCTTTCTCGGACTTCAAAATGGCGACTGTCTGCCTGGAAATAATTAATGGCATTGATGCTAACGGCTAGCTGCCGCCTACAGACTGACTGACTCACTGCCTCACACTTTTGCTAATATGGAAGCTTGTTCTTTCATGGAAAGTTACGGCCAGTAACCTGCCGCCCACCAAATTCTTGTACCTCCCCGTACCAAGGACACGTTCCCAGCCGGCCGGCCTGATGTTGTGTCTTCGGAGTGGAGAAAAATACAGTCTTTCGATAAGGGCCAGCCTGAGCCGGTTCTCTCCAAGCGAACAACACTTCGAAACTAAAACATTACACTTGACCTAGAAGCATCTCAAGCTGCCGGGGCAGAAAGTAAGATGGAGTCTCTCCCGTTTGAGGCCTACAAGGCCCGAAATAAGCATAACTCCATAGAAGGTATACTAACAATCTTGCAAAAGGACGGATTATCACGAATACTAATGAATCTATCCCCTAATATAAGTTTATAAGCCCTGATCTAAGGAAAAGGGTACGAAAGTGCATTACTGTGCCTTATGAATAGGCCCTGTCTATAGTTCTAATCCTTGCACTAGAATGATAATAGACTAGAGTCACATCCAATCATCCTCCCTCAAAGGAGGGCCGAAAAAGTCGGTCAGAACACTTCACCCTTGACTTTAGTCTATTAATCATTTGCTATACGGAACTAACATCTGTTGAAGAATAATAGGAAACAAAACTAACTGATCTATTCCTCATGCCGGATCTACAGTATTGGAGTAGGGAAGGAATGCACTGAATAAAGCAGCAAATAGCTACTAAAATACTAATAGAAATCACAATACCCCCTAATATCTGTCGTAGGGAATGTAAGTCAGGTAACCAATTAATGAGCCAGTCAAACCAACCCTGATCAATGTGTTTTTTAACCTCCTCATTCAAGTCATGAAGTTTGTCAATATGAGCTTGAATGGACTTAGTGTGGTCGGAGAGGTTGAAGCAACAAAGACCTTCAAAATCAGAGCAATCATGTCCATGTTTCAGCAAAAGGTAATCAATGGCTGCACGATTTTGGAAGATAGCACGGCGTTCACCCTGGGCATCTAATAACATATCCGATAAAATTGTAGAAGTTTGATTAATTGATTTGACCATCCAACAGGCCATTTTCCCAATAGATTTGGCGTTATAAACAGCCAATGCTGGGACACCAATAATGGAAATAGCTAAACTAAGGTATTCCGATTTGGAGTAAAGATGTAAGGAAGAATCACAGTCCTTGTGTAACATGTAACATCATAGCATCACGAACTATACGGGAATAGGTATTGGGATGTGAGGAAAACATTATATATATTATAAACTCAGTCTAGTGATGGCACACGGGCCTCCGGAAATATTTGCGGGAATATAGGGCCAAGAGGTATTGCCACAAGAAAATAACCAACCAGAAGGTAACAACATTGTACGGTAATGTCTAGGGGCAACTACTATACTTTTACAAGTCATATTATTTTTAACAGAAGTACATGATTTCGGGGGTCTTCGGGAACACAAAGATCGTTCATGAGTCGAAAAAGAGGTAGCTGCTTTAAGTTTCAGTTTTACACATTCAGTAATTGCATTAGGATCACAAGTCAAGAAAAAGCACAAGTCGCCCTGCGTGATATTATAGGTAGTGATCTGAGAATGAATTGGGGGTATGGAATCTGAAAGAATAGTACAAAAAGGACAATCCTCGTGAGCGGCAAAATCGCCGAGAATTACATTGGGTCGGGCATTTGATATATTAAAAATATGCTTCAGAGTCTCCATCGAGGCAGGGACAGCAACCAAGCAGGTCGCTAGAATATCAGTTACTGAACGCATAGGTGTCAAGCAAAAATGCGGAGAATTAGTAACTCGTTTAGCCAAAGTTGTCCAAAAGTTCGATGATGAATCCCACACAGCGAAGGAACGCGGTACTCGGGTTCTCGAATCAACCAAAGTCTGTGGGTTCCGTCCTCTCCCGACGTAGCAGACCAAAAGGAGTCCAACGCCGGCACATCCTGCAGCAGCAGTCCAGAGAATGATCTGAAAGAAAATCAAATACAGGCATTATTCATTCTCGTAGATAACATTTGTCAGCTTCCCAGCTATCTTTCCCTGGTCTCATTACCAATATGGTATTGTCATGACCGGTTGCAATGACGTCAGCTTGTTCAGGGGGATTTTTAGGCGATTGCACCCATATTCTCGCTCCAGGATTGTCCGAAGAGCCAAAGCCTTTCTGGCCTCGCACAGTTAGCAACGTTGGGGCAGTGCCTTTCTGAATCTCACCACTGAAAACAGGCATAATTAACAATTGAGCAACTCGGTCAGTCTTTTGAATCGATAAATCAACCTCACTGCTGTTCAGCAGGAGAACCTTAATCTCTCCCTGATAATCGCTGTCAATTACTCCTCCGAGTACTTGAACGCCTTTTAAGGCCAAGCCCGATCTAGGGGCAATCAGTCCGAAATTTCCAGTTGGTATACAGACACCATCACCTGTTTCGATAATGATTCGATCTTTACTCTTAATCAAGGTGTCATTCATGGCATGCAGGTCCAAGCCTGCGGAACCTGGGGTTGCTCTGCATGGAGCCAGGGCTCCGGGGGAAATTTCCCAGTACATAACAGTATTGCCAATGGTGTTGGGTTTCGCATCAATATTTGGGGGAAACAAACGCATTAAAGGAGATTCAGCATTTAAAAAAGGGACGATTGTTCAGAATTAATAATGCTTGAAACAAATGATCTCTCCAATTTGTATACTTATTGTCAGTTAATTTTTGCAATTGTTCTTTAAGCAAACCATTCATTCTTTCAATAAGGCCTGATGCCTGTAGATAATATGGAATATGAAACACCCATTCAATATTGTTTTCCGCACAAAATTCCTGTACCAATCTTCCACGAAAGTGGGATGCATTGTCAGATTGAATTTGAAATGGAACGCCATAATACAATATAATAATTCCAATGTTTTAATGGTATTCACTTGGGTAGCTTGTTTGCAGGGAAAGGCCACTAAAAGGCCACTGTAGGTGTCGACAATTGAACAAACATATTGACAATTTTTGCTCATAGGGAGCGGACCAATATAATCAATCTGCCAAATTTGAGCGGGCAATTTTCCTCGATGTAAATGACCTTTAGCAATTTGTGGTACTTTTCGTTGTCTGGAATGTTGACAGATGGGACAATGCAGAATAGTATCTTTAATGTAATTTAAAGGAATATAAATTCCTCGATCGGCGGCCCACCTGCTAGTGGCTCTCTCTCCAAAATGTCCTGCTTTCTGGTGGGCCCCTTTCGCCAATCCCGCCAAATCAGAATCTTGCATGTCTACCACTGCCTCAGCAATTTTAGATTTCTCATCTGCAATGTTATGAAAGAAGTTGTCAAGGGAGTCTATCGGGTTATGAGCATCCACATGAAAGATTGTCACAGTACTCTGTGGGAGCATTTCCCAAATTTCTTGCCATAATTCTTTTTCCCACAGTTCTTTCGAATGCAATTCCCAATTATGAGAATGCCAAGTTGGTAACCAAACCGCCAGTCCATTAGCCATGGACCAGGAATCAGTAAAAATATGACATGTGCCAGGTAATTCTTGTTTCAAAACTTGGTAAACTGCATATAATTCAGCAAATTGACTACTCTTTCCTTCACCAGTTGTACTCAGCAGCTTTTGTGTGCTCGGATTATATGACACTGCCTTCCAATGCCGTTTCTCTCCAATGAACCTCGCTGAACAATCCGTAAACCACACATGTTTTCTGTCCTCCGCGGACAAATCATCAAATGGCTTACCCCACTTGACAGGAGATTCCTGTACCACAGGTACGGAGCAATCACTCCCAGTCTCATTCGATGGCGCCAGCGCCACTTGCTCATGCTGCCACACCTTTCGGACCCACACGTGCCCTGTCCTGAATATACCATTTCCACTTAATCACACTCGCCTCTTGAGCATGTCCAATTCGATGAGTTTTCGGCGAACTCAAAACCCACTGCATAATAGGAATTTCAGGTCTCAAAATCACATCATGACCCAAAGTCAATTGCTCGGTATCCACCAGAGCCCAATAACATGCAAGCAACTGTTTCTCAAAAGGTGTATAACGCTCACCAGCCTCAGGTAACTTTTTAGTCCAAAAACCTAATGGTACTTTTTGTCTGCCTTGTTTTTGCCACAGACTCCAATTTGCATAAAGACCTTGCACGGACACATTCAAATCCACATCACCCTCGCACACAGGCCACAGATCCAAAGCATACTGAATTGCTTCTTTTGCCAAATTAAACGCATTCTGTTGTGGTTCACCCCATTCAAACACATTCTTTTTGCGAGTGACTCGATATAAAGGAGCCAGTATCTGACTCAAATGTGGAATATGCTGACGCCAAAAGCTGAACAAGCCAATGAAGCTCTGGGCTTCCTTCCGATTCCTTGGGACTGCAAAATCTGAAACTTTTTGTTTAACCTGCGGGATCACCTCTCTGTGACCTTCATGCCAATTGATACCTAAAAACTTTATATTTTGGGATGGACCTTGTAGCTTATCAGGATTAATTTCCCAACCTTTTTCACGTAAGCACTCAAGGATTTGATCTAATTGGGTCTGAACTTGATCTTGTGTTTCACCTTGAATCAAAATGTCGTCAATATAATGACATACCTGAATTTGCAGGTGTACAGATACTTCGGACAAAAGTTCCGCCACCAGCCGGTGACAGATCGTAGGACTGTGTACATAGCCTTGGGGAAGACTTCTAAACGTCATTTGACGTCCATTCCATGTAAAACTGAATTGTTTCTGACCCTCGGGGGCAATCGGAATTGAAAAGAAAGCATTAGCAATATCAATGAACGCATACCATGTACCTGGATGCTTTTGGATTATTTTAATTAAGGTAATAATGTCTGGTACCGCAACAGTCAAAGGGGGTGTATGTTTGTTCAGCTCTCGATAATCAACAGTCATGCACCAAGAATTATCACTTTTGCGCACGGGCCAAACGGGAATATTCCAAGCAGAAGTAACCGGAGTTATAACTCCTGCATCAACCAAATCCTGAATAGTGGCACTAATCTCTTCATGGCCACCTGGAATATGATATTGCTTCTGAGAAACAACTTTTGTAGCTTGAGGGATTTTTATGGGGGGCATTCGTAAACGACCAACCCGTACGGGTCTGAACGATATGTAATGTTTAGTTCCAAATTGATAACAGCCGTCATCTAAATGCAAAGTCATTCCTTTTAAGATGTCAATTCCAATTATGTACTCCAAGAGTGCTACAACTAATACAGAATATTCTTTTCGTGGAATTCTACCTATTCTCATTTCAAGTGTAGTTTGCACTGCGGGAGTTTCCTTTCCACCTAAACCAGTAATTGTGAAAAATTGGCCTTTAAATTTCTTTGATTTTCCATGTATAAGAGTGGCCTCCCCTCCTGCATCTACCAATGCTCGGGCCCTTTGGATATTACGATGTTTCCAAAAAATTTCAATATCTACATAGGGTCTGTTGTCTTTGTGAGCCCACCTGCGTACTGGAGCTAGACCTATTTCCTAGTCATTCTTACTGCGTTCTGTCAACCAGGACAAATCAGGATAAATGCTCTCATGTTTTTTGGGTATCAAAACATCTTGTTCATATACATCTCCATTACGAAATGGATTCTTGTCATCTGCATAGTACTGTGAATTACGATCGGAAAGCCTGTGTCGATTCTCCCTTCTCCTCAACTCAGGGGACTGATCCCTTTCATCTCTATATCTGTTGTAGCCACGATCATCTCTCTCCCTTTTTCTTTCCCCCTCTCGCCCTCACTCCTTCTCACGACGAAGGGACACATCACGCTCATATTGCCGCTCACCACGACGATCAGAATCAACCCGACGCTTGTCATCACCACTGTCATCAGAACAACCACGATCACAATCATTCTTACGCACACGACGGGCACCCTCCTTACGATCCAAACCACGCTTGCGAAACATGTCCCACAAGCGATTATTAGGCTCACCATCAATGTCCTCCTTTTTCACACCGTCATCCAACAGCGCAAGAAACATATCACGTCTAGAGAACTTATAATCTCCAGCAGTACGACCCCCCGGTCTGGACTGTCTCCCAGGTTTAAACCAGTCACCCAACTCACCAAGCTAACGGACAGATTCAAGCACCATAGATAAAGCATTGCCAGTTTGATTGATTAACAAAGTCATCATAACCTGCTTATAAGCAACAGGGGAAGAACGGATAATGCGATTCCGCACAGAAGATGTCAATAAACCATCCAACAACCTGTCAGCAGTACTGAGAAAAATCGCAGTTTTCATCACCTCCTCTTTCAATCGCTGCGCCGCATCACGCAAAGTGTACCACTGCTTGTCATTGATAGGCCAATCAGATTCAGTAGGGTATTTATGGTTACAGCCATCAGTCGCCAACTGGAGCAGACTAATCTGGCCAGCACTATTAAAATTCCGAAAATGATCTTGTACAGGAGAATCGGAACTCAAAGAGCAAAATTTCAAGGCATCTCCTGCATCTAACATGATACCTGCAGCGCCCAATTCATAAAGGCGCACCATCCACGTAAGTAAGGCCTCACCAGGCCGTTGTCGAAATCGTTGCAAAATATCACTAACTTCCTGTTGAGTAAAGTCTTCCAAGCTATCCAAAGCAATACCATTCGGATTACCAGGAGCCTGTTGTAATTTGCGTCGAAAAACCGGGTGCGCAGAAACCTCCGGACGAGCATCCGAAGAAGCCCGATCCATAGATTTAGAGGAACAATCAGGACGAGAAACGTCATTAGAATGGGAAGAGCGACCACGGCCGCTAGAGTCATCGTCTTTATCACAAGAGGTAGATTTACAATCACGTCCGGAGCGAGAAGACTCGCGTCTGTCAGACTCCTCAGCCGAGGAACCAGAATCATTCGAGTCCCAGATATTACCGTCCCATTCATCGGGATTCCAATCCAGTCCGGCTTTCGCCACGACCAGACGCACTTTCCGCTTACAAACACGACCGCAACGGTGTCTATATTTATATTTCGCAATGAGAACAGCAGCCCTTTCGGCAATAGTCTGATAAGTCTCAAGTTTGTCGGCAAGCAATTTATTTTGACATTGCAAAAGAGTATGCGCATTTTGCACCTCAACAAACTTCTCTTCCATATCCACAAATCGTTGTTGTAATTTCACAAATTTCTCATGAAGAATTCTGTATGCAGTCAAAACAATCCAACCTCTGCGTCCTAAAATAGGAAGCTCATCACCCTTCACTACTGGTGCCTTTTGCAAGCAAGAAATCACATCAGCAGGCTCTGCCTGCTCCAAACAGGAAGTCCAATTCTCACTCAAACCAGTAGAATCGGCCCACTCACGGGCCAAAGCCTCGTAAGGCGTTGATTCCCAGCCGGGAATTTCAACAGGCAATTTAAAAGTAGATTTCGATTTTCGCGAAAACATTTTAAAACACAAAAAAGATATACACAATTATCAACAAATAATATACAAAAGAAAGTACGTACGAGCTGAGCGCAAACCAACAAGATTAAACTAATACAGCGCACACAGGCTTCGTAAACAGTTTGTGACGCCAGATGTAACGACCGGATTCTTGGACCAGATGGGATCAGCTCCTCAGAGCACCTCCAACCCAGCCGGAACGTAATCACCTCCCTCCTTAGAACGTATTTACAATAGGTATATATATATATATCTTGTACCTAAGGATGGGGAGTTAGCAATATACATGCATAGGTTTTCTACAATATCCCACTCATACCAGTTAGTCTCACGGTGACTTAGGCCCAGACTAGTCTACCCTGGGGCAGTTCTGATTAGTTACCATTACACACTGACCACAGTCAGTGCTCACTCGGCAAGTCGCAATCCTGCGTGCCTACACACTAGTCTGCAGCCCTAGTGCTCTCTTCCTCACAGCCCGGTCCACAATCCGGCGGACCTATGCACTAGTGTCCCCCCTAGTGTTCTCTTACTCACAGCCCGGTCCACAATCCGGCGGGCCTATGCACCAGTGTCCCACCTGGTGTCCTCATTCACGCTGCTTACTAACGACGATCACTTTCCTATGAGTACCTTTGGAAGGAATCTCTCATTGGCTACTCGGGATATAATACTACAATACTAGGAATTACCACAACTTACCAAATTAAAGCATGTACCATCTATTCTTCACATCGAGGGGTCCCTCTCTCCCTCATTGCTCAGTCACCTTTTACCTGACCGGGGATTACATCCGTTCATGAAAACAATGCCTGACTAGAAGACCAGGTTACCCTGATTGAACAAGAATACGAGGCACACGTTGGTTCACTAAGAACTGGGGTATTTTATTACAATGATCATAAAAACACAATACCACACTATAACATATATCCTGCAAAGAAAAGTGAAAGGTTAGAATGTGCACACTATATACTATGGGCAGAAGTCACCTTAATGACGTGAAGTCGGGGCTCAGCAGTCATCTAGGTTCCCTTCTCGTCTGTGCCTTGGCTCGTCTTAAAGTCACGCTTCAGCAGTCACGAGTACACGTCTGCACCGCTATGCTCTGTCTTCTCTGCTTTCCTCCAAGTCACTGGAACCTTCCTTTTATTAGCTGCAGTCTCTCTCTCTCTCTGGCCGTTCTGCACTACTTCTCTCTCCTATTCAATGTTTCTAAGAGAGTATCAGCTTCTTGGTCTTTCTCGGACTTCAAAATGGCGACTGTCTGCCTTGAAATAATTAATGGCATTGATGCTAATGGCTAGGTGCCGCCTACAGACTGACTGACTCACTGCCTCACGCTTTTGCTAATATGGAAGCTTGTCCTTTCATGGAAAGATACGGCCAGTAACCTGCCGCCCACCAAATTCTTGTACCTCCCCGTACCAAGGACACGTTCCCAGCCGGCCGGCCTGATGTTGTGTCTTCGGAGTGGAGAAAAATACAGTCTTTCGATAAGGGCCAGCCTGAGCCGGTTCTCTCCAAGCGAACAACACTTCGAAACTAAAACATTACACTTGACCTAGAAGCATCTCAAGCTGCCGGGGCAGAAAGCAAGATGGAGTCCCTCCCGTTTGAGGCCTACAAGGCCCGAAATAAGCATAACTTCATAGAAGGTATACTAACACTCTTGCAAAAGGACGGATTATCACTAATACTAATGAATCTATCCCCTAATATAAGTTTATAAGCCCTGATCTAAGGAAAAGGGTACGAAAGTGCATTACTGTGCCTTATGAATAGGCCCTGTCTATAGTTCTAATCCTTGCACTAGAATGATAATAGACTAGAGTCACATCCAATCATCCTCCCTCAAAGGAGGGCCGAAAAAGTCGGTCAGAACAATAGGCCTAAAAGTGACTGAGTGAATTCTTGTAGATTTCACTCAGCCACTTTTAGGAGGCGTTCCTGCGCAGGAACGCCCTCCCCTGCGCCGGAACGCCTCCTGATGGCGCAGGGCTTTACAACGTGAAGCATCTCTCAGATGCGTTACGTTGTTAATATCCAGCACCATGGCGCATCTTTTGTGCTGCCGCTGCGTCACAAAAGGTCTCGGTAGAGGGTGGGAGTGGTGAACCAGAGGGTGGCAGTGATGAACTAGAGGGTGACAGTGATGAACCAGAGGGTGGCAGGGGTGAACCAGAGGGTGACAGTGCTAAACCAGAGGGGGGCAGTGCTGAACCAGAGGGTGGCAGGGGTGAACCAGAGGGTGGCAGTGATGAACCAGATGGTGGCGGGGGTGAACCAGAGGGTGGCAGTGGTGAACCAGAGGGTCGCATGGGTGAACCAGAGGATGGCAGTGGTGAACCAGAGAGTCGCTTAACCAGAGGGTGGCAGTGGTAGTGGTGAACCAGAGGTGCTGTGATGAACCAGAGGGTGGCAGTGGTGAACCAGAGGGTGGCAGTGCTGTACCAAAGGGTGGCAGGGGTGAACCAGAGGGTGCTGTGATGAACCAGAGGGTGGCAGTGGTGAACCAGAGGGTGGCAGGGGTGAACCAGAGGGTGGCAGTGGTGAACCAGAGGGTGGCAGTGCTGAACCAGAGGGTGACAGTGGTTAACCAGAGGGTGGCAGTGGTGAACCAGAGGTGCTGTGATGAACCAGAGGGTGGCAGTCATGAACCAGAGGGTAGCAGTGGTGAACCAGAGGGTGGCATGGGTGAACCAGAGGATGGCAGTGGTGAACCAGAGGGTGGCAGTGCTGAACCAGAGGGTGACAGTGCTTAACCAGAGAGTGGCAGTGGTGAACCAGAGGTGCTGTGATGAACCAGAGGGTGGCAGTAGTGAACCAGAGGGTGGCAGTGGTGAACCAGAGGGTGGCAGGGGTGAACTAGAGGGTGGCAGGGGTGAACCAGAGGGTGGCCGTGATGAACCGGAGGGTGCTGTGCCCATACACGACCGCATGGGTAACTTCGCCATGCAAGCGGCCCGCGAACACGCAAAAAGCCCCGCGAACACGCAAAAAGCCCAGCGAACACGCAAAAAACCCTGCGAACACGCAAAAAAACTAAAATCTGCAAATTCACACGAAACCTTTTTTTTGCGGATTGCGAATTCGCAAATTTCGCCCATACTTAAAATAAATGTATTAAATTTGAATAGCGGGTCTGCTGTGTTTATTAACATTTAATCATTCAAATGTAACTTGCCAAATAAGATTTTTTTAATGATACCAGAAAAGCTGTGAAAAGTTGAAACGGTGTGTCCAATGGATCATATTAAGGGCGAGGAGGAGGAGCCTATTCCTTAGCATGTTGTCATTAAAAAACTCCTCATTTTTTTCTGTAGCCTGTTGATTCTGATTTATGAAGACAGGCAGGCCATTTTCTCTTTTCATATTGTCACAGGGAGACGACCAAGTAATGACACTGTCCCTTTAACAGTGGTGATGTTTACATACGCAGGAGAAACCCAGAATTGATTCTGTCAGAGAGAAACACGGCAGAGTATGTTTGGCATGAAGAAGGGAACTAAACCGCATTGAGTTGGTGACTACTGAAGCAAGACACAAATTTGTTGCCACATCTTGAGACACCCGACGGCAGAAGAATCATACGGGGGTGACCTGGAAAGAAGATGAGAAGCCTGCTGACTTCTCTCAGGATACAGTGGACGCGACGGAGCTACCGCTGTTTTCTTGGGACAACGATGGGAAGGAACAGAGATGCCAAGGCATCGCGCACCGCCCAGCAATGTTCCTGGAGGGACGTGGCTTAGCCATGTACACAGTCATACACTGGGGAGGAGGAGGAGGGAGGCGTGAGGTTCATAGCTGGTGGAGGGTGGTATTCAGAGGGTCCAAAGGAGAACCTATTATCTGCACTAGCTAATGAAGCTTAATCTTTTTCACTTACTTGACGGTTAAGCATTGGGATCACTTCTCCGCAAAAGTGAGTTACGCTTTTGATAACCATGAAATTAGCATCTGGTATTTAGTCAAGTAACTAGATATCATTAAATATTTTGAATAAATACCCGTGTTATTAGGTCTATACTAAATCACTAGGTGGTCTTACACAAAATCTCCCAATGTTCCTGACTATATAAGAAAGTATAAAATATGCAAGGTCTCACTACTGGTTTTTCCCTTTTTTGAGGGTGTGTTTCCTGCCGGGAGGTCGAGATTCCTTGATACCTAGTAGAATGAGGAAGAAAGAAACATTGAGACACCAAAACGTGCATAAAAATAAAGCAATAATTTGAAATCATATTACGAGTCTAAGTCAAGCAATCTTTTACAAGGTTTTATCGAAAAAAATTGTATTTGCAGAATGAGAGTCAATCAAATGAAGTGTACTATGAAAATGAAAAGATAAAATGCAGACTCAAAAATGTCTGTCTGCACATAAACACTGGTATTTAAAAATTTAGATAGCAGCAACAAAGTCCGAAAAAACATTAGACAGGAAGCAAAATCTTCGGTTTGAATAACATCATTTTAGGTTTTTGAGGTAGATCCTCAGTGCTTTTTTGGGGGGATAGGTGTGGAAAGTTAGGCATTGTGGGCAGGTTCAAGCATGGATGACAGGCAATAGGCATTGGGGTCTTTGATGGAATAGTCAAGGGAGCTTTCAGTTTGTTGTTGGTGTTCAGCATTTCCTAGTATTGTAGAATAACTGTTCAGTCCTGCAGGGGCACAGATCCTCTCAAAGCTTTCTGGCACTGCAGCATTTTATCATGAGTGAGGCCTTTGACTAAGTCATACATAAGGAAACAGGGCAGTCTCTGTGTAGGAATTTAACTTTCTAATTCCAGGAGGTAATGCCTCTAACGGCAGTCATTTTACTTTGCAACATCTGTTAAGGCTTTCTGTGCCTTGGACCTACATTTATTTAAAGTTCTTCAACAAAAGGGTCTGCGATTGATGGAGGTCCTTAAATCACTAGAGGCACGAGATTTTCAAAGTCAGTGGCATGTAGTACCAACCAGTTTCTATTATCTAGACCATGATGATAATATATTTTAAAGTTTTGAAGAGCAGTTGAGTGTTGACTAGCTTTGTAACGAGGTTTTAAATCCATGTGGTTCAAATTTGTCTTTATTCTCAGTATTAAGGCACTGTATTTATTTTTCCTAATGTCCAATTCATCATCAAATGTTTTTGCTCAACAGTTCCAGCTAATGCCAGGGTACATCTTTTGGACATGCTCCATTAGTTTCTGCTTAATAGTCTGGTGATTATTGGAATGGCTATGCCCACCAAAGAGCCTATAAATCCACCTGACTGCTTCTCCAGTTTAGTTTTAAAAGTATTAACAAGGGTATATCATGGAGCTTTTTAATAAGGTGATGTTTCTTCTTCAAAACTTGGAAATGGCACTCAGATATAGAGGCTTACATTTAAGGGTAATGAAGGCAATCTTTTAAATTTCAGCTACCAAATCATCTGAAGCTGTGAACAGAATGCCCTTTTTTTTGGTGGGGGCTTAGTCATGATAAGCTTTTTTAGGAGGGATAGATTTCAGCATAGTCGGAGCAATAAGGCTATTACCTTTCAACTATTAGGTTCAGACTGTAAATATTATGAGATCGCTATAATGCTTCTTTTTATAGGCTTTGGACTTGGTTTAGAGTGTATATGTGACAGGGAGATCAGATGGAAATATATCTACTTTTCAAGAGTCTTTGATTTTAAATATATCAGTAAGTAACCATGGGGGTTCTTGGTAGAGCAATTAAAGGCCTCCAATAAATACTTTGGGCACTGTTTTGATGTCAGGCGAAAAGCCATCCGACAGCTGGTTAGATGCTTTCCAATATCAATGGTTTCCCAGTGGGAGATTCTGCTGCTCTTCCAATGGCCTAACGGAGCCCATTAGAGCATCAGAACGACTCATCATCCCATAATGACGGTGGAGCCAGCCTCCCCTCCGCTGTCGGGATTATGATGTCGCTTTTCACCTGCCCTTTCAAGGCAGCCCGCCTGCCTTAAAGTGACTTTGGGGGCCCCAACAAATCCCCATTCCATGCTGTCCCTCTGCTATGGGGCTTGTGTGCCCCCCTAAACATTCCTGCACAGCATTGCAGGCAGTGCATGGTACCTGCCACATGGTGCAGAGATATTTAAAACTATATATTTTAAAATCGTAGCTTGTGCTGCAGGCCTTTTCTGCCCGCCGCACTAGCTACAATCGAAAACTGGATGTTTCCGACCCCCCATAGGGCAGTCACATCCAAAATCTGCCAGCAAAACTGCCGACCTTTGGGCGGGCAGTTCCATTCCACAACTGTGTCAGTCAGACACAAGTCCAACCAACAGAGTAATAAGACCATTTGTGTTTTCCCGTTACTTTTGTTTGTTTACTTTTGTCCTGCGCTGTAAAGACATTGTGCTCTGCCCTCTGAGCTGTCTAAGGTCTATCCTAGAGGTGACTTATATGTATTAAAAAGGAGTGTTTAGGCCTGGCAAAAGGGTTACATTGCCAGGTCGAAATAGTAATACAAAACTGAAACCACACAGGCTACAATTGCAGACCTAAGACATTTTTAGGATGCTACTTAAGTGGATGCACAATCAGTGCTGCAGGCCCACTAGTAGCATTTAATGTACTGGCCCTGGGCACAAGCAGTGCCACTCTACTAGGGACTTACAAATCAGTCTAATATGGCAATTGTGGATAAGCCAATGTAAGATGTTTTAGGGAGAGAGCACAAGGACTTTACCACTGGTTAACAGAGGTAAAGAGTGCAGACACCTGAGGACAGCAAAAACAACTCAGTGAAAACATGGTAAAAGCACCTGTTATATTTGAAGGCCTTTGGAAGACCATTATTTATAGTACACCCATCTCGGAAATAAGAACCAACCTGGTATTCAATGCTCTGCAAGGCGTATTGATTAAAAATGGTTTCCTTTTCAGCTATTTACATTCACTATTGAACAGAAGGTATAGAATAATGCTTTCGTTTACAATTATAGAACTCTGGAGGCATCAACACTATGCTTTCAGGCTGTAAAATGTGCTTGTGGAGAGTAAATTTCCATCAAAGACAACATCACATATTGAAAAGGGTCCACATCACATATTAAAAAAGGGTCCATGTTGATATTGGGGTGCAGAATCTTTACTTGTGTTGCCATCTGTATAATGCTATCTCTTAATAGGTTGCAAGGTTTCCTTAAGATAAATGCAGTTCACGGACAGCAAGCGTTCAACTAGGATCAAAATCATAGGTCTTTCTGAGGTTTTCACAATACCATAAAAAAACTCATTAAGCATCAAATGGTCAACACCGTAGCTGTTGGGTGAGGTAACAAATCCCACATAATTTTGTTTCCCAGGGTTTGCAAAAGTGTTGGAAATATCTTCTAGACCCTGGAATAACAAGACTTTTGACATCTTACCTTATTATATGGGTAGAAAATGTAGAATATCTATGAATATATATAATCAACGGGAGAGTAAGGGTTTGAGAGGCCACTCTTCAACCCTTGTTTATCAAATTACAACAACAAGAGAGTGACTATTATCTATGAATCTCATATGTAAAGAAAACACAGTGACCAATATCAGTTTGGAACTCGAGTGATGATTTCTACAGGCACTATTTCATGAATCATATTTTGCAAAATGAATGAGTTATATGCCTTAGAATTAAGAGCCATCAGCATATACCAATTGAAATTTGTTCACAAGGAGGTGTTCAGGAAGGCCCTACATACATTTTCATCGAAATTTAGATGTTGGGCTTGTGACCAACATTTTTTCTGAGTGCATTCTTTATCAAGCACAATACAGTCTTTTGTTTTGGTCTAGCGTGGTGTTTAGTCATGCAACACATGTGTTTTTTTTCCTGAAGGAAATGCATTTTACATCTGGGTATTTATCACTTTACAGTCATGGGGATAGCAAATCATCATCATAGTGACTTTAGACATAGTTCTGTATAAAGATCTTACCAGCAAGTGTAGAAGCCACATCCCAAACAATCTTCTTTGGGGTGCACTGAATCGGAACATTGCTCACCAATTGTCAGTTTATCATTAAGCGGTTTTGTGAGTGATAGCACAGATTACAGCACTGGCATTTCACTTTTTGACCCTGCTCTGTGATGAACCTGCCTCTCCAACACATTTTACAGTGCATTTCACACTGACGAAAGTACTTGGTGTAGCAGATGTGATGGCAATGTGTACACACTTACTTCATATCTTAAAATAGCTTCAGATTCAAGACACCGAAAAAATTATTTACATAATGCAATATGTAAACCATCTTGCTTCTTGCATCTCTTTCAATGCGAAATTCTTCTATGAGCCACTGTGCTGTGGAAATGTTCCTGTCTCGGCAAAGTTATCTTCAAACAGGCCTAGTTCTCCTAACCCTAACAGTCTGTCCAGAAGTATTATTACAAGTTCAGTGTGGGTTTGCGATGCTCTATGTAGTACAATGGGGACATAGGAAAAGACACACAGATGATGGACGGAATGCAGAGAAAATCAAACATCCAGTCAAGAGATCTGGGTTAAATCCATTGGGGCAGATTTACAAGGTCTAGCGCATCTCTGCAAATCAGCAGGGATGTGCCAGACCATTTGCGACATGCAAAACCACCCGTGCGCCACCACTGATGCGCCTTATTCACAATGCAGTGCGCCGTGGCACACGGATGGGCTGCATTTGTGACAGCAAAAAAGTGAAATTCATCAGATCTGAATGAGTAAAAAAATTAATATTTTTTGACCTATTTATACTTAAACCTCCGTCACAACTCTGAAAGTACTTTTTATAGTTTACATTTTAAATGTTTAGACCAAACACTTAAAACAGGGATACTTCTTTTGCGAAGACTACTCCCGTTTGCACGTGCATTATGCGTGTCGCATCCCCTGGCAAGCGCAACGCTTGCCATATGCCTAACATGCTGAGTCACTCCTTTCGCCTCCTTCAAGCAGGTGCAGGGTTTTGACGCAGCATGGCCATAAAAGTGACTAAGTGAAAACTTGTAGATTTCACTGCATCACTTTTACGAGGCGTTCCTGCGACAGAACGCCCTTCCTGCGCCAGAACGCCCACATGAAACCTGACGCATGTGTCATGTGGCGCATGGCTTTACAACATGACTCATCTCCCTAGATGCATCACGTTGTAAATATGGCGCAACATGGCGCATGGTTTACACCGCCGCTGCATCATAGAAGTGACGCAATGTCGACGTAAATGTGTCGCAAGGGGCTTGTAAATCGGCCCGTTGTTCGTTTGCTCACCATGCCACCCCAGTTTAGACCCAGCCATAGCGCAAATCAGTCTTGACCCTGTTCCTCATGGGAACAGTCCAGCCCGAACTACCAAGCCAGGTCCTCCCTCGACCTGATACAAACGTTCTGGGAACGGTTTCAGGGAATCACCCCTCTTCAGCCAGGCTGGTGTGTATCCATTGACACAGTGAACCGGGGACCCACATATGGGCATACCCATATGTGGGTCCCCCATTAGGGCAAGAAAGCAAAAGACACACAAACGATGGACGGAATTCAGAGGAAATCAAATATTCCCCCTCAATGGCAGTTCGGGCTGGACTGTTCCCACGAGGAACTGGGTCAACACTGATTTGCATATGGCTGGGTCTGAACTGGGGTGGCATGGTGAGCAAAAGAATGATGGATTTAACCCAGATCTCCTGACTGGGGGTAAATGCATTATTTATTCAGCATTCCGTCCATCATTTGTTTGTGTAGGACTTTTCGCCCTAAGTAGGATGGGTATGCCCAGACGTGGGTCCCTTGCTCAATGTGCCACTAGTTTCAAGCTAGCCTGGCTGATGAGGGATAATACCCCAAAACTGGTCCCAGGATGATTGTTTCCAGTTCAGGGAGGACCTGGCTAGGCAGTTTGGGATGGACTGTTCCCATGGAGAACAGGGTCAATACCGATTTGCATATGGCTGGGTCTAAACTGGGGTGGCATGGTGAGCAAAAGATCAATGGATTTAACCCAGATCTCTTGACTGAGGGTGAATACAGGATTTAATCAGCATTATATCCATCAATATTTTGTGTAGCACTTTTCACCCTAAGTGGGATGTGTATGCCCAGACCTGGATCCCTTGCTCACTGTGCCACTTGTTTGAAGCTAGCCTGGCTGATGAGGGGTAAAACCCCTAAACTGGTCCCAGGATGCTTGTTTTTAGTCCAGGGAGGACCTGGTTTGGCCGTTCAGGCTGGACTGTTCCCATGAGGAACGGGGTCAAGACTGATTTGAATATGGCTGGGTCTAAACTGAAGGTGTCATGGTGAGCAAAAGAACAATGGATTGAACCCAGATCTCTTTACTGACTA
Source organism: Lissotriton vulgaris (assembly GCF_964263255.1). Lineage (NCBI taxonomy): Eukaryota > Metazoa > Chordata > Amphibia > Caudata > Salamandridae > Lissotriton > Lissotriton vulgaris. The sequence continues at coordinate 485,604,073 of NC_141691.1, read as the reverse complement.
TTCAGCATTCCACCCATCATTTGTTTGTGTAGCATTATGTAGTTATATGGAATCTGCCAGGGCCAGAAAAACACTAATCTAAATTGTTCCAGTAGTTTGCAGGAGCAAAGCCGAGACCAGGAATCCCCCTGACAGCCAGCACCATGCACACTGCATCACCGACTGTGTACAGGGAGCAGCCCTCAAGGAAAAGGAAGGGAAAGGGTTAAGAAAGCGAAAAATTATAGTGTCATTCAACTTCTTCTACAAATTGGATGGGTGTTGTCTGAATTCCTTGGTCACCGATCTCCATTGTCACAACTTTAGTGGAGCTGAGGATCCCTTCTGTTTAGAGACAGCAGAGGAAGAGTTATACAGCCTAACCATTGCCTTCTCCCACCAGGTTCCACTCAATACCACTTCCACGTTGTGTCACTTGTCTCTATGAGAGATGGAGAGTTGGGGCTCCTAATGACTTTATCTGCAGTAACGTGTCAGGAAGTAGCGTGGTTTGTAATCATGTATCTCCCTCCAATGAGGGTCTCTGGTGTTGTTATTTCCTAAAGATACCAAGAGTAAGTTAAACTCAGGGGTAGTTATACAAAACCATACAAGTGTATTGCCCCTTTTAATTAGTTACCTCTTTTATGGGCTCTTCACGGTGTCTTGTCATTTTCTAAATTTCAGGGGGGTGCTTTGCCTTCAGGGTCTTCTTAGTTCTTCTCTTCTGGCTTAATTACTGTGGCCTTTTCATTGTGAATGCCTTTTGCTGCTTCTCTCACCTAAATAACAAAAAAATTACTCACCATAACATTATCCAACAAGCCTTTTTAGGTCGAGCCACGGCAGCGCTTGACCAGTCAGGTGATCTGTTGTATGTACTTCCTGGGGTCTGACTCCACCCAATGCTTTGGATTAGCTTTTGTCTGTGTCGTTCAAAAATTGTAGTCTAAAAATGGCTAATGGTTGGTGCATGTCACACCATTTCTTACAAGTTAACTCCCATGGAGCATTGCCTCAGTAACAAGCAGAGACACTCAGGGGCGGCTGCTACCTACTCACAGACCAGAGCAAGCCGGAATAACTAGCTGTTTAGTTCTAATCAGGGCTGCTGTGACAGGGGTGCTCTGCGGTGAGTGCCAGCGCTCTGTCAATGAGATTAAGTGTGCAATGTCTTCTATAGCTGTCTTTCTTTGTTATATTATTTTTTTAAGGCTTTTGTATGTGTACGCTTACTTGTTTTATTTTAGGTTTATTTTCTAAAGGTTCTTTTTGTTCTCTTGTGCGGCCACAAGTCTTTTATCAACACTACGGCCACTGCTGCATTTGTGACAGCGAAAAAGTGAAATTCATCAGATCTGAATGAGTAAAAAAATAAATATTTATTGACCTATTTAGACTTAAACCTCCGTCACACCTCTGAAAGTACATTTTATAGTTTACATTTTAAATGTTTGGACCGAACACTTAAAACAGGGATACTTCTTTTGCGAAGACTACTCCCGTTCGCACGTGCATTATGTTTCCCTGTATGGGCGGAGTGGACGATCATTGTGCACACAGTGCATAACTTGTGCTAACGCCTATGTGGATTGGATCATCGATTATTAATGGTAAGTGGCCAAATGGACAGCAAGCCCTAAAGACTATATTGCCTGGGATAGAACTCAAGACATTGGTAAACATTTTATTCATCTGCCGATTATAAAAGGCAGATTACAGTATGCTTCTCTACACCTCACCGCAGGAATTTTGCAGCAAGCACTCAACCGACCGTGCAATGTCATTCTCTTGGTGCTCCCAGGTCAAGATCTCTCCCATGAACTCCTCCTGCTCCTTGTCTGTCACCAATTCATGTTACCTCTGCTGTTGGGAGGGTGCCTGGGGGCGTGGCCTTGCAGCGCTCTGCCTTCTTGTGCTGTTTGCAGCTGGTGCTCCTGTTTTCCAGGCACCTCTGGCAGCCATGGGAGGTGGCATGACCAAGTTTTGACACCGGTGGCACCTACATTTTGTTATTGCAGCAATACAGTGGGTGCTGTCAGGGGCAGTGCCTCCTTGATGCTCGAATCAGGTTTACACTCTGCCATGGTACAAAAACAAGGAACACCACAACACTCCCAGTTGGGCTCAGCACTAGAACAGATTGTCTTGGAATTATTTAAGGCCTTCCTTAGAGGTTTATTGGGATTTCACATGAGACTAAAAAGAAAAGAGATAAAAGATATAGAAATTAAAGAACTGGATTCTATTAAAAAGAAAGAGCTGGAGCTTCAGCATGCAGCCTTGGAGGAAAGGGAGAAGATTCCAGAATTAGAAAAGGAGCTTTTAGGGTTACAGTTGAGTCTCAAAGCTAGAGCTGACAAACAGATTCATGACAGATGGGAAATCAGTAAATTAAAAAACTTTGAATATGGAGAGAGGTGCGGGGCACTTTTGGCGTGGAAGGGCAGAGCAGACAGGACCAAAATAATATTGATACCTTGATCCAAAGGACTTCTGGAGATCAGCTAATTAAGGAAGAAGAGATCAGAGATGAAGCCAGAGGATTCATGGAAGAGTTATATCGGGAAAGTATCACGGTTGGAATAGAAGACTTGGAGAAGTGGTGGAACCAAAGGGCACTACCCCAATTGAACGAAGAAGATAAAAAGATCTTGTCGAGAGTCATTACTGAGGGGGAAATTAGAGCTCAGTTAAAAAAGATGAGCAAGAATAAAGCCCCAGGCCCAGATGGCCTGCGAACAGAGATCTACAAAGATAATGAGGATGAGATTATTCCACACTTACTGTCCCTCTTCAATAATATCTATCACCAAAGAGGGGATATTCCACCCTCCTGGTTCGAGGCCACCATCACTTTAATAGCAAAAGCAAACAAAGACCCAAAGAATATAGAGTCATATAGACCTATATCTCTTTTAAATTCGGACCTTAAAATATTTTCGGGGATTTTGGCCGAGAGACTATCCAAAGTCATTAAAACTGTCATTCACCCTGACCGAAGGGGTTTTATTCCAGGACGACAACTGAATGAGTTGACCTTTCAGGTCATCGGTGCAATTGATTACGCCGAAATAAAGGGATTGCCACTTACCATCATGGCAATAGATGCCGGGAAGGCTTTCGATCAAGTCAACTGGGTATTTCTGTGGGATACCCTAACAAGGTTTGGTTTTCCACCACCCTTTATTCAGGGTGTCAAAAACGTATACGGACACCCACGAGCTAAGGTTTTAATTAACGGGGCATTGTCAGATTGGTTTGAGATATCGAGAGGGGCGAGGCAGGGTTGCCACCTGTCTCCTCTCCTTTGAGATATATATATAGAGCCTTTTGTGACAGTGATACGATCTGACCCAACAATTTCTCCCTTCAATATGGGTGGGCTGGAGTTAAAGACCGCATTATATGCTGACGATCTGCTGCTATATACTACTAACCCATTAGAAGCTATCCCGAAGTTATTTAATCTAGCAGAGGAATATGGAGCAGTCTCAGGCTACGGTATTAACAAAAACAAAACAGGCATAATGAGTTGGAATAGCCCTGTCCCCATACCAGATACAAAAACTAAGATATCTAGGTATAGACATCACTCAAAATCTACAAGACACACCCAAAGTGTCCTGGCAGATCGTGGTAAAAGAGATAACTAAACTTCTTCAAAGATGGTCCAATCTTCCTCTTAGTATCTACGGAAGAGTTAATTTAATTAAATTGGTAATATTACCTAAAGTGACTTTCCTATTTAATAGCATTCCACTGACATTTCATAACAAAGACATTTCAAACCTTCAGGGAAAAATTAGCTCATTTATTTGGGCATACAAGTCACTAAGAATTGCTTGGAAGAAGCGAGGAGGGGGCTAAAAATAGGAGGATTAGCTCTCCAAGATTTGCTCTTCTACTGTTACGCATTCCAGTTGAAAAATTTTAGACTCCTGACCAATAAACTAGACTCATCGTCTCATGGTCGTTTGTTTCAAGCTTTGTTATCCGACCTTCCTAAGGGCCTTGAATTTTTTTTGTTTAAATTTGGCGCCCAAAAATTTTACTAAAAAGTCCGCCTCAAAATTTTACTAACAGCCTTAAAACTATGGCAAACAGCCTGCAAAATTTGGAAAATCCCCTACTATAACCTTTTGGCACCAATCTGGGACTCCCCCGGAACACCGGAAAGTCTATTAGATCGACTCTATCTTCCCCTGAGAGAGGCTGGTTTAAAACGATGGGGAGATCTCCAGGTCAATCAAGAATTATTAGATTGGACATCTATATCTAATAAACTCTGGGGAGATATAATAGGAGAGGATCCGGAGAAACAATCGGAGGCCTGGTTAGATTAATTTGTAATATCTCAAAAAACAGTAAAACCTGCTAACCTCAGAAGAAACCATCTTTACACAGCACACAAGGTCTATTGGACCCCCTCCAAGCTCTCAAAAATATCGGGAACACCACACTTCTGCCCCAGATGTAAACATACAGAGGCAGACGATTTACATATTTTTGCAGACTGTATAGAGATTAAAAACTACTGGTTATCGGTCTGCATATTTTTAGAGGAGGTACTGGTTAGATCAGTCACGTGTAGCCCAGACTGATCTTTATGGGTTTGCTAGAGGAATATGATACTAGAGACAGCATCACCCAGTTTATATTCTATGTGATTGTGATTGCCAGAAGGGAGATCTGTAGAGAATGGAAATCTTCAACCCCCCCAGGTTTGCAGACTCCCTAAAGAACATCATGGCTATTAGTAAAATAGATCTCTTGTGTGGAGGAGAAGAGGCTGCAAAGATTTGGGCTCCGTTGATAAAATGGTCGGATAGTTAGACAACAAACGTCCAATGATTATGCCAGGGGTTTGTGGTCTGGTCCTCCCCAAGACAAGGTACAGAGACATCGATCAGGTGAGTTGGACTAGTAGAAAACCTACCTCTGGGAGACTTCTCGAAAGCTAAACATCAAATAAACAAAAATATTCCAGGGCGCACAATTAGGTATTATGTTGGCAGAATTGAAAGTTTCCATCTAGAGTCATTCCATCTGGTGGCAAATATGAGGAAAAAAAACCATTAAAAAAAACTACAACACTCCCAGTGGAGCGAGTCCCAAACATTTGTCGAAGTTGGCTTGTGGTGTCTTGGCTGCATATATTTGTCTGTAAACATAAATAAAAGACATTGTCAACTACAACATTAATAGATCAAACCCTCACAAATGCGAGATTGGTTTAATTGCAAATGCTTGTTTCAGTTGTTGTGCTCTTTTTCCTGGCTAGCACAGGCAAGCCGTAATTCACCTTACCTTGCAATTAATGCCTGTCTCTTTTGTTTTCTTTGCAGGTGATTGCCTTGAGCAGAAAATGTCAACTCCAGACGTCAGGTTGGAAGGTAGATTCCACAGCAGAGTCCAGCTCAGAGGATCAGGTAAGTGGTGTCATGCCTTGAAAAAACAAACAGGAACTTGGGGCAAGAAGGCTGTCTTCGTGGAAAGACTGAAAGCCAAGCAGTTGCCACATGAGGGGTGCAGCTTTCATACAAGACCCTGCCCTTCATGGTAGCCAATGCCCAAGCCTATGTGAGTAGGCAGGGTTTCCAACGGCTGTAGGAAAGAGTCCATAATTAAAAGGGTGATGGCTGTAGGAAGGAGGCCACAATTAAAAGGGCAATGGCAGTGTGGGGCAATGGAGTGCTGTACATTGAGAACAGGTTATGGGGAGGTGGAAGGTTCAAGATAATGGGAGGAAGAGGGTGGACTGGATCTGGGCTGACAGGAGACTTAACCAGGCAGTATAAACAGTGCAGGTCAAGTGAGATACAACAGCATCAGTAGTGCTACAATCTACGTTTAGCCCACAATGCTTGCCCACTGTCACCATTGAACAATCGGGGTGACTATTCTGAAGGTACTGAAGGCAGTGATTTCTGATTTTTCTTTTAGCAAGATTTTATAGAAATTACACAGCTTCAATACGATGAGTGAGGAATGTCTCATGAACAAACAACTTTCAAGACCCTGACCCTGAAATATTGCTGGGTTAAGGAGACTCAGAAGTCTGTAGGTGTTGGGTGTAGGTAACAATCAGACCCTGGGGGGGATTCAGCTGAGGAATCTTTGAACAGTGTTGATGTTACCTACAATTTATAGCCTTCATACACTGTATTCAAGGGCAGTCAGCACCAATAACCCCTCAAAGAGAAACTATTTCTCACATTTGCAATTGTTAGCATTGCCTCCTTCTGAATGATGCTATTACCAGTATTATTACTACTACTACTATGTCTACTAGTACTAATACTACTTCTACTACTAGTAATATGTCAATAGAAGAAAGACATGGTCTCCCCTATGAAGCGCATTAAGGCAGAATGCAGTCTCTGCTCAACAATTAGGCCTGGCATAAAATGGAAAACATTGTAAACTGAGACATCACAATTGGAACAAAACAGCTGGGCCTAAACTGTATAACGGTGCAAATTAAATCATGCATAAAATGTATTCAACTTTTGTTGCATTACTTCACCAAATGTTCTATTTGTAAGCAAGTGTTCTACTCAAACTATGCTTCTATGTAATTAATTGAAGACAAGCTAAGTGCATGAAGCCGAATGCACATGCCCCATGATACTCTCATCTAGTAGAAACTGCAGCATTCTTTTACAAATGTGATAAAGACAAACTCAGAAACAGTCAGAAAAATAGCTTTTAACAGTTCCCAATGATGCACCCTATGCTACATCCACACACCAATTTTATCAGGTTCATTTCCAACAACTATGTAGTAGCTGCATATTAACATACAATCTGTAGCCTACAATCCGGCATGAAAGAGAGTGTTTTAGCTTTGTATTTTACTGAAAACCACCAATATCGGTATAACACAATAGCTTCGGAGGCCTATTAAACTGGCATGCACAAAAGCCCTTTACTTTCTCTTCATCACTACGCAATTACAAAATAGTGACAGTCTCACAGCCTCTGGAGTAAAAGTATCAATAATGGAATCATTTGCCTCTTGTGAAAATTTCCCAATCAAAGACGACAAAGCAATCAAACGCAATAAAAACATATTGCAAGCACATAGAGACACACTAATCTTTTAAAACTGCAACATACCTTCACAAACGTGATAAAGTCTAACTCAGAAATAGTCAGACAAAACAGGCCTTAAAAACGTGCATTTAGCAGAAGAGATTGTCACATCATTAAGACGGCATCCATTCTTTAGCGGATAGATGATTGCCACATAAAGTAAGAATATACCCTTCCCAATACGCCTTTGCAGCTATTTGTAAAGAAGAAATTGCTTTCAAGTGGTTTAATTGGGTTGGTATGAGCATGATATTGATGTGCCGTTATGCATGGTAAAACAATAAACCACAGCAAAATTAAAGAATGGGGAAATTGGTGGCGTTATTAAAGAGTCTGTCAAATTTTCTGAGCTTGAGCATCATCATCTCCAATTTCAAAGCTGTGTTAAATATCACAATTTGATAAAACAAACTTAAGATCAAGTCTCCAGGGTTGCTTGTTGGCTCACAACCAGTCATGGTATGTGTCGCTGCACTTTAGAAGTAGATCTGTGAAAACTTCATACATCCATGATAAAACTAAAAGTTATGGACATCCATTTGTTGGAACATGTACTACTAATTCAAACTCAAATCACAAGGCAATTTTAGCTATCAAATGATAACTCTAGAAATATTTTGAACTCTAAACGCATGATGAATAGGCACAGATGTGTGATTTTTAATGAATTACATTCCTGTACATAACAGAGTTCTTTATTTATTTAGGGGGCATTCCCCAGCATCTCTGTCTCTAAAGCAATGTTTCCTTTTTTGTTCTCTTTCAAAGTTTTTGCCCAACTGGTGAGCTGATTGAATTGGAATCTTGCTAGGGAGGCAGTTGTTATTGTTGTCAAAAGGTCCCAATCATCTATGTTGTTCTCAGCCATCAGTTGGCCCCACTTTAGTATTCCTGCTGTTTTCAACAGGATGGTCAGACTCTCTTTAAGGCAGTCTGGGGTACGTGGTGAATCCCATAGGGGGGCAAGTTCACTATAATACGGTATTTTCAAAATGCTTCTTATTTGATATCATAGCTTTGCTGCTGCCTTAAGGACCTTAACTTTTTTTTAATATTTAGGGTGGCCAAATTTGTATAGGAAATGCCCTACTCTGCCAGTCAATGCTGGTAGGTATTCAGGATAGTGCTCATAGCTTTTCAATAAGGCCCTCGTGTACATGAATTGAAAAACTCTGTAATATTCGAGTAAGTCTGGGCCCGCTATCCCGCCTTGTTCTTTTTTCCTCCTTAGTTTGCTCCACGCTATTCTTGTCCCCTTTGATGACCAAATAAAACTGGTTAGTTCCCCTTGAATTATCTTTGTTCACTCCCTCTTAAATTCTAATAGAATAGTGCTGAAAATATACGTGAATCTTGACAGAATAGACATTTTGATTATGTTTGATTTTCCAAGAAAGCTAAGCAGTAGGCCCCTCCATACCTTCAGAAATTTCCTGACCTCGCCCACAATTCTGTTAACATTTATCTGTGCCACTTTGTCCAGGTCTCTGACCAGCTCAATACCTAGATACCTTATTTTTCCTTAGTATGCAGGTTGTTGATTTCCGTGTTCCAGCTCATAATGTCTGTTTTTTCCTGCTTAGTTTGATATCCTGAAACCCTGCCAAAGGTAGTCATTTTTCTTCTATAGATCTCGATGGTACTGGGCCGTCATATCAGCGGGTGAGGAAGACTTCCCAATTACTGAAGCGACCTGGGGGAAAGAGCTGCTGACGCTGGATGTGCAAAAATTATGGCAAGTATCAATGGAAAATGCTGGTCCATTGTAAAATCTGCTGCCTTAAGGAGAAACAACTTGTTTACCACCCACAGAGCCTACTGGACTCCTAAGAGGCTATCCAAGCTCAAGGGGGCCAGAACAGAGAATTGCCCAAAATGTGATTTGGAGAAAGCCAAAGACTTGCATATGTTTCGGCAGTGCCCCAGTTCGATACATTTTGGCATGAAGTGGGTAAGACCATAGGCGCCGTACTAAGAAGACCAACTGATGTAAGTATAGATCTTGTTATATTTGGGGTGGCTCCCCCAGATTACCTAGCTAAGCTAACTAAGAAGCAAAAGAACCTACTCTTTTTGTTAATCTTACTGGCAAGAAGGGAAGTATGTATCAAGTGGGTAAGTCCCGCACCACCTACCCATAGGGAATGGTTGGCCTTGATTCTTAAAATAAACAAACTGGACAGGAGGGGCAAATTTAGTAGGAAATAGACCTTTTGGGAAATTCGGAAAGATTTCAACCAATGGCAATAAAGAAACAGGCAGAATGCCCGTTTGAGTAGCCAGGATGGCTAGCTCCCTCCCCCAAAATATTTATTGGGAATAGTAATGAAAACGAAGGAACCCCCCCCTCAAAATCAAAGGGAGACTCCCATTGTCGAGCTTAGGAAAAGGAAAAAAAGGGGCAGTGAAGGTCTCGAAGAAAGAGAGGCGGGTCCCCGACATCTCCTTACCCATACTATTGCAGAATGAGGACACCAAAAAATAAATAAATTACAGAGTTCTTTACAATTTTTTTAAAATAGGGTAATTTAGCAATGAATAACTGAAGAGTTTCTTCTTGGTATACTTTTTATGTGTTGTGCCAGATAAATTGCATTGGGCTTCATCACACAGTTTTGTAAAGTAGTTTTAATTTTGATCATCTTGGTTGACAAGTTTATAAATGGTGTTCGATCTGAGCAAAAGATGGGTTTCAACAGCAATTTCATTTATTTAAGCTTTCCCTTCTTGTAGAAGGAACAGATTGCCATGAACACTAAGATGGCGTGCTATGATCTGTCTCTGTTAAAGGAAGTGAAATTGCTTGCACCAGAAAGTGAATTTGATTGATGTTCAAGCTCTTAGATTCTTTTATCTGGATTGCGACAACACCGTAAACCACAGCCGCAAAGATGTTGCATTTGCTCCCATCCCTTGAACCCACATGACTCATTGGGCGCCTGAAGACATATGATCACATCACCCCCACCCTATTGGGACTCCAGTGATGGCCTGTAGACAGGGGAGTAGCTGGAAAATGCAGAACACATACTAATAAATAGGAGGGGTAAAGGTTTACGGGAGGTGTGAGTAGGGATAATGGAGGTTTAGGGAAGGGTTTAGGGATGGACATGAACCCCCCCACAAAAGAGTAAGCCCATTACTATTCACAAACTGCACTTTTAAAGTTACTACAGCCAAAAAGGACCCCAAACAGTCGCAAATGTACTGCAGCTCAAAGCTGGAGAAAGTCCAGCACTACACTCACATGTACTGCAACACACTCCCATCGAAAATAATGTAGTCAGGGACTTAAAAGATCACTCCATAGTAAACAATGTTAAACCTAATTAACTTATTTTGACCTTTACAAAATAGATACACGTTATTTAATGTAAAAAAATAATTAAAATCTTTCAAACAATAAAAATACATTTATCGTTTCAATTTCTGTAAAACAATAAAAATGAATTAAAATTAGTTTGGTACTTAACTTTTAGTAACACTCCAAATATATTACAGAAAAATAAACATTTTACTGTAAATAGGATTTTTTAAATTCAGTTTTAAATACATAATTATATCTTAATTGAGATATTTAAATCATCAAGGAAATAGAGCTATAACTGTTTTTAATTGTTCTAGATTTCAAATATATACAATTGTTTTACAATAATATTTAACACTAAAATATTTTTACGAAATGTTTGTAAAGTTTGATAAACGTTGTTACTTTTTCCTATACATTACCTCAGAGCTATATCCACCATGGTGGAAGTGCTCTCTATCTATGAGTAAAAAGTTACTTATAGTAACTTTGCACTTATACACTTGTCTCCATCCCTTGGCATAAAGGGGTAGAAACAGGTAAGTCTACACGTCTGAGTAACATTACTTATGATGAATAGCCTTAATTACTACATTTACTATAAAATGTAAGCGTAAATGTACATATAAGCAAGCATAGCCATGTGAATGTATCATTGTGAATAGGGACCAAAAGTTCTAATTAAAATAAAATACTTCTGTCAAAAGCATGAGTAATTGCCATTTGAGAATGAGAGAGAGAAGAGATCCCCCACATATTTATTGGGATGTAGTGAACTGCTTTGTCCACAGGGAAATACTTGTCACCTGCAGTGAACAAAATTAAACAAATAACATGCTGTATCTGCAAATACAAATTGTGCATCATTTACTTAAGATGTCCCACCCAGCCGACAAATACATTTTAGAAAGGTGAAATACTTGAATGAGTAACTATAAGCTAATAGATTTTCTATGTTTTCAAAATTCTCTTTGTCATGGGGTGACATTTACATTGAAGTAATTTTCTAGATTCTCCTTGACATGATTCTGGAAGAGCGGTGTTTTAACAGACAGAATTAAAATAATTTGCATGGTGTACTTAATCATTTGATTAAAATGTTGTATTTAGTAATGATTCTTCTGTAATGTTTGAATATGCATTGGCTACATGCTTTTTATAATTTGCCCTTAGTCTATCAGATCCTTATGATTTTGTCAGACTAGTGTGGAAATCTAATCTAGGACTTGAATCTGTTACATGCTGTGCTCATCATGTTTTGACGCTTCAGTTGCCAGCCATGTTAAAATACAAACCAAAACTGCAAGTGCTTTTTTGGATCATACATTTTGTGATCTTGTAACCATTGATCATTCTTGCATTTTGCTTTGCTGATAATTTGTTGGAGACATGTGAATCCCATGAAATTAGCAAAAGTGCAGTATATAGGACATTATTACAAGTGCCAGGTGTTTTGTGAGGGAAGACTACACCCTCTAAAAACAATACCTTCAGGTATGGTAATTACCCACTGAGGTATTAAGTCCTAAAGGCTTGTTCAGCAGCTTGGATTGCAGGCTAATGTGATAAATTCACACTTCCACTCCTTTCAAGGTGAAAAACTCAGAACTTTGCATTATTTCCCTGCATAATGTTTACCTGGCTCTACCTGATGAAGTACGTGCAAGGGAAAACATTGTGATATTTTCATATTACTTGTAAATCCAATTAAACTAAGAACCATCCTGTTAAATGAGTATGGCAGTATGTACAAAATATGGTGTTACCCACTGTGGCGCACTATCGATTCTGGTGTTCATGGGACCTGGGGAAACTAAGGTCGGACTGACTTTGTAGGAGCAAATCGATGTTACCCCAAATTTGAGACACCTCAAAATTGACCTCAACCAGGATCCCCATGATTCACTGGTATTAGAGACAGTGTTGAACCTCAATTTCAAGAGGCAATGTGTCCCCACGTTAAGGCACCCACCAAAATATCAAAACCAATTAATATACAATTCATTTAAAAAACTACATTGAATGAGCCCAATCAAGAACTGAGTTCTACATCAATGAAAAGTTAAAGGGATTTATTTAAAAAAATTAAAAATAAGTGGTACAATGTCATTACTATGAAGGCTCCCATAGGCTGACATATCTATAATGCAATGCATGCATGATAGCTTTTTGAAAAGATTACGCTTTGTCCCACAATCTTGTTCTTCTTTCATTCTGATCTTAACCTGCCTTATATTACGGATCAGATCCACATTGCTCCTATCTTAATATGGCACTCAATCTGGGAGAAAGATTATTAAGCTTAACCAGAGGTAACTTAAAAGACTGCATGAAACTTGATGGGGCATTCAAAATAAATTGGTTAAAATATATAGAGTCCAATTTGCAAGCAATTGGCCTAGATAAATTGTACAAGGATCCTAACCAATGCCTGACAAAAAGAAGAAAATAATTGAAGGCCCGATTATTGGATAGTTTGGGCAGAAATAGGTGGGAGCTCTACCGAAATAAGAACACAGTTAAACAACATTTTGTAATACCAAGTATGAATAACACTGTGTCTTCATAGCTGACATTTGTCTCTAACTTCCAACATAGATATGTGTTGTTGAGGTTCCTTTTGAAATACATCCCTCTACTGCTAGGCTATCGTGCTGAAACATATTCCATTGATGCCTGCTCTTCCTGGCCATGTGACGCACAATCCTTCCAGACTGATCTTCATTTTTTTATTATTTTGTAAGTTATATGTTGAGGTAAGGAATAGATACATCCCATCACTTATGCTTAAAATTAATTCTAGGCAATGTCGCCTGGCTTTATATGATCTCCAGGTATAAGCTAACCCCTTTGTTTGGCTTAATTTATTTTGTCTGTCCTAAGAAGGAGAAGATTAACTTTATAGGTTGTGTGCCACATATATCATAAGGGGAGAGTCACTAACACTGTTTACATCAACATGAATTGTCTGCTTTTTAACATGGTTCATTTTATTCCTTTTTCTTATTTTAACTGTATTTTCTACTGTAGTGGTAGGTGTTTATTATATTTACAATTATTTTAATACCAATGATTTATTGTTGGAGAATACTTTTTATGCAGTGTTTAGCGGTGAAATAAAGTTATTATGACTGACTTCTATATTATAGAGAGCATGCAAAAGTCGAAATGGGCAGCAAACTCAATAAGGAAGAGAAAGAATTGCTAATAAAACAGGAAATGCTTCTTGCTCACCCCCAAAATTAAGGGGGGTTTTAGACACAATTGTTACATATCAAATCAACATCTTTGCAAATCCATTGAGGCGTGAGAAAATGTATAATTTCTTCAGCAAATCAGAGCACAAACAAAATTAATCTGATTACCTTAACACCAAAGCACTGTCCCATTTTCTTGAATAATTATTCAACACCCTCAATGCCAACATCATCCAGAGATGTTCGAACAAATAAGAAAAAACATTTATATATATAAGACTTTCTTCTAATGAATAGATCCAGTGAAGAAACAGGAACTATAGATGCATGTACAAATGTTACATCCAAAATATGGAACGTTCATCATAAGCAGAAAAATAAAAGCAATGAAAATAAACTAATATGAATTCAATGTGATCCTGTACTGCGGAGCCTGTGGGTTGAGGATGTATGCGGGGCAGAGGAGCACAAGTAAGTGACGGAGATGCCTTCCATCTTGTTCAAGATGGTGTTTTACACAGATATGTTGCGTAACTAAAACACCATCTTTTAAAAAAAATAGTTTTATTGATTTTCTATAAGACATAACAAAAAGCAAAAAGACAAGCAGCTGACAATCCATAGGAATATTGCTCCCTTACATCCAGCCGACACCATAATCACCAGGGCAATACAATGACAAGCAGTTCTTAGGAGGCATAAAAATTTACATTCAGCAGAATAAAATGATTAGACCAAGATTTTATCCAGTTACTCAGTGGATGCAATAGAGAAATGATTATCACACTTGGTCGTCACGTACTATACAAGGCATAAAAATCTGAAGAGCCATCTCACTTCTCAGTGGCCGAACCCTCACTCGAGCTAGTGTCGCCATCCCCATTGAAGTTATTCAGAACCAACCCCCAGGTCATGAGTTCATCTTCAACTTTCTCATCAGTGTGGGTAGGGCACATATGGGCCTCCTCCACTGCTCCCCATTCACAAAGGTCCCTAAGCCATGAATATAACTGTGGTAGCCCGTCTCCCATCCTCCCAATTGCATTTCTTCTTTTAGCTAAAAACAACGCAAGCTGGGAAATCTTGTAATTGATCTAGTGCCCCTTGGGTTTCACCACTACTCCCGAGAGGCAAGCTAGTGGGGTGAGGGCGACCTCCAAGCCAGTCGCTTTCACTATGACTGGTACCACAGCACTCTGTAAATTCTGAATCCCAGACTAATTGTAGGAAAGTTGTCACCAACTCTCCAAATGGTGAACAGCTAGCTCCGCTCAGGGGTCTATCCTGTTCAACTGGCTAAGAGTCACATAAGTGCAGTGCAGGAAATTAAAATGCAATAATTTAAACCTTTAGTTACAAGACACTTGTCTCACCTGCTCGCATGTGCCGAACCAGTCTGCATCTATAATAGGCTCCCCTAACTCCCCAGCCCAATCCCCTCGCAATGCATACTTTGTGCTCTCCATGTCTACCCGCACCGTGCCATAAACAGGATAATGAGATGCCACCTGTCCCCCCACCAGAGCAACCACCAAGCACCTGAGAGGGTTGTGGCACCACCGGGAACCCAGCTGATACTCCCTAGCTGTATTCTCCAGTTTTGCATAGTGAAGAAAGCGACCCGGGCCCACCCCGAAAGCCTCCTGCACCTCCTGAAGGTGAGAAAAACCTCCTCCGGGTATAGGTCACCTGCCACCGCACACCCCCAACATCCATTGCGCCATGGACATATCCCTGTGGATTGCACAAAACTGGTCCAAGACCCACAGACTAAGCTCTCTATAGAAGGGGGCTCTGCATAGCACCCTCGTGACCACAACTTTATAAAATCTTGCTGTCTATGTTCCCACAGAGTGTCCCCCTCTGATCAATAAACATGCCAGCGTCTCCCCTGCTAACATGTCTATGCATAATCTCTTCTTCCAGTTGTCGGAGTCACTCAGCCATTTTGCCTCATGCTACAGTGTGGCGGCGTAATAAAAGGTTAGAAAATCCAGGGGTGCCTGTCCTCCAAGCCTCTAAATCACATTTAAAGACTGACCATGCCACCCTGCTGCATCTCCCTGGCCACACCAGTGAGCTACGTAAGCTATCTAATTGCCAGAAGAACTCTGGTCGAAACAGGAACAATGCATATTAAACCACCATCTTAAACCGAGTCATATTTATCATGAAAACTTATTTAAAAACCAAGCATGTTAATTCACTCTTTAGCTAATAAATGACTTGTAAAAGAAATGCATGCCATACATATTTGATGATGCACAGAAAAAGAAATCTACAGAACACTTCTACAATTCTACCAAAAGGTTGAGGGTGACACATTGACAGCAGGGCAAAATGTGTTGTACATACCTTTTGGCCATCTGGTAGGAGATGCCCCTATTTGCTCTACCGTTTGTTTTTTGGCAAATGGTGATGGTGGAATGGAAGGGGGTTTAAGTCATTTGGTTAGCTCTGAAAACATGTAGTAGTTGGAGGTATGTGGGGCAAGAACTATCTGGTTGCAGGAAGTACCATTTATCATTATGTGGTGTGCTAATAGAAGATGGCTGTAGTGTGTTTTTAGAATATTACGGGGGTTCTAAGTACTATTTACTATAATTTAGGGACGTTTTGTATTCTTCAGTATGTTTCAAAGCTTTGAAGATTCTTTCTTCATTCTGCCCAATGCCCCATTCACACCAGTTCCTGGTTTCTTCTTTCTGGGTAACATAGGCCATATTTTTGTTGCTTTTTACTTGCTTTGAATAATTTATATTTTCACTTTTATACGTTTGTCTTATTGAGAGGTGTATAACACTGAGGCAGGTAGGTTTGAAAACAAAACGTTTTTTGACTGTACATCTCCACAGCTTCTAGAGAGATTGATCAAACCACCTTCTACATTCAAACAGCAACATTATGTAACCTAGGGTTCACAATTACTAAGAACAGAGCTAACATACTATCTACTACCAGAGGTTTCTTAAGCTCTGTGGTTGTTCCTCTCTTGAGCACCATCTTTATATCTCTTCTCCTTTTCTTCTGAGATTCTTTTGGGTGCCATTTCCTAGCATCTCTATTCTGTCTTTTGGTCACGTTGGAGAACAGTGGGAAGGTTGCTTGGGAAGTTCACCCCCATCTACCCTGCTCAGAGATGCAAGCATAAGGTTAGAGAGGTATGACCTATCATTAACATGTTGCTATAAAACATATCATCTGGCAGAAGTATTGCAACCCAATTTGTGTTCACTGTACTGTTCCACATGGTAGAGATTTGTTATTATTAATTCCAAATGGGTAATAATTGTGTTAACAATATTTAGGACACAATATTTCTGTCAATATTTCAATTAGACAAAATTTAAGAGATGTTCCAATTGCCTAGTCTTCATTTTTCAGTTCAAGTCATTAATGTTCAGTGTTTTAATCTACTTGATTTATCATTGCTCTGAACCATATACTGTAAAAAGTCACTTTGTCTTGTCTAAATATCTGCAGATCAGAAAAGAGAAGCAACATTAATTGAGCAATAACATTTAATTGCGTGGGACACAATGTTGTCAGTAATAGGAAAGCTGATCATCCCAATAACGACTAACCACAATGCTAATGTTCTGTAGCAATCTCATAAGGAGTGCAAGGTTGCTAATGAAGTCTAAGGGAGAAGATCTGAAGGCAAGCGCCATATATCCTAAATGCAATCATATCACTGGGAAAAAGAAGTGAAGGAATTTCCCATAGGTCCTGAAGATGGAGGAGTGACAATGTGACGACAAATGGAGCAATATTCTAAACATTTTCCACCATGAAGTAAGTAATCAATAAAAAGTGGTTCACTCACTTGCTGTACATAGTCAAGCACAAATCCAGCAAATCATTTGGAATTAGGTAGCACCAAGGGTGAAAACACTTAGCATAGCCCTGCTTGAGAATTTTGCCAGCTCATCGGTTGCACACAAACTTCTGTACGAAGAATATAACCAAACATACTCCACCAACAGTTCTGATGGTCCTCTGAATCAAAGTCAATATGCTGCAGGGACCGTGGTGCCACGATAGCTGGATAATGTCTTAAAATAATTATCTATTTGTTTATTTAGCAACATATCTAGCATTTACAAAAGAAACATACAAACAAACTGTCTTGGTATAAAAGACAATAATTGTTTTGTTAATTGACACAGAAATGTAAAATAAAATATGATGTGCTTGAGATGGGGCTGTGGTGCCATTGCGTGGAGGATAAACAACTAAGATTATACAGGTTTACAGATTTACACTTGATTTTGCATTAATTTTGCTACTTCTGTGCAGGAAGTTAGAAAGACATGGCCTTTAGAAGGAGATGGTGAAACCTTTGTTTTATAAGGTCATTTCTTTAGACTGTCTTGAAGATGGGTAGGGTAGGAA
Organism: Lissotriton vulgaris; assembly: GCF_964263255.1. Taxonomy (NCBI): domain Eukaryota; kingdom Metazoa; phylum Chordata; class Amphibia; order Caudata; family Salamandridae; genus Lissotriton; species Lissotriton vulgaris. Next base: position 485,586,097 of record NC_141691.1, on the reverse strand, counting down.
TGGCCCTAAAGATCAGGGGCTAGCACATTAAGAGAGAGGGACAAGTAAATATACAGAGTAAAGATGTGGCTGAGGACTTGCAGGTTTGGAACTTGTGAGCAGTTGAAGGTTAGTAGATCATGGTAATTTTGAGAAAGTGTGACAGGTGAGGAGTGCCAAAAGGTTGGGAGGGTCCACCACTAAAATGTTTTAAGATTAGGTTGGACAGTCTGAGACGGGTTCTTTAGTGGGCTGAGAGCAAACATTAAAGCTGTATGTGCAGTGATTTTTTGGTCTGAGAGGGAGACAGAATACTAGGTTGGATAAGAGGAAATGTTTGTCAGTGGTAGTGTAAGAATCATTGTGGAATTCATTGAGCAAGCTGTTCAAGTTAGCTGTTATGTTGCTACGTTACCAGGAATGCTTGACTAGCAAGCATTCCTGGAGTGTTTGTGTTCAAGTTGTCAATGCAGGAGTTAGGCAGTTGAAGGGACGACCCCATTTCTACTAAACGTGTCCATCTGTAGGTTTGAGGGAAGCTGACCAAGCGGGTTTCAGCGGACCAAGCAAATCTCTTGGGTGATAAATTGTGAAGCTGGGGTGATTTCGAGCACGTGAGTACCCTGTGCCATTGCCATTGCTGTTAAAGAGCAAGTGCATTGCGGCGTCTCGCGATCTTCATGAGAGCTATTCTCTTCCTCGCGCTCTTACGCTCGTGAGCACCAGAGCAAGTGTGAGGAAGTGACATCATCATGCGAGGTCATGCAAGTGACCTCGTTGGTGGCCATATTGGATTTACTCCAGATCCTTGGATTTCCTTCAGATTCTTCATTTTTATCGATCAGACAACCGGAACCCGAGAAGCTAAAAAGTTGAAGCTCTTTACCGATTTCAACTGTATTTATTTTATTATATTTTACACTTTTTGGTCCATATTGACTACTACTACGTTCTTATTTGTTTTTTTTTGTTTTTTGCTAAATCTTGGGTACTTTATATGGTGTAGATCAGGACAGTGATATAATCTGTCATTAGGAGGACCACTGGACAAATGCATATATCATGAGTACCCAAAATTTCAATATTACTCCTCCACAAGCATTTTGACCAAATGGATCAGTACCATCAATCAAATGGTTGGAAAGGAAGGCATATTTTAAATACTGTATTGACACATTGGATGAAGAGGGAAAAATGGCAGCACCACAAAAAAAAACATTACTTTTACATTCTCTAGGCCTTGTAGGACTGAACGTATATGACCAAATCGCAGGGGACATCAATGTATATGATTTAGCTTTGTTACACTTAGATAACTATTTTGCACCCAAAGTTTGAATTGGGATTACTAGATTCAAGTTTTCTCTAGAAAACAAGGTAAAGTGGAACCTGCTGATACCTATGTTTCAGAACTAAAAGAAATTGCCTTAGATTGCAAGTTTGGAGTATTGCACGATGACTTCATTAGAGACCAAGTTGTAATGCATTTTTATAATCTAGCAATCCAGGAGAGATTATGGATAAATGGTGATGTTCCTTTAGAAGAAGTATTAGCCATAGTGCATAAGGCAGAAATGCCGAGCAGATCTGCTGTTGTTTTAAAATAGGACACTCAAAATCCCTTATTAGTTGGAAAGGTGAACTTGGGTAGAGATAGAATAGAAAAAACAGAGGGTTCCAGGTTTGATTGTAGTAGAACCAGACCTAAGGAACAGGTACGATCTTACAGATGCGGAAGTTTAGACCATTTAGCACATAGTAAAAATTGTCCTGCAGCTAAACAGAAATGCACCAACCGTGGCCTTTTTCTAAAGTTTGCAGGAAAGGAAAATACTACGGTAAAACTTGTAAATTACTTTGATGAAGAACGCGGTATTTCGTGTAATTCACCAGAAGATGGAGAAGTGTGGCTCACTGGCTAGAAGCGGCAGACCCTGAAGCAGAGGTCGGCCCGGGACCAGGGTTCAATTCCCCACGCGGCAGGGTCTTGGGTCAATGTCCGCGGACTCGATAATTCTCGCCTAGGTGCCTACGCTAACCATGGGTCCCACTCTGCAACTCTGGGCAATAGCTTGCTCAATCTCCACAACGGCCCTAGCAGCGCCGGGGATGCCTGGCTTCACCTTGGGGGTGCCCTCTCACAGGGAAAGCCAGGACGGGTTCCCCAGCGGTATACAGCGCCAGGACACCACGTAACGAGGTAACAGTGCGCTTTACAAGTATACATACATTACATACATACAAGATTTTATGAATAGTCTTGTTATGAATGTAAGGAACAATCTCGTTTTAAATATCAATGATGTAGAATGTGAGAATAAGCCAGAATGTTGGATGATGATTGAAGGCGGGAACTCAAGATATTTGCTGACTAAGGCTCACCATATACTATAATCAATGAAGATTTAAGGGAAACGTCATTTGTTAACAAAGTAGGCAAACCCTTATTGGAACCTGCATACATCCTGAAGGTTATACTGGCCAGAAAATTGATTTGATGGGTTTCAGATAGTTCAAATTTCAATCTAAAAACAGACAACATAGAGGAAAGTTATATGTTGCTAAGATTGGTCCAACTGTTCTTGGATTGTTTGATCTGAAAATGTTATACATTATTCTAGATCCTAACAGTAAAGAACACGTTTTGGTAGTTGATGAAGGTAGTACATTGGGGAAGAGAATGCAGAACCAGTTTGTGTCTGTCTTTAGTAATACATTGGGAAATACCCAAGGTTTTGAACACCTAATTTGTCTCAAGGAAGATGCTGTCCCTAAAGTTCATAAATGCAGTATTATACCTTTATTAGTAAGAGATGAAGTTGCAAAGAAACTAGAGAAATTGATTGATGCCAATGTAATTGAACCAATTGAAGCATCAGATTTGATTCTACGGTTGTGATCACCAGAAGAGGTAACTAGAAAATTTGATTTTGTGTAGATCTGCGCCATTTGAACAATAACATAGTAATTGATAGATTACCACTACCCAAATTAAATTAAATGGTTACATGCTTAAGAGGGGCTAAATAGTTCCCCACTATTGACCTCTCAACGACATACCACCAAATTTCCTTATCACCAGAATCCAGGAAATGTACTTCATTCATTACTCCATTTGGCTGCTATCAGTATAACTATGAGTTAGCTTCTGCCGCAGCAGTGTTTCAGTGCCTTATGTTTCAGTTGTCCAATGGTAAACCTGGTGTTACTTTTTTTAAAGATGACATTCTTATTTGTGGTGCAAACGAAAAGGAACATGAAGATAGACTTTCTGGTGCGTTGAAAATTTTAGAAACTAAAGGCCTCACTGTAGAGTACTCGAAATTTAACTTTGCCAGCAAAAGTGTTACATATTTAGGTCATGTCATAGTTGAGTTTGGGGTAAAACCAAAACCTACATTGGTTGCTGCTATCTAAAACGCATCAACGCCTACTAGTAAAGATGATGTAAGGTCTTTTTTAGGCATGGCAGAATTTTGTGCAAAGTACATTCCTAACTTTGCTGAGAAGACATATAATATTCGACAGTTAGTCAAAAAGGGGTGTCAATTTAAATGGTCTTCTGATTGTAAGAATGATTTTAAAAAGATCAAATCTGAAATTGTGAATGCTACTTCCTTAAATAGGTTCGACCCTACTGATAATAGTATAAATGCAATGGATGCCAGTAATAAAGGGTTGGGAGCTGTTTTGTCAATAGTAGATAACAAAGGAATTGAACGAATAATAGCTTATGCCTCTAGATCATTAACCCAGTGTGAAGAGCAATATCCTATTATCCAAAAAAAAGCACTTTTGTGTGCCTGGGCTTTGAAACACTTCAAATCCTTTATCTGGGGGAAAGGTTGTACCTTGAAATGTGATCACAAACCTTTATTTAAGATGTTAACGACTGAAGGCTCAGCAAATGTGTCTGCACGGTTAGCAATAATTTCAATGAGAATACAGAATTTTACATACAAGATTATTTATACTCCTGGCAAAGATAACGTCGTAGTTGACTTTCTGCCAGAATGCCTACAATGTAAGAGGAGTGCGAAGATAACAAGTAGAATGATTTTCAAATATCCTTTGTTCATGATCGGTGTCAAACAGCATTTAATAAAACTGAATGGGAGCTGGAGTTTAAAAAAGATTTGGATTTACAGAAAATCATCTCATAAGTGTTGAGAGGTTGGTCCAAGAAGGTGATGTACTCAAACCTTTCTAGGAGATTAGATCAGAATTAACAATGGATGAGGAATTTTGATTAAGAGTGGAGAGAATTGTTTCTCCGAGCAATTTACGAGCACACATTATTAAATTATGTCATGAAGGCCATCCTAGGATTAACAGAACTAAATCTATATTAATAAAATTGTTTTGGTGTCCTGGAATCGACATTGCTGCTGAAGGAATGGTAAGAGAATGCAGTGCATGTTGTAAAGCTGACAAATTGTGTCATACTTTGAAAACACCAATGGGTGAAGGATTTCTTCCTGAGGAACCATGGGAAACTCTTGCAATAGACATTATGGACCTGGGTCTGATTCTGTCTGTAATTCACAAAAGTAGGTAATAGTCTTAATGGACTGGTTTTCACATTGGACTGCAGTCAAAGTAGTGCACAGAGTTGACACGGATACTGTTTTGCAATTATTGATGGATGAAACATTTACATCTGAAGGCATTCCAACTTGTGTGGTAAGTGACAATGGAGTTCAATGTTTAACCAATAAAGTAATACTTTGTAAGACTAGGAATTAAGAAGAGAACCACTTCCCTAATCAATCCCACTGGGAATGGTATAGTGAAGAGATTCAATCGTCTATTAAAAGGTACCATACAATTAGATGTGAATGGTGGTGAAGATTGGGTCATGCGAGTGGGTAAAATGGTGTGGACTTACCGCATTACCAGCACTGATGCCAGGGGGCTAACCGTCCTTTTATTATAATGCGTGGACGGACATTGCAATCTAAGTTTAATCATTTGTGGTTATGTCAGTCTGGAGTTGAATCTTGGTCAAAGGAGGAAGTAAGAAGTAGGTTGAAACAAGTTCATGACAAAAGAAAACAAGTATATGACAGGAAACATGGTGTAAAGCCCAGCAAAGTCGAAATGGGTGATTGGGTGCGGATTAAAAAAACAGGTTTGATTGGTAAAGGTCATAATAGCTTTTTTGATGCTGGGGAAGTCGCAGAAGTATTACTAAATGCAATAAGACTTGGAAATGGTAAAGTTTGGAATTTTAAGAGGGTAGCTGAAGGGATGAAGTTAGGAAGGAATGATGAACACAAGTGTGAGACTAACTGGAATTGGTTGATGGATGAATGTGAATCAGATTGGTTTCTGGAAGGAAAAAAAATCTCCAAATGATTATCGCCGCTGAGTTCAGTGGAGGAAACAGAGTCCGCAACTTCAGAAGTTCAAGCCGATGCAAATATACCTTTAGTGGTTGATGATTCTAAGGCAATAAAAGCGGATATTGCTGCTAAAGATCAAAAAATTGAAAGTGGAAAGGAGGCTCCTGTTTAGTTAAAGGACTATGTTGTTAATAATACATCGTTTTTTAATTTAAAGGACTGTGTTGTATAATGCCTTGTTTTCCATATTAGGACTATGTTATTAATAATGCATAGTTTTTCAATTTAAGGGACTGTGTTGTATAATGCCCTTTTTCCATATTTTTCTGTACTTTGTTTTATTCTTTGTTTTATATATATTGTTCCTGATGATTTGTTTTCATTTTGTTTCCTGTTAGAAAGGGGGAAGGGTTGTGTTGATAAGTTACCAGGAATGCTTGTGTTCAAGTTGTCAATGCAGTAGTTAGGCAGTTGAAGGGAGGACACCATTGCTACTGGACATGTCCTTCCTTGCTCATCATCAATAAATTGAAAAAATATACAACTAAAAAATGAATAAACACCAAATAAAACTACAAGAACCGTGTAGTGACTACTTAACATTAGCCCAGGGTAAGAGCATGAATGAGGTGTTTAACAAAGTGATAACAAAAGGTTTTAGGTTTTGTTTTGTTACAGTGAGGTGCTGACATGAACACCTGAGGCCCATATCCCAATGAATAATTCTTGCCTCAATTGCATCTCAAATGGAAATCTAGGTTTCAGGAAGTTGAGGGTGGGGTGAGTGTCCTTGAAGATGAGACAGGTTTTTAGAAAGAAGCCCTTGGAGGAGGATTAGTACATGATTTCAATAATAACAGAGCTGAAAATTATGGGTGGCTATGAGATAGCTACATGTTTTTATATGGAATTGAGAGTTAGTAAACAGAAAGAGACAAATACATGTTTGTCATTGCCATGTAGGCTCTATGAGAAGCTGAAGGAAGGGATGATCATGTCCAGAGAGGAAATATAGAGAAAGGATAATAGGTGGTCAACAGCAAAATATTGGAAAGCCCAAACAAGGAGACGGATAAATGTGAACTTATGGAGAGGTAAGAGATGAACCACTCAAGAGCAGGCCCTGCAATGCTCAGGTAGGTGAGTCTGTTTAACAGTGCTAAATGAAGTAGAAGGATTTAAGGCCATTAGGATGGGTGATAGTTTGTTGTAATCAGGTGAAGCGTTAAAATTGTAGATGTGGGAGTGGGCCCTCCCACTTAGAACACAGTGCAGAAACCTGTCTGAAGTGCTAAATGACTTTGAGTAGGAGGTGGTTGATTCTTTCAAAACAAGGAATTGGCGGATTTAGTAAAGGTAGGCAGTCTGGTCAATAGTTGGAAGTAGATTCTAGATCACCTTTTGTTTCTATAAGAGAAATAGACTCGTTTATTCAAGAGAGATAGATTTAAGGAGAAATGTAGATACTCTGATGAGGAGTGATGGTCTAAAAAAGAGGGACAGTGATGGTGTAGTCAGAGGGTGGCAAGGGTTTGATAATTTGGTAACTGAAGTGGTACAAAAGGAGTGCTTGAAGGGTTAGCCAATTTTAGAATAATTAGTTTGTTAGGGCAAATTGTACAGCATGATGCAAAAGAGGATGCAGTACGGTTTAAGTGAACAGGTGAAGGAGGAATGTTGAATGTAAGGTGACCAGGGTTTTTTGGTGTTTTGTACAGCACCTCCACCCCTAATCGGTATAGGAAATTAATGCATAATTTGCTGGGAATGAAAATGAAATCTTTCCACCAAAGCTCTTGTTTTCCCCCAAAATGTTTGGACATGCATATTTTCCCGGAATGCCTCATGGAACATTTGCTTCCGCTGATGTCAAGTAGTTCCTTACTTAGAATGTGTATTCAGCAAACATAAGCCTACCATGTATTTCAAGTGGGGACCAGAGAATGTACAGTACAAAACTAAACAATGTTCAGTGTTTTTTATATAAAAAATGTGATCTCAAAGAATTATTTTCTTGTGAATCTGACATCTGATGCTCTTAGTAAATATATGTCGTCATATTGATCAATGTAAAGAAACTGATATTTTTCTTGGTATCCTTTCAATTAGAGCATCGGGTTAGTGGTGCTTCATGTTCCCCTGGTGCACAGTGATGACGAGATCGCTTTCTTTAGGAATGAGATTTTGCTTTCTAACAGGAAGGAACATTCTGCAAAATTCTACACACGGTGCTTTGGTTGCTGGGGGGCTGCTATAGTTATGCATGTTTTCCATTCTCAGAAATTCATTGGACCTCACTCACAAGTCCTAGAGTACACTTTGATTTATGCAAGATGTATTAGAGCACTAGTGAGTGATATTAATGAAATGTAGGCGTCTGCCCAGATAATGACATTCTCCCAAGTGTCGTGTTGCCGTCATTGCACATGTAATATCTTACATTTTATGAAGTGGTATTAGCCTGAAATCTTTCATCTTTAATGTGCACTGTACAGCTGTTATTAGGAAGCCTGTGAACTGAGTCACGTTTCCCACTGTTCCTGCGCTATAAACATTTTATAATGAAAGCTTTGTTGCTAGGTTTTTAACTTTCACCGGGGAATAATTTGAGTCTTATTAAATGAATCCTTCATGTCAATGTTTTATGACATTTCACTCTTTTTTAATCTTTTTCCCACGTCTTCCAATTTAGCAGCGAGCCACAATGTAACTTTTTTCTTAAGTGTAGTCCCTCCCCTGAGCTTTTGCAGAAAAGTACATTCCAATCAAGCACAGCAGGGCCCCACTTAATGCAGCTAGGTCTCTGGCATAGTTACTGTAGCTCCCAGTAATAACCTCCGCTTTAGCGGTTTGAGACCTTACACAGGGTGGGGGAAATGAAGAACAAATAACGGGCATCAAAACTGAGCAAACAAACTGAACACTGTGCTCAGGGCTGTCTAATCCACGTAGTTCTACTCATTGCCATGGTAACAAGGAGGTATTAGAGGCCCCCCGGCCCTTGGCTGTGGCTGTTAACTGAGCATCATTGAGGCTGCAGAGAATGTGTTCAAGTTTGGTAAATGTGCTCCGAGTGAGGGAGGGTATGCAGCGGGGACGAGGCGAAGGGGTGTCCGTATTCAACCGCTCACATTCTGCATTCCAAATTAAAAGACCTTGGGGCATATTACCAAGCAATAGCAATAATTATCGCTATTGCTTGGTTAGAGACAAAAATATACCGCTGCGCTGCGGCGATTTTTACCGCAAATAAACCTTGGTATTACCAAGAATTATCGCAAATGCGATAAAAATCGCCGCAATGCATGAATATCGCTGACTTTTTCATGCATTACCGAGCTAATGCTCTTTGCCATGTTATCCACCTCCCATTGGATAACATGGCTAAGAACTGCTCAGGGCAGGTGTTAGCTTTTGGAGATATTCGCGCTTAGCGCGAATATCTCCAAAAGTTGGTAATAGGAGATAGCGATGTTAGAGACTGTTTTCAGTCGCTAACATCTTGGCACGCCCACTTTGCATATCATTAGTGATAAATATCACTGACATGCAAAGTGGGGCCCAAGATGGTCGCTATCTCCTACTAGCTGTCGCTAACTGGTGTTAGCGACAGCTAGGTAATAGGGAGATAATTTTATCTCCACTTTCTTGGCTTTTAAAGCCAAAAAAGCGGAGATAAACCCCCTTGATATTATGCCCCCTTGAGTTCACATTAAACGTAAATACGGCATTCCCATGTTTTTACATTACTTGAGATTATTGGTATTTATCTTTCATCCCTGCAGTCATAAACGTGTAGAAGAATGCTTTCTTAACCCCTTCCACGCTCATGACGAGCTGGGCTCGTCATGGCGTAGCCTCCTCGCACGCTGATGACGAGCCCAGCTCGTCACGTAACATGCGCTTTTGAATATCTCAGCGCAGGAGCAGAATTCTGCCAGCTTTGATGCGGTTAAAAATGAAAAAGTGAATGTACCACATCATAGACATCAACAATGCTGGTCACTCGTTTTTGGGTCTGCTTAAAAATTATTTTGGCCTAAGGCCTAGTAACTGATGTACGACCAGCGGCATAGCTTTGGGAAGAGGGGGGGGTGATGGTGGTCTCCCCCAGGCGGCACTATTTAGGGGGCGGCGGCCACGCGGCACCGGTGGCCTTTATAATTTATTTGGGAACACTCACTGACACTACTGTCAGATATTACAGTAGTGTCAGTGTCCCCAAATAAATTATAAAGGCCGCCGCAACGGGCCACCAGTGCCACGCGCGCGACCCATTTGAAGTGCATCGCATGGTCGCAGAAAGCAGCCTGAGCCATCTACCATGTCCCCAAGATGCGCAATCATTTATCCTCTGATTTTAGAATGAGGGCTTCTTATTCGGTTTTAACTGGCACCTTGCTCAAGGACGAGGAGGAATGTAAAAGGGGGAAATGATTCTTGCCAAGGCAACTACGTTGTGTACGTTGTCAGATTACCGGGGGAGAGGCGTAGGGTATGTATTCATCAAACGTCGCTACACAGGACAGAATTGTAACTTTCAGAATGTCTACCCTACAAATGCAGGAAACTATCAGCATTTGAAAATGATGTTGATTAAAACGGGCTAGTTTCTATCCCGAATAGGGTAAAAAGTGTGTGTCCGAAAACAGCTGTGAGTATGCTAAACCCTTTGCTAGATTCGTCCCACACGTTATGTGGAAATGTGTCAGCATCTGCATATTTTTTTCAGAGAGAAGTGTCTACATGAACCATTTTCTGCCCCATGACGCAGTATAATCTTATTTCGGTTGATGCAAGATGCAGTTTTAGGTGTAATAGAGTGCTGAAGCCAACGAGGTGGCAGCATTTCCCAATGATATGCGGATCAAGGCGAGATGTTAGTGCAATAGAGGGGGTTTGTTATGTGACAATTTCTCAGTTGATCTGTTTTCTTTTCATTTATATTGCTTTCAGTTTTTCCTCGATTATTCTTTTGTAAAAGTCAAAGTCATAATGATGTAAGTTCATTGTGCAGAAGTTTCTGGGGTTCAGAGCTCTGCTCTTTATGTGTTATTTGTCAAATAAAATGTGTTAATAAATGGCACCAGTTGCTCCAGAGTGAAGACGAGGCCCAACAGATTTGGGGCACAACAACTAAGGAGGCGCCCGCAGCAGTGGAGACCCTTTCTCTGGGCGGCAGAATGCACTGAGCCTGTGGCATTTGAATGGCTGCCCCTGATGAGAGAGATGAGGCAACTGACTGCACAGCAGTTAGGTGTACTGGGGCCTGTCTGTGGATGCGGTGGCCCAGGGGCCTGCTTCATAGACATCCCACTCAAGAAAGCCGCTCAGAGTTAATGGGGAATGGAATGGAATGAGGATTTGTAAAGCGCGATGGCTACCCAGGGGCGTCCCAGCGCTGTAGAAAAAGAATGAGTTGTGCCGGAGGGTTGGGGGGAGAGGCTGAGTGAAGAGTTAATTTGAAGTTTTACTGAAAAGCCAGGTTTTTAACAGCTTGCGGAAAGTGAGAAGGTTGGGTTCAGATCTGATGTGGAGGGGAAGGGAGTTCCACATCTTGGCTAGGTTATAAGAGAGCCTGCGGGCGCCACATCTGGCCTTCGTGATGCGTGGTACTGAGGCGAGGTGGGAGGTCGCGGATCTGAGTGGGCGAGAGGGTAGGTAGGCTTCCACCAGGGGGGAGTTGATAGAGGGGCCTGTTCCCCAGTAGGAGCGATGTGCGATGCACATGCTCTTGAACTCGATCCTGGATCTTACAGGGAGCCAGTGGAGGTCTCTCAGTCAGGCTCTAACTGAAGTTCGGCGGGGAATGTCCAGGAGAATTCTTGCTGCACAATTTTGGATGACCTGGAGTCTGTTAAGTGTAGATTGTGGGGCCCCAAGATATAGGGCGTTTCCACAATCTCGACGGGAAAGGATCAGTCCTTGAACCATAATCCGTCTTGAGTGGAACGGAAGGACAGGGAGAATTTTACGAAGTCCGGAACCCAGGGAGATGACAACCATTGAGAATTGCATGGTGTGTTGGGACCCTGATGACAATGTGCAGACCTGCGGACCCCTCTCTGGAGCCGGTGGCAATGAAAGGGAACCATCTCTAGTCTACTGGTGACATGAAGAGGCACAGCAACCCCTGCAAGAGCTGGTGGCATTGGAAGAGGGGAGAATCACGAAGAGGGCCCTCAACTACACAGGAGAAGCTGCTTGAGCACAAGTGAGGCCTGATGAGTGGCCACAGCAGATATGCAGCCCAGCCTATACCATGCAAGCTGCTGCCTTGGGCTGCAGGATTAGGTGCCCCACCTGCCTCCCTCTCCACCTCGGGTCGGAAATGGTCTGCTGAGTAATCCTGCACAGGATGAAGGTGCTCACTTTTATGAGTACATCGGTGCACATTCACCAGACCTGTATTAGGAGGTGTGAGGGCTCCCCTTAACCAGAACTTTCCTACAACTTGGCACTGGAGGCAACATGGTTTGCACAAAAGCAGTAATAGATATGATGGTTGAGGAGCGGGATGGTTAGCGGGCTGTGAATCTTGAAGTGCCTGGGGTGCCTGCCTTAGCTGCGCTCACCCAGCCCCCAACTCCCAAGAGCACATTGGATTTGATCCTGGCTACAGTGAACACATATGTGGAGATGTAGGAGGGAAAAATGGATAGGGTCTTAGTAGACCTAGGAATCCTCCAGAATGATCACCGCAAACTAGTGGATAAGGTGAAGAAACAGGAGGCATCACTTGAGGAGTTAATCCCAAATATTTAAGGGTTGCAGACCAAAGTCTCTGACCTGGCGCGAACAATGAAGGCTCTAGAGTACAGAGCACGGGGCAACAAGGGCGCAGTTGATGACGTATCAGGATCGTCCATCTGCCGTGAATAGGGAGGGCTGGAAAATGCTCGCCTTTTTAGAGGACTCGCTGGCTGAGGGAATTACCCCACCTAGGACTATCACCGTACTTCACATGAGAAAGGACACATAGAATGCCTCCATGGGCCACACCTGGGGCGTCCCACTGCCCAGTGGTGGCATGCTTCCTCTATTACAGAGACAGAGACGGCATACTATGGTTCACTTCAAGGCCAGACACTTCCACTTGGGCAATGCCTCCATTTCTATCTTCCCAGACTATACCACAGCGTTCCAAAACCAGAGCCTCTTTCATAGCAGTAAAGGAGAAAGAGAAACTGCAAGATGCTGTTATTCACTAAATGTTGCTTTTCCCTGGACAACTCATAGCCCTCTTGGATGACAAAAACCTGTTCTTTACTGACCCCTCTGACACTTGGGCCAGGCTTAAGCAATGCATAGCAGGAGCGGATAGTAGGGGGATTTTGGCCCTATGTCTGAAACACCGCCATAGATAACGCAGAGTGTGCTCTAAGCACACACGACTGACCAAGGACCAGGCAGAACATAAATGAGCTGTCATGATCAATGAGGCTGCATCCCTACAGACCTCACCTGGAGTGAACTCTGAAAAATGCCCTATTGCCTCTTCATTGGACGGTGTTTACTTGAACTAGAAAAGTAATTGTTGTTTGTTCATTGTTTTGGTCGGGTCATTGTTTCTCTGACCCAGGGTAGGAAAATAGGGACATTTGTGTATGATACCTTTTGGATGTGTGCGGTGGGGGACGCTGGCTGCTGGGCTGGGGAGGAGACTCAGAAGAATGATACACCCACCTAGAATGACAAGATTAGTAACGCCATATACATTAATCTCCTTAAATGTGTGGGGCCTGGGGTCTAGCACTAAGCGATACAAGACCATTTTCTTCTCACAACACAGAGGAGTGGATGTGGAGATGCATCTAGTGGGAGCAGAGGTGACTAGGCTATAAAGGAGATGGCAAGAACAAATTAATTCTACTGGGTACTTTGCATTCTCCAGGGGGGCATTTATGTTGATGGGGTTGGGAATACCCTCCCAGGAAGACACATAATGATGAGGAAGGATGTGATATCCCCCTGATGGGATGACTCAATGAGTAACGGATCCTGCTGGGTAGTGTCTATGCCCCAAATGTGGGGTAGGCCCTCTACTTTGAAGCTTTCACTCATGTACTGTACACTGGCCCTGATGCTCTGATACTACTGTGGGGAGACTATAACTATGTAGCGGACATCATCTTGGATAGGTCTTTCCCACCACTTGGGACTTACAAATGGCACAGACAGCACAGAGTTTCAGAAACTGGATGGACCACTGGCACTTAACAGATGTGTGTACGTCGCAGAATTTAGGAAGCAGAAAATACTAATTTTACTCTACTGTGCATTATTCACATGTATGCCTGGAGAAAATACTGTGTTCTCTGGACTTGCAGATGACCACCACTGAGTACCTGTGCTGTACGATATCTGACCATAACCTACTGTTGTTCACCACCCTCCTCTGGGGTAGGCATGCAGTGCCTATTCCCACCTAACACATTTCTGCAGTTAATTATCTGACCCCTCCTTTGATATTCTCTTGTGTAGGCGATTTCAGAGTACTTTAGAATAAACTACCAAACTGCTTCCCACACTAACGTTGAGTGGGATGCCTTTAAGTGAGTCATTCGGGGCTACTGTCTCAGTGCGTCAGTGGGGGGTAGAGCGAGCGCTCTTGACTACCATAGAGGATGGCATTTACACGCTCAAGAGGGCAGCCGCCCCTGTGCTTGGATGGAGCTGCAGTGAGAGACAGGAAAACACTCTTCTGTGTTGGAGAAGCTTAGGTTCTTAAAGCGGCATGAATATCTCATACCCGTCAATGCAGAGGGGGGATGGGTGGGTAGACTCCTGGTGTGGTAGGTTCACCCCGGGAATAGTGGATGTCACACCACCCAGTTATCGGACTGAGGGGAAACACAATATACACACAGCAAGATATTCAGACAGTGTTCACTAGCCACTACCAGGAGCCATATGAGACACCTGACTACGTCCTGGAAACCACACTCGATGCATCCCTACCCAGGGTGTCATTGTCCCAGATGACAGCAGAAGATATCACAGCACTACGGACCCTCATAATGGAACCTGAGATTAGGCTGCCATCCAGACCCTGGTGCGAGGGAAGTCTCCCTTGGACTCATGGTCTACCTGTTTTTCAGACTTTTACTTCACTATTGCTGAGAAGTATGCTTGGGTGTTAGAAATGGGGATCTTTAGTTGGCAATGGTTTGCACCCTGGTCAAAATAGGGACCTGTAGGAATGAGACTGGAACAGGTGAAGTGAAGTAATTTATTCCAGAAATTGCGGCCCAGCAACAAACTGCAACTGCTTAGCAAACAGGAACAGTGCAACTGACCTGAGTGCCTAGCAGCCACACAAGATTCTACATGGAACTAGAACGTACAATGAAAGGTGCAGTCATTTTAAAGTGAAAGGGAAATAAAATGAAAGTGAAAAGGAATTGCAACATACCTCCCTTTATTAATAAAAAGAAAAATAAACTAGAAAAGAGTGTACAATTAAGTGACATAATCAGCAAATCTCCTTGGAGGACACTTTGGACGGACAGACGTCTTAACCCTAGAAGCAACCACCTCTTTGGAAACAAGGTGTACATCAGGTGTAGTTATATTATGAATGGAAGGACATTTGTCAACGCGTTTGATGTTCCATATTTTGCCATCCTGAGTGATAACACTGTTATCAAAAACTTTGACAATTTTCATTGGTTTGCCAAACTTATCAGAGCATTTAGTGAGAAAACCTGGTCTCCTAATTCTGACCAAATCACCAACATACAGATTGGGTGTTTTAACATTCCATCTATTATACCATTCTTTAGCTTTTGCCTGTTTACATTCCACCCTCTGAGCTACATCTCTTACCAATTCCTCAGAAAATGCTTTGTTCAAGCATTTGTCCTTGAACCATGAAGGACAAATTGTGGATGCCAGATCACGCCCTTTGAGAAGGCGAAAAGGACTGACTTCCGTTGTGGAATGTGGTGTGATGCGATATAGTCAAAGTTTCTCTCTTCGTAAGTTTCTCCAATTACTTCCAGACTTGACAACATCAGATACAAACCCCTTCAACACCCTGTTAAATCGTTCTACCAAACCATTTTCATGAGGTTCATAAACAGAAATAGTACGGTGTTTAATGTTTTGGCATTTAAAAAATTCCTCCATTTCCAATGAGGTAAGTTGTACCCCATTATCAGTAACAAGTATCGAAGAACAACCTTCTCTAGAAAACACTTCTTTGAAAAATTCTATAACCATATTGATTGAGGCTTTAGAAACAAATTTGAGCTCTGGCCACTTGGTGTGGGAATCAACAAGCACAAAGGCATAACGAGAATCATTAGGAAGACACATAAAAGGACCAGAAATGTCAAATGCCACTTTTTTCAAGGTTCAGTGGGCCAATTTGAATTTTTCAAGGGGGGCACATTAATTCTCAACATCTTCTCACTACCCATGCAGACTTCACATTCTCTCACCTTGCGATCCGTCATCCGATCTAAACTAAGTGTGGGCGGGCAGCTACGCTCCGTGCACGGAGTGTGCGTAGTGCCGGCTTCTTCGCATTTTGCGTAGCAGGCGTAGAATTCGGCACTACGCACGCTCCGCAGACGGTGCGTAGCTGGCCGCCACCCGCCTCCCTCCCGCCCTCCCTAAATACTTTAATTTAAATGTTAGAAATAATTAAAAGGCACTTACCTTGCCCGCCGCTGCCCGCCGCGTCCCCGGGGCTCCCTCTCTTCATCGCTGCCGTCTTGGGTACTAATGCGCATGCGCGGGCGGCCGCGCATGCGCATTTCTCACGAGAGGGAAACGTCCTCGAGGACGCTGCGGAGGAGACGCCGAATGCGGAGAGCCAAGTTGCTAGGCAACGCCTGGTTGTGCAGCAAGGCGCAGAAGCGAAGTAGGCGACTGAGCAGCAAGATGTTGATGGCAGGGCTGACGGTAATGGCTTGCGGAGGAAGAGAGAACCAGAGGCAGCAGAGGTTTGTGTGGCAGGTTTGACAGCAAAGACAATACAAACAGCACCAAGAGGTAACCATGAGACTCTGGGGGACATAGAACATGAAGGAGGGAAAGCGGATATGTTGGGAGCCCTGCTCTTAATGGAGGCAGAGATGAATGCTCAGCTACAACCAAAAGCAGACTTGGGGCAGTAGGGAGAGCTTAGCTGATAAAAATGCTCAGGGGGAAAGTAGAGGCAGAATTATGAAAGAATGGGGTGAAGGTGCCTCGATGGAGGGGGAGTGTTTTTATTCGGTTAATGAGTCTGAGTCTGTAACCTCAGGGAGTTCAGAGGAGGAAGATGAGGAGGAGGAGGAGGAGGTAGGATCGGATTCAGGCTCTGATACCTCTGGAAAAGATTCTACAGAACGGAAAAAAAAAAACAGATCAAGAAGGTGTGTTTCTGGCTCCCCATCACACCCTGAAAGACGCTTAGAATGGGACTACTCGGCTACCTCGCAGGAATATAAAGATAATGGCGCGGCTGGTGGCCCGCCGCAAGGCGACTCTTTTGGAGTTTTATTCAATACTCTTAAACAGATGCAAGCTGAAGCAAGGGCTGATAGTCGCAGAGCAAGGCAGGATAATAAGAAAATTCAAGGATCCCTCAGGAAAGTCAACAAACTGTATAAAGAAGTAGTGAGTAGAGTGACCGAGGTTGAAGAGCGTACAGGAAAATTGGAGGACAATGTAGGGTCATGGCAATCATTTAAAACTGAGCATGAAAAGATGGTGGAAGACCTGCGCTGGAAGATGGAGGACTTTGAGAACAGACAGAGACGAAACAATATCAGAATTTTGGGTGTAGCAGAAGGGTCAGAAGGGCAGGATGTAAGACAGTTTGTTGTAGACTATTAAAGGGGGCCTTTCCAGAATCCCATTGGCAGTGGGAAAGGGAAGTGCAGAGAGCGCATAAATTTCCTTTTAAGATGAAAAAAGGGCAGGCTGTAGGAGGCCAGGGTGCACTACCCAGGGCAATCCTTTTCAACCTAGGGAACTTTTTGTTAAGGCAGAGATCATAGACAAAGCAAGGCCTGACAGCAGACGATCATTTCAGGGTGTTACGTTTTTTACTAGACCCGACTTTTGCCATACCACAGTTGAGCACAGGTGGAGGATGAGGCAAATGATAGCACCCTTTCAAGCCCTAGGGGCAGAAGCATATCTTCTCTATCCCTCAAGACTTAAGGTAGTGGTAAAAGGAAAGATGTGGTTGTTTGCCTCAGAGATTAAAGCCCAGCACTTTTTAGATCAGATGAAGAATCAGGAAGCTGGATCAGGGGTAGAGATGGCAAAACCATGATAAAACCTGAAGGGTTTGAGTATGTTTTTGTTAATTGTTATCTCTTAACTCTGTCTCCATAATTTTGGTGGAAAACGCTAAATGAAATACCACGGAAATATTTAAATGAAGCAGGGGAGGGAGAGCGACTTGCACAATTTGATGCGGCCACACATAGGTCTCACGACCTATTTGCCTGTAAGGGGGGAGAGGGGTGGGGGGGGAAGAGGGGGAAGGGGGGGAGGCACAAAAGATACAAGAACAGTTGGTGATTTAAGTTTAGCGCAGCACACTTGGGCAGGAAACACGATAGCATATGTACTAGATATACAGGGATACAGGAATGTATGGTATCAAAACTTAGACTCTCTATCATGCAGATTAACAGGGGAACCTATGGGATACAGAATCAGCCCCAATGGCGTGTAGAATAGCCTCAATAAATGTATGTGGTTTGAATGATATAAATAAAAGACTTAAAGTAGCTGCACTACTGAAAACTTTGAAACTAGATTTGGCTTGTCTGCAAGAGGCGCACATAGAAGGCAACAAGGCATATCTTATGGAGCAATTGGGGTTTGCAGTTTTAGCAAAAACTAACCAAGGGACGAAAACTAGAGGGGTAGTAGTGTTGGGTAGAAATAAAGATACAGAGGTGAAAAGGAAAAAAGAAGATAAATGGGGGAGGTGGGCACTGCTGGAATTGACCTTCAGAGGGGAGACGTTTACACTGGTATCAGTTTACTGCTCGACCGAGGACGACCCGGATGTCTTCCATCATTTGGATTTGGAGCTGGCACAATGGCCTGAACCAATTATTTGTTGTGGGGATTTTAATTTGCATGACCCAGTGAGCTCATTTCTGCAACCCGGGGGCCAATATCTAGGTAGGAAGAAGAAAACCCACAGAGCTTTGTCAGACATGGTGTTTAATAATGCCCTGGAGGACCCATGGATAAAATAGCATCCAAATTTGGATGGCAGTACCTTTTTTTCAGCCCCCCATCAGGTCTTAGTTAGACTGGATTATTTTTTAATATCAAACAATTTGGTAATAGGATCAGAAATAGAAAAGCACCCACGTATTATATCGGATCATAGCCCATGAGTTCTAACAGTCAAAATGGGTGAAGCTCAAAAGAAAGAGATGCAATGGACATTTGAAAGGGCCCTGCTGCAGGATCAGGAATATAAAGCAACCATGGGAAATTGGATTAAGAGCTTTTTGGACATAAATAGAGGAACAGCACCCCCAGGAGTAGTTTGGGATACCTTCAAGGCTGGGGTTAGAGGGGAGACAATGAGCTTTGTTTTCACAAAACAGAGGAGAGAAAAATTGAAGGCAGAAGAAATGCGTAGGAGCATCTTGAGAGTTGAAGAAGAGCTAGCACTGGCTATTAGGCAGCATACTCCGTTAGATCAGATATTGCTTAAGGGCATAGCACTTAGGGCAGAGGCGCTGGAGGGGATTGCCAAGAAAGCAGTTGAAAAGTATCTGGCCAAAAAAGAGAGCACCTATGAGCTCAGCGAGCGGGTGGGACATATTTTAGCTGCCCGGACCAGACAGAAAAGAGCGGCAGCAGATATTAAGGAGATTGTAGATGCACAGGGTAATATGGTTCAAGAATCAAATCAAATAAGGGAAGTATTTAGGCAATTTTACTCAGATCTTTATGATTCAGATATTACGGCAGGAGCGGTAGATATAGAAGAATATCTGAGTGAGATACCCCCCTCAAAGCTTCTATTGGAGGATAAGGACCAATTAGAAGTTACATTTCAGTTAGAGGAGTTTGTTACAGCGCTTAACAGCCTACCATCGGGAAAGGCTGCAGGTCCGGACCAGATACCATTAGAGTTTTTTAAGACATTTCAATCAATACTTATAGGGGATATGTTTAATATTATGTTACTGGCACAGAAGGGTGAGTCGATCCCTGATTCCTGGGGAGCGGCCGATATCATAGTAATTGCAAAAAAAGGCAAACCAGTAATCGCTCCAGGCTCATATCGACCAATCAACTTGATGAACTCGGATGTTAAGATATTTTCAAAAATGTTTGCTAAAAGATTATCAAGGGTTGTGGAAAGTTTGGTCTGTCCCTCCCAACACAGCTTTATTCCGGGAAAGGGGACAACACAGCATATAAGACAAGCAATAACCATGTTTGACGCAGCAAATACCCTAGGAGACCCTATGGCAGCACTATTTTTAGACGCAGAGAAAGCATTTGATAGGGTCTCCTGGGGGTTTTTATGGTCAGTCATGAGGTGGAATGGAATAGGGGAAGGCTTCATCAGAGCTATACAAACCCTCTATAAAAATACAACGGCTAAGATTATGGTGAACAGGGGACACTCAGCAGTTGTTAGAATTAGTAGTGGGACTACGCAGGGTTGTCCATCATCTCCCCTATTATTCGCGCTATATTTGGACCCATATCTGCGCAAACTGGAAAGAAACCAAGATATAGCGGCAATGAGCATAAATGGCTGTAGGGTAAAAACACTGGCATACGCGGATGATGTAGTTATCTTGACACCAAATCCCGTAGACGCGATCAGGGAGTTGGAAGTAGAGGCTCAGTGTTTTGGAAGGGTTTCTGGATACAGCTTAAACAAAAGCAAAACGCAAATCATTGAGAACAGTTATTTTGACTGTAAGGACGCTAGGGTTGTAGACTCAGCAATATATTTAGGGGTGGCAATATCAGCAAATTATTGACCAGGTGGTGGGAATTAATATGACCCCTCTAATGACGCAAGTAAAAACGGACCTTGAGAGGATGAATAACATGCATTTGTCACTGGTGGGGTGTACCAATGTAATTAAAATGCTAATATTGCATAAGTTTCTTTATTTTTTTAGATCAATTCCTTTATTTTTTGAAGCTAGTTGGTTCAAAGCCCTGGAGGCTATGTGCAACAGATTTATCTGGGCACAGGGTAAGACACACAGGGCTTATAGGTTTATGACCCTACCTAGAGAGAGGGGTGGGTGGGGTGCCCCAGATTTTAGACTTTACTATTTTGCAGCCACCCTGCAATATATCCAGGGATTGATAGGTGGGAATGATTGTGATCCAAGAATTAACAGTTTCTCAACAAAAATATACACAGTGGTAGTAGGGGCTGATGCTAGAAACTGTTTCTTAAATTGTATAGACTATGGATATTTTAAAAGAACGAAATGTAAGACAATTTTGGCTGCTGTTAAAATATGGAATATCTTTTTGAAAAAGTCCAAATTGGGGAGATATAATCAGTATGTTAGACTATATAAAAATAAGTCATTCCCCCCGGAAATATTTGGAGATCAAATTATGCTGGAATGGGCCCGAAAAGGTATTGTACAAATTGGAGATATCTTGAAGCCAGAGGGGATGGTTCAAGTTGTGGACCTTAGAAAAAAAATGTGATTTGAGCCATAGAGATTTTTTTAAGTATCTCCAGATCAGGAGCTTTCTTGTCAATAAACTGGGGGGACCAGTAGGATTTAACAAAACTGAAATTTTGAAAAAAATAAGATTAGCAGGGGATTGATCGATTCGCTCCTTTTATGTAAGTCTGATAAAGGAGAAAGCCGATGACTTAGAAAAATACAGTAATAAATGGGCTGAGAAACTAGACGGGGAAATAAGTTGGTTTCAGGATTCATTAGATCTAGGTCGAACGGTATTGTGTGCATCTCCCCTCCAGTCTCAGCACTACAAAACCATATATTTACTTTATTTTACTCCAGCCAGGATTGCTCAGTGGGGAGGTACCACAGGAACTACCTGTCCAAGATGTAATGCCATAGAAGCTGATAATATACATATATTTGCTACCTGTCCACAACTCCATACGCTGCTCAGGGATATTGAGGGATTTCTGGACAGAATATTAGGGATCCGAATCAAACTTACCCCGTCTTGGATATTACTAGGGGTAGGCAGGGATAATGATGGCGTACAGCGGGAATTCATATTTGTCGCAATGGCGGTATATAGGCTGATAATAGCTAGGGCCTGACTGGACAAGAACCCGCCGACAATGCAAAACTGGCTAGCTAATTTATTAACAGCATATAATATGGAGAAGAATATATATGCTAGAAAAGGAAGGAGAGGGAAAATGATGGGGTTGAGAATTTGGGACCCTATAAAGAGATGGAAGGAGGGATTATGGTGAAACTAGATTGAAATTGGTAGGGGTAAGGATAATTTTTGTGTATATAAATAGGATAATGAAATGTATTGATTACTGTACTGTATTAGATACTGTATTAGATACTGTATATGTATATATCTGTATATCTATGATTCGCATGAATTAACGACAATTTAAGCAATGATTAATGATCAATATTGTACAATGTTCAAAATTTGCGTAAATTGGAAAATAAAAAATATATTAAAAAAAATGAAAAAACATCTTTGAATTCAGTTTTAATTAGATTTTCTTTCTCTTCAGATCTGACTAACACAATATTATCTAAGCATGCACTGTCACCTAACATCACGGGTTCTGCAGCACGAGGATTAAGAATAATTCCAAACTTCCTCTGGTCTCTCCAATCTAATACGTGTACACCCTTGAACGCTATATACAACTTGACCACCATACACCTGATTTTAAAGGTACGATCCACTTCCAAAAAACCAAAAATGTCAATTCTGGACCCATCAAAACTTTCTGCAATGATGTCAGATGGTAATATTTTAGTGAAATACAAAACAGAGCTTAAACGCATGTAAAAATAATCCTCAGAAATAATTGTCCAGGGAGATCCTGCTACTGCACTGCATCTACCACCACATTCACACTTGCACACAGTAGACTTGTCCTCTGAAATACATGACACTTTACCATGGGAATTGGGAATAAATATTCTAACATCTCTACATACTGTAGAAAAATTTCCCAACCTGCCACACTTCCTGCATTCTTTGTTAATTGCAGGACATCCACCAAATTTTTTGGTCTGAGTGGTACTCAAACCGGCATGTGCATTGTCATTAGCATGTAAATCTGTAAGTTTGACAGAGTAAATCTCATCACAAGACTCTATTTTAGAGTCATTGTGTTTTTAACCGTGAGCATCCATTTCTCAGATTGTTCTAAAGATTTTGCTATGGTAATTGCTTCAGATAATTTGGATATCCGAGTTCCCAAAGGCGTTCCTGAGTCCTCCTATTTTTAACATGCACCATAATTTGATCCCTCAACATTTCAGCACACATATTACCAAAATTACAATGTAATGAAAAAGATCTTAAAAAAATGAGAAAATCGTCAAAAGATTCTGTATCATTTTGTGCCCTCGTATAAAACTTATATCTGTTAAGAGCAATATTTGTGACAGGTTTAAATCTTTTTTCCAACCTAAGTAAAGCTTCTTTATATACATTAATACCTTCACCTTCACCTGCAGAGCGCGGAACTTGCGGTAAAGCTCTAAACACAACTTGTCCCTTTGACCCTAGACAATGTAAAAGAATACTCTTTTTCCTTTCTGCTCCCATGCCCTCACCGTCAATGGCCTTCATGTAATTTATAAATTCTTCCTTCCATCGTGTCCATGGGATGGGTGGGTCTCCTTTGTTTTGCAAAGAATTTTCTGGGGGCTCGAACTGCATGGTATTAAATGATGTATAAAAATTACAGAAAAGTGTCTAAGAATATACACAGTAGATTTGAAACTAAAACATATTTTTTTAAGAGAAAAGAGAAAAAAAAATGAAAAAAGGGAAAGAAAAATAAATAAATAAATAAATAAATACCGAAATGCCAGGGAAGAAACGTTTGTGAAAGACCACCAGCTCAAGAATTGTGGAAGTCTGTGACGTTTCAGGAGCCTTCCTGCCTTGTACAAAATCGGGTGTACTATTCCATATTCCGAGCAGAAAGTACCATGGGTGGTCTGTTTTAAAGTATATTTGAACAACTTACTGTTTAGAAATGTAAAAAAGAACAAACGCAGACCGCTTCCAAAATGCTGAATAATTATCCAAAATCACTTTCCTTTGCTCCGTGAAGGCATTACCATGGTAACCTAAACTAACAAAATGGCTGTCACGTCATATTCCTTGCGTGGTGTGTGTACACGCTTTCAATGACGTGCGCGCTGCGTGTACACGCCTTCAAAGACGTACTGGATTCCAAGCTTAGAAAGTGGGTGATGCAGACGAATCTGCCGTTCTGTGTCATAAAGCTCGTATGACAAGTCTCGCTCCTCACCTGAGATGACGTCTTGTTTTTGCTTAAAGGTATCGGCTGCGCGCATTGTCCTCTGTAGACAACTGCCTCCGATGTACTTGCAAATCAGAAAAAGATATAAATATCAGCCTTTCTGATCCAAGTAAGCTCCTTTCCTCCAGATTTTCGTGAAAATTAAGGTAATGCTTCTGGTCATCCGAAAATCAAAGTATCTTGATAATGGAATCCACATTGACGAACACTCCACACCTGTGCCGCTTGAAAGTTGGTAGGGGGGTTCTTTCTTTCTTTCCTTTCTCCTTGTCGCCAACTTTTGTAGGAAATGAGACTTGAACAGGTGAAGTGAATTAATTTATTCCAGAAATTGTGGCACAACAACAAACTGCAACTGCTTAGCAAACAGGAACAGTGCAACTGACCTGAATGCCTAGCAGCCACACACGATTCTACATGGAGCTAGAATGTACAATGAAAGATGCAGAAATGGAATAAAATGAAAGTGAGAAGGAATTGTAACAGTATCCTTCCTTCTAGTCAGGATAAGGGGGATATACTACTGAAATAACCCCTGCTCACCCCCTTGGTAGCTTGGCACCAGCGGTCAGGCTTATCTCAGAGGCAGTTTGTGAAGCATTTGCAAAGAACATACAGTAATACAGTGGAAACACTACAAAAGGACAGTACACAAGTTTTAGAAAAATAACCACTATTTATCTGTGCAAACAAGACCAAAACGATAAAAGACCAACATACTGTAATCAAAAATATGCATTTGGCAAAAATGACTTTAAAATGCAGTTTCTTTAAGCCGGTAGCTCTGTCCATGCTACCGTGGTCCTGAAAACAATAGCATCCAACAGTTATGGTTGACCGGGTTGGTGCGGACAGGTGCTAGTGTCAGCAGTCTCGTAAATAGTACCTTTGGTTTCAGCTGACTTCGTCGGTGCAGGCCAGTCGTGACAACCGCCTCGGTTGAGATGTGAAGCATATCGGTGCGGCGTTCGTTTCCCTCAAATCACGTGCAGACAATAATCTGGCAGCATAGGTGAGGCAGGGGCTGCTAGGCAGAGTGAAGCAGTGCTCGTTGAGGGGCTGACAGGACACTGTGCAAGCGGCAGTACCGTTGATGGGAGCTGACGTCTGTCGCCCTTGACTGCGGTGTGGGAAGTGGCAGTGAGTCGTGTGACCTACAAGCTGTGCCCCCAAACCCTGTGCGGTCATGGGTTTTTAGGTCATCGTTGGTGAGACGAGGGCTGCGGAATGAAGCAAGGCAGTTTGGATTGTGGGGCCTACAGGTCACGGTGCAAGTACTGGCTTGTGGCAGAAGTGGTTGTTATCTTCAATGAGACCAGGGTTGTGGTGCGAAATTTTGCGGTGCCTTCTGCGGTGCCTTCAGGACATGGAGCCAGCAGCAATGTCGGCTGCTTTCCCCCTTTGTGGCAACTCAAATACACAGCTCCAGGGGCGCTACCCAGAGGTAAGTGAAGTCAATGGTGTCCAGGAGACTTTGCGAACAGGAGACACGCTCTATTTCAAACCCTCGGAGATCCTCAGCAACAAGTGAAGAAAGTTCAGTCCTGTGGGGGTAAAAGGAGAGCAAATGTGCACCGGGTTATGTGCCTGGTTGAAAAAGGGAGAGAAAACTAACCTACTAATGACTAGAAACACTCTAGTGCTAATTTATTATGATATTTTATTTTTATAACATCTTTTTTTCATGGCAATTATTTTTCTTGATTTATTATAAATTCAATTTACTATATATAAAAAAGACAATACATGTGCAATCGGTGAAATAATAAACAATTGAATCAATTATTATAAAAAAATATACAGAAGTGCATTCCTTTTTCAACGCGTTTCGGCGTAAGCCTTCTTCAGGAAGTCTGTATTCATGCACCAATATCCTAAACTGAGAAACAGAGATTATATGTCATTAGTATGATGCATTGTTTTCATTCCTCACATGTCTTTCAAATACAATTCATTTGATGATTTGTTCGCTCTGAATAGATCTCTCTAGTAACACCCTGTGGTGACAGCTAAACTTAACCCAGGATTCCCTAAATATACACACATTTTAAAATTGACACATATAGTCATATATTTTATATATATACAAAGTCAAGGTTTATCAAAAAAAAATCTGAAATTAGATTTTTTAAAACTGTAGGTGCTATCTACACTATATACATTCTATTCGTGCATATTGTAATTTGCAAAGCTCAGCAACTGGTTTTTACAACTGTAAGCGCTATGTACTCTATATACATTTATATACATTCAGTTTATCCATGTTATTGACTAATAGTACAGAACCATGGGACTGAAGATTTGAATTCATGGATGAACACATCCTCCAATACACATTTAACTAATTTGTACAGAGTGACTACAAGATACTGTCTGGGAGGGGAAGGGAGAAGGAGGCGGGGGGGGTGTGGGGGGGAGGGTTTTTTTTTTGATTGTGTGGACCGGACAAAAGTGGATAAATTGAACTATTGTAAAATGGCTTAAGGTGGCTAAAGTCACTTCTCCTACCCTAATACAAGGCACATGTGGTGAGAGCGCAGAAGGAAACTACCTATGGTCTAGGTCTTGTGTCTAGAAACAAGAAAGCATGTAACTCATGTGTTACCTGCTGGCGGATGGAGCACGAACGATTGCTTGCAATCTGAAGTGTAATCTGGGAATCAGTCCACCAGCTGGTTCATGGATGCCGGGTCAGTGTTCTAGATGACATAGATGCAACAAAACGAATACTATAATTAGACTAGGCAGGGAGACACTGCTCTAGGCTAGATCTACTGATGATAAAATTGTATACCTAGGATGGTCTGTAGATTCGCAGTCGATAAATTCTCCTAGGTTCTTCGGTTACATTGATCAATAACGTGGTATTCACTCCATTCGGAATAACTATAGGGCCAGGAAAAAACAAGGCTTCTGTTCAGTATACCAATTGTTTATATGACCTTAATTCAGTTCTAGACTGGTCTAACAGGGTTTCTTACCTGTATAGGAGTGTATGGTTTCATCAATCAGAGGGTGCCGGTTTTATAAGGGGGAGATATAAGCCATCATGGTTCCAATAGGGACTCCATCTGCAATAATTATTATATGTCAGCTTTAACAAATGTACTGACAAATAAAAGACACTCCATCTACTTCTGGATTATGAAGTGAATAAAGACCTCTATCTAATATATAGAGAAACGGTGGTGTGGGCTAAGCGTACTTCTGTGTCCCTACCTTCTCCTTAACAACTCATTGTATGGCAAGATACTGTCAATTGTGATTAACTTCATGTTCCCTCCTGAAAGGTGAATCCTCATATCGGACTGGCAAATGGGTAAAACGCACGCATAGCGAGTGACCAGTTTAAAGGGCTCCTACGAGGCTATGAAGATATTCGCTTTAGCCTGAAACCGAAGATTTAGACATGAGCGATAAAAGGACGCTGTTAAAGTCCTTAACGCAGCGTGGACGCAATCTATTCACACGGCAGAAAACGGGGGGGGGGGGCCTTGGACTGATGGAGGCGCTTACCGATATTTCTGGAAATCCGTCCGTCGCTCGTTCGACCATCCGCCGGTTCCGACAGTAAGAGTGAAAGTGGAATGCTGTTTTTAAAGTTTAGCGGTACTGCGGACGTCCATAATTCTCGCGAGAAGATGAGTGGACCGGATATTAGAGAGCGAGTGTCGCGTAATAGTAGAATCCAGCAAATTGGAAAGCCATTTTGGAATAGTCAACAATTCCTTTCTAAAGATCTAGTCTCTGGTGTTAAATGTAGGAAAAATGAAATTTTAAAAAGATTGCGCGCATAGACGATGATGTTATTGACTTGGTTGTATTCTAATATTGTAATATTACAATATTAGAACGGGTTACGACATGCCGATTGTTTCCAATAATATAAAAAAAATATCATAATAAATTAGCACTAGAGTGTTTCTAGTCATTAGTAGGTTAGTTTTCTCTCCCTTTTTCAACCAGGCACATAACCCGGTGCACATTTGCTCTCCTTTTACCCCCATATGCTGTTTCCTTGCCAGGGTTCATCCTATTAGACAGGGGCCCCATTCTTCCTAAACTAGAAAGTTCAGTCCTGTCCTTTCACTGCCCAAGGCAGAATCAGCAACTGCAGGCCAACCCAGTAAAGCAACAGCACAGCAAAGGGGCTTTGCACCTCCTGGCAGTTCTTCCTGTTCTTCTTCTTTGCAGGTTACTTGATCCAAACGTGTTCTCTGCAGTCTTTTGTCTCCCTGAGACTTCCAACATGAGGTAAGCTCTACTTCAAGACCTTGGGGAAAACTTTGACAGCAGGAAGGTCAAAGTACAATCCAGTTCTTTCCCTGCCCAAGAGAGAAGCAGCAAGCAACAGGTCAACACAGCAGAGCACGCAGCAAAGTGGGAGTTCCGCCTGACATCTTTTACAGCTCTTCTCCCGGGCAGGTTCCTTTAGTTCAATAGTAATCTGAAGTTCTGGGGTCTGGGCCCAATATTTATACTCAGTTTCTCTTTGTTATTTTGGGCAGAGAGTGTCTGTGCTCAGCGCAAACCAGTTCTGTACTCTCTGGTTCATCGTCCCGGCAGGAGGTGGAGACAGCATTGTCCATGGCAGACCAGGCCCATTCAGGTGCAAGAGAAATCTCCGTCCACCACTCTAAAAGCAGAACAGGCCTATTCAGGTGTTAGTGAAACTCCTCCCACTACTCTGAATGCAGCCGAGGTCTATTCAACTGAGCCCTGACTCATCCAGGAAAGGCAATGTCCATAGGAGGCACTGCTGTATCAGGGTGCAATTGCATGGATACATGCCAGATGCTGCATCCCAGACTCCATGTCCCTAGTGCAAATACTTGAGATCCGGCAGGTACCCAGGGTCTTTAAATACTTAGGCCTTAAAGTATACCACCCAGATAATGATATTTTTTAGGGCAACCTAGGCAGAGCAATATGGGGTCTGAGAGCCAGTGTGGAATTCTGACGAACACTCCTGCTCCCTGTATGGGCAAGATAGACCTGGCCAAAATGGTTATCCTGCTTAGAGTCATGTAGAATTTTGCAAATCTGCTGGAGTGCATCCCAAAGATTCGGTTTTACACCCTGTATTAATTGCTCTAGTACATGACCTGGGATGAATAGCGCAACCGGATGTTGCTCCATACTCTTCGGAGATAAACTGACAACGGTAGGCTGGGCATCCCTGACTTTAAAATGTATTACTATGCAGCAAAGTTGTAGCGGTTGACCCGTGACTGGTGGGAAAAGGTTTGGTAGAGTTGAGAGAGCTCAAGCAGCCAGTAGGGATGGTTTTAGAAGTAAGGGTGACACAGGCCTGGATGCCAAGGTTTCTCCACTCTGCTGTTGGAGAGGGGAGCTTGCTAGGGTTGGACGACCTTCCTATATACCCCAACTGGCGCTAGTTGGATTGCCAATGGTGAGAGAGGGGATTCAGAACGGCGCATGGTAGCCTGGACAGAAGGACATTTTGTGACACTTGGTGACTGTTACAATGAGGGGTGCATCTGTAAACTGGGGTAACTGACAAAGGGAGACAGCCTCAGAGATGATGAATTTCTGAAATATGAGGCAGTGGTGCAGGTGACCCAGAGCCAACCACACATGACCTTTTGCACACCAAATATTGGCTAGAAAGGGCAGCCATTTTGTGGTGATACCAAATGTCACAAGCAATGACAGCAGATGCCCTACCAGCATTGCAAGAGAAATGGGAGACTTATATCAGACGGTAAGTCAGG
This sequence comes from Lissotriton vulgaris, assembly GCF_964263255.1. Taxonomy (NCBI): domain Eukaryota; kingdom Metazoa; phylum Chordata; class Amphibia; order Caudata; family Salamandridae; genus Lissotriton; species Lissotriton vulgaris. The sequence goes on along the minus strand of NC_141691.1, from coordinate 485,556,551 downwards.
GGCAAGGAATCCAGTAGTAGTATATTTATTGCCAACCACAATTTTAATATATTAAGTTTCCAGAATATTATGCTGGTATTAGCCAGCAGACACAAGTTTACTCATTTAATGTCTTTGTTCACGACACTATGAGCTTGTTAGTATTTTGAGAATTCAAAATTTGCAAACATTCGTGACAAGAATTTTCAATTCTATTAAGGACTAGGAGGCGAGGATTATGCTAGTCTCATTTCTTTATTGAAATGCCCAGCAGCCAAGTAAAAAACCACATTACCCAGAAACACTTGGGTGATAACCATAGAGTCTTGTAGTATAAATAAGCATGTAGACAACCCCACTTCCTCTTTCTTTGGTGAGGAGAATCCAGGAAACAGCAAACAGTTCAAAACAGTCAATGTAACAGCACAGCCCAGTCCAGGGAACATGACAGAAGGTGCAAAACCCCAACAGCCGAAGGCAGAAAACAGGAACAATCTTCAGAGAAGAAAACAGGCACTCCTACGTCGAACCGGAGATACATCACTTGAGGTCAGAGCTTGAAAAAAGACACAAAGCCGTAATACACGTCCAGTAGAAACAGGAACATGTCGAAACAAGGGAGGGAAAGAATACAAAGCCATAGATACTGTTGTAACAGAATAATGCATAAACACTTGTCAGTATACACAATGTGTAATCCATGGGTGGGATAATCCTCGCCTCCTAGTCCTTAATAGAATTGAAAATTCTTGTCACGGATGTTTGCAAATTTTGAATTCTATTGCAGGACAGGAGGCTCCGATTATGCTTGTTGAAAGCTCATCCAACACCACAGAAGCAACCGTAGCTACAGGTTTAAAGTAAAAAGTTTTAAACACCGAATCTGTCGACCAATCAGCAGCTTTCATAATGTCTCCCAAGGTGACTCCCAAAGAAAAAGCCTTAGAGGCCATGGCCCCACGAGCAGAATGAGCACCAAAAACAGAAGCATCAATTCCCGCCTCTCCCATAAGCCACCGTACCCAGCGAGCCAATGTAGCAGGAGTAACGGGGCAGAAAGGCTTCAGCAATGCAATCAACAACTGACCTTGCATATCAGAGCGAAGAAGCGAAGTACTCACCTCATAAGCTTTAAGGCATTGGACCACACAAAGGTTGGGACGAGCCGGAAAAGAAGGGTAAGAGATAATCTCAGTATTAGTTTTGGTGCACCTGGAAAGGCAAAATGTAACCCCTTCAGGAGTAAAACTCCGTCCAGCAAGATCTAATGCATGAACATCCGAAATCCGTTTGCAAGAAAGCAAACACAGTAACATGGTAAGTTTGGCCGAAAGTTGTTTGCGTGACAGCAAGGAATTGACCGGCCAGGCTTCCAAAAAACGTAAAACAACCGAAACGTCCCATAAAGCAACATATTTGGGACGCGGAGGAACAGCCATACGAACACCTTTAAGGATTTTGGACACCAGAGGATGCTCCCCCACAGGTTTACCATCAATAGGAAGATGGCCCGCCGAAATAGCAGAACGGAAATTGTTGATAGTACGGTATGCCAAACCAGAAGCTGAATACAGGGAAGCCAAAAAATTGACAATTAAAGAGACATCAGCTGATGTCGGATCAACTTGCCGTTGAGCACACCAATCACTCCAACGTTTCCATGAACCTCTGTAACGTTTGTGAGTAGCCGGGGCCCAGGCGTTGCTGAGGAGTCTGGTAGCGTCCGTCGAAAGGCCTGACACTGCCCAACGTTCCCCGAAATCTGCCACGCCAGGAGAAGGAGAGAGCCTGACTGAACCAGGGGATGCGGATTCCGAAGCGGATCTAACAGGAGATTCCGCTTCTGAGGCAGAAGAAATGGCAATGCGCAAGCCATTTCCAGGAGAACAGGGAACCACGGTTGAGCCCGCCACAGAGGAGTGATCAGAATCAACTCCGCCTGGAAACGTGTCACATAGGCCAGAACCCTGGGGATCATCATAAATGGGGTAAACGCATAACATAGGGAGGTCGGCCACGGTTGAAGGAAAGCATCAGTTGCCAGAGCCTCCGGATCCGGTCTCCAACTGAAGAACCGGGGAAGTTGGGCGTTGAGCCGGGACGCAAAGAGGTCGATCTGACAAGGGCCCCAAGTCCGTAGAAGTTGTCAAAATACCCGCGGATGGAGTCTCCAGTCACTGAAATCCCTCAGGTACCTGGAGTTCCAATCCGCCACAACATTGCGACAACCCGGAAGGTATTCCGCAATAACTGTGATCTTGTTGTGCAGACAATAATGCCAAACCTCCTTGGCTATCTCCGCCAACAACCTCGAACGAGTCCCTCCGAGCTTGTTGATGTAACGGACTGCTGATACATTGTCCCTCCGGAGAAGTATACAGCAGCGGGACTGAAGAGGAGACAGACATTTGATCGCGAACGATCCCGCCAGTAACTCCAAACAATTGATGTGGAGAGAAAGTTCCTGAGGGGACCACCGTCCCCCTGTCGTGACCAAGCCGCAGCGGGCTCCCCAGCCCCACCGACTGGCATCCGACTCGATCACAATCTCCGGAGAGGAACCGAAGAGGGCTCTGCCGTTCCAGGCCTTCATGTGATTCAACCACCACGTCATTTCCGACTTCGCTTCCTCCGACAGAGGAATGTGGTCGGAATAGCGAAGGCCCCTCTGAAGATGTTGAATCTTCAGGCGCTGCAACGCTCGGTAATGCAGCGGAGCCGGAAATATTGCTTGCAGAGAAGACGCTAAAAGACCGACAACTCGTGCTAATGATCTCAATGACACTGTCAGACTCGAGACAACGGAATTCAATTCCCGCTTGATGTATTGAATCTTCTGACAAGGTAACAGAAGTTGGCAAGAGAGGGAATTGATTTGGAACCCCAAGAAATCTATCACCTGAGTAGGATGAAGTACAGACTTGGGAACATTCACTAAAAATCCCAGAGACTGAAGAATGTCGACGGTCCACGTCAGATGAGTCATAAGCTTGACTGGACAGTCCGCCAGCAGGAGGATGTCGTCCAAATAGATGATCAAGCGTACCCCGCGACTGCGGAGAGACTCCACAACCGGACGCAACAGTTTCGTGAAGCACCACGGTGCCAACGAAAGGCCGAAGGGTAGAACCCGATATTGATACCAAATCCCCAGCCACTGGAACTGAAGAAAGCGGCAATGGGGCGGAAAAATCGGAACAGAGAGGTAAGCATCCTTGAGGTCCAGACGGACCATCCAATCCCGTTCCCTCAGGAGATCCCTCAACAGATGGATGCCCTCCATCTTGAAATGGCGGTAAACCACTCCCGCATTGAACTCCTTCAGATTGAGGACCAACCTCGATCCCCCTCCCTTCTTCTCCACCAGGAAGATTGAGCTGGCAAAGCCCCGAGGATGGCGCACTGTCTGCACAATCGCTCCCTTCTGCTCCAGAGATTTGAGTTCCTCTGTCATGAACTCTTGACTTTGCTTTGAGAAATGGAGAGGAAAGGGAGGATGGGACTGACGAACAGGCTGATAAAATTCTAGCTTAAAGCCCTGAACCGTCTCCAGCACCCATGCATCGCTGGAGATTGATCGCCAGTTCTCTAGGAAAAGGCGAATCCTGCCCCCCAGAACAACACTGCATGCAGGAAGAATTCTCACCTGAAGTGGCGGAATCGTGATAGCCGCCGGAGGATCCACCAGCACGTCCTATTTTAAACTGGCCACGGCCTTTTCTTGAGGGATAGACGTTTGAGCGCTGGGTATATCCCGAATCCTGCTGGCCTCCACGCTGGGACTGATACCCCCTCTGGGAGGGCTGTTGTTGACCACGGCCGGAGGAAAGTCCCCTACTTCTTCCGGCCCTGTTGAAAACCGGACGAAAGGTCCAGCACAGAGATGCCTGTGCCTTATCCAGGCCACTGAAGGTATTTACGAAGTTGGTCAACTCTTTTAAAAATGGGTGTCCAAAAAGCAGACCTTGAGCCGCAGGGCCCGACTCTGAAGTCGCCAATTCTGCCAGCTTAGGGTCTAGCTTAAGTAAGATGGAACGGCGCCGCTCGCTAGAGAGCGCACAGTTGGCATTACCCAACTGGCAAATGGCGCGTTGAGCCCACTGAATGAGCTCATCAGGGTCAACCATCCTGTTCGTACTCTTCGCCAAAAAGCCAAGGTCCAACATCTTGGTGAGGGGCCCCAAGAGATCTAAAACCTTGTCTTGGCAAGCCCGCCAAGACAAGTCAAGACCCTTTTTTGGATCTTTCGCAAATTTGCGCAAATACGTCGTCATGGTGGGATCCACCTCAGGGGTCTCCGCCAGGTGGTCAGCCAAATCTGGGCGTGGGCATTCGGAACGGAGGCGAGCACGTACCTCCTTCTCGAAGGGTTGACGTATGTGCTGCTGGACGTACTCCGTCACAGCCGGGGAAGGAAGCCAAGCCGTGGACTGACGATGGACAATGTCCGCCGGCTCAAAAGTAAGCACCGGAGGATGCGACGATGCATCGACAAAATGTTCCTTACACTTCTTCTTTTTGGGAGGGGGAGGAGCGGGGTCCGAGGACGAAGAGGACTGTAGGTCATCACTCTCGTCGTCCTCCGCAATAGTGGTAGGCTTGGCAGAGGACAAGGACTGTGCCAACTTTTTGAAGTCTGAAGCATGTGGATTTGCAGGTGAAGATGAAGAAGTCTTCTTGGCCGCAGGGACCCAACCCTGCTGTCGGGCATATTTAGTCAAGTGCCGCTTTAGAGGCGTGATAGCACGCACAAGAGCCTTATTCATGGAGTGCTGGACTCCCCGGTCTAAAGCCTCCACAAGATTCTGCTCCATGGTGTCCCGAGCCTCCTCATCATACTCCTCCTCTTCCTCATAATAGTATTCACTCATGGTTCACGAGGGTCGTGAAAATTATGCCCACAAAGGAGGAAGGAAATAAATATAAGCCAAAGGCCAATTCAAAGGGGAGTGAAAAAACCCTCACAGTAAGCCAAACTGTAGAAAACTACAGACAAAGAACAAATAAAGAGTGGAGGGATGGCTCACTGTCTCAAAAAACGTCACTCTAGGCAAAGCCTATGCAAATTGTTACAGCCGGAGACTTTTGCCAGACTCCGGCGTCCAAAGGGGGTCAACACTGAAGGCTATGGGCGAGAACGTCGTGAGAGACGCCAGTCAGAGAAGCTCCGGTGAAATGTAAACACGGAGCGCCGGAAATGCCAAAGCGCGCATGCGCGAAAACCGGCTGCCTTTCAGAAAAGAGGAGAGCTCGCGCGAGCAGCGCGAGGCCACCAGAGACCCCCAAAACCACTCCACAATATAAAAAGAGAGCACAGGCACAAAGCGCCCGGTCCCAGGAAGGAGTACCCTCGCTTCCTGCCGCGTGACGCCGAAATGAAAACGGAACAATGAAGCACAACGCGGCGAAAAGCGCAAGCAGAGCGCACTACAAGGCATACACAATGCAGCAATATAAGCACAAGAAAGCGCAAATACAACAACAATAAGGTAAGAGCACTTAACTGGCTGCGGAGCAGCAAAGAAAGAGGAAGTGGGATTGTCTACATGCTTATTTATACTACAAGACTCTATGGTTATCACCCAAGTGTTTCTGGGTAATGTGGTTTTTTACTTAGCTGCTGGGCATTTCAATAAAGAAATGAGACTAGCATAATCGGAGCCTCCTGTCCTGCAATAGAATTTCACATATCCTACTTATGTTACATTCGATTGTATCATCATATGTACTGTTAAAATCCATTATTAGTCCTTATTTGAATGTTTAAAACAGGTTTGTTTTTGTTAGCGTGACCCCACACTAGAAATGCAATGATTGTATTTATGATATTACGTGTTAATTTAACCATGTCAAGCTTATAGAAAAATATGTTTGTATGAGTAATTTGTGCACAGTCAGGTTTTTATGAGAGATTACTATTGTGTAGTTATTCGGCATCATATCACTTACACTAAGCTCGATGGTGTCTGTCAGTTCATGATTATTGAATGTCAATTCTTCTTCTTATCCTCATACCATACACTGCATCAAAGTTTCACTAAGAATCCATGCACTGTGCATACTTTTATTGGTAAATCAGGTGTTATTTTCACTTTTTTCCATTGCTGTTTCATCATCACCTTTCGGGTGTCTCTCTCTTTACCTGTACCTTTGTGTTGGTTTTAGACTAGAAAACAGGTTAATATGGCCGCCGTGCCGGTCTGTTCTCCTCTATGCTCGTGAGTCTTATTTCCATGTTCAGTGTTCCCTTTATGGCACACGCGGGCACCGAGGCGTGATATGGTTTAAAAGAGTACAGGAATCTCCGGTGATCTCAAGCAAGCCAAGAGTTGGAGGCCGGGACACACAAGTCTTCTTCACCTGCTTCTAGTAAGTCTCCCATTATTGTGACAGTATTGTGGTTTATACTAAGTAGGGTGCCGCCCGTAGTCTTTAAACCCTTTTACGTTTATAGTCTTTTTTAGCACAGAATTAACCTAGAATCATTGAGTGGTTTTCTTTGTGTGACCAGCGGACATATGAGATGCAATCATTAGAGTCAATGGGGTGGCAGGGGACAGAGGTTGCACAGGATTTTCAGTTGTGCAATAGTATTGTTTTTTATTCACTTTTTGACAGTGTAAACCTGGGTGATTCCTTTTTCCGGACGTAGAGCAGTGACTTGTTATTGTGTCTGCCATATGTAATAAGTTCATGAATGGCAGGTGAGGTTTGATTTTACTGGCTGAACTTTCTTTTTTCTTTTTCTTCACTGCTCACTGTGTAGATTTTTTACATTGAGCTGTTTTATTGCAGATAGTTCTTGTGTTAATTGAGGCCCAACATTAATGCAGCAACATTACTTGCAACTAAGTGGTAACAACGGTTGGACCCGAGAGAGTGAGAAGGTATAATCACTATAGCGTGACGTTGGCACATTATTAAACACTTGGCGTTTACGTCATTCAAATTTGCATGCTTTCTATCCACCCTTATGCACTGACAACTATTTGGTTCACTGAGATGGGCGGTTGGATTGCTTTTCTCTTTTCTCTTTTCTCTTTACTCTTTTCTTTTATCCTTTTACTTAACTTTAGTTTTGAGATTTTATGTAGCAGATTGTTTCATTGTGATTCAATTATTAATTTCTCAGGCAAGTAGGTCAATGGGTTAGAGCTTTATTGAATGCTTCATGTATTTTTTATTGTTTGTCTTGCCCGGATAAAGAGAGGCTCGTATAACATGAACCAATATGTTAATTCATCATATATATGTCTGTTGTAGATTTCCCCTGAAGAAGGGTGTATGATACACCCGAAATAAATTGGGTATTATTATCTTCAAGTTTTCTTTAACAATGTATCACAATATGAAGTTCATGATCTTCCATGAATCGTGCTTTTGAATAAAAGAAGCATTGAACAATGCCGAAAGGAATCAACACCTTTTTTAGTTTATACCAGTTAATAAGATTTTGTTTATACAGATTACTTGATGGACATTAGTCCATGAATGTATTTAAATTACAGTATGAATTCATGCATACTCTAGGCGGAGTCTATCCCGGTAGTGCAGACTTGGTCTAGGACAGCTTGTCTTAGTTTTATATTTTCTTAATGTCTTGGTTCTTGTCATCAGGAGCTCAACTGAATGTGGAACATAAACAGTAAGGGGATGGCCCATCACAATACTTTCACATCTTACAATGCTGACACCAGTTGCAGCCACAGATCTGAGATATCTCTTCAGTAGGAAAGGGTGATGCCTTTTTTTGCTTTTCTCATTACGATGACCCAAATATTCGACTTCAGATAAACAGTACTGGAGTTTGCTTGGTGACAACTTGTGCCTATTCTCTGCCAGGTGATCATCCATATATCGCACAAGTACTGAACACTGAGGTAACACTAGACTCTCAAGATTCTTTTTCAAGATCTGATTAAAGATAGATGGACTTTCAGTACACCCTGGTGGGATACAATACCATGTTAGCCTGCAGTTCCCCATCCGAAAAGCGAACACAAATTGGCTTTTTTCATGCAAGGGTATCAAAATAAATTGCTTTGCACAAATCCATGACAGTAAACCATTCTGCTTCACAAGGGATTTGGAATAGGATCACAGCTGAATTCTGTACCATAGGACAACATGGTATCACAGCCTCATTGACCTTTCACAGATCCTCGACAATTCTATACTTGCCATTAGGCTTTTGAAATACCATGGTAGGTGAATTGCAGGGACTTTGTCTGATCTCCTATAATATGCCTTGTGTGATCATGGACTCTTTTACAGGTGTAATTCCTACCACCTTTTCCAGGGTCAGGTTGTACTGCGGCATTCTCAGAAAATCAATATTGCATTTCTTTGTATTCTAACTGGCTCCACTCCTCGAATCAGTCCTATCTCCTCCCCTGTAAAGTCCCACACCACAGGAGAGGCAGCATCTCTAAAGTCATATGGCAACTTCTCCACAGTTAGTACCGGAAATATTTCTGCACAGAAATTTAGACACGCCAGTTTAAATGCAATACCATCATCATTAGTTTGTAATTCTATTCCCTTGGGCGTGCAATAGATGGTACAATTTAACTTGCACTAAAGATTGCATCTTAATAAACAGACTGGACTCAAATCGCACACAACAAACTGGTTGTGATCCTGGAATTTTCCTATTCTTACTGGTAACTCATCTGTCAAAGGATTGGTCATTCTTTTATTGGCAACTCCTACAACTTGGATCGATTGTGCCAAGAGGGGTAGGTTGGGGACTACTTTTGAGCTCACAGTAGAGTGAGTAGCACCAGTATCAACCAAGAAAGTAATGGGATGCAGTCAACATCTGCCTCCACAAGCAGTCTACTCTGGTCTACCTCCAAGATTGCTCCAGGAGCACAGTATTTCTTCTCCCTCAGGCACCGTAATTGTGAAGAGCCCAGATCAAAATCCTCAAACATCTCAATGAAAGGCATCTGTTGGTATACCCTGTTGCCCTGTGGGGTTCTTGGAGGTTGGAGTACCTGCACCTGCTGACTCAAACCCCCCTCATTCATGGATCTAGGTCTTGTCACCGTATTCATAACATCAGGCACTTAAGTTATCTCCTCATCTTGTACCTGATTTGCTGGATTTGCTCGACACTCGCGCTTCCGATGCCTGAGCTTGTGACAATAATATCAGGCAGTGGTCTTCCTCAAGGTGCCAAAATCTACTCCTGGCGTGGGATCAGTTTCCATTCCTCTTCCCTGTCCCATAGGGGCTGACATATTTTGGATCCCACCCCGACTATTCCCCTGTCTCCGACCCAAAGTTCCTTCATTTAACTGTGTCTGCTCTGCTTTATTTGCATTTATCAACTGTACTAACATTAGTTTGTCTTTCATCGTCCTATAATTGGACTCCACTTGATCACTACAGTACCTGGTATAACGCAAAATATCGTCCATGAACGTATTTTGCTAGCAGATCAAATGCTGTTGAATCTTGAGGCTAATTCTCCATCCTAGCACAAACTTGGAAAAAAACTGTCCCATCTCCTTAGGGTCCAAAGTATCCAGCCCACTGTACTGCTTGAAGGCTTGCGGAAGCCTCTCATATTAGGAATGTACTGATTCCTTAGGCTCTTTGGTGGTTCGATATATCTTAAGCTAATCAATATCCTACGGGGTAACCTTAGTCTGCAACCACGTGATTATCTGCTCAAACGTTTTTATAACCTATGATAAAGGGCCAAGCGTTACAAGATCTCTTTCTGGTTCCACAGATGGCCAATCAACAGCAATTTAACACGCTGTCCATAAATCACTTTGGACCACAATATCAAACAAAGTATTCAAATCAATCCACAACACAAAGCAGTCAACCTGTTTATACCATTCAGCAGGTTTCTCTCTCAGCCGAGGAAAATCATTTGTACATGCTGAGAAATCACCCCTACTCCAAGGCACATGCACATACCCCCACTTGGTGCATCTTGTAATGGGTAAATCTCCTATCCCTTTCTTGAGGTATCTTGTGTGACATGCTTACCTCCAGAAGATCCCTGACTCATTCCCACCTCCTGTATCCTTCTCATAGGCCCTCTAACTGGAGCTTCCCACATTCTCAAATTTGACTGGAAATTGGCCAATGTGCCTGTCCATCCTGTATTAGACCCAATAAACACCATCTAAAGGTCTGTGGTTGCTGGCAATGGTGTACTACCTTCCACAAGCACCAAAAAGGGACCATTCCTATCCCTTGTAACATTTCCCCCTGAGCTGATTCTCTATCTGAGTTGTGTCTGTTGCTGGCTGCTGCTTTCCCCTTGCTTTGGATCTTATACAGAGACTACAGGCCCAATGGTGATTGGTACCGTAAGGGCTTTTGGTAACCTAATAGCAACGCTAAATCCACTAGTCTCAGGTCCTCCAAGCCCTGGCATCTCTGTTATTTCTGGCCCGCTGACATCCTTCCCACTACTCTTACACTAAGACCTGAATGTGACACCTCTGTTCTTTCCACACTCACTGCACTGTCAGTTCTCTCCGTCCCTCTTCTAACTGTAGATGATTGGATGAGGGGCGCTCTGCTAATAATTTATCCAACAGATTGTTGTCAGTGTTACTTCCATCATCCCCATTCCTATTTCAAGTGTCTGCTTCCTTTAGCAATAAGGGGTACAACCTTTTCCCCTCAATGGTATCCACTCGCCACCTCTTCAACTGTGCATCCTATCGTGCATCCTGATATGCCTTTATTGCTTTTTTCATCCTACCCTGTGATCTTTCCCTGCTCTTCACATAAGCTGCTCGCATCCAAGCATCTAATGCCTGAGATTGTGTTGGTCTAGGTGGTGGTTGTAATGATGATATCACTCCACTCAACTGCTGTAAAACATCCAATCTAAATGAACCATAGCCTGGAAAAGCCAATTCTGCAAGACATCACACAACCAAATCACCGCAATCTAACACACACATACCTTTTTATACTCATGCCACCTTTCACTGCTGTCTTCGCCACACCATCAATCTTCGCCGGTCTCTGTCAAAGCCAGTCGTTCTCCACTGTTAGTCATTGAACTCTATTTTAGGGCTCTATGGATCTAAGACTAATCTAGATTTTGTGGGATTCTCCCCTCACTTCAATACACAACCACCCTACTCTGCTACCAACTAATAGAGCTGAATTCCACATTCTAGATTTACTCAGGAACCTCTGGCCGATGATCTTGTTGCCTGATACACATTTTTGTATATTTATTATGAAGCCAAGAACAATGGGCATATAAACACCACAAGACAAGAGTGTAAAGATAGATGGGCACTAATACAAAACCCAACGTAGTAATAAAATTTAGACAGTGCAACAAGCACAAAATAACCAATTCCAAAATCAGGACAAAAAATGATTACAGAAACCACATCCAGAGCCTTATTAATTGGTGGGTAGTAAGCAAAATGATTATCTGTCCCTAAACTACTTCTATTGTGGCATCCCCACAAACTCCCAGAAAGGTGTCAGCAGGTGAAGGGTTGTGTAGTGTAAAGTAGCGTAAAGGTACAGAGCTTGTTCTTAGATGCTGTCTCCTCTCCAGGTAAGGCAGAATTTCCCCCCTACTCTAGCCTTAACCCCAATACAAAAGTCAAAACTCCCACCCCCAATTACATCACCTGACCGCCTCATCCAGTAGGGCATCGTCTTGTAGGTAACTTTTCATGAAGTAACAATACATCCAGACTCTTGCTCGATTACCTTGTTTCCCAGACACTGAAGACATCCTCCTACATTATCAGCTCCACTTGTTCAAAGGCATCCTCTCCTCCCTATGTCTTTGTAACTGCTGAAACAAAGATATTATTCTAACCAACAAGGACAAATCCTTGCACCTGTAATAGAAACATGAAAAGAAAAGATATTCCAAAGGCACATACACTATAATTGAAAGTATCGTTTTAAGAGCGAACAGGAAGAAACAAAAGTTAGATCTACCAAATTCAGCTAAGTAAGAACAGTGCCCATGTCTAAAATGAAAGCATATATGAGTCATCAATATACACACATTATATGAGCCTTTATATGAAAAGTTCATTAGACATGAATGCACTTTTAAAGTATATGATTCATCTAAATACATAGATCTACTACAGTCATTCTTTGATTACATGAAGAAAATCTCTAACACTTCACTTACACGTTATTACAATTTACTTACTAATGCCCTAATATTAATACAACAACAGATTATATGTGGATGCGAACTAACCATGGTTATAATGCACCCCCTACAAATGAAAGAGCAAGGTTGCACTTTATCAAGTGTGAAAAAAGTAGATGCTCCTAATTGGATGCCTCACTCTAGAGACTGGGGGTTTCAGTTCTTTTAGGAGGTAGGCAAACAAGATGCATGTCTTTAGGGTGCCGGCGCGCCTAGCAGAAGTAAACACTGGCAGAATTAAAACTGGTCTGCTCTTATCACCATTCAAAACTGCAGTTAAAGAAGGCCAGACATTTCTGATGTTGATCGTTTACTGTGAAATACAATATTGCAGGCTGATTAGGGTGACAGTAGGAATACTCTTTTCAGGTCTGGCATTAGCTAAAACCTTTTGATTTGTCGTAAAATTATATATCCACTATACTTACTGTAGAAGTCTTTAAGGCAACCCTCTTCATCCACTGGTCTGTTATTGGGTCATTCTCATTTTTATTCGGCCCACTATGGCTTAGAGTATGGTGGAGTGGGTCAACCCACTTCTGACATCGGTTAACTTTACTGTGACAGGATTCCACTATTTTACAAGAAGCATAGCCGCACAGAAAGTAGTTCCCCTCAGTGCCAGGAATCACTGTGCCAATGTGTACTTTTGAGATGGATTTCCTGACACCACACTGCTGAACCCGCGAGGAGCCTGTTGTTCTGGCTGAAGGGAGCCAGCTGCTGCAGAACTCGTTGTAGCCCCTGCGCTTGTGGGGCCCCCCTGCGCTTGTCTGCCAGCGCCGCTCTTACCTGTCAGGAGCACCGCATCTTTCGCCAGCAATTCCCGTGGGGTGGACTCTGAACTTTCCCTTGACTGGCTGCCCTTCCTCCCTCCCGCCGCCACCGAGGAACACCAGGTGGCCGCTGCGCGGAGGGAGAACTACTACTCCCGGCATCCCCTGCGGGCGCTGACGCCCGTGACGCGCCTGGAGGCGGTCAAAAACACACGGGAGGTCCGGCAGAGCGGGCTCCCCTGCGCTTGTCTGCCAGCGCCGCTCTTACCTGTCAGGAGCACCGCATCTTTCGCCAGCAATTCCCGTGGGGTGGACTCTGAACTTTCCCTTGACTGGCTGCCCTTCCTCCCTCCCGCCGCCGCCGAGGAACACCAGGTGGCCGCTGCGCGGAGGGAGAACTACTACTCCCGGCATCCCCTGCGGGCGCTGACACCCGTGACGTGCCTGGAGGCGGTCAAAAACACACGGGAGGTCCGGCAGAGCGGGCTCCCCTGCGCTTGTCTGCCAGCGCTGCTCTTACCTGTCAGGAGCACCGCATCTTTCGCCAGCAATTCCTGTGGGGTGGACTCTTTACTTTCCCTTGACTGGCTGCCCTTCCTCCCTCCCACCGCCGCCGAGGAACACCAGGTGGCCGCTGCGCGGAGGGAGAACTACTACTCCCGGCATCCCCTGCGGGCGCTGATGCCCGTGACGCGCCTGGAGGCGGTCAAAAACACACGGGAGGTCCGGCAGAGCGGGCTCCCCTGCGCTTGTCTGCCAGCGCCGCTCTTACCTGTCAGGAGCACCGCATCTTTCGCCAGCAATTCCCGTGGGGTGGACTCTGAACTTTCCCTTGACTGGCTGCCCTTCCTCCCTCCCGCCGCCGCAGAGGAACACCAGGTGGCCGCTGCGCGGAGGGAGAACTACTACTCCCGGCATCCCCTGCGGGCGCTGACGCCCGTGACGCGCCTGGAGGCGGTCAAAAACACACGGGACGCCCGGCAGAGCGGGCTCCCCTGCGCTTGTCTGCCAGCGCCGCTCTTACCTGTCAGGAGCACTGCATCTTTCGCCAGCAATTCCCGTGGGGTGGACTCTGAACTTTCCCTTGACTGGCTGCCCTTCCTCCCTCCCGCCGCCGCCGAGGAACACCAGGTGGCCGCTGCGCGGAGGGAGAACTACTACTCCCGGCATCCCCTGCGGGAGCTGTCTCCCGTGACGCACCTGGAGACGGTCAAAAACACACGGGAGGTCCGGCAGAGTGGGCTCCCCTGCGCTTGTCTGCCAGCGCCGCTCTTACCTGTCAGGAGCACCGCATCTTTCGCCAGCAATTCCCGTGGGGTGGACTCTGAACTTTCCCTTGACTGGCTGCCCTTCCTCCCTCCCGCCGCCGCCGAGGAACACCAGGTGGCCGGTGCGCGGAGGGAGAACTACTACTCCCGGCATCCCCTGCGGGCGCTGACGCCCGTGACGCGCCTGGAGGCGGTCAAAAACACACGGGAGGTCCGGCAGAGCGGGCTCCCCTGCGCTTGTCTGCCAGCGCCGCTCTTACCTGTCAGGAGCACCGCATCTTTCGCCAGCAATTCCCGTGGGGTGGACTCTGAACTTTCCCTTGACTGGCTGCCCTTCCTCCCTCCCACCGCCGCCGAGGAACACCAGGTGGCCGCTGCGCGGAGGGAGAACTACTACTCCCGGTATCCCCTGCGGGCGCTGACGCCCGTGACGCGCCTGGAGGCGGTCAAAAACACACGGGAGGTCCGGCAGAGCGGGCTCCCCTGCGCTTGTCTGCCAGCGCCGCTCTTACCTGTCAGGAGCACCGCATCTTTCGCCAGCAATTCCCGTGGGGTGGACTCTGAACTTTCCCTTGACTGGCTGCCCTTCCTCCCTCCCGCCGCCGCCGAGGAACACCAGGTGACCGCTGCGCGGAGGGAGAACTACTACTCCCGGCATCCCCTGCGGGCGCTGATGCCCGTGACGCTCCTGGAGGCGGTCAAAAACACACGGGACGCCCGGCAGAGCGGGCTCCCCTGCGCTTGTCTGCCAGCGCCGCTCTTACCTGTCAGGAGCACCGCATCTTTCGCCAGCAATTCCCGTGGGGTGGACTCTGAACTTTCCCTTGACTGGCTGCCATTCCTCCCTCCCGCCGCCGCCGAGGAACACCAGGTGGCCGCTGCGCGGAGGGAGAACTACTACTCCCGGCATCCCCTGCGGGAGCTGTCTCCCGTGACGCGCCTGGAGACGGTCAAAAACACACGGGAGGTCCGGCAGAGCGGGCTCCCCTGCGCTTGTCTGCCAGCGCCGCTCTTACCTGTCAGGAGCACCACATCTTTCGCCAGCAATTCCCGTGGGGTGGACTCTGAACTTTCCCTTGACTGGCTGCCCTTCCTCCCTCCCGCCGCCGCCGAGGAACACCAGGTGGCCGGTGCGCGGAGGGAGAACTACTACTCCCGGCATCCCCTGCGGGCGCTGACGCCCGTGACGCGCCTGGAGGCGGTCAAAAACACACGGGAGGTCCGGCAGAGCGGGCTCCCCTGCGCTTGTCTGCCAGCGCCGCTCTTACCTGTCAGGAGCACCGCATCTTTCGCCAGCAATTCCTGTGGGGTGGACTCTGAACTTTCCCTTGACTGGCTGCCCTTCCTCCCTCCCGCCGCCGCCGAGGAACACCAGGTGGCCGGTGCACGGAGGGAGAACTACTACTCCCGGCATCCCCTGCGGGCGCTGACGCCCGTGACGCGCCTGGAGGCGGTCAAAAACACACGGGAGGTCCTGTGACGCGGGACGCGCGCGGGACCGAGCTCGGAGCTAAGCCCGGGCAAAGGGCGGGCCCTCTGTGGCCCTCAGAGGCACAAGGAGGCCGGGACGGGCCATCCCTCTTGGCTACAATGAAGGAGGAGGTACCGAGCTGTTATATTGTCCTACCTTCCACTGGATACAGGAGGTAAATCATATTGACTCATCGTGACTGCCTTTTCCGCCTAACAGATTTGGACTTATGTCATTGTACACTGGTCCAGTACTGGTGTTTGTCGTTGTTACCATATTGCTGCTATATACGAAAGCTATCAACATTATGGATGGTAAAGGGGTCATAAATAATACTAACTCCCGTGGGGGGCTTGGAAACGGGAGTTTGGATAACTTAAATTTCTACCGTCAATCCCCTTTAGTAACAACCAACTTCTGCCAATCGCTATCACTTTTGGAAGAACTTAATGCGCTTTGTAAAACTAATTACATCCTGTTTCAAGAGGGTAACGAATCAACTGGTGCCCCTTTAAATATAAGTCCTAGTCCTAACAAACTACCTAACCCCCAAGTAACCCACCAGGGAAACCACTCCTCAATTACAGTTAAAGATAGTATTTTTATTACAAACCCTCAGACACCCCCCACCAAAAGAAAGCGGGATGCAAATCCCTCTTCGGTCTGTACTATTTCTCCGCAATCATTCAGGGCATGCTCTACCTCTGATTCTCCCCTACCTTCAACTCCAACTGACCCTTTGACCCTGATTGAACACATCATTAAATCTTTAATATCCCCTTTGGTTAAAAAAATCATGGTTATCGGGGAAAAAGTTACCTATATAGAAGAAACAACGAAGGCGAACGCTATCCTCCTAGAAAGTCTGGTAAGTGCTAACAAAGCTGAACTCACAGCCACTGCCGATCTACCTATAATTATGACACAAAGCAGTACTCCCCCAACCAAGCCATCTGCACCTAACAAATCTAAAAAGTCATTACCATCTAATACTCGGCAAACTACACCAAACAGAAGTAGTCCAAAAAAGGTAATACCACTGAACTCTGATAAAGGAGTAGGGTCATCCAAAGATTCAACGCCCTTAGTGGGGACTCTCTCAAAAAATGGTTATAGGCTAAGAAAAAAAAATCAAATTGACCTACCGCCGGAGGCAGCCCCATTTGTTTGCATTCTATCAGGCGTGCCTGAATTAAGCAATGGAAAAATCGAGGGACAAACCGAGCTGGCAAACAAGGTATCTTTTTGGTTAACAAAGAATAGGCCCCTTCCACCAAACTTAGACGGGAAAATACTGAATGTCAGAAGGGTGAAATGGTTGGGTCCTCTAACCAAAGATATAGCGGGAGATCTGATTCTTGTAAACTTTAGGGATCCTCGGGTTGTCCATTATCTTCTGGGCTGGCAGCCTCAAAGGGGGGACGGCCCAATAGTTGTAAGGGAATTGAGAGATTTTTACCCCAGAGCTTCATATGTGCCCCATGTAAGATTTAAGACAGGAAATAATTACTGTAGGGGCAACAATACACTCAGCAACCATAAGCTACCCACTTGGAAACACTTTTCGCATTGATCTGATAATTCGACCCTTGAAAGGTCTGATAACAAATCTCTGACGCCTGGGGCTGCTTAGAATTGCAGAGGAGGCGGCACTAAGTGGGGGAATGATGTTACGTTTAGACCGGTTACATGCCAATTGAGCGAGGGTTGTATCCCCCTTTTTTATATGAATGAAATTCCTTGTTAACGCACTTTGCACTTTTCTCGTATAATCTAAAAACTGTTTGTTATATTTTTGTAAACTTATTGTATGTATGTACATATTTACTCTTTGGCATGGTATTTCCTTGTAATATATAGATATGAATGTATTTTAATAATTGTACTGTGCTTTTACGGTTGCTTTGTTTCAACCGAATAAAGCTTATTGATTGATTGAGATGGATTTTTTTGTTGTCGCATTTTTCCAATGTTATCAGTTTTTGGTAATATTGGCGAGCCCTCAGCAGCTTCCACAGCAATTATTTTTCTCAAAACACCAACATAAAACATACATTGAGATAGCCCAAAGGCTGGCAACCAGTGCGAAATCTTCTAATTATTGGAACCAAAATGCCCCATGTCATGGGAGAAACCTTCAGCCCATCCTCATATGTTAGGCAAAAGCACTTTGCAATTGGGGGCGTGCAGTTCTGTTTTCTCAGTCTAGAGCTGGGTCATATAGCCCTCATCTATACTGGGAGCCATCCAGCCATGAATGGCTGAATGTTTAACATATGTCAGGGACCACTTGATAGTTATGTCGTCTGTCAAGAGCACTGAATCCTAGTTGTTTATCAATACTATAGTAACATCAATAAACAAACAATGATATAATAACTGGAAAGCTCAGGGAAGATCAAAGCCTTATTTCGGTGCAGTTCATTAGCCCAGAGTTTTTCACGAGGAACCGCCGTGACAAGAACAACAACTGATTTCCAATTAAAACGTGGCCATGTAAGGCAGGTATGATGTTTACAAAGTGATTATGCGCCTCCAGAGGCAAACACAATAGGATCCAGTAATGAGTTTTACTAATTCCACAATCTGTAAAGCTCCCGCTGCCATGACAGATGGATGTTTAGGCTTATGAACAATGCAATAATGAGATCCTTAAGTAGTCTTTTGATGGTTTTACATACTTGCAAATGTAACCAGGTCATCAGCGCTGATGTAATTACGTGTGCCGTGTGGTCCAATGTTTTCCAGCAATGGATGCTCAGGCAGCAGGGGCTTAATCGAGGTCTGGAGCTTTCAGAGAAAGCGGAAGGGCGCAGTCACAGAGTTGCAGGAGCGTGAACTTTTCTCCAGAATCAGAAAAACACAGCTCGCCTCAAACTGGAAGACTGAAAGGAACATGCACAACATTTTCTGAAGGGAAGTTTCTCTTTTAGGACAAGCCCTGGTGCCCTTGAGTCACTCAACTGTTCAAACATTAGTGTCCGCACTTGACATCGATAATTCCAGATCCCAACATGAATGTGATAATAGGATCATTAATACTACAGCATTTTTAATTTGCTTTTCATTCCCCTATCATTTTATTGCTTTATGCGTTTGACATAATTAATTAATTAACTTTTCGGCACACCTTACAAACAATCGACAAAGGGCTAAGAGATGTGTGAGCAAGCGACCATAATACTCACATTCCCATAGGCACCTCCTCGATTACCCTATTACAAACATTAAAGAAATCCAAGCTGTAAGATATATGGATATTCCAAGTGACCAAGGAGTTCTCCGAGCATAATGCTGCACTAATCACAAAGCCTTTAGAAGGTCCTTGAACTCCAAGAAGGCTTAAATGTACTTTTTAGGTTTTGCTAAAGGCAGACATTGTGTTACCAATAGTTTGACATTACCTTTAGGTGGGCTTTGGTCTGCAGGTTTATGATACGGTGGATTTATGTCCATCTCAGCTGCCTTCCCCTGACCCAATCGCTTTACTCCTTTATTTTGTATATTTTCCAAACTTTGGGTTATTTTGGTCTAACCATATTTTGATTGGATACATTGTATACCTACAACTTCCTGCTTGCATACTCAAGGAAAGAGCTGAAGATTAGGGTCCCTCTTCCATATCACCATCATAACCCTGCATTGGGATATTTATTTAGCCAAGCAGGCAGAAATCATTAGACTTGCACAAGTAAATATGTTCAAATGACACCCTCTTTATGATTGTTCCTTTCCACTTCTAACAAATAGAGGCATTCAAGGCATGGGATCTCGCCATAATTCTCTGGTGTCCTGAGATTGAAAGGGCAACGCTAGAGGCCTATGGGACCATTAAAATGGCTTAAGGTACAGCAGCCTGGTAAAGCAAGCATTGGTGTCTCAATCATGGGATCTCTAGTAACTGCTTATGCTGTGACCCTCCATAGATTCCCTGGCACAAGGGTTTTTTCTGTGATTTCTGCTTCTCCTTTTTTGTTTGGTACTTTTTTCATTCATATTTGGTTTTATGTTAATTCTAAAACCAATAGTTATAGAGTTGAGGGTGCGATAGCTGACAGTGGAGTGAGATCATTAGAAGGGAATGTTGACTGTGAAGCTGTAAACCACAGGTCTTCAAACTGTGGGGCGTGCCCTCCTGGGGGGCTTCGATGGGTTCCCAGGGGGACGCAAAGGCCTCTGCAAGCACATGTACATGAAGATGCCTGGAAGTGCAGAGATGTTTATTTTCTGGATTTCCAGGCTGTCTTCATTTACTCCGAAGCCCTCAGAGTGCCGTGGGGCCAGAGCTCAGTGGGTGTGCTGTTAGGGGCTCAGCTTTGCAGTGTATGGAGGCTTATTAAGACTCCAGCGCGCCTGAATATTTCACAGCTCTTTAACGCCTTGCGTGAGCTGCAGATTTCCGCGGTGCGCTGAAGATTGCAAAAACCCACGTTACATGACGAGCTCAGCTCGTCATGAGTGTACGAGAGGTGTACCTCATGACGAGCTGAGCTCGTCACGTCGAAGGGGTTAAAGACCATTTGCATACCTTTGGAAACTGGTTACGGAGCCTTCGTTTTTTTTTCGCTTTCTAGTACCCCCTGGGTCGCGACTCTGTCTATTCCTTATATTTGTATTTTAAATTTACTGCTGTAGTGTGAAAATGCATTTCATGAAAAGGAATATAAAAAAGGGTTGCCAATAGAAAAAAATGCCTGCCATGTATGTTTAAAGAGCCTGCAAACACCTTGCTTTGACACTAAATAGGGTCTTAAATGAAAAAGTATGTATTCATTTGTAATTTGACTTGGTCTGTTCCTTTTCTTTTCAGTCATGAAACATTAAGGCAGCCCTAGAACACATTTAAAAGTGCTTTATATTTGCTTTTCGAAGTACGCACAGATAAGTGCTGAAAATGGGGCTTTAGGTGACTGTTTATTTTTGTACCGTCTGCAACATCAATATAATGAGCTGGCAACCGTATTCATAAGACTGGAAGTTTGTTGCCGGATCAGCACATTATTTATATCCTTCACCCTCTATTCCCTTATTAATTTCATAAAAGCAATATTTTAACTTATATCTGAAACCCTACGCCCCGTCAATAACATGCTGATTAACTTCAAGTGTCTGGAAATTCACCCTGCATTCAGACAACTCACTCCTCTTTCTCACCCTTCACTTTCACACTCATCCTGCACTCACAGCACATAATTATGGGTTTCCAGCATTTGCCATTTAGAGTCTAAAGATATATTGTTTAGAAAGAGTGAGATGGCCCCCATACCCCAAGGGGATAGAGCACTGTATCAAAGAGTTTAATTAAAATCTTCCCTTGGGATACCTATGAAAGTCACACCACATCTGGAGCAACCTTGTGTATCAAATCATTCTCTCATCACATATACGTTTTGTTAATAAACAAAATCTTTAACCAAAACAAGTACAGAAAGAATAAAAAGATGCACAGGGCTCTAATGACGTGTTGTCAAACACAATATCCATTCATATGTGATCTTCGTGCAATATATAACAAATGTTGTCTAGAAATTCCACTTTCCTCAAACGCATCACATAATATCAGACAATATCTTTTAAAGAAGTCAAAATGGATGCCCAGTATGACAAAATTTGAGATCACCATTTGACATTTATACTCTAATTGTGTGTGGTTGACAGAAAAATCGATATTGATCTGAAGAAAGTGGTAATATACTGTCAATTCCACCAAAACGTGTTGATGTATTAATGTGTGTAGAGTGTGCTTGATGCTGGGATGTCATAGATGAGAATCTCGATACATCAGGAATCCCTGTTGAAGATTATAGCCGATCGGCATCAATCTAATAGACCGATTCTTATTGTCTTGTTTTCTTCTCCCTTGGTTTCATAGATATATTTTTATTTATTCTACTTTTTTTATTTTTACGCCGCATTGGGGTGGTTTTCATAGGACACTGTTTGATATTTTGTGGTGTGTTTTAAGGAAAGTGGAATCTCTAGACAACATTTGTTGATATATTGTATGAAGATAACATATGAACAGATATTGTATTTGACAACTCGTTATTAAAGTCATGTAATAGTTTTATCCTTGTGGTAGCATGATTTCCAATGGCTTAACTCCATCTTGCTCCAACATTGAAAAACTTGACCTGGAGGCTCTTCTGCAACAGGGTTGCCAAGTCAGAGCAGCTATGGTTCAGCTCTACTTAAGATGAGAACTCCACTGATGTTTCCTACCCACATTCAGCGTGCAAGCCAAGGCCAATGAGAGCAGGGACAATTAAACCACCCACAAAAACCCCAATACACCTTCCTGCACTTCAGAAACATTTTCTTTACTGAAAAACAAAACACAAATGTTGAGTAGGTTAAACAAGCATTTATCTGCGTCTTCAGTGCATGAGCCACACCAACCTGAGTAATAAAAACAAGGCACAGACATAGAAGCCACAGATGGATACAGCTTGTAAAAAGATATGACATAAATAGTTGGAATACTTTTATGCACACCTGTGTTTGTATTCATTAGAACTTTAAAGGCAGACCTAATAGGATTTGCCAGTCCTTTTTCTCAATGTTTTTAAGGTCTCTATATTTTACTAAAGCATGGGTAGAGTGCATTAAAATTAGGGCTTTCGGTTTTATGGCATTTCTTTTTTAAACATTTCTGTCTGTATTTATCCATATTTATTTTTGGGCCTTTTATCTGTATTTATCCATTTTTTTTGTGTTTAGCGTATAAATGAAGTTGTAAAACTGTACAGTTGCATTTTATTTTATCTGATAGACATGCCCTCATACTATGAAATCTGTCGTGTTTTAGCTATTTAAGCTGCCAAAATTACATAACACTACACCCACTGGTGAATAGTAGCATTATATCACAAATGTGTATTGACACATGCCATTATTTATAGAAATGTCATCAGTTTTTTTGTCATTTCCTTTGCTGTCCATCTGCTCAGCTGTTATCATATAATTCAAGAAAGACAGCACGGACAGCATGGAGAGCCACTTAAAAGCAGCACCGTATTCTGTAATTAACAACTTTTAAAAATAAATGCAGGCAGAAAACACATTGTTTTCTTCTGTATTTATCTGTAAAAATACGTAAAAACAGAAATCATGGGGCCTTTATTAAAATCAAGATTTTTAAAGTAATGTAGAAGCGATTTCACAAGTCCAATTTGAGAGGGGTATACATGTTTATGTGATTTCTTGTGGATAGGGAAGGGGTAATGTTGTTGCAGGTTATTGTCCAATGGGAGTATTTGAGGATGAATTTGTGGGAGGCTTTGTCATTTTCCCAGTAGTGGATGAATATTGCAAGGCACATCTGATATCGGAGGTAAGTTCATCAGTGCTATAATCAAGGAGACTCTTTCTGGTGGCAGGTGGGTGGTCTAAGATCTTTAGTGTCAATGCATTAGGTTTCATGTTTATACTCACCGCAGAGATGCATTAGAAGGAGGAGTTTATCAACTTAATCTATAGTTTTTTAAGGAAGTCGATATGATAATGGTATCACCTCCCTCTTGTTTTTTCTGCTTTATCAAGGTGGATGATTTATCTAAGTAATAATATGGTGATGTTGAGGATGAGCAGCAGCAAGTTTCCATAAGTGCAACACAGAACTAGCCACAGCTTTGGATTAAAACTGCCAAATTGTATTATAAACCACACATCTACAGTACAGGAGGTCAAATATGATGTTGTATGTGAGAAATGTGTCACGAAGAGTAGAAAAAAATTCTTCTTAGTGACTTCAGAACATTGTTCTTTGAATGTGTTTAGAATGTCTAGCTCTGGATATTGTACCATTAGTATGAATAGTGACATAGTTCTTGGCTATATGGAGTGCATTATAGTTAATGTGCAGGGGGGGAAATGCTCTGAAGCATTCGGTTTTGCATGTGTGTTGACTTTTCGGAGTAGGTGTGTTGAGTTAGCTCAACTGGGGCAAAAAGTTAGGAGAGCAGTCAGTGCAATGACAGCACTTGTACTGAAGTGGCAAGACTAATGTGGTTTGCGAATGTTGTATGATCTCCTGAAGGAGATCCAGCTTTAATATGATGTTGAGTAACATAATTTTGGGGAATGTATAAGAGAGTTGTGCTCTGGTTGGTTGTAAGTGGCTGTAATGAAGTTTGAATCACTAAATCACTTTCTCATATGAATCATGTCTATTAGTGGGCAGGTCCTTCTGAGTAGAGTTAGTTTGTTTTCTGCTATTTTAGTGTACTTGGACTGGAAGGTTGGTCGACAGAGGGAGGCTATATGAGTGCTGGTTGTAGCTACAGGGAAGGCTCTGTATTTGGTACTTCAAAGTATTTCATTGTGTGTAAGTGTAGCAGTAGTTTTGTTCCATGTTGTAGTTCTACCTACATTTGATTTATACTGACATTATGCTATCTTGTTTCATTCATATAATGGGTATATGGGTGATTATACATAGATGGGGGTCTGGGTAGTGTGTTCCACTAAGGTCAATAGGCATGGCATCAGATTTAATTTCTACTGCCATGGTAGAAGCTTTGAGGGCCTTCAGTATATTAAAAGAATTGGTGAGGATATGGAGGTTGATTTACAAGGATTGAATCATGACCTTGCCCTTTTCATACAGGTGTAGTCTACCATACATTTATTTAAGGTATGTTTGTATTCTGTGAGAATGAGAAGCAAAAACCAATGTGGATCAGTCCAGAAGGGTATGCTCTTGGTGAAAACGTTGGAGAGTTTTAATGAAGCCTAATCTAAGACTGTGGTAATTAAAGGTTTTACCTTTTCAACTTGTTGAAAGATTTTCAAATCTGTCACTCAAAGCAGTGCAGCAGTTAAAAATGCTACACTGTGTTTCATGACGGGGGAGCAAGAGTGCACCATACCCACAGAGATGTGGCTCTCGCCTCCCCTCTCCCTAACGCCGGCACTGACTTTAGCTGCTTTGTGCCAGGCACACGCCTGTGTGCCATAGAGATAGGCTGCATGCCTGAGTCTACCATACATTCTCTACAGGAAGGATACTCTTCCTGTAGAAAACACTATGCCTACACAAGTTTAAGCAGTTTTCCTACTTTGTATTTGTGCTGCACAGTGCAGCATGCATGCAAAATTGGAAAAGAAAGGAGGGATAAAAGAATTTCTCCTTTTAAGGCGTTCTTTGAAATGGCTTGGGTTTTGCATCAAAAGGCATGGATGAATGCATGGGGACACTCATTTACCACTCTTGTAACTCCCTCGTTGTCAAGTAATGCAGAGCACTGCTTTGCGCGGTTTGTGGTACTTTTAGGGTACTTTCCAGGGCAAAACAAGTTTTGCGCTGGAAAGTAAATTAATACTTTGTGCTAGTTAGTATCATTTTTGTGGTGTTTGTAATCTACTCCATAGTCTCTGGTATGGAAGGCAAAATCCTCAGTGAAGCAAGGTAGCAGTCTGTGACTGAAGAGGTCTCCATGACTTTGGATAGCCAGTGGACAAGGTCCCTTTGGTGGGAAAAATCATAGCTGGAGAATTTGAATTTTGAGTCCCAGAGAAGATCCCTCACTTTTTGAACCTTAATCCAGTGGAGATTTCTATCTTTGGACATAGTCACTTTTTTAGAGCATAGATTCCTTCAGAGAGGCAAGGTTGAAGGCTATAGCTGAAGAGGGCTTCACAAAGCCATGCAACTTCCCAGCTGATTCCGCTGCATCAGATTTTGTGCTGTAATGAAGAATGCAGCGAGAGCAACCTGATTCTGTATTCCGAGAGTATTCCGAGCGCTGGGACGCCCGAGGGTAGCTACGCGCTCTATAAATCCTTAATCAAATCAAATCAAATCAATCAGTTGGCAAGATATTTCTAGGTCCCAGGTTTCTGGGAACTTAAGAAGGATAACATTTTGACACTAGCCAAGGGTCTTGGACTTTGGTGATAGTACTTGGAGGTCAATACTCACTTCATCAGAGGACTGCAGCAGGATTCAAGCCAGGCCTAGTGGGAACTGGCTAGCTGTGCAGTTGAAGAAAAGATCTCTAGAAGCGTGTTGTGTGCATGTAGCTCAAATAGAAGGTATCCATCTGACCCTTAGAGTCACTTCTGGAGTCCTGGGCTCACGGCAAGCAGGTACAGTCTTCCTTCAAGATCTTCAGAAAGCAGTGCAGTCCTTCTTCTAATTATTATTAGGTTCAGGAATGTTCTGAGGAGGGTACTGACGTTGTCACATTTATGACCAATTTCAGTCTGTGGGAGGGGGAAAGTCTTGGCCACTCCTAACCAACAGGGTAAAGGCTCCAGGGGTCACTCTACCAACTGATGCAGCACTTCCTATGCTTACACATATCTACAGTCCCCCTCTTTCCCAAAAACAACTTGGCAGAACCCTTCTATCCCTTGCATAGCTCTCTGTGCCCACCCAGAGGTGTAGCTGTGGGAATGGGCAAACCTTCTGTTTTGGTCACTCTAAACCAGTTCTGGGCAGCTCCTCCCCCCAACTGGGTTTGGAGCCATGCTGACTAGGAAGACAAAGGGAGGCAAGCCTTGATGTGACCTACATCAGCCAGTGAAAAGGCAGGTACTGTTTGAAGCTCAAGAAGTGGGATGCACAGCCCCTAAGGTCAACACACCACACCAAAGCCAATAGCTCAAAATAGTCATATAAAATCCTACTTTACCTTTCAGTTGGATTTTAAATTAGTATAAAAATAAGACCGTGAATCATTTTTGTAGCTACTCCCAAATCAAAAGTAAGAATTATAAGTTTTTATAATACAACAGGATTTTTTCCTATAGGAGATCCAGCCTTGCATCAATGAAAAATGACTTTGGAAGGGAAAAGGGTTCACTGCAACGACATGTAAAACATCAAATATACCTTTCCTTCCTTTTATATACCATGTACCATGCCCTGTGGGAATGTAGGGCTTACCTTGGGGGTGACCTATATGAATTAAAAGGAAACTGCATATCCATGCTGCAGGGTCAATCCTGGAAGCATGTTTTATAGTGATACTTCAGTGGGTGACACAATGAGGCCCCACTAGTAGCATTTCATTTACAGACCCTGTGTACATTAAGGGCCAGATTCCCAGAACTAACTTAAGACAAAATCCTAAACTTACTACCATTTTGGTATTCACAGAAGGCACTGACTCATTTCGGTATTCACAGAAGTTAGGAGTCCTGACTTTAGGACTCCTAAATGCCTTCTGTGAAAGTTAGGATTTTTCTCAGTTTAGGAGTAGTAAAGTTAGGACTCCTAACTTTAGGAATCCTAAACTGAGAAAAATCCTAACTTTAAGACTTTCAGTATTCACAGAAGGCATTTAGGAGTCCTAAAGTTAAGAGTCCTAAATTTAATACTACTGAACTGGGAAAAATCCTAACTTTATGACTTTCGGTATTCACAGAAGGCATTTAGGAGTCCTAAAGATAAGACTCCTAACTTCTGTGAATAACGAAATGAGTAAGTGTCGTCTGTGAATACCAAAATGAATAAGTGCCTTCTGTTAATACCAAAATGGTAGTAAGTTTAGGATTTTGTCTTAAGTTATTTCTGTGAATCGGGCCCATAGTACTGTACACTAGGAACGTATGAGTAAACTAAATGTGCTAAATGAACTAATTAGGCATATGTAAATTTTATCATGTGTTAAACCTGGCAGCCTTAGGGTGGCCTTCCACCAAACTTTTTGCCTGCTTGCCTACAATTTAGCTAAATTAGTTTTTGTTAGCCTTAGAACTCTGTGACCTTTACCACTGCTGAGCAGTGCTAAAGTGCTTCTGTACACTCCCCTAAACATGATGTGATCGGTACATACCTAATTGGCATATTGAATTTACTTATAAATCCCTTGTAGAGTGGTATACCATATACCCAGGGCCTGTAAATTAAATACTATTAGTGGACATTTGGCACTTGTTGTGCCACCCACCTGGGTAGCTCTCTAAAACTTGTCCCAAGCCTGCCATTGTCTCCTGAAAGCAGTGTCACACTGCCATGTCTATGTATCATTTATAACCCCTTGCCAAGCCTTA
This sequence comes from Lissotriton vulgaris, assembly GCF_964263255.1. Lineage (NCBI taxonomy): Eukaryota > Metazoa > Chordata > Amphibia > Caudata > Salamandridae > Lissotriton > Lissotriton vulgaris. Next base: position 485,528,879 of record NC_141691.1, on the reverse strand, counting down.
AACTCCTCTTTTATTACATATAAGACACCCCTAAGGTATCCCATAGAACAGGGTGCTGTGTAAATAATAGGTAGGACATGTACTTTTAGGTTTTACATATCCCCATAGTGAAAAACTCCCAGATTAATTTTTCACTACTGTGAGGCCTACCACTCTCATAGCATAACATTGGGGATTCCCTATTACATTTAATAAACTCTAATTCCTAATTGAGAAGAGTATATCTGTCATGTTTGGTACCCTTTGCACCTAAAAGGCATTGTTGCTGTTTCTTGACCAGGGCTCACATCCCAGTCAACCAACAGACCAATTTTTCACATCACGATTGAAGGGAAAGTGCAAGCACTTTTCCTATGGCTAGCAGGAGTAAAGTGCACAGAGACCTTTGGCCAACAAAAGAGTTCAGCAAAGAAGGCAAAAATCTGGAAGAAATACAATGAAAACAATAATAATTTCGAACACTTTATTTCCAATTATGGCCTGACTGGCTGGCCATGTAATCTACCTAGCATTTCACCAGTGGACTGGGGTCACTGAAGCTCAGTTTTAAGGTCCTGGACCACAGCCTTTCTCACTCTCTGTGGTCCTTCAGGGGTTTATGGCATCAGATGCAGAGCAAGAGGAGGGAAAATGAGAGCGAGGGAAAGAAATTGAATGAGAAAAGAGGGCAGGTTAGAACATTTTCTACCAATGTTCTGCAAACTGGCTTTTAGAGTATAATAACTCTTCATTATTGTGTTCAAATAACCATAATTCACAAGTTCAATTTAGTCTACATTTACAGTGCATTTTGTGATTATTATTAATCCCTTATTCAGGGAAAAGGCTTATTTTGTTATTTACATTTGCTGACATAAAACTGAAAAGCAATGAAAGAGATGTTATTACAAGATTAATTTGTGACTCTATTTTGATAGCTGTCTTGAATTATAATACTTGTATAGCTGACTTGAATTTATACTTTTAGTTCAGTCACAGGCTCAAACCACAGTATATTTAGGTTGTAGTCTGTAAAAGAATGTATTCATCTAACAAAGTCAAATGAAGATACATTGTTTTAACCTATCAAAAAGAGTCTCTAACCATTCTCTCCCACGTGGCTCCCTGTAAATGTACTAGAGCCCACTTCACAATCCTTTGTTTATATCCATGAACAATTTTCATTTTGTGTATCAGGTTTTAAGGCTCAGTGCTCTCCGGAAACTGAAGTACATCAGACTGGTACTCACTCATTGATTTCTTATGATTCTTTTCACTTTTTTTGTGTTGTTATACTGGATATATTACTTTGTTGGCTGTACTGTGTTTACTAGAGATAAAAACTGCTTTCATGTACCTCATGTTGAAGATGTCAAACCAGTTCTTCAGGTGCGGGTTGGAAATATTGAAGACAGAATATGAAAAGGTCAGAATATCATGACCTGAATATCAAAGGAATAACATATCAAAAGGTTAGTGTTTTTAAACTTTCTTTACCTAACTCCACATATTTGTTTCTTGGTGATATATTACTTCATGGCACCTACTTGTGGAGTAAAAATAGTTTTTGAAAAGTGCGTGATTGGTAGGGTTATGTCTGCACCTACCACTAGTAATAAGGCTATCAACATGGTATAGGGTCCAGTACAGGTCTCAGTAAATTATCCCCTTGCTCAACCCTTGAAGGCTGAGAATGAGCAGTCAAGCCTAACTTTGGTGACAGGAGTTAAAAAGCTTTTAAAAACACCAATACATCAACTAAGTAAGACTGAACATACAATACAAATCCCACAACCCCATTTAGAAAATAGAATATATTTTTATGAACAAATACAGCAAAATGTCAAAAATCCAATGTAGGGAACGGGAGACATCTGATTACGCTTAACCGTTTCAAAGTCAAGTTTTGAGGCCAACCACGATGGAGGCCTGGCCTGATACATTAAGCGGGAGTCCCAGGTCAAAATGTTACCTTCACAGTCGGAGAAGGATCGCTGGCTTTACTTTCCACGAGGCGTCAGTCAAACCCTGGAGGTCAGGAGTTTTCAGTGAGAGCGGTTGAAGGTGGTCAGCTTGACTCTTGACTCCGGGTTGGTCACCTCATGGAGCTTTTTCCCAAAAGTTATCCAAAGTTCACCAAACTACAGGAGATGCTTCCTGGAGGCCTCCTTGTGGGTTTAAACTGCTTAAATCACCAATTTAAAGGTCTGGAATCTCCTAGATGGTCTCTGGTATGAATGGACTACCATTCCAACAATGCGTCTGGCCAAATAGTTAAAAGTCCACTGGACTCTTAAGGGAGATGATGTAGGTGGGCTCTGTTAACATACAGCATGCAGAGACTCCGCTCCTTAATCCTTCTTGAAGCAAGGTACAGATCCCAGGGCTGTAGTACCAGATTGTGCAGCAGGTGCAGTCAGTTGGAGTGCAGGCCATTGAGTGCAAATCCAGATTCCAGCAGGGCACTCCTTTTTCTCCTTGTAGTTCCAGGCAGCGGATCTGTAAGCCTATGCAATTCTGTCCCAGCAAATGGTGGCTCGAGAACATCCCTGCGCCACCACAAGTAGTTACATCAGCGAGGAATCTTGGCGTTCTATTCGACGCCAAATTATCTTTTGACCAGCACATCAGGAATGTTGCAGGAAGTTGCTTTAATATCATTAAGTCACTGAAAAAGTTCTTTGACTTTCTCCCCATAGACTCAAGAAAGGCAGTGGCAGTAGCCTTAATTCTTGCACGTCTTGACTACTGTAACAGTTTGATGGCAGGCATTAAAAAGAAAAACACCCTCAGAAAACTCCAAGGTGTGCAACACGCAGCGGCCAGACTTGTTCTCAAGCTACCCAGGAGATCATCTGCCTCGGCAGCTCTTAAAACCCTGCATTGGCTACCACTCCCTAAAAGAATATTGTTTAAAATCTTAATAATAGCATTCCGTGCATTCAATGGCATTGGCCCGATTTATCTCATCAAACGATTTCCTCACTACAATCCTGTAAGGTCCTTAAGATTCTCAGGTCAGAACCTGATCAAGCCACTAAAATTCAAACTCAAGACCAAAGGAGGCAAGTCTCTGTCTTTTCTATCCGGGAAAGCGTGGAATTCTATTCCTACCCACTTCAGATCTCTAACCCCGGAAAACCAATTCAGAAAACAACTTAAAACATGGATTTATTCCCTTTCTGACGATTATGTAATGTCCTTCATTTAGGGGCAGATGTATCAAGATTCCATTTTGCACTTCTCAAATAGCGATTGTTAAGGAATCGCTATTTGAGAAGTGCAAAATGGTATGTATGTAGAATTTCGCTATTTATTAGCGATTCCTTAGAATTCCTTAATTGCGATTAGCAAATTGCTAATCGCAATTAAGGAATAATTTCCCATTCATTTCTATGGGCCAGGAGGCCCATAGGAATGAATGTAAAATTATGCTCAATTTGCGATTAGCAATTAGCTAATCGCAAATTGAGAATAATTTCAAGGGTGCAAGGGTGTCTTAAGGACACCCTGCTGCACCCCTGAATTTGACATGTACATGCATATGGCGCACATACATGCCCTGAGGGCATGTATGAGCGTCATATGGTACCTTTAGAATTTAAAAAAAGTGCTTTTTGAAAAGAATTCGCAAATTACCACCAACTACAAGTTGATGGTAATTTGGTCAAAAATCGCAACATTGAAATGCTTGATACATTTCAAATCTAGAATTGCAATTTGCTATTTCTTAAAAGCCTCGCAATATTAAGGAATCGCTAAATTAGCGATTCCTTAATATTGCGAGGCTTTTTGCATGATACATTCCAAATCCCGTTTTTTTTGTCGCAAACACTGCTATTTTCCGAATCGCAGCGTTTGCGACAAAAAAAACGGATGATACATCTGCCCCTAAGTTTCTTCTCTGTTTCCGGTCTTTTGCACACTTTGTAGTTAGCGCCAGGATGCTCCTCTTGGAGTGATTGTTTGCGCTTTATAAATATACAAATAAATAAATACAGCTGTCACATATTTGAGTGTTCTGGGGCAACCAGATTTCTCACTGGATGCGTAAGAGCTAGCTAAACCAACCCAAAGTGTGGCTCATTTCCATTAGCTCTCCTCCCTCAGGCTTTGCAAATTTCCATCCTAAGCCTGCAATCTGGTTGGGGCACGGTTTGTGGGGGTCAATGAATCAATCATAGCATTTTGAAAGCACACTACATACTCTTGAGGGTCTCAAGGCGCTGGGGGGTGGTGAATGCTGCTGGGGTGGGTACTCCTGGCATTCCTTACTCATCTGCTATCTCTTTTTGCTCAGTTTGATTTACCCAGCCCCCTCAGCAGGACCCATCCTCCTCAGCTTCACAGCTCCCTCCATTAGATAACTTCTGCTCCGGCCAGGCAACTTATCACCTCATCAACACAGCCGGGCTAAGCCTGTTCAGGCTGACCAGTCAGCAGAGACCACTAGAAGGCTGGAATTTGACTTACAGAAAAGAGAGTTTGATAACTTCTCTTCTATACTAGTTATGATAAATTCATCAGAGGCAAGTAGTTGACTTCATCAATGCCAAACTTTAAAGTCCTCAAATTATATTTTGTTTCATTCCTAGCAATAATTTACCTAAATAAAATATTGCAATGTTAGCCTATGGAGCTCAGTATCTACAATGGGGAAACATTGAATGGGCACATTTCTTCCTCAGCAGGACATATTAAACATATTTTATATGATCCCTGCCTATAGTAGTATGGCCCCTCACCCCTAATTTTACCTAGGGAAAACCTTGGGATTGCCTACTATGTACAAACAAGATAGATTATCACTCTTAAAGTACCCATACCACCAAAGTCGGGTTTGCACACAATCTACTTTTAAAGATAGTCTGCAAAGACAGGCTGCCTTTAAAATGACAGCAGCCACTCATCAGTGCCCACATGCAAGTGCAGGAAATATGCCAGGCCTCTGACCCTCCATGCCCCATTATATAATAGTGACTTATAGGTAGATCACACCCAATGGCCCTATTATCTACAAGGGACTTATGGGGTCTGTCATTGCCAGTTTTAAGTGTACCCTGTTACATGTACCTTTTTAAACATAGCACTGGCACTGGCACTGGGCCTGGTTAGCAGAGGCCAGGGTACAGTCAGAGTGAGTTACCACCAATATCATTCAGCACAAAAACTGGGGGTGAACAGGGCAAAAAGATGACTTTCTAACAATAGTAAATCCATAACTCGCTCTGATCCCTTAACTCTTCAATATTTTGTCCCCAGGTATTCTTGACACAATATTATTCTACCTTTTATATTCCCTAGTACAATCTGCTGTTCACAGATTATCTGGACTCGTTTAGTGAAACTGAAGTAACGTTCTTTAGATAAAAATACATGTATTCAGTGAATTCATTTATCCCCTTCAAAATGAGGCTGTCTCGTATGTCTCTGCAGATTCTCTTCGCACTCCAGTATTATTGTTATTTTCCAGTATTTGCTATATTGGGCTTTGGTCAATTATTTGAAACCTTATTTGTAAAACTACGGGTTAATCCAATACTGCAGCAACATGTGTAAGTTTGGGTTTGGCAGAAGCGAAAACAGTAACCAAAAGCTATACCGAGGAGAATATTTATCACCTGTTCTTGTAGCTTGCACAGAGCAGTCGGGCTCAACTCAGAGGAAATGTGTAAAGTTTTTGAGCAACCCTTCAAACAGTAAAGCAGTGAAAAAGCACTGACAAAGGCAGTGCTTTGGCAGCACAGCAGTCCTTCTTCCTGGCAGAGTATCCACAGGCCCAGCGGGGACTAAAATGGAGGTGTCTGAGGTCCTTTTTTTATACACAGTTGAGCCTTTGAAGTGTGAGAAAGATTTTAGAGGCATGTCTTTGAATTACACAGATGCCCTGTTTTTACTACGCTGGCTCCAGACTAACTACAGGGAGTAAGCAGCCCTTTGGATGAGGACAGGACACATCCTATTCAGGTGTAAGTGAGGCTGGGCCCATATCCTCCCTCCCATCCTGCCAGCTATAGCTCGATCAGTCACACATAAACTCCCTTTGTATGTGTCTGTGTAGGAGGAATACACATAGCCCAATTGTCAACTACATTCAGTTTTGAGACCAGAGATACGCTGCAGGCACCAAATGGCTAAGTCAACAAAAAGTCCCATTTCCAAAAGTGGCATTTTAAGAATTGTATTTCAAATCCAACTTTACCATGAGTTAGAATGTTAAATTGGGATTCAGAGATAGCAAACGTGAACATGGTATATCTTCTTATTAGCATATTACACTTATCCTTTGGGAGATATAGGCCTTGCAGTAGTAAACTAATTTAAGTGTTTTTTTTACTACCAGGAAATGTAAAACCTAAAAGTACATGTCTTGCTTTTTAAATATATTGCACCTTGCCCTCTAGGCTGACCAGGGTCTATCTTAGGGGGTGGCCTTTATAAAATAAAAAGGAAGTTTTGGGCCTGGCAAAATGTTTATTTTGCCATGTCCAGGTGGCAGTTTAAACGGCACAGTCACAATCTGGAATGGCAGACTTGAGACATGTTTAAAGGGCTACTTAAGGGGGTGGCCCAATTAGTGCTGCAGGCCCATTAGTAGCATTTAATTTACAAGCCTTGTATACACATAGTACCACTTTACTATGGACTTCTAAGTAAATTAAATATGTCAATTGGGTGTGAGCCAATATTACCATGTTTAACCCCTTCGCTGCTGATGACAAGCTCAGCTCGTCATCAGCCACGGGTGGCGTGTGCTGATGACGAGCTGAGCTCGTCATGTAACGCGGTAAATCGAAAAAAGCCGCACAGCGCAAAAATCGCCGCAGCAGAGATGCGGTTAAAGGAGAGAGCACATGAACATTAACACTGGTTAGCAGTGGTAAAATGCTCAAGACCAACAACAACGAATTCAGCAAAAAGCAGGAGGAAGAAGGCATAAAGTTTGAGGGTGCCCCTGAAAATAATGCAATTTTCAACGCTTACTATTTCTTGAAGATGTGCTTGCTGGGTGATGAAGTATTAGGCCTGGAGATAAGATTTCGCAGAGGCTTTGGAAATAAATAATTTGACCTTTCAAAAAGGGGGGTGGGGTCGCACACCGCTCACTCACCAGCGGGATTGCCCCTAAGGACTATGGTCAGTGTAGTCTTGTATTCCGCGATGTATCTTTCTTCGCCATCCCTGGACACGTGTTTCGGGGTATTTACCCCTCATCAGCAGGGAATAGGCCATCTTCTTATCTTCTGGGGTTGCCGGTGGCTGCCAAATATTGCCAGGTCTAGTACCACACGGGCGCGCGGGTGCGGGGTCCCAGGCTCGTCAGCCCGCTTAAATATTTCAAAAAGGGGGGTGGGGTCGCACACCGCTCACTCACCAGCGGGATTGCCCCTAAGGACTATGGTCAGTGTAGTCTTGTATTCCGCGATGTATCTTTCTTCGCCATCCCTGGACACGTGTTTCGGGGTATTTACCCCTCATCAGCAGGGAATAGGCCATCTTCTTATCTTCTGGGGTTGCCGGTGGCTGCCAAATATTGCCAGGTCTAGTACCACACGGGCGCGCGGGTGCGGGGTCCCAGGCTCCTAAGGACTATGGCAACCCCAGAAGATAAGAAGATGGCCTATTCCCTGCTGATGAGGGGTAAATACCCCGAAACACGTGTCCAGGGATGGCGAAGAAAGATACATCGCGGAATACAAGACTACACTGACCATAGTCCTTAGGGGCAATCCCGCTGGTGAGTGAGCGGTGAGCGACCCCACCCCCCTTTTTGAAATATTTAAGCGGGCTGACGAGCCTGGGACCCCGCACCCGCGCGCCCGTGTGGTACTAGACCTGGCAATATTTGGCAGCCACCGGCAACCCCAGAAGATAAGAAGATGGCCTATTCCCTGCTGATGAGGGGTAAATACCCCGAAATACCCCGAAACACGTGTCCAGGGATGGCGAAGAAAGATACATCGCGGAATACAAGACTACACTGACCATAGTCCTTAGGGGCAATCCCGCTGGTGAGTGAGCGGTGTGCGACCCCACCCCCCTTTTTGAAATATTTAAGCGGGCTGACGAGCCTGGGACCCCGCACCCGCGCGCCCGTGTGGTACTAGACCTGGCAATATTTGGCAGCCACCGGCAACCCCAGAAGATAAGAAGATGGCCTATTCCCTGCTGATGAGGGGTAAATACCCCGAAACACGTGTCCAGGGATGGCGAAGAAAGATACATCGCGGAATACAAGACTACACTGACCATAGTCCTTAGGGGCAATCCCGCTGGTGAGTGAGCGGTGTGCGACCCCACCCCCCTTTTTGAAATATTTAAGCGGGCTGACGAGCCTGGGACCCCGCACCCGCGCGCCCGTGTGGTACTAGACCTGGCAATATTTGGCAGCCACCGGCAACCCCAGAAGATAAGAAGATGGCCTATTCCCTGCTGATGAGGGGTAAATACCCCGAAACACGTGTCCAGGGATGGCGAAGAAAGATACATCGCGGAATACAAGACTACACTGACCATAGTCCTTAGGGGCAATCCCGCTGGTGAGTGAGCGGTGTGCGACCCCACCCCCCTTTTTGAAATAATTTGACCTGTTCTTACAATGGATTACTTCAATCTACATTCCTTCCACCCAAATACTTCAGTAAGTACCTCAAGCATCCAGGCTTTGAGTTACAGCTAAAAGCGCCTTGATGTTGTTTGATGAACTTGTTGACAAGATGCCCAGCTCTAACTAACAGGGTACTGATCGGAGAGTGTCAAACAGAAATTGGTAACAGCTGGAAGAAGTTAATGGTGCTAACAAATGTGCTTTGCATTAAAATGTATATCCTTCCGAAAGAAAGGTGACCTCGTTCCCATATGGCTGTGGAAGGAGAGGGAAAAAATGCTTTGGTTCAAATTAGAAGAAAAAAAACATTGTTATCTCGGGGAGTGAGAGCATTCTTCGTATTCCCTTGCTAATCGAAGAAATGTGCTGTAGTAGCGCAAATGGCTGCCTACTCTTATCAGTCATTTAAGTCACCGTATACTGTTTGCTCGTCTCGATGATGAATATGCAGCAGTCTGATGTTTAAACATTATTGGAGGCGCCCTCATTACCTCTGGGTATGCTTATGTAAATGTTCTTGTTTCCGTGCTGTGTTGACAGAGGCAGCCGTCCCTCTATTCTTGCATGGCTAGTCTGATATGCGGCACGGATACGTCAAGGCACGCCGCAAATTTAATCAGTTTAGCTATTAATGACGATGAACATAGCTGTCAGGCACGCGCTTTACATACGTCTGAGCTCTGCACATCTTCCCAAAGCCAGCGTTTTAATTAGGGGCAACGCGCGGCCTTGTTCCATGTCCCGCCAAACTGATGGTAACTGACTATCAGAAACAATTTGCCTAATTATACTATCTCACTGCGTTGCATTATGGAGCGACTCTCCATTCAAAGGATGGTCGTGAACTTTATTAACCTAATGACTAGTGTGCGTCAAGTTAGACGTCTTCATTGTGCTGCCTTCTTTGGATTTCTGTGTTATGCTCCATCTTCGCATCTGATTAATATTCAAACTAGGCGTTTTCATTATGTGCTTGTTGACGCAGCATGTTCTGTTTGTGAGTGCCTGTTACTATTAATAAATCACATGTTAATCCCATGTATGTAAAGTTACCAATGTGGAAAAGTGCCACTCACTGCTACGTGTGCATGCAGTGTACACCTGTACACACAGCAGGTCAATGAGCAGCCTAGCCAGCCCAGATGTTGCTGCAACCAGTAGCAAGAATTTCCTTTCCCTCTTTGTCACATAGGGTAGAGTGCCTGTAAATACTAGTCAATAGTGAAGGACTCGCACCCTCAGAAGCCAGGAGAAGGTGGTCTCCAGAATTAAGAGCTAGTTTAGGATTTCCCCCATCTGACAGATGCACCATTCTTGCGAAAGCGTATGAAGGTTTGATCGAATCCAAAAATACAATTGTTTACCACCCTGTTTCTGTCTTGGTCCCCATACCCATAGTTGGGGACAGCCTTCCCTCACTCCACCAGGGACATACTGAGGTTTTGTGTTCGCCCAGAGCAGTAGATAATGGACCAGATTAAAGGTTGCATTGTACTGGCTAAATTTACATTAAAGTCCGTTAACACAACACCATTGCTATGCAATAATGAGTTGAATCTCAAGGAATAAACAATTACAAGGTGAAACTGGACAGTGGTGGCTGGTAGGGGGTTGGAGGAGTTAGAATTTTTTTTTCGAAGAAAACATACCTGTGGGTCACCATACACCGCCTCTCCTCCATCCAGCTGTATCCTGCCTCTGGGAAGCACCCAGGCTCCCACACTCCCACAACCAATCATGGCTCTGCCTAAAAGTTGTTATGAATGGTCTGAGCACCATGGTTCAGCGCTCAGAGAGGGACTTGGAGCTTGTGCATGTTCTCCACCCAGGCTGTACAATTCAGCTGGCGGAGAACATGCAATGTGCGATGACAGTTTGGCCGGCCCAAGATGGCTTTCCAAACCGTCATGCGCGTTTATGGTGCAGCAAACACTCCTCCTCCTTCTACATCTCGCTATCCCAGCCACATTAACATGAAGCTTGCAGGCAGAATAGAAATGAAATGGTGATAACGTTATGTTATTATCATTTTATTTTTATTGCCTTAGCATAGGAGCTGCACTGGAATCGGATTTACTAATCATAAAACCATTCTAAGTTCCCAGTTCCGTGGGGTTTAACATATATCGTAACTGCCTACTCTGAGCACTTGGTAAATGTATGCTGAGGCAATAGCCACAGAGTTGCCGATGATATCTACCTCCCCTCATGAAAACCATCAGAGCCAAATGACACAGCAAGAGGGCACCTCTTTTTGGGTATGGGGTCATAAGAACCCTGGCCGTATTTATTTCATATACACACAAAACATTTTCAGATACCAACATTTTTGCCCAGTAACCACACTATTGGCATGTTGTTTACAAGTGAGACCTAGCCTTGACAGAGACTGTAGTACATGATAGTCACCTAACCATAACTAGTTTGTTCCTGTGCAACCCACAAACATAATCATTCCGAGTGACATCATGATATGTTCTGTGTTCCTTGCAGTTAAACCCCCCTTCCAAAATATGGGTCCTTCCCTATGTGTGGATCCCACCTTCCCTCTCCTGTATCCATACCATACCAGGAGCTCTCCCGACTTGGAAGCTCTTGTGCAGTGGCCCTGGCTGCCCTTAGGATACCTACCTGAGGCACCGTCTAGGCCAAAGGCCTGTGCTAGCTTGCATCAACTGCTCCTGCATGGGTGGCTGAAAGGTAAGGGCTGTGTTTTTTCGACTGCCCTCAACCCCTGTGCCACTGCAACCTCATTTTGACTTGCTGGCAGACCCACCTGTAGGGTCCAGTGTTATTTTGGTATAAGAGGCTGCTGTAAAGGGACCCTAAGTGTCCCCACCAATTATGTCCTCACCTGCAACATGCCAGCATAGTTCACCTACTATCTGGCCCCTCGACCCCAAAGTACCTTGCACATCGGCCTAGGTCAGCCCAAAAGTTCTCCAGAAACCTTCCCTTACCTTCTTCCAGTAAGTGAACCCATCTTTTAAGAAAAAACGACTCACCCTTGTGGCATCCACAAATTATGGATGATAACCCAGCTGTGTTCAATTTACCAATCCTCCAGATCAATTGTTTCACAGGCACATTGAAGGCCATGACCAACTTATCACCTTTCAACTCAATGTGGGACCAAGCTATCATGGCCTCAGGGACTTCTTTGCCTAACAACCCATTGCAGGGACCCCAAGCCCAATTCATCCATTTCACTCTAGCTTAGGCAAGTCTTTGCCTTCCAAATGCACAATTACCATCCCATGATGCGGAAACCTCCGGGGCATCATGCGGTCCAATATACTTTCCGCATTGGCTACACGCACACCCACTTAACTGCAACTAGTCAGCTGCTATTATGTCTTCCTTACCAAAGACAAGTAATCACTAGCTGTATAAAACCATGGCACGCTTATGCAAGAGTGGCCCAACACCATCAACTGTTGTTTTTGCATTTGTCACCCCGAGTGGGACGGGTATGCTCAGACGTGAGTCCCGTGCTCTCCATGCCACTGGAATCAAGCTATCCCAGCTGAAGAGGGCTGAAAACCCAAAACTGGTCCCAGGATGCTTGTTTCCAATCCAGGGAGAACCGAGCTTGGCAGTTCGGGCTGGACTGTTCCCATGGGGCACAGGGTCAAGACTGATTTGCATATGGCTAGGTTCAAACTGGAATGGCATGGTGAGTAAAAGAACGATGGATTTAGGCCCAAATCTTTGTACTGGGGTGAATGTATGACATTGTTCTGCATTCTGTCCATCAACTGTTGTTTTTGCATTTGTCACCCCGAGTGGGAAGAGTATGCTCAGACGTGAGTCCCATGCTCTCCATGCCACTGAAATCAAACTATCCTGCCACTGAAGAGGGCTGAGAGCCCAAAACCAGTCCCTGGATTCTTGTTTCCAGTCCAGGGAGGACCGGGCTTGGCAGTTCGGGCTGGACTGTTCCCATGGGGCACAGGATCAAGACCGATTTGCATATGGCTAGGTTCAAACTGAAATGGCAAGGTGAGAAAAAGAAGGATGGATTTAGGTCCAGATCTCTGTACTGGGGTGAATGTATGACATTGTTCTGCATTCTGTCCATCAACTGTTTTTTTGCATTTGTCACCCCGAGTGGGACGGGTATGCTCAGACGCGAGTCCCGTGCTCTTGAAGCCACTGGAATCAAGCTATCCTGGGTGAAGAGGGCTGAAAGCCCAAAAACGGTCCCAGGATGCTTGTTTCCAGTCCAGGGAGGACCGAGCTGGGCAGTTTCGGGCTGGACTGTTCCCATGGGGCACAGGGTCAAGACTGATTTGCATATGGCTAGGTTCAAACTGGAATGGCATGGTGAGTAAAAGAACGCTGGATTTAGGCCCAAATCTCTGTACTGGGGTGAATGTATGACATTGTTTTGCATTCTGTCCATCAACTGTTGTTTTTGCATTTGTCACCCTGAGTGGGACGGGTATGCTCAGACGTGAGTCCCGTGCTCTTCAAGCCACTGGAATCAAGCTATCCTGGGTGAAGAGGGCTGAAAGCCCAAAACCGGTCCCAGGATGCTTGTTTCCAGTCCAGGGAGGACCGAGCTGGGCAGTTCGGGCTGGACTGTTCCCATGGGGCACAGGGTCAAGACTGATTTGCATATGGCTAGATTGAAACTGGAATGGCATGGTGAGCAAAAGAACGATGGACTTAGGCCCAGATCTCTGTACTGGGGTGAATGTTTGACATTGTTCTGAATTCTATCCATCCACTGTTGTTTTTGCATTTGTCACCCCGAGTGGGATGGGTATGCTCAGACGTGAGTCCCTTGCTCTTCATGCCACTGGAATCAAGCTATCCTGGCTGAAGAGGGCTGAAAGCCCGAAACCGGTCCCAGGATGCTTGTTTCCAGTCCAGGGAGGACCGGGCTTGGCAGTTCGGGCTGGACTGTTCCCATGGGGCACAGGGTCAAGACTGATTTGCATACACCTAGGTTCAAACTGGAATGGCATTGTGAGCAAAATAACAATGGATTTAGCCCCAGATCTCTGTACTGGGGTGAATGTATGACATTGTTCTACATTCTGTCCATCAACTGTTGTTTTTGCAACACCAGCACAACAGTAAAATTTATCGCCCCCGCGTTGACAGAAGGAAATGAAGTGTCCAGCCTCCGCTTCACCGTATCCGGTCCGCCACCTGCCTATTCTTTGTTATCTTGTCTCTCCAACCCATGTCTGCTGCCACTGTGGCTGAGTCAACCAGACATGGATGTAAAGCTATATTCTGCAGAATCTAAACCTGTTGCAACCAAGGCTTTAGTGAGTGCCCTGGCAAATGGGGACCTCTTTAGTGGCCTCCCGCACTCATGAAACCACCTAGTGACTGGTGTGCCATAAAGGCTGCCTGATTCCCCAGCAGGCGGCACTCATTCCCAGGGGCCCTATGAAAAAATATGAGGCCCCTCCACCCCTCTGGTCGATCCCAAAATGGCTACATGGTGACCTTCAAAACGCCATGCATACACTGCATAACTGCAAGCTGCCAACCACATTACTGTCATTCATGCTCTTTTGACACAGCCTCCCCTACTTTTAGCGCCCCATAGAGCACCAGGGAGAATGCTGCCCTAAACAGGCGAACCTCAGCTGTGGCCAGCACACCCCTTCCAGGCTGGCCGTGATCCCCACCAGTTTCAACATGTTTATGGAAAGCCTGGAAACCTGCCTGCATCCCTCAAAACCCTGCCAGCCCTACAGTGCCCTTTAGACCCAGAAAAATTCTGGCCCATTTGTGTAACCTAGCATCTCAGTAGAAGAGGAAATTGCCACAGTCTAACGTTTAGCGCCAGCCGAGGTAGCCCCTCACCTCTCAAGGCCTTGCTCTGGGGAGCCTGCTACACCGAAGGCACAATACCTAAATGCTGCTCCCCACCAATTGAATAAAACCTTCACAATCACGTTGAAAAGTCTTTCAACCTGCAGGAGTCTGCCCTGATGTCTGTCCAGAGGTTCTGCCCTTATTATATAAATTTATAGAAATGGGCCTCAACCTCCCAGCTCCAGCCCTGCCCTGCTTTCACCATGACTGAGTAAAGCCTTTACACATGGCCTCATGATGCTGTCCCAATGAAATTAAATAAGACTGACAAAGCAAAATCTATAGTGAGTATGAATGTACTTTTCAATAGATGCCCATACATACTTGAACTGCACAAACAATGGGAAGTGGCCACAGGTTGTATTGGGACCCCTATCCCGAGATAGAAGCCCACTGCACCTAGGGGACAGGTTAGCATGAGAAACAATTTTTACCCCGCAGTGTTAAGAATCCCACACAATCTAATAGGACTAAGGACCATAGAGAAAATTATATTTCTCGCTTTGGATGAGAAACCATCCCCCATTCACCAGGATATAAGAACATTTAGAAGGTGCCATCTGATCCCAAAAAGGTAATGCGCACTGGAAAGTCAATGAAAGTGCACCTTCGTCCACTTAAACCACGTACCTCTCATCACAATGCAAAGAAGAAAGTATAGAAAAATGGGGAGAGTGGTCATCACCTCAGTAAGCATGGGCGGAAAATCCGTTCCGCTCGCGGATTTTGCGGATTTTCGGGAAATTCGCAATCCGCGAGATTCGCGAATCTCCCGCAAAATCCGCAAATCCGCGAGCAGCGGATTTTGCTCGCACTGCTCGCACTGTTCGCGTGAGTTCGCGCCCCACGAATAAGTGCAAAATTGCAGAAATACGATCTTAGCAAAACTGAAAGTAACTACTTACCAGGTTCAAAAGTTCAGGCTCATCATTAGTAGCCATTTCCTGTAGTGCTTCCTGAGGGGCCCCTCCAGAGTTCAGTTGCCAGTTGAAACTATTATGTGACCCTGCTCTGAACCTCAGAATAGTTACACATATGCCACAAAGGTCCTGAATTACAGCTAAGGGAGACAAGCAGGAGCCAGGCTGGAAGTTAAAATCCATTAATCAGCCCCTAATTCATTATTGTCAGTTGGGGCAGGGCAGGTGTTGTAACTAATTTTGCAACAATGAAAGCACTTAGCAAGTGCAAAAGATCACTAATCAGGGCGCACTAAGGAAGCAGGTGCCAGCTAAAAAAATATACTGTGACACATTAATCAGCCCCAAATTAATTCAGGTCACTTGAGGCAGGGAAGGTGTGCTTTGCTTTGCCGAAAATAATGTACACTGGACAACCAGAGGGTGTGGTGATGAAACAGAGGGTGGCATGGGTGGGCCAGAGGGTGGCATGAGTAGTCAGAGAGTGGCAGTGGTGACAGAGAGTGGCAGTGATGAAGAAGAGTGTCCCAAACAGGCTGGACACGTAGAAACAACAAGTTCGCAAAACTTGCGACCCGACAGGTAAGTTCGCAAATTGCGAAATTGTAAAAACCCTCGCAAACTGGCAGAAACACGGGCGAACACACAAAAAAAAAATCCGCAAATTCGCGGGAATTCGCGGATTTTGCGGATTGCGAATCCGCAAATCCGCAAAATTCGCGAACGCGAGATCCGCAAAATTCGCCCATGCTTACACCTCAGTCCACACCCAGCAAACACTTCACTCAGCCTTCCACCCCTCCCCCCGAGCACATTGCTGACCAGATCACTCTGGAATTTTTTTTTTTTCAACCCCCCCCCTCCATCCATCCCAGCATACTCCAACAGCCCAAAGGCCACCAGCAGCCAACCAAACCAGCACAAAACCCAGGCCTCACTGCACCTTCAATATCAAGGCCCTCAACATCTGCCTCTGAGAGTTAAGCAACACCCCCGTTTCAGGAGAGAAAACAACTCTCAGCCCGTGCAGCTCCGCGAGGGCTGGGCTTGATTGACGGCCAGGCTGCTGCTTCCTTCTCAGGGATGGGGTGCCTGTGCTCAAGAGGGGAAGGGGGAGAGCAAAGACAGGAGCGCTTCGACTTCTGCACACAGCAGGAACCAAGAGACCTGACTGCCGGGTCTATGACCCTGCAATCCCAGAAGCATATTAGTGTTTCCGGGGCAGCGCCCAAGCTGCAAACCATCTCACCCCTCCAACTATGGACCCAGGATGAGTGGCACGAACCTTGGCATGTACCCGGCTCCCCACCATATCGCAAGCTCTCCCAAGTTGGGAGAGCCTTGGCAATTCTGTGTAGTGTGGTGGTGGGGGTAGGGGGTGTGGGAGTAGGTGAGATAAGAGGCAGATAATGGGGTCTATCCACAAAGTTACAATTACACATGAGTAAATCTCCTCATGTAAAGGTACTCTTCCACTTCGTGACAAATGTACTACCGTTAGCTATTTATCACTTAGAAGTTTACATTTACTAAAAAGTGTAGGCGTACATGTCCGCATCACCTTAAACTAGTGGGTGGGGTGAAATGTATGAGTTTGTTAGAACGCTCAGCTCTCTTAAAATTGTATGGGTGCATTATATTCATCTACGAACTGCACTCGCATATATTCTGTTGTTTTATTCGAATGAAGCTCATACTGTTATATTACGACAGTAGACACATGTCCAACTTTTTAACATAATGCCTACTACCTTTAGGGCTCATCAGGCCTGCCTTAGGGGTGACTGATAAATGTAAAAAACTGAAGCTATGAGCTTTGCGAATGCTTTAAATATCAACTCAAGTTAGCAGTCCAAAACAGCTCTGCCAGCCAACAATGGCAAGCTAGAAGTCATACTTTGATGTGTCTCACTTGTGGTGGCATCAATGGGAACTGATGTCCATAAGAGACACTTTAACTTACAGGCCGTGAGTTCCCCAGCACATTATACCAGAGACTTATAATTAAGGTAAGTGATGCCAATTGTTGGTGAACAAATAAGGGATGTATGGCTTTACAACGCGTGCTATTACACCGCGTGCCGTTACAACGTGTTTTTTTCAACGCAAGTCGTTACCACAACTTCCGTTGGAGGGGATGCGGACTTAGGAATTTTTTAATTTACTATTCCAACACCAGCCTACGTACAGTAGGGAAGATGTTGGATAGTAAATTAAAAAATTCCTTGTCCTGCAGCGCCCTCCAGTGCAAGTCGTGGTAACGACTTGCGTTTTAAAAACCGCGTTGTAACGGCACGCGATGCAACAGCCGCGTCGTAAAGGCTGTTCCCTACAAATAAGACATACACCTTTTAAGGGTCAGAGAACTGGGACCAGCTGCATCATACAGAAAATGTGTGGTGATCATGCAAAATGAAGCATTTAACTACAGGCCCTTTTGAAATCTTCCCTGTTTTTTTCCCTTCTCTCTGCCGAGGGATATCTTAACTACCCTTCCTGATACCTTTTTGAATAATTTGGTGCTGCTCGATAGGCCAGACTCCTTCCCAAGCTCTCTGGGCACAGTGAGCTTGGTATCAATCAGGTGCAATTCTGCAAAGCAATTACTGAAAATGTGCTCTTTCATCATCAAATTGAACAGCCGTTCATGATAATTAAATGTTTGCCCTTCAACCAACCATCATGTTCCTTACTGGAAGAATCCACAAAATCTACCTGTGAGTGGTGTAACTGCTTTTGGCTGTCCTCAGGTGATGCTAGTTAAGGATTAAACCAAATTTAGTAAAAAAGGGCTGCATTCATTGGACTTATTTCATCTGCTCAGATACCTTCTTCGCTTGAGGTCACTGCTGCGCTGAGATACCCCTTTCGGGGTGATTCATGTGCACTATAATTTAAATGAACATAACTTAACCTTAAGGGTCAACAAAATATCCCTCTCTGAAATGGACATGTCGTTACATAGATTAGCCCGCCAGTGATGCATCGGAGACTCTATGCATTTGCAGGACCAACTCATATGCTGTAAACCTCTTATAAATGCGAACCCCACCACATAGGTACCAGAACTGTGGAAATGTAGATAATTTTGCTTCACCAGGGCACTTCAGTGTTGCTGCCACCATCATCACTAAACTTAGAGGCCCTCCTTGCCTTCAAGTCTGATTCTCGCTGGGTCCTCTTGTGGGCCAGCATTGCCTTCTTCTCCTCTAAGGCCAAAGGTAATTTCTTCTTATCCACAGAGATGCTTTCCTCTCCTCTGCAGCCAGTCTGTTTTCCACCAGGGGCAATGTAGTCAGTTGTGACTTCAGTTTTCTGTCTGTCTGTACTTCAGTTCTGACTAGATCAAAATGTGGGCTGACACCATGCTCTGGATAATGAGGGCACATTCTCCCCTGGCACTGGAGCCTCTCCAATGTCATTATGTTTTTCCTTTTCCACCTGTCCTCTCCCTCTTCATCCACCTGCTCCTGTGGGGTGTATTGGAGAAGGCATACTTGCTTCCAGGCTCTTTGTGTAATCTGGTAGTCTCCTTCTAGGATGTCTTCAAAAGCTTTAGCCCCCTTTCTTTGCATAAACTCCTAACATCTGCCATACAGAGGCTGCCCCTGCAGCACAGATCCACTTCCATTCTTTCCGAGGTGCAAAAAGTTGAGGGAAGGAGTGCATTTAGGATACTCAAAAAAGACCAATTAAAAACAAATGGTAAATTTGAAAATCAAAAAGTAATTTTTTCAAATTAAATATATGTTTTGTTTTTAAACACAACGAAAGTGAATGCAGGAGCAGTACAAAAGGACTTTGACATGTTATAAATTCAGCGATACATTCTGATATTACACTCATCCTCTCCCCTGCCCCCTTACTCCCATCGCTCCTAAAGCCCTCCCTGCTCTGAGTCGTCCCGATCTAGGTGTGTAGTTCCATCTGATGTGGGGCCTAATGAATTGACTCTCCACCCATCTCTCTACCCTCTACCCTCATACTTCTATGACGGTTGTAATCGAGCTGTCCTTTTCTATGTCTCGCCTTCTCATATTACCATTTTCCCATATCTTCTCATATTTTCAAACACCCTCTGCCCTTATAGACCTCCTTTTCAATATGTTTACAGCATGTCACCCCTTCCTTCCAGTGTCTGAACAATGGAGGCATGTCGCTTCCCATTTTTGAGAGTTGACCCTCTTAGCCACCATGTATCTCATGTTCACCAGGATCTTCTGGTACCTTGGGAGGTCAGAGGTGTCCCATATACCCAACAAAGCCCTGCGAGGTGATACATCGTTGTCCATCCCCAATGCCTCCTACAGAGATGCATTTCCTTTGTCCCAGAATGTACATATTACAGGGCATTGCCACCAGGTATGAAGGAAAGCCCCTTCCTTGCCACACTTGCGGAGGCACAAAGGGTTTACAGCCCTCTCCACCCTGTGAGGCAGGATTCTGGTGTAATACATCCTGTGCAGTACCCTCATTTGTACTAGCCTAAAGCTTGCCTTTATGGCCCCTTCTGCTGGGAATCCCAGGGCGTCCTGCCAATGCTTGTCTGTAAATTCCCCAATATCTGCCAACCACCTTTCTTTGAGGTTGGTCATGACCCCTGCGTATTCTGTGTTAGCATCCCATACATCAGCAATATCAGTTTGTGCCTAATCTGTCCATCTAATAACCTTTGCTCCAATGGGAACTCATCTTGGGTCTCACCCTCCTTACTAATACTACATGTGAGTGCATGTTTCAACTGCCTATATTTCAACCATTAGGTGGTAGGCATCTGATACTCCTCCTGCAGATGATCAAAAGGGACAACCCCATTACAAAGTAAATTTTTGATGTCACTTTAAAAAGGGATTTTTTTAAACTAAATTAGTAAGTGGCACTGTAAAATACAAGTGCTGGATCCCACCACTGAACAACAATGTAAGAAATTGCATTATTATTCGGAGGGCTGGAGTGACTATCCACCTCGAAGAATAATCACAACCCTTGTAAGGGTGAACCCTTGAAGTCACTAAATTCACCTGAGCTCAGCCCCCTGGACTGGTTTAACTTAGGGCAATATGTAAAGTCTTAATGCAGTATTTATGCAGTATCCAAACAACAATTAAGCCAAAATGCAAAACAATAAAAATCCCAAACTGAATGCTTAAAATAAAGTAACATTTAATTTTAAAAATAAGGGTAATCGGAGATATACATTTTTAAGTGCTCAGTAGGAATATCTCCAAGAAGTATAATGTACCAATGATAGTCAATGCACACAACAGATCAGACATAGGTGTAATTTGACACTGACCGTGAGGGAGCGTGGGTCAGATGCACAGAGCCAGGTTCATTCTGGCCAAATATTGTACCTTCTGACTTCAGTCCTTTAAGACCCAGTCCACTACAGGAGTACACTTCTGAAACACCCCAGGACCTTATGAGCGGTACTTAAAGCAGGGTTGCAAGCAGAGGCTAGCAGGATGGTCTACTTCGTGTCCAGTTGCCACTATCCAGCTGGACAGTTACAGGAAAAGGTCTTTTGTAGCTTGTTATGTCTCTATAGCTTTAACAGCAAGGCAGCCTAATGAGCCTAAGAGTCCACTTTGTTGTCTTATGTTCAAGAGAGAGAGAGAGCAGTTCCAGCCCTCAAGGGGTCTTCCCAGGTCACTGACTGCAGGTTCAGTCCTCTTCTGGACATCCTTAGGTCCAAGAGTGTTCACAAGCGAGTACCTAGAGGTGCCACATTTATGGTTAGCATGCACTTGTTGGCCTCAATGACTAATGGACAAGCTCTAACCAATCTGGTAAACTTTCCTAGGGACCCACTACCCACTTTAGGAATTTTCAGAATGGCACACGTCTTTGGCTACATTAAACTTGGTCTCTCAGGGCTGGGGTTGTTTGTATGGGGAGTGCCCTATGGTAATCCTAATGTCCTCCCAGATCTGACAACCAGACAGTGTATACACAAAAATAGTTTTGGTGTCTTTTTTCCTTTCCTTTCAAGTGTGCCCTCAGTATTATATATACAGAGCACAGAGGTCTGGAGGGAGAAGGCAGGTCTTCCAGCAACCAGAGAGTGGTTCTACAAGAATTGTTTTGGCATCCTGTTTCCCCTCCTTTCAAATGAGCCCCCAGCGTTGTATGTAAAAACCCAGCAGACCTGTCAAGCAGAATTTGACATTGAAGCAAGATTTGGCACTGCAATGTCAAAAAGGATGCTCACAGCCCCATTCTGCATATTCCGTCTGGTTCAGAGAATACATTTCTGTCCATTCATGACAGCTTATTGTTTAGTCCTGGGAGACACTTCACCCCTTTTTCACACCTATTCAAATGCTAATAACAGGCTGGCTAAAGTGGGAGCACAAATGCAAACTTAGCTGCCATTAATTTCAGGCTGGAAAAATATATATGTTGCTTTATTTAAAAGCAATCACAGACATAGGCGTCTGCTGACCCCAGCAGACCGCTATTCCTGTGATGGCAGTGAATACTAGTAGATCCCAAAATGCGACCTACCTCATTAATAAGTGCTTTTTTCACCCGCTCCAAAGCCATGAGGGAAACGCCCACCTACCAGTTCTCTTATTCATCAGCCCCAGCATCCTCCAGCTTTTCGCCGCTGTGAAGGAAACGGCCAGCAGCTGAATGCGCCCGCAGCCCTCCTGCCAACAATTCCCAGGGGGCTGCGCGAGGCGGTTGTGGTTTCGTCACTTGAGGGCGCCGTTGGGACATAAAGCCGGCCCGGCCCTCACACAACGCGGGACGCACGCCCGGGAAAAGCCCGGGCCAAGGGCGGGCCTGTTTCGCTACCGTCAGCGACAGGAAGAGGCACTTCACCCCTTTTTCACACCTATTCAAATGCTAATAACAGGCTGGCTAAAGTGGGAGCACAAATGCAAACTTAGCTGCCATTAATCTCAGGCAGGAAAAATATATATGTTGCTTTATTTAAAAGCAATCACAGACATAGGCGTCTGCTGACCCCAGCAGACCGCTATTCCTGTGATGGCAGTGAATACTAGTGGATCCCAAAATGCGACCTACCTCATTAATAAGTGCTTTTTTCACCCGCTCCAAAGCCATGAGGGAAACGCCCACCTACCAGTTCTCTTATTCATCAGCCCCAGCATCCTCCAGCTTTTCGCCGCTGTGAAGGAAACGGCCAGCAGCTGAAAGCACCCGCAGCCCTCCTGCCTACAATTCCCAGGGGGCTGCGCGAGGCGGTTGTGGTTTCGTCACTTGAGGGCGCCGTTGGGACATAAAGCCGGCCTGGCCCTCACACAGCGCGGGACGCGCGCCCGGGTAAAGCCCGGGCCAAGGGCGGGCCTGTTTCGCTACCGTCAGCGACAGGAAGAGGCAGGGCAGGGCTATACTCCTTGTCTCTCCAACAGGATATAAACCACATAAAAAGGACACTACTGGACGATCATATGGAACCCCTCCAAAAACAGAAAGTAACTATCCGCCCTGCGGGAGTGTGAACTTATTCATAGTGTCTTGTTTATTGTAAATCGCCTTCTAGCTATTGCCACAGGGGTAGAGAGCTGCTTTACTCTGGGACTTTAGTTGGGCTACCA
Organism: Lissotriton vulgaris; assembly: GCF_964263255.1. Taxonomy (NCBI): domain Eukaryota; kingdom Metazoa; phylum Chordata; class Amphibia; order Caudata; family Salamandridae; genus Lissotriton; species Lissotriton vulgaris. The sequence continues at coordinate 485,505,963 of NC_141691.1, read as the reverse complement.
AATTAAGATAACATTAATTGTGCTCCTCGGTTTATTGTAGAAATTGTGGTGCTACACACTAAAGATCTACGCTATATAACACTAAAGGCCAAGGTGTGATTCCCTCCAAAGTCTCTCCCGGTTAGTTAGCAGCTATGGGGAAATATTCATTCAACCTAAAGAAAAATGCAGTGAGGGGTTCGCTACCGACAGCAACACCACCGCCAGTGACTTCAATAGATAAAATGTTACAAAGAACTCTAGGGGTTGTTACCTCGGAAATTCAACAGACTGAAAGGTGGCTCTCTATTACCCTGGAGCTCTGTTGTTCACTACCAGACCCCCCCACTGAAATCGATTCATCTGTCACTCTGATTTCCCCTGTAGTTGATTTAATGCCACCCCCAGTGTCTGTGGATTCCGCTCTGAATGTAACATAATCACCCATTAGGGGTATGGTCACACGCAAGAAGGGGGAGCACAAGCCAACAGCAGGGAGGACGCTGGAGCAGAGCAAATCACCCCTGGAGCACCACATCTAAATACCCAGTTTGGGCCCAGTCACTGATTGCCGACCTTTTGTCCCAACTTGGGGATCTGATCAGGCAAGAAGTTGCCCCGCTAATCGTCCAAATGTGATTGCTGTCAGATATGGTAATAGCGAGGCAGTCACAATCTTCTTCCCCGGGTAAAAATAACATTGGCCTAAGTGGGGAGGGCCTCTCCAATAGACCTAACAGTTCAAGAACATGTCTGGGGAAGGCTACGAATAAACAAACAAGCACTAGTTGTCTAGGTTCCACCACCAGGCCACCAGCCACTCAGGGCTCCAAAACTAATTTACAGCCGCCACCTTTACAATCCACAAATCCACCCTGCTCAAAAAGTCCACATACCTTAGCCCCAGCCATACACGGCACCATGGATCCATCTGTCTCTTTTCCCCCAAAACCTGTATTATTAGGGGAGAAAAGGGATGAAAGGGGCTTAGAGCTAAGGGGTGAGGGTGTTGATTTGCTGCCAACAATTGACCTCCCCCAATTGCGGTCCTATGTAGTGGTACTTACAGGGGTCCCACCCTTAAAGGCTCCTCAGAGGGAGTCACAGCTGGATCTTCAGACTAAGAGCCTATTTTGGCTCACAACCCACAGGCACTCTCCCTATGAGAGGGCAGGGGACATTCTGATGGTAAGGAGGGTAGACTGGGTAGGACCCAACCAGAAAAACTCTAGGTGTGATTATGTGATCATTAATTTAAAAAACCCCAGATAGTAAACTCCCTACTAAATCATAAAAGCCACCCTAACAAAGGAATAAGTATGTGTTCTTTAGACTATTTCTACTCCAATCACGCCAGCCAGGAGCGACTGATGCCGCTCCTAGGCTATAACTTTCAGAGGATTGAGGGCCAACAGCTGATTCAACCACTCATTTAACCGCTGCATTTTAATTTGCCTGTTAGCAACCACTATGGCCCCTTAGAAGAAGTGGATTGACTAACAACCCCAGCAGACAGGAGATCCTATGTCAGACAGGATGGGATTGTGACGGATGAACACCAGGGGCCAACTACGCCTGTGGTGAATCCGGAAACGGCTCCTCTTGATGGGACTACCCTTCCGGTGGAAGCAGTGGCATCGCAATCAGCTATGCCGCCATTTGCTACCCCAATAACTATTCCCTTTAACATACCCAAGGATGCCATAGATCCTCCTAACATCCAATTGTCCTCAGTACTTGATATTAGTCACCCCGTCGTACCAGCAAAGCATTGCGGAGAACTTAAGATTCCTTCATGGAATTTGGCAGGCATTAAGGCTAAACTTTGTTCCCCCGAATAGGGTGTGTTTGTCAACCAGTTCGATGTCTGCCTATTCCAGGACACATCCTCTATTTTTAACTTTGCGGCGGGTGCGGCTTCAAGCTGCACCCGCTGCAATGTTAAAAATGCACGCATTGCATTTGTATGTAGAAAGTGGCAGGCCGCTTCCTGCATACAAATGCAGGGGGGTACCATAGGTACCCCCCATGTGCACCCCCCACCCCCCCCCCTTCACCTAGGGGGCCCGCAACGGGCTCCCGCAGTGAAGTTACACATGCTTTTCCACGGCGTAAAAGCCGCAGCGGAAAAGCATGTTTCAGAGCCCATCCTAATCTGGCTGGCGTTGTCACCATATTAGTGCTTTTCCGCCGCGGTTGTAAGCCAACCGCGGTGGAAAAGCTGCGGACGGAAACCAGGACCCACCAGCCATCCTAATGTGGTGGTGGGTCTTTGGTGGGTCCGCAGATGATTTTCCGCATCCTCCGGGCCGGCGGTGGCTTCCGCCAGCCCGGAGGATGCGGAAAATCCTGCATCCTAATGAGGCCCTATGTACGGAGACTCATGTAAAAAAAACGACCGCCTGCTGTTCTTCGATCTCTGAGGAAAATCCTGCCACTTTTACAATTCTATGCACGTGCTCAAGTGGCAAGGTGTACAATCCTCAGTAGATTGGATTACTGCAATGCTCTTTTACTGGGCTCCCCTGAGTTTCTCTTGGATAGGCGCCAAAGGGTGCAATCAGCAGCTGCCAGACTGGCTCTGGGGCTTCCCAGAAGAGCACATGGACCGGCTGCCCTTGCAAAGCTGCACTGGCTACCTTTGCGACAGAGGATACAATTTAAAGCCATCTGTCTGGTGTTCAGGGCTCTTCATGGAACTGGCCCCGCCTCCCTGCAATCGAAATTTACTTAGTACACACCAGCCAGGCCTCTTCGGTCCTCAGCTGCCAGGCTGGTGAAAGTTCCTAGATTTAGGAAGGTTAGAGCAGGAGGCAGATCCTTCGAGGCGGCAGCCGCTAAATTATGGAATCTGCTCCCACTCAAGATAAGACAAACCACGGAACTTCTCCCATTTAGGAGAAAGATTAAAACCTGGTTGTTCCCTGGGTAAATGATTGTGTGGCCCTGCTCTGTCCGACACTTGTTTTTTGCCTACAAGCTAGCTAGCGCCAGGATGCCTGCAAGGTGACAGTGCGCTTTAGAAATAAATAAATAATAATAATAATAATCCATTCCCTGAGGGCCTGCAATGGCCGCACTCCTTCAGATAGACCGAGTAGGCCGACATTTAATAGAATTGCCCATGCTTCCCAAATAGACTACATTCTAGTAGAATGTAGCTCTTGGCACCGGGTAAAGGACGTTGAGGTCATCACACGGACAGAAAGTGATCACAATGCCCTGTCCCTTTCCTATGGGGTTCCTGATTCTGGTATAGCACCCACCACTGGGACACCAATTGATAATAAATTAACCTTGACTAATGACAGGAGAAGGATAAAATGGGGGGCAATAAAACAGTCCCCGGAGAAGCTGGTAGAGATCTATCACACAGTTATCCCAATACTGCAGAAATTAACTATGGCTGGAGCTGATGGAATTAATTTATCCCATATACACTTGGCTGTACCACTCCACAACCAGCTTATTGATAATTTAGCTGATATATTAAATCCGATCAGACGACCAAGGAAAACCACCAATCGATCGGACTCCTGGTACAATGACAAATGTCATAAAGCAAAAACATCCCCGTTGGAGGCTATCAAATGGGACAATAGGCCTTTGGTAAAAAGTAGACGGGCTGACTATAAAGATGCTGTTTTACGTGCAAAATTAGATTGGGAAGAAAACAGATGGCTAAACATCAAATTAGCCCTATTGACTCGGAATATGAAAACTTTCTGGTCAATATTTAGGATGGGCTGTAAGGAGGGCACCCCTGCTTGCGAACCTAATCTTCCTGCTGAAGTGTGGACAGAGCACTTTTCAGCTCTGTACTCAAATGACCCTGAAAATGATTTTCAAACAGACCTTGAGGGCACCTTTCCCTTGGGCAATGCAAGTGCAGAAGCACAATTGGAACCATTAAGTAGACAGACTAATGCTAGGTATGAGGGAATTACGCTCCGAGAGTTACCTTCAGCAATAGAAAGACTTCCGGCCAGAAAGGCACCAAGGTTGGACAAATTCCCCGGAGATATGTTCCGGGATGAAACCCTAATTTGGGGTCCGATCCTTCTGGTCCTGTTCAATTCCATCATGAACGGTATGCCTATCCCTAACACCTGGGCAGAGGCTGAAATTGTCCCAATCTTCAAAAAGGGTTCTCCATTATACCCAGCAAACTACAGACCGATCAGTCTGATCGACGTCACACAAAAACTGTTTGCTTGGGTGTTATTGATCCGAATCTAGGGTTGGTTGGAGGAAAACAACATTATCAGCCCCTATCAAGCAGGGTTCTGGAAAAACACCGCCACACTCGACCAAGTGTTTAGATTTCAACTCATCACATGGAAGACCGTATCAATGGAGGGTGGCAGCCTCTACTTGATATTCATGGATCTGAAAACTGCTTTTGATCTTGTCCCTAGACCCAAACTGTGGGGGGTTCTAAGAGATTTGGGGATTCCTCCCTATTTACACGACATCTTGACCAAGTTGCATGAAAACAACTATGCCAAAGTCAGATGTGGAAGGGGAGGTGGTTTATTCAGAAGGGTTTCAAGTTGGCAGAGGCGTAAGACAGGGCTGTGTGCTTGCACCAACCCTGTTTTGCCTCTTTGTCAACGCACTAATTGCACTCCTGCCTGAGGTACCCAATAATGATGCCCCAAAGTTAGCAAACACCAAGGTGGCAGCATTGATGTTTGCTGACGATACCCTCCTTTTGTCAAAAACACCAATGGGCATCCAGAGGCTTTTAGACAGTTTTACCTAATTCTGTAGCAATAGGGGCTTGACGATTAATACTACAAAAACTAAATTCATGATCGTCAATCCTCCTAAAACACCCGAGCACTATTGCCAAAGACCCATAATATCCTAAAACTTGAAGCCATGCAGATAAATCCCAAACAGGGTTCCCTTACAACACAGTTTCTTACAGTAAAGGACCACTATGAGCTAGAAACCTTTCTGGATGGTATCCTGCCTTTTGTTGCTAAAGAACAGTTTAGATAAAGCACCTTGCCAGTACGCGTGGTCACCAATACATGGGCAGGGCAGAAAGAGGAGGGTTGTCCTGTCTGTATTACACAAGAGGAAACTGACATGCATATTCTATTCTTTTTTTGCCCCGGCTATCAACAAGCAAGGCGGTATTGGCTTGTACAGCTCTGCCGAAATCTGGGATTTAAGCATTGTAGGGAGGCTTTTCGAGTCTTTAAATATGATACATCTAAACCAATTGTGTTTGCTGTTTCACGATATCTAAACACAATTTGGTGTAGGAGATGGGCTTTTATTCAAAAGGGAAAAAATCATAAAGTGTGTATTGGTAAAACATCTTTTGAGTGCCAGTGCTATGTTCATGATATTGGTTTGTAGCCTTATATTTTATTGTACATAGACTAAATTTCGATGAATTGAATTTTATTGTAAATAGTGTAATTCTCCCTTTTAATTATTTATATATACATAGTTTTTATTATGTTCTAGCTACTTGCCGATTGTATCACACTAACTGACTTATTCTAGCATCCAAGCATTATCCCTCGCCCCCTCCCGCCTTCCTGTTACGCATATTCTCTGATTTGATCTAAAAATGTACTTGGTTTATATGTGGAGCGTTTTTTAATCATGTATCTATTGATTTACATTGAATGTTGTTTTATATCATGTCTACTTTTTAAGGTCCTAGTGTCGGAAATAAAAGTTTTTGAAACGAAAATTCATGAGTTAGGTCAAATTGCAACCCACTTCATTTGCAAAATGACCTTTAAGACATTGGTCTCTTCGCAAATTACCAGAATTGTTGCACAAATACTGGTTGCAAAATGCGACCACTATTTTGCAACCAGTTGTACAAACATCTAGCCATTGGTGATAAACTGAATTTCACTACACATGCCATTAAATTCAGCCACTTTACAGACTGCATTCCCTTTCTTTCTTGTTAAGGTGTCTCTGGCTACAAAACAGATGTAGGTTAGTTACAATCTATTATTTAGAAAATTCAAATGTAGGAAATGTATAAATCGATTTAACATATTCTGACAGAGAGGATCGTAAAATTTATACAATTTGTTGTCATAGAATGTCTAATAAGAGCTATAAAGTAGGCAATTTCATTCATAGAAGTCAAAGAAATCACCCCAAAAGAATTGAAAATGTTGTGTGTCATCTCATATTTTCAACAGTGTTTTTAGGCCGCTTGGTCTGTGACGGGTATTTGTAACATATCAGAACTCCTGATTTGCAGTTTGTTTTTAATTTGACAAAGTTGATTCCTGGCATTCCATCCTTTTGGGTTTTGTTACACGAAGGCCATGCTGAGACATCATTGAAGAGAATACCTTTCTTGGATGAATGAATGTCAAGAAAAGTTGTCAAATTAATTATCTCAGTTAAATCCATCCACCAGAATGTATGATTTCTACACTACACAAGCATGTGCTCTAGAACTGTAGTTGGGCAGATGCCTGTCCATATTACAGAAGGATGTAAAAGTCCCAGCATGCTTCACAGTTCACAGCTATGGTAGTGTACCCTCATTCATTGAATATGTATTCTACAACATTTAACTGCTGGCTCCTGGAGATGGAAAGTATTATCCCACAAAGAAAAGATTAGGCCTGTGCCAATGGATGACTGCATACAGGGGCCACGGTTAAGGGAATAAGCTTGAGGCACCAGTTTAGTTGCTATATTGCTGTAAAAGGTCACTTAATACAAAGATCTGGATTTTCTTCTATATGTTCTTGGCTGGTCTGAGTAAAAGCGAACCTCCCTACTCTCTACATGTTTCCTGCACATATGGACACACCAGGTAAATCTATCTGGTAATTGTTTACATGATGACAGTTGTAACCCTATTTACTGAAAAATGTTGCAGAACATGAACATTTATTTTGTTAAGTAAATTCTGTTGAAAGATGAACACATTAGATGAGCATTACATAGCTAACAGGAAAAGAGATGCTAAAACAGAATAAGCATACATTGTGGAAAAAAACATTTAAAATGATTAGGTTACATAAACACATTTGTAATAATTATAATATAAGTATATTTGTATAAAGGGATGAACATTAATATACCATTTAATTATTTAATAAAAGTGTGTTCTGTAAGAGAAATAATTGTAGAATCTATATATTTTGTGAAAGAAAGAAGGAAAGCAGGAAAAGGAAGGGAGAAGAAAGAGAGGGGAAAGAAAGGAAAAAGAGAGA